>NC_143259.1:6915559-7537378 GCF_984573655.1 Nuphar pumila
TTGGGAAAGGGTAGAGGTAATGTATGCCACAACCGCCTGATCTTTGCTCCTCCATGCAGTGAATTCTGGATTACGAACCAATTTGTTGGAAACCCCCCATGTATCATCTCTCTCCTCTTGCAAGACAAACTATGGTGGTGCATGGACAGATCCATCAAGATATCCAGAGAGATCCAAACTCCTAATAAAAGGCAATATTTGCCTTTTTCAAGTTAAGTAATTCGAGTTGATGAATTTCTCGAAAATAAGTTGGCCAAGGAAGCTCGATGGGAGAGAAGCCATGAAGAGAATAAGAATAAATGATGTTGAAGAGAAGAACGAGAAATACATCAAGTCAGAAAAACAATCGAAACAATCGGCCCAACAATCTGAGTTCACACCTTTTTTTTTTAGGTCTGACTCACTGCTTCTCTAATACCTTTAGTGGACTGCACGATCTGTACTGGTCAGAGTCTGATCAGACTTTTCGCAGACTCCAAAGACATAAAGTCAAGTCTGACGAAAATTGGGTATGCAGATTTGAAACCCAATAAAGTCTATAAGATGAGTATTCTGACGTGAATAGTCAGATCTGATGCTAATGCAAGACAGGAACTCATGCAAGGAGAAACAGATCTGGAGGAACAGATCTGATGAGTAAAAAATGAATTTGAAGTCAGCAATAAGAAGAGAAACAGATCTGATGCACTAATCATATCTGGAATCAACGAGATAGATGGGTAAAAAAAAATGAAGTTTGACGTCGAGAATAAGAAGAGGAACAGATCTGGAATGAAAACCAGATCTCAAATCCAAAGATTAAATCAAAATAAAATCAGAAGTTTGATTTTGAAAACCAAAGATTGAATCGAAATAACAAAATCGGAAGTTTGATTTTGAAATTAAAGATCGATAGTTTTGAAAGAAACAGATGGAGCAAACAGAGAGAAAAGATAAGACAAAAAGATAAAGAAAGAAGAAGAGCGATTTTTTTACTAACCTGGAACAGGAGACGAATCTCTCGAGACACTTTCTGCAATTTGTTTCACGCCCTTGAACTGAAGTCAGATGTGATCCCGCTCTGATACCATGTGAGAATGTGTGTTTCAACTTATTGTCAACAAAGAAGGAGAAGATGCGTTGAGCAAGGGGCGGCAGCTGCTGAAAAATAATCCTCCATACAGTTGTGCCCTATATTTCATATTATATATGTTACAATTTGGATCGGGTCTGTCGGACCCAGATCGGGTCTGACGGACCCGAATCGGGTCTGACAGGCCCAATAATGACAGTAATACAAAAGACGTTACATAAATGTTGCATAAGGTCATCGGGTCCAGGGGTACAAAACCAGACCCATGAACAAACAACATACAGACTCAATAATAAGCCCATAAAGGCTCGTGTTTTGTATTTTCGCATATTTCATTACAAGGTATCAAAGCCAAAAATCTTTCTTGGTATTTTACTCTTTTCAAGTCTTTGGATTCTTTGGTTCGAGTTCATACTTCGTGAAGAATTTGTGATCATTGTGTGGCTTGGATTCAAGGAAAATCTTGACATTGTAATTATCTTATATCGTTAGTGTTACTTAAGTTATCTATCTCATGCATTATACATGAGAAAATACTCATTTTTCTTATCTTTGAAAAATTATTTGTTATTTTTGTTAAAAACTAAAAACTTTAAATGTTTTTTTAATTATTGTTGGATTTAGTTTACTAAATGTTTTATAAGGTTTATAATATTTGTTTGATCTTGTGAAATTATATATGTGCATGCTTTAAGAGATCTAGTATAAATCTAGTTTTTCGAAGTCGCTTTATTTAATATGAACATATATGATATAGTATTCTTGTGCATGTATTGTTGGCATTTAGATGCTTTATTTGAACACTTCATGGTTATAAGTGTCAAACCATGTTCGTATTTATTATTAAATTTTGTTTGTTTCTATTTGAAAAATTGTCAAATATTTTAAAATAATTTAAAATAGTGTTGTGTGTCATACATAAGTATGATCTTATGAGATTTTGCTTAACTTGTGTTTGAATTTTTGTTTCTTTACTCTTGATGTATTCTTATATAAAACAAAAAACAGATTATGAAGTATTAAAAATTATATGTGGTTAGGATCTTAATGATCATGGATACCTTGATATTTTTGAATTTTGAATAAATTATTTTTATATTTATATATGATCCTTGTGCACTTGTGATTGTCTTACATGACGAATGAGATTATCTATTTGTGCATAAGGTATTGAGTATGATTTCTTATGGGAATCATTTACTTTTATGAATGTCTTTTAAATATGTTCCTTTTTAAAAATTATTAAAAATAATTATGTTATTGGGTGTTTCTCTTGTTGGCCCTTTTGTGATCCTTGTGATTGTGTTAATTTTTTAGTCCCATGACTCTTTAATGAACATTATCTTGCATGTTTTGCATGGGATTTAAATATTGTTTTTTTGCATACTTAATTTTGATAAAATATTAATTTGAGAATTATGATAAACTTCTTTGTATTTGCCCTTTGTGGGTGTCATAAGTGTTTTCCTCACAGTTCACTTTAGTAATTGTCCATTATTGAGGACATGCTTGTTCGTAATTGAAGACTCTCATTGTTGAACATATGATTGTTAAAATATGATGTATATTTATATATATGTATATATATATATATATATATCGATTACGACACATATACATATATATGATATATATATGTCTACGTGTCTATCTATATATATAAATATATATATATATATATATATATTTTGTAAAACCCCACAGGGGTATTTCTGTCATTTCACCTGTACACGCATATCCTTGATATGCTTTTTCTTTTCTTTCTTTTTTCCTTTATTCTTTTTCCTTTTTTGTATTTTTTACTTTTTCTTTTTTACATTTGAGAGGGGTCCACATAGAGTCGTTGGACCCCTCCAACGGTCATAAATATGACCGTTGGAGGGGCTCCAACGACTCTATGGGAGCCCCTCCTTGGGTCCCTTGCTGTGTATAAATAAGGGGCTCAGCCCCATGTATTCCTTCTTCTTTTGAAGCATTCTATGAAGTGAGATATATTTTTTATCTTCTTTTTGTGCTTGACCACTTTTGTGGTTTATTTTGCCCTTTAGTGGCATCTTGTGTATGTGCGTGCTTCCGTGCTTTCGCTTGGAGACGTTGCTCTTTTCATTTGGCACTTCATTACATGGTATCAGAGCCTTGGCTAAGAAGGCTTCATTGGATCCTCCATTGACAAGTAATACCTCTCCTCTCTCTTGTCTTATAAATTTTTCTTCTAATGGCCAGCAAAGATGCAAAAATCGATCTCTCATTCAAATTGGATGGGACCAATTATTGCATGTGGTCGGCCGCTATGGAGAATAATCTCAAAGGTAAAAGGCTTTGGGGTTATGTATGTGGAACCATTCCGGAACCACAACTTAAGTTAACTAAATTTGAAGGAGGTGAAGAAAAAACCTTGAATAAAGAAGAAAAAGAAAAGGCTATTCTTGATTACTCTTCTAAAATGGAAGATTGGGAAAGTGAACATGCTAAAATCTTAGCATGGTTCATGAATAACGTCGAATTGAAGATTTGTGCAAATCTTGCTAAATTCAAGAAAGCTAATGAAGCATGGTTTTTCATGAAAGGTATGTACACTCAAAGAGACCTTGCTAGGCATTTTTTTCTTCAAGAAAAGGTAAGAGCTACCAAGCAAGGTGATATGAGCATTAGGGACTACTATAGTGCCCTATCCTCTTTATGGGATGAACTTGTCCTTCTCGAACCGCAATGGGAAGGATATGCTATTGCTATGAGACAAGAGCAAATGGAAAAAGAGAGGTTCTTTCAATTTATTCATGGGCTTCGTCCCGAATTTTAACAACTTAGAGGATCTCTACTTCATAGAGCCTCTACTCCTCTAAGCGATATTTTGGCCGATTTATGTCAAGAAGAAACCCGTTTGGCCTTGAAAAGGGATGTTGATGAAGTACATGCCGTGTCTAGACCCGGCAACAATGTAAGATCATATAAACCACCACATTTTTGGAAGAATAATGGTGGAGGAAGGAAAATCATTTGTCATAATTGTAATGAACCGGGCCATATTCGTCCCGATTGCCCTAAATTCAAGAAGAAGGTAGCTTCCGTGAGAGAAACTCCTCCAATCATCAATGAAGATTCAAAGAAGGATGGTGACATAAAGGATTCCATCGCTCATCTAACCGAAACTCTCCAACAATTTATGAAGATGAACGCCTCTACATCATCATCCTCACCTTCCACTTCCGGTGCCGCCATTTCTTCATTCCCAGCTATGTCTTCTTGGATTCTTGATTCGGGTGCCTCTTTCCATATGACTCCAAATGCATCACTTTTGTCAAAACCAAGTCTCAATAAGTTTAAATCATATGTATCCACCGCCGATGGAACTTCTTTAAATGTTGAGGGTATTGGAAACCTTGAGAAAATTTATGACCAAAACAAAGAATTTTTTGTTCCCAAAATCCGAATCATCCCAAAACTTAATCTAAATCTTTTCTCCGTCTCTCAAATCACCGATTTTGAGTGTAATGTTTCTTTTTCACCAACCCATTGCTATGTGCAGGATCTCCGGTCCGAGAAGCGGATTGGGCAAGGCCATAGAAGAGGGGACCTTTACTATATGGATTTTTTGTCTTTGCCATCCAAATCATTTTGTAATCATGTTCAATCCAAAGATATTGAGACTTGGCATAAGAGACTTGGGCACCCTAGTATTTCCAAATTGTACCTTTTTCCATTTTTGGAAAAATTTTGTAATACAAATACATTTACATGCAATGATTGTATTCTTGGGAAAATTCACTCTCTTCCATATTCTCATAGCAATTTTGTGTCAAAAAGGCCTTTTGAACTTGTGCATTCCAATGTATGGGGACCGGCACCCGTTATGTCCAAAGGAGGCTTCTCTTACTATGTTTCTTTTATTGATGATTTTACTAGATACACATGGGTTTATATTATCAAGAATAAATCTGATGTCTTCACTAATTTTAAAGAGTTTCACGCTCTTGTTCAAAATCAATTCCAACACAATATAGCCATTTTTAGATTCGACTCAGGAGGAGAATACATGTCTAAAGACTTCCAAAATTATTTTAAAACAAATGGAATTTTGCACCAAAGATCTTGTCCTAAAACTCCCCAACAAAATGGTCTTGCGGAAAGGAAACATAGGCATTTAATTGAAACCACAAGAACTCTTCTTGTGTCTAAATGTGTTCCTAAAAACTTTTGGGCCGAAGCTCTTCTTACCGCAACATATCTTGTGAATCGTATGCCCTCTTCCTCTTTGAAAAATGTTTCGCCCTTTGAAAAATTATTTAAAATTACTCCCGATTTTAATAGATTAAGAATCTTTGGATGCAAATGTTTTGTACTTAGTTTAGGACAAGATAAGTTGTCACCTAAAGCTATTGAATGTGTGTTCATTGGCTATGGTGAGAATCAAAAAGGCTATAGATGTTTTGATATTCGAAACAATAAATTATATGTGTCGAGAAATGTAAACTTTATTGAAGAACAAAATGGTTTCGATATCCACACATCTAAGGAAGACATCGATTATTCTTTTCTATTTGACTTAGCTCCTAGAATTGAGTCTCCTGAGGCTATTTCTTGTGATACTAGTTGTGATGGAATTTCACATTATAATGATATACAACAACATGATAATACCTCCCAAAATGAAAACCTTAATGATATAAATGTCTATACCCGACGGATAGGAAATGAACATCAACCTGCTATTGACAGATACTCTCAAGACTTCTCTTTAGAAGAATCTACTGACAACAATCTACCTAGGAGATCTTCTCGTACCAGTAGGCCACCACAAAAGTTTGTGTCCTATGAATCTTTTTCTCCGAATTATAGGGCATGTCTTATGTTAATACATTCGTATCACGAACCTACATCTTTTAAGGAAGCTAAAGATCACCCACATTGGATTGAAGCCATGAAAATCGAACTAGAGGCTCTTAACAAGGCCCAAACCTGAAGCATTATTCCTCAACCTTTAGGGAAGAAGGCAATTGGGTGTAGATGGGTATATAAAGTCAAAACTAAATGTGATGGGTCTCTTGAAAGATACAAAGCTCGTTTGGTAGCAAAAGGCTATGCCCAAGAATATGGGATTGATTATGAAGAAACTTTTGCTCCCGTGGCCAGAATGACTAGTGTACGAACCTTAATTGCTTTAGCATCCATCAAACAATGGCCTATATAACAACTTGATGTTAAAAATGCTTTCTTAAATGGAACTTTATGTGAAGAAGTTCTTATGGATCCTCCGCCGGGTCTTGAAATTGGGAAAGGCAATATTCTAAAATTAAACAAAGCTCTTTATGGGTTAAAACAAGCGCCAAAAGCGTGGTATGATCTTTTTAGCAAAGTAGTTCTTAATAATGGTTTCTCCTCATGTTACACTGATACTGCTTTGTTTGTTAAATCCTCTAATGAATACATAACCATTTTGTTATTATATGTTGATGATAGGATTATCACAGGTAATGATAAGAAAGGTATTGATCTTATTAACAATATTCTTAAGAAAAATTTTGATATGTCTGATCTGGGTTTTTTGAGGTATTTCTTAGGAATTGAAGTTGCATACTCCCCCAAGGGGTATGTCCTATCTCAGATGAAGCTTGCCTCTGATATTATTGCTAGGTCTGGGCTAACAGATGACAAAAGGGTGGAGACTCCAGAAGTGATCAATGCCAAGATGAGAGCCAATGATGGCACTCCTTTAGCAGATCCCACGCCTTATCGTCAATTGATTGGATCATTAACATATTTATCTATTACCAGGCCTGACATTTCCCATGCAATTCATAGTGCAAGCCAATTTCAGACTGCTCCTACCACCACTCACATGGCAGCAGTAATGAGGATTATCAGATATCTAAAAGATTCCATAACTAAGGGAGTATTCTTATCCTCTTCTTCACCTCTTACTTTACTTGCGTATACTGACTCTGATTGGGGGGGTAACCCCGATGATCGTATTTCTACCACAGGTTATTGTGTGTTTCTTGGGGAGTCACTTATCTCCTGGAGGTGTAAAAAGCAACGTAAAGTTTCTCTCTCATCTACTGAAGCCGAATATCGTGCGATGGCCACTACTACAACTGAGATTATATGGTTAAGAAGCTTACTTAAAGATATGGGTGTCTCATTCTCAACTCCCTCAAAGCTATGCTGTGACAACAAGAGCTCCATTTATATCGCTAGCAATCACACTTTTCACGAACGAACGAAGCATATTGAGATGGACTGTCATTATGTTCGAGATGAGTTCCTACGTGGCACCATTCAACTCTCATATGTTCCTACCGAATATCAGTTGGCGGACTTCTTCACCAAAGCCTTGTCTTCGCCTCGCTTCTATTTCCTCCTTAGCAAACTCTCGGTGATTTCACCGTGTGTTTGAGGGAGGGTGTTAAAATATGATGTATATTTATATATATATCTATATATATCGATTACGACACATATACATATATATGATATATATATGTCTACGTGTCTATCTATATATATAAATATATATATATTGTAAAACCCCACAGGGGTATTTCTGTCATTTCACCTGTACACGCATATCCTTGATATGCTTTTTCTTTTCTTTCTTTTTTCCTTTATTCTTTTTCCTTTTTTGTATTTTTTACTTTTTCTTTTTTACATTTGAGAGGGGTCCACATAGAGTCGTTGGACCCCTCCAACGGTCATAAATATGACCGTTGGAGGGGCTCCAACGACTCTATGGGAGCCCCTCCTTGGGTCCCTTGCTGTGTATAAATAAGGGGCTCAGCCCCATGTATTCCTTAAGCTTCTTTTGAAGCATTCTATGAAGTGAGATATATTTTTTATCTTCTTTTTGTGCTTGACCACTTTTGTGGTTTATTTTGCCCTTTAGTGGCATCTTGTGTATGTGCGTGCTTCCGTGCTTTCGCTTGGAGACGTTGCTCTTTTCATTTGGCACTTCATTACAATGATTGCATGTTTTTACTAAAACTTATTTGCATCATGATACCTCACATGAATTTTAAGTGTTATGTTTATATTCCATACTTATGATATTCAATAAAATATCATTTATTATATTGTGAGCCTTCTTGTGTACCCCTTTGTAGGTTTTGTGAGAATGTTCCTTAGAGAACATTTTCCGTGTTTATCCACTTACTATTGTCGGGCATTTCGGTTCATGATTGAAGGCTCTATAATTGCATAAGTTGAGGATTTCCTTGACTTGAAAATGTTTGTCTTATCAATTCTTGTAAGTGAGTTGTATCACTCAATTGTTTACTTGGACTTTATTGTTTATTTGATGATCGTATCATTTTTTGCTAAGTGATGGCTCTATTTGATTGTGACCATTTTGGTCCTTATGTAATAAATCTCATATTATTGCAAAAGTTATTATTTTGATTTGAATATTGTTTTACAAATCTTCTTACTTATTGACATCAGTTTGTCTTCATTACAATATGGTTACCTCACTTTTTCCTACTCTTATGCTTCTTATTTAAGTGTCATTTTATGCAGACAAGAGATGTTATTTTAAAGTGGTGAGTTATGTGCACTCAATGGTTATTCACACTTTTTGTCTGTTTGTATTATACTCTTGTTTTAGAAGCCAATACACTTGAATATTGAGCTTTGCCTCTTATTTAAGTGTCATTTTATGTAGACAAGAGATGTTTTTCAATATGGTGAGTTATGTGCAACCATTGGTTTTTCACACTTTTTGTGAGTTTGTTAAGCCCATAAGCGGCATTGTGATTGTGCTCTTGTTCTAGTAGCAGATACCCTTGAATTTTGAGGTTTTGAAGCCTAGTAAGGTGATTGCTTGAGGTGGTTGAACTATTGTTGAGATTTGCAAATATTATTCATTTTGTTATGTGCGAGTTTTTAAAATCTCTCCAACAAATTTCTAAACTTTTCTACTTGAATTAAAAAATGTTTATTGATAAAATTTCATGATATATATATATATATATATATATATATATATATATATATATATTAAGATTGATGTTTGGTCCTTTGTGCTTAAACCCATTCTAGGTTGTGTGAATAAATTCTAATGGGTTGTGATTTGTGATATTGCTCTCTTTCATTACGTGAATTAAATATGCTTTAATTGCATGTTGGATATATGTGTTTCATATTGATTATCTTGTTCACAGTGTTGTATGCATGAATTTAATTATCTTAACTTATCTTGAGGGCTTTTCTGAATTGTTGTATTTTATATTTGCATGTTGTCATTGATGATTTGTTATTTCATTTAAAATGTTTTTCTAAAAATCCTTGGGATATTATTTATACATAATTGTTTATCTATTCTTGATGATTTATATGTCCTTTAGTGATCAAATTCTCTAATGATCAATATTTTTGTTTTCTTGAAAATATGTTGATTGTGGGTTTATGATTTGACTTCACAAAAAATTAGCCTTGAGGTATACTCCTCTTATCTTTTTTAATGATTATCTAATGTTTCTCTTGTTCAAAGATATATTTGTTTTAAAACTACTAGGTTAGGATATTTTCCTTTGTTTAGCTAGAACATTTGTTTCGTTCTCTATACATGTTCTTAAAGATGCGGTGGATTGAGAAAGGAATATCTATGATGCAAGATTGTTTGTATTGTGCCGTATAAGATATGGCATGATACGATACACACTTGTATCGCGATACGAGTCTGTATTGTACCCGTATCGAGTATTGTACGATACACCTGTGTATTGTGTTGTATCGTACGATACAAGGCATATTGTACGACACACTTTCGATGCACTTTAAAAAGGCCAAAATTTATTTATTTATTTATTTATTTTCATTTTGGGTTTTAAATAACTTTGGAGAGCCAACTTCTCCATTTGTCTAGAGGCCATTAGAAGAACATACTCACTGTCTTTTCACCCAAAGAAGTGATTTAAGATAAAAAAAAATGCATTTCCACCAATAGATCCACGTAAATTAAAAATTTATATCAAGGTAGAAATAAAGCTCCACACACATCCAACAAGATGGCATCAAATGATTCGGCATAGCAATGGGGCACTGATTGAAAATCGAGTAATGAGTGGAAACTGATTGAAAATCGAGTACAACTATTGTCATAATATTTTTGTTTATGTAGTATGAAAGTATGAGTCTTGTGGCACGTTCTTAATTGCAAGATATTTAATATTTTGCATTATTCTTATCAAATAGTTGATGTTTGATGATGTCTTATGCAATTTATAGAGACATAAATGCTTCATATGTGATTTTATGGTTGTATTTTGTGCAATTAATCATTATTTGCTATGATATGATTTTTTAGAATTTTGACTAATTTTTTTTATTTTTTTCTTGATTTTTTTGAAATTTTTTAATAAAAAATTACGTTTATGATACAATACAATACGGTGTTACTATTGGTCCAACCGATATGGGTAACAATACACTACTTACAACCTTGCTTTATATCATGAAGATGGAAATAGACGATGAAGGCATTTGACACGATCACCAATGAAGACAGTCGGAGACTTATATTTACAAAATTCTCCGATGCGTCATAAAGATGGAGACTACCAATGAAAATATTTTGAAGATTTTTGAAGACTTGTATTTAATTAAGACCTTCGAGGACTTGTAGTTTCAAACTTTTGGTTATCACACCGTAAGTTTGAGGGAGGGTGTTAATATATATGATAGGTAATGCTCTCTAAGAGCATTTTGGTCTTGTTATTTTCATGCAAATATTGATTGTTCACTAGGAACAATATTGTATTTTTGTTCTTTAATTTATTTGTCTTTATTGTACAGTGTAGGGGGTACATAGAGAGCGGATCCTGTAAAATGTTGGGTGAGATTAGCAATCTCACCCAGCATTTACAACCACAAACCTGACCACTTGTACTGTAGCTCAGTACAAGTGGGACCCACAAAGTAGTGGGGTTTGTGGTTGTAAACACAGTGTATTACAGGATCCACTCTCGCGGTCTACATGACTTTTGGAACAGTCCAACTAGTTGTTGAAACAGTGAATGTCTCTCTTAAATGTCCATCTTGGCTCTATATATAGTGCCTTTCTCCTCTTTGTAAGATAATGCTTCTCTTAGGCATTCATGCTCAAATAAGATGAATAATTTTTATATTTTTGTGTTTTTCTTTCTTTAGTTCTTTGATGTCTTGAATGCACTTAGTACTTGTCTAGTGCCTTTGTGCTCTCGTATTGTCCCTTAATTGGACTTGTGTATGTGTGTGTGCACTTTGTGTTTATGATCTTATAAACCCTTAGAGACCCTCGTTTTATATTTTCGCATATTTCATTACAACTATAACATTTGAAAACATAGAAACACTTTTGTCACCCACCAATGGACACAGATGCACATACTGCATCTAGATTCATTTCAAAGACTACGTAGCTTTGCTGTTGCTCGAAGCTGGCAGAGTATAATGTGGAGTCATATATTCATGTATACGGGGTTTCTCTTTACAGGAGCACATGTGCAGACATACAGAGGCACCTATTCAAATGCAGATGGCATCCTAAGCCAAGCCGTGTATGACATGATATATCTCACAGAAAGAGTACCTTGGTAATTGTGACCAGTAATTTGTTTACAGACCAAGGTCTGGAGGACTAGCCCCTTTCCTTTTTTCAATGAGCTTAAATTTTTTTTTTCAAAGACCAACGTATGACTGCTCCTTTCTACAAATAGATGCATTAATTTCCAACAAAGGCTTCTACTGAAAGCTGCCATTAAATAATACATTTAGAAAACATAAACGGTGGATAGAAAGGAAGACATAAACAAAATGTCACTCTCAATTGATCCATGAAGAAGAAAAAGCTACTGATCACATAGGCCAAAGGCCCTATCACATTTCAGCCATTATATGCAAAAAGAAATCAATAGTCATGTAGTGGCCACACAAAAGGGATTCTAACAATAGTCATAAATATCGGCATCAGCTATATCTCGGCGAGGCTATTTCTCGCGATATTATCGGTTTGGTGATAAATCTTGGGAAAACCTTGGGACTTAAAAATTTTATAAAAAATAAGAAAAATAAGTAAGAAAATTTCATGTTTAGACAAAAAAAGTACATAAATAATAAAAGAAATAAGTAAAATATGTAAAAGAAAGAAGAAAATCATATTTAAAATGTAAAAAATAAATAAAAAGTAAAACTAATAGATAATATCGTGATAATATCACGATAATCAATATATAAATTTCTGATATTTTGAAAATATCATAATATTTTACCTTTAATATTTTTTCCATCATATCATGATAATATCGCCATATTTTCAAAATATCGCCAATATTTGTGACTATGATTCTAACTTGCATGAAAAGAACAATCAAGCAATTCTTCAATGTTGTGGAGCCAACAATAATGAGTGCATTTCACTTTTTTGCACCCAAGAGAACAAATTTGAAAAATACAGGCAACAGAAAGTATTTCCAAGTCTTATTGCAAGAAATAGTACTCATACAGAGGCACCAACAGGTTCAAGATAATCATGAAGATAAATACCTTGCCCAACTGATTATCTTTATACTTTGAAAGCCCAGCATTATAGAGAGCTGAGCTAAGAAATTTCAGTTCCTGTGGCTGGATCCAGTCTCTTGAAACAATACATTTAATACAATTCAAAATTTCCTGAAACAAGTAAACCAGCTCGTGTTCAGAATATTAAAAACTAAGTTAATTGGAAAGGCTTCGTGACACAAATTACTTCAGACCTCTGAATTTCCATTTGTCATAAATGAGATTTTTAAAGCAGCCTTTGCCACAAGCAAAAATCTGTTACGCATTCTCTCCCTCTGTTTTATAGATATGTCACTGCAATAACATCATTCAATTCTATAAGCACCAAGACACACTGAACCCACCATGCACATGCAAAATTTTGCAGTTGCGAGTTTGCAACAAAGCTGCTTTAGAGAGAAGGGAAATCTGGAAAGAAAAATTGTCAACCCAACATGATCCAAATTTACCTGAATCTAGTCACAAAGGCATTGCAAAACAGACAGAGTGCATCAAGGATATGATTGATGTTTCCAGAACTCAGCATTTCTTTCTTCACACTCATATGTTTTGATTCTGTTTGCATATAGTCTGCAAATGGCTTGCAAAAAAATGCTAATCCATCTAAGCAAGACATCAAGGATAATTTACCATGAACAACGGTGCAAATACCATTATCCCTCGGATGTGATTCGGAACCAACATGTGATCTGATAGATGTATCCTTCTCGGATTCATTTAGGCGGCCTGCAGTAATGTTGCTATGAATCAAACTTATTGACATACACAAGCCATTGAAATATTTCTGATGCTCTTCATTGCAATTGGATTCACCCAGTGGACTTCCAGAGACAGATTCTTCTTGACTCTCCAATACATCACTGACCCGGATAAACAAACCAGCAGAATACACATTTAAAATTGCTGCTATAGATGGTGATACAACCTGATAAAATTTGAACCAATCACATATTAGACCAACCATGCACCAGCTATGTCACACGGACTCGGCTTGGGAGGCCACGCCCGGACACGGGTGCGGATTCGGACACGGGCCGGACTCGGTCAACAAAGAGTCGGACTTGGTCAACACACCGGGGTCTAGTCCGTCCATGTTTTGGACTCCGTCAACATTGACCGAGTCTATTTTTGTCCATTTTTAGGATAAAAATGTATAAAAACTAAAAAAATATCTTTTTTTAAAAATATATATACTTCTGCAGTCTTTACCCAAACTGTGCAGAGCACAGTCTTTAGCAAGACTGTGTTGCACAGTCTTTACCATACTCTGCTCAGCAGTCTTTAGCAAGACTGCTGCACAGTCTTTAGCACTAAAGACTGTGCAACAGCACAGTCTTTAGATATATTTTAAAAAAAAATATATATATATATATATATATATATATATATACACACACACGTGTCCCTGTGTCCAAAAATTTTGAAATTGAGCCACACCCGTGTCACACCCGCACCCATGTGACATAGTGCACCAGTCAACAACAAAAACTCAAGTAAACCAGCAGTACAGAAAATATCATATGAAAAAATTAAAATACCTGGAAAGAGCATCTGGAAGCATCATTTACAAGGAGAGCAACATCTTTTTTAACAGCCTTGGTTGCATTTTGCAGACAGACCATGCAAAAACTAACAAAATCGAGAATTTGGTTTGTAAAGTAAATTACACCACGCTGTTAAAGTACAAGAAAACAGAACAAATTACTAAGGAGAAGAAAAACCAGAACTGATGGCAAGATCTACCAAATAATAAGACCAGGAAGTTCATTAAAAAATAAAATATCATGTCACATTGTGTTGATTCCAACAGATTGCTTTTTTTAACAAGGAAACTTTTATAAGAATCACATAAAAAGGAGAAACAAGTAGCTAGTACAAGGATAAAAGCAAAAATAGAATGGAACAAAAAGCATAAACACAATTATTTTTTGTTCAGACCCACAAAAACACGAACCCAAGACGAACCAATCCAATGGATTGCATTTGCATATTTGTAGTGCACTAAAGTCTTACACCCACTTGTTGAATTTCCATGCATACATATGGTGGCTGCATACATATGGTGGCTTCCTTATCGAATAATAAAATCATCTTCTTTCCACCATGAAAAAGTTTACATGCAAGCAAAGTTTAATGGATAAAACACATTGAGGCAGTTATTAGTAAATAGCATTACATCCAAAGTCCTTGAGGCATATAAAAGCATATAACCCTTGCCTAAGCACAATGCGCAAAAAAATCTAATCCTACTGAGAAACATTAGATTACCAAAGCCAATAACATCTGATGATTCTCATGATAATGAACACAATCAACACAGAATTCCTACAATAAAGTGACTGAGAAAACAAACAACACAAAACTGAAAAGAATGAAAAGATGAAAACACAGACAACTTAGGGGTGTTTGCTTTAGTTACAAGTGAGATGAACAATCACAACCGAGAAAGCTCAAGCTGTGATTTTTGGTCACAAGATCAATCCTGTGACCAACTTTCACAAGACTCGAGGCAGGAACAAATAACATCTTGCAATCACAATCACTTGTACTTTCTCATGTTTAACTAACCTTGAGAAAGTGTTGTGATTGTGATTGACAATCACAGGATATTGACAAAAATTGAAGTATCATGGGGAATCGCAAGCATGCCCTTATCACGAAGTTATAATATAACTGAACCAAATACTGTGAAATTATATAGTCGGACTGGAATATCACACCATCTTTAACAGACAGTTCTTGAATTCAAATCCCACAAGGAGCAACTTGACGGATTGCATAATTTTAAACAACATTTGTAATAGTAGACTAGGAAATGTACGATTATTTAAAAAATCACATACAAGTAAACATGTTCAGAATTTGAAAATTATGTTTTTACAAACTGATAGGAAAAACTAAATGGATTTCACGTTAAAATAAGAATATCAAGCAACACACATAATAATTCTGAATAAAAGAAAGAGGGTAACTGACCTACATATTGAAAATAAGAAAAGACATATATAGAACAATGTGCTCTCTTCAAATTAAAAAAATACAAATAAGAAAATGCTAAACTAATTAGAATAACCGGCATTTCTATAATTGTCGCTTTTAAAATATATATATATATATATATTTATATATATATATATATATAATGATGCAATTAATACTGCCCTCTAGGGGCATATTTGTCTTTTTCATTCTATGTAATAGGAACTGCCCATTAGGGCAGCATTGTAATTCTTATTTTTCTTTTTTTTTCCTTTTTGTCCCTTTCACAAATGTGAAAGGGCTTTATTGTAAAAGGATCATAGAGTCGTTGGGAGCTCCCCAACGGCTCTAAGAGCCTACTTGTGGCCGATTTAAAGAGGCATCTTTGAGACTTATGCTATAGATTTTTTTAAAATATATTTATAAAAATCAAGGTTTTAAAACCGGTGACTCGGAACTCGACTCGTTCTTTATTGACTCGTGACTCGGCGGGTCAACTCGGTGGCTCGGACCGGGTTTTGTTAACTTTTGATTTTAAAAGAAAAACAATATATAATTTGTCTGAAACTATGTTTTTGAGTAAACATAGTCTCCAAATGTCTATAAGAATATAAAAACAACTGCAAAGAGCTATAGAGGTTTGCTTGAATAATTGAATTTGATATCTATACAAGCACTTTGACTAATTCATGACTTGAATTAGAGGATTTGGTCACCATGAGTTCAGTCTGCTACTACCTAAGGTTCCTAAAATGGCCAATCATATATGCTAGCTTGTTTTAAAAGTTTTAATTCCCTCTCTAACAAATCCATAAATGTAAAACAGGGATATATGTGCATATTGAAAGTTTACAGAATGCCCAATATCAACATAAATAAGCAACTTTCTCATGTATAAAACTATGCAGAAAATATATTAATGGCACAACTATAAAAAGACTACTAATATTTGAATATGTACAATGCTTGTTCACATAACAAATGGATGATGAAACCTAAATGTGACTTCCCATAGGCATCCAAAACTTAAAAAACTGTAATTTGAAACTCAAAAAACAAATTTCAAACATCACAAAACTCGCCCGAGTCAGGCCGAGTCAAGCCGAGTCAGCCCGAGTTTTGGCAAACCGAGTTTGCCTTGCCGGGTTGACTCGCTGGAGGGGCGAGCCGAGCCGAGTCAACGAGTTGACTCGGCGAGTTTTAAAACACTGATAAAAATATCATTTTTTTTTGCAAAAAAATGGACAAAAATAGACTCGATCAACATTGACCAAGTCCAAAACATGGACGGACTCGGCCCCGGTGCGTTGACCAAGTCTGACTCTTCGTTGACCGAGTGCGGCCCGTGTCCGAAACCGCACCCATGTCGAGGCGTGTCGACGCGGGTGCGTCGACCCCCTAGCCGAGTCTAGGGGTGGCAATCGGGTCGGGTTGGCGGGTCGGGTTGGCGTGTCAGCATACCTCAACCCGAACCCGACCCGTTTATTAAACGGGTCGGCTGTGGCAAACACGAACCCGACCCGTTTAATAAACGGGTAACCCGACACGACCCGCCAACCCATTTAATAAATGGGTTGGGTCGGGTAAACGGGTTTTCAGGTACGCGGGTCAGGTTGGCGGGTCGGGTTGGCGGGTCGGGTTGATGGGTCGGGCAGAGGGGTTGGCGGGTTGACCCACCCGCCTAACCCGTTTATTAAACGGGTCAGCCGGGTTGGCGGGTTGGCATACCCCCAACCCGAACCCGACCTGTTTAATAAACGGGTTACGCAGGTCGATCCGTTTATTAAACGGGTTGGCTTAAGCCCAACCCGAACCCGCCTAAGAGGCGGGTTGGCGGGTCGGGTCAGAAATTGCCACCCCTAGCCGAGTCCGTGTGACATATATTTGTGCACATTTGGTTTCATTATAATTGCAACCTTAGACTCCTCTATTCATGGTCAGAATTCAGCCCATTTGATAAGAACAATTACCAAAAATAGCAATAAATTATTTTTTTTTTTTAAAAGATGAAAACAATTTTTGGGGATGTGTTCACTAACAATTGCTAAATAAAATACTAAATGGATTATAGCAATAATAACCATATGTTAGTTCATGATCACAAACCTTGCATTTGCAAACAATGGCTTCCAAAGCATATTTAATTATGTCAAAAAAGACTGATGGCATGCAAACACAATGTGAATCCAAGGCAAATGAAAGTCCACGCACTATCTGCAAATGACAATGATTGGGCATCAGCATATCTTCATCATAAAATAAATATGATCACATAAATTTCAGCTCAAATTTAAAAGAATGAACAATTTCTTAAAAGAAGGGCATAATAAAATCTAACCGTGGTGAACGCATCCTTGGAATGCAATCTCAGGCACATGGCAATTGTTAGTGTGCAAAAATGGCTTACTATATCTCCTTGAAAAAACAAAGATTCTCCAACAATGTATTTCGTACAATTATAGACAGCATCTACAAGAATGCCATGAAACTTTTCAAAGGTTTTGGGATCAATAGCACTGAAATTCAAAAAGAAGCATCTTATCAACAACATAAATAATAAAGAAGTATTAAGAAAGAAACATGTTAGTAGACTGAGCTAAAAAATTGCATCTCAACATTCAACCCAAATTTTTATTCATATAATACTCATGATTATGAATCAATTTTGTTCATCCATAAAAACTAAAAAGACAAATACAATAATAAAGCAATTCCACGGACCTTGAAAATTATCTTCTTTTTAATGTTTAGAGACAAGATTACAATACAAGAGTGATAAATGACAATTGCTATTATGTGATGAGATCTTATGCATCATAACCAACTTCCAAGGCGCTACAAACAACTGGAAGTGGTATTAACCAATGTTGTAAGTATCGTAGTGTATCGTATGATACGCTATGATATGTATTGTAGCTATGGGGTGTTTGTTAAGAGGTGAACTCCAGTTTTACCTGCGCAAGGAGGAAAACAAGTGAAAGAGAAAGAGGGCTGCAGAAGGTCACGGCTGAATCGAGCATACGTGACTGATCTATTCAGTAATACGTATATAAGATATTACAAAAATTAGGGTACAGAAATACCCTTTAATGAATATTTATAATTACAACATAACACAGCTCTTATATGGATACGGGTTTGGATTGGATCCGGATCCATAAACAATTCTTTTCACCGTCCCTCAAGTTGTACATGATCTTGGATCATGAACAACTTGCCTTTTAACATCCAAAACATGTCCTTTGTTAATCCTTTTGTGAATATATATGCAACTTGTTCTTCTGTTCAGACAAAATTGGGCTCAATTTCTTTTCCTTCGACCTTTTGCCTTACAAAGTGTTGATCTATCTCAATGTATTTTGCTCGACTATGATAAATAGGATTGAAGGACATATTGATGGCACTTTGGTTATCACATAGTAAGAGTGATCGAGCAATCAATTCTCCTATCTATGTGAGGAGATGTCTTATCTATGTAGCCTTTGCAGTCGCGGAAGCCATCGATCTGTATTCGGCCTTTGTGCTCGATCTAACCATAGCTTTCTGCTTTTTACTGTTCCAAGAAACTAGGTTTGACCCAAGAAAACTGCAATAATCAGATACTGATCGGCGTTCATCTGGATCCCCTGCCCAATCAGCATTAACATAAACAATGATCTCATGTGTGCCTTGATTCAGCCCACTTTTTTGTACACAAGTCCATTGCCGACAGTGCCTTTGAGATATCTTAGTATATTCTCTTAACTGCCTTCATATGTGATGTACGAGGTTCATGCATAAATTGAGATACCTGATTGACAGAATACACTATGTCGGGTTGAATAAATGTTAGGTATTGTAACATACCTATTATGCTGCGGTATCTAGTAGGATCTTCATATAAGTCTCTATCTTTAGAGCTCAGTTTCTGATGTATGACACTTGGGGTTGCCAAGGGTTTGCAATTCATCATACCCGCTCTACTGAGAATATCCACTGTGTACTTGTGTTGAGCTATGTCACAAGGATTCGACTAGTAGGGTGTGGTGCGGGTGTGACACCGGGTGTGGTTAACCCAACCCTGGGTGTGGTCAACGCACCCAGGGTCATTTTGGTCCAATTTTTTGAACTTAAAAAAAATTGCCAAGAATTTTTTTTTGCCCTATATGTCACAGGGATTCTCCAACTAGGTGTCGCACCCGCACCCGATGCGGTCAACCTGACCCTGGGTGCAATCAATGCACTCAGGGTCATTTATGTCCAACTTTTGGACTATATATATATATATAAGTTTTTATATTTTTGTCGTACCCCTGCACTCGGGTTTTTTGGAAGTGCCACATCCCCGCACCTGCACCCGCACCCATGTGATATAGGTGTTGAGTGAGAGTAAGAGTATTGCATGTCTTGTCAACTTCCACCCTAAGGAAATATCGTAGATCTCCCAGATCCTTCATTTTAAATCTCGTATTCAACGATTTCTTTACTTCCTCAATATGAGTTTCGCAGTTACCTGTAATGATGATGTCATCTACATATATCAATAGGAGTGTGGTCACACTCTGCTTCTTGTAGATGAATAATGAATGATCAAGGAGAAACCCAGAGAAGTCATGTCTTTGTATTTCAAGCAAAAAACTCGCAAACCAAGAAGAAGATGCTTGTTTCAAACCATATATTGCTCATTTAAATTTACACATTTAGTATCTTGTTCTGTATATCCTGCAGATTGCTCCATATAAACTTCCGCTTTTAGATCTCCATGCAGAAACGCATTTTTAGCATCTAGATGACTTAATATTCATCCATGTTCAACAACTAAACCCAACACAATTTGAATAGTCCCCATTTTCACCACAAGACTAAAAGTTTCATCAAAATCCTGCCCTTGTTCTTGTGTGAATCCTTTGGCAACAAGTCGAGCTTTGTACCTTTCAATACTCCCATCAGATTTATATTTAATCTTGTACACCCATTTCGATCCAACTACATTTCTATTGGGTGGTCTGGGAACAACCTCCCAAGTACCACATTCATGTAGGGCTTCCATTTCTTCATTCATCGCTTCAATCCACTTCTTTGAGTTGGCAGCTTGATAAAAAGTGAGAGGTTCATCTTCTTTGTTTATGGCTGTCAAAAACAATTGAAAATCCAGTGAAAAAATTTTGTAGCTGACCCATTTGTCAAGTGGGTGTCGAGCCCGAGTAGACCTCCTGACAGCCAACATCTATGAGGAAGTAGAAGGCATATTAAGGTCCAGATAGGAAGTAGAGACAGGTGGAAGTTCCTTTTCACGTCGAGTGTAGACGATGCCCTTATACCTTCCTGTTTCCAAGGGTTGTCCAGCAACCTCTTCTGATTGTGATGCATCTTCTGACTCCTCATATGCTTCCTTCTGACTGCAGTCCGGAGGGCATTCATTATTAATGTGGGAAAAGAGTTCGGAGCTTAGCCATGGATAATATACCTCAACATTGGATCCTGAGCTGGAGGAGTTAGTTGGTTGATTATCAAAGTTCATCTCATCAAAAATAACGTTTCTCGACACTTTGATGTGTTTACTCGAAGGATCATAACACATGTACCCCTTATATTCATCTGCATACCCCACAAATATACACTTCAAGGCTTTGTATTAAAACTTATGCCTCAATGAGCTATCAATGTGCACATAACAAACATATCCAAAAACACGTAATTCATGGTAATCAGGATGAATGCCAAAAAGTGCAAAGTATGGTGATCTGTTTTCCAACAGTAGGCAGGCGGTTTATCGCATGCACTGTAGAGTGAAAAACCTTTGTCCATAAAGTGATAGGGAGATTACTATCATGCATCATGCTCATTGCATTCTCAACAATATGTCGATGCTTCCTCTCAACAATCTCATTTTGTTGAGGTGTGTGTGGGCAAGACACTCTCCTCCTTATTCCATTATGCTGGAGAAATTCAATAAAATCACTAGAGAAGAACTCTCCCCCTCCATCACATTGAAAATGTAGAATGTTTTCAGAGAAAAGGTTTTTGATAAAGGAATAGAACTTTCGAAATAATCCAAAGACTTCTGATTTATGCTTCATGAAGAATATCCAAGTATAACGTGAATAGCTATCAACAAAGATAAGGTAATATCTTCTTCATCCAAACCCAATCCCTTACACCTGGATACAACCCAGAAACCAATAAACCTAAACCAACTCTTGATCTAAACTCAACCTAACTCCATCCAATCCATGCCATAACTAGACCCGGACCTTGCCCAAACACTTAAAACCAGTACAAGTTCTCGAGCCCAAGTCAATCAAGATAGAGCTTCCTAAGTTCATTGGACAACATGGTGGTCTGATGTACAAAAAAATCATGAGAACCAAGGGATGGAGCAAGTGCATACTTGGAATGAGATGAAGCAAATGATGCAAGTCCGATTTGCGGAGAAACCACCATTTACATTTGATCTAAAACATACACAAACTCGGTTAGATAATATCTTGTAAGAACCTAGCCCAAATGAACCTTCGCTAGAACCTATTCCAAACCTTTCCAATACACAAAACCAATTGGATATACCTTTTGGTGAATCATCCCAAACTAAACCTTGTGTTTGGATCCAAAATCCTCTCATACATGTTTTCCCCAATCCAGACCTAATATGAGAGGTGGATTTCATTAGGGACTAACGACAACATGTGGAGCATGGAGAGATAGATATTTTGGTGCAATAGATTCAATCCATGTTCATGACAACTTCAGATTAGAGCATACTTGTATTGGATTTGATTGATCCATTTGATATATACTACATAGAGGTATAATAGAAGACTATGGATGGTACCTGATTTTTTTACACTTCTCAGAATGGGTCATGCTCAATATCTCGAGTTTAATAAGCATGGTCATGTTCAAATTGCATATTGTGAGTATGTGACCCGAAAAGCAAAGCGAAACTGAAAGAAGTGCAAACGATATCCAAATTTGAGGGCGAGTCTTCTCCAATCCGAAGAGAATGATGCAGGAGCGCAACAATGAGGTCTAAGTCTATTAGGGTTCATTCGGATCCATCTTAGATTTTGCATTTTTTATTATTCGGATATTTGTATTTTGATATTTTGTGTTTGGATACTAGATCATTGTGCTTGACCCATATATTTAGGATATGTTTTATCTTTTTAGAAAGTTATCAAAATAGATAGTTGGCTTGATTTTGAATTACGAAA
This sequence comes from Nuphar pumila, assembly GCF_984573655.1. NCBI lineage: Eukaryota > Viridiplantae > Streptophyta > Magnoliopsida > Nymphaeales > Nymphaeaceae > Nuphar > Nuphar pumila. The sequence goes on from NC_143259.1 coordinate 6,938,333, forward strand.
AATTTCATCTATTTATAGATGAATTATCTTTGTAGCTAAGCAGTTCAGTTGAATGGGATATGAAATTCAGTTATTTTATGTCATTTAATTTTTAGTTTTTCTTATTTATTGCATTTTTTTGTTATTTTTTGCATTCTTTGTTATTTTTGGTTTTTCTTAGATAACTATAGTTTGGTAAAAAATTCTTGTAAATCATATCAGACTTACATCAGTTTGTCATAGAAATCCACGACATTCAAACGCCCCCTTAATTCAGATATTGTAGGGTTCTAACTCTATCACAACACGACGAGCATGGATTGCCATAAGCATATCAGGTCATTTCGAAAATGAGGAGATAAGCCATCCAAGCACCGTGACCATTGGTATGAATGTCCCTATGTGTGTTGTGTGTCCCACCCAAAAGCATTAACAAAGAAACGTCGCCGCCATTAACTTCAAAAGTTTTAAAAAAATGTTTTTTTAATTCTGAAACCTCAAAAGACGGTGGGGTCCTCTCTCATTTCCTAATGCCTTAGATGCATCGTTCTCCTCTCCACCCAAAAACCCTTCATCTCTCTCCCATTCTTTCCCTAAAGCCCTCTCTCTCGCTTGTGAAATAATGATTGGCAGTGGAAGAAAAAGAGGGAGGATGGGAGAATGGTGTGGTGGAGGCTGCCGAGAAGAATACCTCCACCTCTCAAGGCGACTATCAAAAGAAAGGTGCTCACCGAAGGTGGACCAAAGAGCATGAGATCGAGCTTATAAATGGGCTTGCCGCATATACATGTTGTATACATGTTTGTTATTAATTTTAGCAGTTTGTTTACATATTTTGTGTGTGTTTTAAATTTTTTTGGGGGGTACCGTCTAGTCCGCCTAGTCGTTTTAGGGGCTCACCATCTAACACCTTTGACAACTAAGATCTTACGATACGCCCCCGTATTATATCTTACAATACACTCCGATATGGGGCGTGTCTATGCTACAAATGCACTTATTTCAAACTTTTTCCCGAAAACATAAAAGGCCCCTTGGGGCTAGTTCATATTCATCCCTAAAGAGCTTAAGAGTGATTTAGAGAGATTTTTTCCAAAAAAGAAAAAAAAAGAATATGATGTTGATGTTGATGATACTCAATAATTGACGTTATCTAATTCATTTTTGTTTGAAATTTTAAAAAAGATAGTTGTATAAAAATTTTAAGCAAGCCTTGCGTAGGTTAAAGTACTTCGAAAATTAGTATTTTCATTGAATCTTTGGGCTCAGGAACTTGATATTTGATGAAAGGATATTTCAAATTTATTGACACTATGAACTATGATGCATGCCCCAGTACAACACATTATGGGTAAGATGTGCCTCCAAGGGTTATTCATTCTGTATAATGACTCAAAACTTTCTGTTTTACATAACGTGGTGCCAATAAAAAAACATAGGCTCATATAAAAAATACATGGATTATGTTGCCAGAAAATGGGTGTTCTGGAGAAGAACAAAGACCTTATGGATATCAATGTGATAACATTCAACCAAGGTATTTGTGCAGATAATTGAAAAACAAAACATTTTATAGACCTGACTAGAACTATATATCGTGTGCATCAAGAACCCATTATATTGCTGCAGATATCAGAAACTGAGAGATGATTATGAAACTCCTTTTGAACGTGTTGGAATCTTCCAATTTCTAAATCCAACCCATCCATTGTGTCAGTCATGGGTTTCTAATAGAAGATATAATGCCCTGACCTGTTTCTTTTCATTTACATTCTTTCCTTCACAGTTGATATAAGTTGCACTATCTCAAATATAACAATGCATTTGAAAAATCCACAATGCAGGAAATATACAATTCCCTGCATTTCCTAACCTCCTTGCAATAACATCCTACATCAAACAAGCATCAATGCCTTCACAGAATATGCATAAAAAGAGGGAGACAAAAGCACATCAGCAGGTAGCAGAATGGTTATATCCAATTGGCTCACCATTGATCCCAAGATGTTGAACATATTATCACATAAATGACAATAGAGACCATTTTTCTCTGGATTCGCAAGAAAACAAAGGAAACATAGATACCAAAATAAGTCAATGAAGAAGGAAAAAGAAACTACTGGCAGTTCAGCTCTTGGAACTCATAAACAATAGAAAGAGAATAAAATGTTCTCAATCATAAGATTGAAAAGAAAGTGGAGAAATGATCAAATGGTGGAAATTGATAATAATGTGTCACTCCTATGCAGCAATAAAAATTGTTCCCCCATGAAACGAGACTAACAGAAACGAACATTGTTTGCCAACAATACGACAGTAGGGTAAAACTTCACAAAATATCTGAAAAAACAAATAAATACAAGCAAGAGATTCTGGACAAATTCATATCCAAATTCATCAATCGTGCAATTATGAGTTTAGAAATAGAGCAACATACGCGAAGCACCAAGAAACAGAACCCAGAGAACAAAGAACAATTCACGAGTTTCTTAGCAGGCAAAGACGGACTAAAGTGATTTCTAAAACCTTTCATACCTCAACCATGGCCCGACTTGCTCCATCATCACCAGAATTTTGCGATATTCGCTGATTTCCATACACTTTCTGTTGTACGCACATTTCACGATGTTACTAACTGTCTCCACCACAAGCAAAGCAAGCTCCGGATCGCAGTTCACAGCCCTATCCGGAAAAAGACAAGGGCCACCTTCTTCAGCGTCACCAGGCCCGGCCTCCACGCCGAAAACGTTAGACCGTAGATTTGCAAGGATCACGTAGCACTGCTCCCACGCATCATCGTGGAGCTTCCATGCTTCCAACCGGCGGACGAGACGATACCTCTGCAGCTCAGCCTCAAAAGATTTCGCATTAAGGCAGGGGGAGATACAACCGAAGCAGTCGAGCGCCATCTTGAAGATCTCAAAGAGTTCTAGGGCACGGCGACGATCATCTCCGTCTGATGAAGGGTTCAAGAGGAGGTTAGGGCAAATCTTCAGGAGGCGGGAGATGACAAGGAGGAATTGCTTCGCGAACGCGCGGAGTTGCATATCCTCGGTCTCAGAACCGGTCACCTTCCCCTTCGTCTTCTTCTTCTTCTGCTTCTCCTTCTGGTGTTGCAGGAGAGGCTGAAAGAAGGCCGTGAAGTCCCGACGGAGGCCTTTGATTTCGAGATTTTCCAAGCGGGAGAGCAAGGAAGCGGCGTCCATCGTTGATCGGAGACGCGAATTAGGGCAAGAACGATAGATTGAATCGACGATCGGAATGAGAACCAGAGAGAGAGAGAGAGAGAAGCTTGCAGGGGAAGAAAGGGAGGTTTGGGCGGGAATTTGTTTCGGACCGAATTTGACGATGTGCGTTTTAGAAACACACATATAAAGCTATATTTAAAAATGCCGATATAATGCCAAAAGCAAGATATTTAAAAATGCCGATATAATGCCAAAGCAAGATATTTAAAAATGCCCCTTCTGTCAACATATTGCGTTTTTATCGTGATGCTAAAGTGAAAAATGAACGTTCTTATTGTCGATGTTTTACCTTTTGATATATGCCAAACGTTTTCTTGGGGGTTTTACCTACAGGGTGAAATTTTAATTTATCGTGAGATTTTGCTCAACAAGGTTTTCATTACAGTGAGGTTCGAGATATCGGTATGACTGGCAAATTGTTATCTTACAAGCAAACGCTATTTTCGGCCCTGTGTTCAGGGACACGACACAACGCGAGGACACAGCCCATGACACTGGAGAATATTTTGTTACTTTTTCATATTTCTTAATAAGATTCAATAATAAAAAAAAATTAAATTATGAAAAAAATAATCGATTGAATAACGAGAAAAAAAATAATCTCCCTGTCCTTGTTTTTTTTCAAATGATTTGCAAATCCGTAATTCCGTATCAAACCACATTCTCATGTCCGTGTCTTTGTGACAATGGTCAACTATTTAGAGATGCATAAATGTTTTTTGAAAGGCAAGCTGGGGTTTGAACCTGCAACGTACCAACCACAAGGAGACCTGCACTGACAGCTCCTACCAACCACTCAGAGCACCCGTTGGTCCCGACTTGGATCACATTTACATCGGCAGTTTTGATTTGAAGTGGAATTTTTATATACTTTTCCTTTTTTAGGATGAATTTTTATCGAATTTTCGTTGGTTCTTATTTTATGCCTAGGGGCTGTGGTGACATTTTATTTTGCTTCCATGTACATTTACTGCATTTAAATTATTTTTGCCATATTTTTTCACTAAAAAGACAGAAATAAAAATCCTTTGAAAATCTTTTCAAAAATCATAGGCTCACACCCAATGACCTTTTCTTATCATGGGCCAAATGTTTTAAGAAATCATGGTTTTGAACTACAATGGGAGAAAGCCATGTCTGACCTTTTTCAAAAGGCCAAGGGGCCCTTTTCTACAAAAGAAGCCTTTCTTATATGAAAGAGGGCATCTTTCCAAAGTAGAGTAAAACAAACTTATTCATAAGAAATAACGCATAGTAAATACAAAAAGTTGTCTTTCCTATCAAAATGCGGTTACACTTCCTTTTTCATGGGGAATCACTTTTCCTTATGGGAATCTCTTGGAGGGGGCGTTTGCTTGTCACGAAAAGCTAAGGCTTTCCACAAAAATGCATGCCCATTGATGTGTTTCAGCGGCGCCTACAGTGACAAGCAAAGGTGTAACAAACAAACCGACATCTCGTAGAGAAAAACTCAAATAACGTCTGCTTTGTTAACAAACTATCTCACATGGGTATGGGTACGGAGGGTACGACACGATAATTCCAAAAAAGTGAGTACGGGGGCACAATTATATATATTAAATATCACATAAATATAAAATAAATTCAAAATAAATTTAATATAATCTAAATATATATAAGATACCTAAAATATATATTATATATTGAAAATATAAAGTTATAAATTGAAAATATAATTATAAATTAATTACAAACATGTATCTATAGAGGGTAAAATGGCATGTCGAGGTGATGACGTGTCTACATGGGGACACATGTAATATCGTGCAAATTTTTCTCAATTTTAAAATTTTAATAAATGTAAAATTTATAAAATGAAGGTATTTTTATTGAAATCGGTATAATATACATATATATGTGCTGATGTAAATTGAATCTAGACATGGTCTAGGATCCATTGACTGAGACCTATATATATATATATATATATATATATATATATATATATATATATATATATATATATATATAGGGGCTGATGTCAAATGTATTTGGACATGGTCCAAGATCCATTGAACGAGGCCTATATATATACATATATAGAGGCTACGTTGTGTGGGGACACATATATGGATCTATGATCCATTGTTGAAATCCATAATCCATATGGATGTGGATAAATAAGTGTTTAAAATAAATAACGATTTTAAAATTATATACTAAGATCAAGATATATTACAATATATATGTATAAAGAGATTAGAATTAGACAAATTTCTATTTCAAAATAATTTCTTTACTTCTAAAACACATAAGGGAAGTTTCCCCCCATGGGAGTACCTGTGTGTTATATAATCTCATCAACCCCTCTCTCAAAATCAGATTTTTAAAAGAAAGGAGAGGGCTGGACAAGAGGAAAGAAAGAGCCAGGGAAAGAAAGGAAGAGAAAGAGGGAGAGTGGAAAAAAAATATAGAGAGAGAGTAAAAGGCCTCTCCGATGTCTCATCCATCTTCTTTTTCTTTCTTTCTATTTTTTGCGTATTTGCATAAAAAAGGTACAGCTTCTTCTCTTCTTCCAATAGAATGAGGGTGTAGCATGAGCTAAATCACATGGGGGTAAGAGAAACTCAAATCTGCATTTTTATGTTCTTGAACAGAAAATACAGCAGGCATATATATATATATAACCTTCGTAGTCTTTCTGCAATTTTTTGTGTTCTTGACCATGAACATGCCTATGATTTTCTTTATGCATGTCTGTGATTATTTGCATGCATAAACCTGTGATTTTGTGCGTTCTTGATCATGTCTTTGATTTTATGTATGCATAAACCTGTTGTTTTATGTGTTCTTGATTATGAACATATCTGTGATTTTTTGTATGCATGTCTGTATTTTTTTGCATGTATAAACTTGTAATTTTTTGCGTTCATGACTGTGATTTTCTGCCTGTATAAACCTGTTATTTTCAGCGTTCTTGATCATGAACATACCTACGATTTTCTATATGCATATATGTGATTTTCTGCATGTAAGCTTGTGATTTTCTGATGTTTGTCTGTGATTTTTTGCATACATAAATCTGTGATTTTCTGTGATCTTGACTTGGTTTGTAGCTTTATATATATATATATATATATAAAACCTTGATTATATTTTGCAGTATGTGATCTTGTTAGTGATCGCAACATAGATGCATACATTTGTCTGCAATCTTGATAATGTTCACAACACACACACACACATATATATATATATATATATATGTCTGTGATCTTGATAATGTTCACAGCAAAAACATATATATTTGTTTGTGATCTGAACAATGTTTGCAACATAGATTATATATATGTTTGTGATCTTGATAATGTTCACAACAAAAGTATATATAGTTGTTTGCAATCTTGACAATGTTCACATCAGAAATATATATAGCTGTTTGTGGTCTTCATAGTGCTCACAGTAGAAATATATATAGTTGCCTGCGATCTTGATAGTGTTTACAACAAAAATATATATGTCAGCAATCTAGACAATGTTTGCAGCAGAAATATATATATGTTTGTGTTCTTGAAAAGAAAGAAGTTTTGTTGCGGTCAGTTAATGAATTCGAGGATTTTTAAATGTTTTGACTTCTCTATCAGTACAGTAAGACTCATGTACATGATTTCATATGCATACAACAAATTTCTGTGATTGTACCATGAGTTGTACTGTGAACATGAAAATCTGAATATCTATGTGTGCTTCATGTTCATTGAGACTTTTACAATGTATCTTATTGTGGTAATGTAGTAACCATTGATGAGCCTTTTGAGGCCATGAGCATATGTTGCTCATGAAATGTTAAACTGTGATTTGCATTGCAAAATGATTTGTTGAAAATTTGTTTTTTTTTATATAATTACACTATTGATGCGACAGAGCAAGGACCCAAAATTGTTATTGCATGAGGATTTGCATAACAGCTATTTTGTAAAAAACCCTAAATTGATTAAGAATGGTAAAAGAGACCAAACCGTGTAATGATTTTTTTTTATAGTGTCCTCCTAAAAGGGTCGGAACCTTGGATGATGGTCATGGATTTCCTAGTGATTCACGGTAAGGTCTGTACTGTAACTATTTTTTATAAGATTCAAGAGAGAAATATTCTTCAGTGAGAATCACAACTTTCTCATGTTCCATTGAACTTTAAAAAGTGTTGTGATCGTGAAATGCAATTATAGAAAGCTAAGAAAATCCAAGGAGTATTAAATATCTCAATTTCGATAATTCTTTTGTAAAACCATCCAACAAATTTGTCTGATGGAGAAGGTAAAAAAAAAGGTGGCCTGCGAAAGAGGAAGATGGTTCCCCAACCATCTCCCTTAATCGTCGTGAATGGGGGAGGGGGGTCCTCTACACGGTGTGCCCTTCTGCCTACCCACCCCCTCGATATACAGATACTGAGAGAGAGAGAGAGAGTTTAAGAAGAAAAAAATAAGAAAGATAGAGTATGAGAAAGTGAGTTGCAAAGGAAGTGGAAGAGGGTTAATTACAAGAGCACGACACTGGCGACCACCACAGGTACATTTTTTTTCCTATTCATTCCCTCCCCTTTTGGTTCGTTTAGAAGGCCTGCAGACATGACTGTCGGCATGTTGCAGAAAAAAAAAACACACTCAACAAAATCGACAACTATGGTTGTCGGCCGACCTTGTTGTCAAGAGAGAGAGAGGCAGAGGGTCGACTACCAAAGCTTGCCAGCAACCTCTGTAGCAAAGACAGGGAAAGGTCGGGAAGGAGCTATGCCCCTTCTACCTTATACCCAACTGCCGAACCCTAAGTCGGTTTGGGTGCGACCCTGACAAAGCTAAGTAAAAAAAAAAGTCGATCGAACTGGTCTGGACTGAACCAGTCTAACTCGATCGTACTGAATTAGATCGAACCAATCTAGGTGTGAACCCAGATCGGGTCGGGTCTGACCAAGACTGACTCATTCCGATTCAGTCCAGACTAAGTGTGGTCAACGGTTTAGTACTAGACTCGAATGACCAATCCAGTTCTTACCAAATCAGACCGAGACAAGTTTGAAAGGGTCTCAGCTTCTTGTTTAGATCTAATTTGATTTTGACCAAACCAAATTTGGGTCCAGTTTGATCCAGACAGTCTGGACCGATCCAAGTTGAACCAGATTCAGACAAAAATTGGGTAGGGATCTGGTGTGGAGTAGATGGAACAATACTGGATATGGATCAAATTTAAGACTTTTTTTATTGGGTCTAGATACAGTCTGACAGTTCTGAATCCATATCAGAGTTGGATTTTGATCCAACTTATAGTTGAATGGATCAGTTATGAATTCAGATTAGAACTGGTTTTGGATCCAGTCTGATAGTTTTAGATCCTAATCAAAACTGGATATGGATAAAGTTTATTATGAATTTTGAATTTTGAGAATCCAATTAGTTTTTGAACCAAACTGAGATGGGTCGAGAGTAGGTTCAGTAAACCTAATACTCTAAACTCAGACCGAAACTTGTTTTGACCTTGGATGAGTTAGGTCAAATCATAAGAGTTGAAATGACCAAATTACCATTAGGTATACCCAATATCTAATTAAGTAAAACATGCATAACTTTACACTTCAAACTCAAAATTGAGTGAGATTTGATGTGTTGGACTTGTTTCGTAGAAGAGAATCTTTTTGTTCTATGGTTTTGGTTAAATTAGGGATATAAAAATCAAGGTCTAACGAGTCAATTTGAGAGAGATATTTTAGTAATTTTGTCAAAATATAAAATAGGTATGTGTATTAATATGAAAATATTTGTGTGATAATCAAATTCTATTGTTAGATCCACTTGAGACTCGATTGCGACTAGAGTACAACATTCATATTCGATGTAAGAGATATTATAAGTAATCTGAGTTGTGAATAAATCATATTGTGTTGCATGTTATTATTGTTGTTGTATATTAGCATGTTTAGAAATGTAGCTCTTGAATGTGAACTTGATATGTATAGAATGATCATGCATGAGTTTATTATAATGAGATGATTATATGCATACGCCAGTCATGATATATCATGCATATTAAAAAGAGATTATTTTATGATAACATATCTATGTTATAATATGCGAATATTGTGATGAGATTCTAATTATCCTGGAGTCTCTTGAATCTGGTTGTGTCATTTAAATGTTATATTGAGATTAACATGCTTAACCCCTTAAATCTCAGAGGTGGCAACCTATGGAAATGGTTACCTGGTTTGTGACTAATGTGCAACCACCATAGAGAGTGGGTCGCCAGTGACTTAATGATATAGAGACTTTACCTCATTGTATGATTAATATGATACAAAATGTGAACCCTAATATCATTTTGAGATTGAGAGTAAGATCCGTCGTTATTATTTTACAATAACACTCGTAGGAGAATGAGTGAAACACATGCTTGAGAGTAAGGCTTAATATAATGAACTTAAAATATAATATAGGTTTATATTCTCACAATATTCTCACAAAAGCTATTATAGTTAAGATGTAGCATGCACTATATCAAGTTTGAGCCTGACCTTCTGGTTAGCTACCGGTGGGGTCCCACTTGTTGTTTAACTGTAGTGCCTGGTGATTAGGGGATCACTGGAAGTGTATGGTTCATAGTTTAACCAGCAATGTATAATAAGGGTGTTCTACGCAGGTTGCTACGCCTACGGACGATTATGATCAGTATAGCCGATCTAGTGTTATAGCCTATTGTGAGTGAGTGTTTCATTGTAAAAATTAAAGAGAAAATTTAAAACATACAAATCATGTGTGGCGTATCAAAAACTAAACTCAGATTAGGGACTTAGAGCTTACTATAATTATAAGTAAAGTCATTCATTGCTTATAAATAATTTTTACTGAGTTGTATACTCACCTACTGTATAATTACAACTGTAGGTTCCAGGCATGACGTGATCAACTATTCTAACTATGCAACAAAGTATTTGTTAGTTTTATTTTCTTGTCATTGAACACTCACACTCACGTAGTTATTATTTTCATATGTTATGAATGATGAACTTTGTTAAAGAAATCGAGTTTATTAGAAAAAAAAAGACATGTTTTCTATGTGTCAACTTTATATGTTTTTCTTTTGAGAAATAATATCAACCGAACTTGGACTCTCGAGGTCCCAAATCCAGGTGTTACATCTTTCCAATTTATCCAAGCACACCTATAAGAGAAAAGAAAGGTTTGGTATTGTCATCTAACTTTTGGGTGAATTTTGCAAGACTTTTGAGGGACAATCTATAAAAAATAAAAAAATAAAAATTGAAAACTAGACGTTGTTTTCCTGTAACCCTTTATTCCACTCCCATAGGAGCTGCAAATAAAACTGTTTTCTGTTTCAAAGGGAAATCTGAGTATGAATGTTTGGGTCGTATCTGCATTTGCTTACAAGTGTAATGTTGGCGGTTGGGAAGTTTTCTCTACCGTGAGAGGTGAGAAATAGTGGTGAAAATTTCATAGCCGTACACCCATATGAATATCAAGAATTTTCAAGGAGAAAATTATGAATTTCATTTGCAGTAGGGTAGTCACAAGGTAAATAAAGAAGCAAAGCCAGAAAATTGCATTTACATCAGAGAATTCCTATTCTAGCCATTCAAATTGAAGACAAGTCTGAGTCTGCCCAAGCCGTGTGCACAAAGATGAAGAATTCTTTTATGAATAACAGCAAAACTGAAAGGCAGATTCTTTGAAAATTTTACTATTTCTCTCTAGCCAGACCAACCACCATACTGAATGTAACTGCCAATTCCATATTTCAGTCCGTTTTACCACTCACAAACATGGACTAATGCGAGATGTTGCATTTTCCCGTATACATGGCGCTGACAAGATCAGAAATGTCAACATTACACGCTAAGTGCACATTTGGTTTGCTGCACCACATGTGACTCCAAATCAAATCTGGATTCATATGAATAGGAGTTGCAGGAGGCCCCTTGTGATTCTGATTCTCATATAAATAAGAAAACTAAATGAGAGTCAGTTTCTCGCCACTTATTTTCTGATGTTTTCTTGCTGTGTCAATGAGATTCATTCTCTCGTTTGCATCATGTCTTTGATATCTGAAATGTTTTAGTCACAGTTGTGCTTTGCTATTAAAGAAGTTTTATGATAGGAAAATTGCAATAGTTTTTTATCGCAAATAAACTGTACAATTCATAAAGTTTTGGTACAAATCTCCCCAAAGTTTGCCGTTTCCAGCAGAGTTTGTTCACTTGACTCATTTTAACTCAAAAACACCTGACATAAAAAAATAAAATAGTAAAAGCTGAAAGATGAAAGCAGCATTCACTATGCTACAGTATTAGACGTGCATATATATATATATATATATATATATATATATATATATATATATATATATAATCACGGCCAACTTGTTATAATGTGAAACACTAATGTTCATTGCCTGAAAGCAGATGACATGATTTCTAATACTTGTATGTTCAACTTTCGCTTTGAAGCCAAGGGGTAGAATCTTTGTAACGTAACCTGTCCAGCATTTGGTGCTTCATTCACTATCTTGTAGGTTGTTTGAAGTAATGGAACCCTTTTACTTTTTTTTCACAATTCTAGCACCACGACTGCCCATTAAAAAGAGAGTAGCAAACTTGTTATGCTGAGCATTTTTTCAAGGTTGAAACATGAGATGAATTAGTTGGATTAGGAAAAGCTTACAGTCAGAATCTGTTGTGATCCAGTTCTCTCTCTTCATGCAGTACTCGTTGACACTGCATGCAGAGATTGAAACTTTGGCTGAGGCAAGGGATGAGTGTCTTGTGATCAGACGATCACTCCTGGTTGAAAGGGGAGAACATGCAGATGAAGCAGAACGACCAACATCATATTTGAAGCTTGGTTTGCTTGAATCTGATATCAGTTCATCTTCGGAACGGCCTCTGAGCGCCCCCCGGTTCCGAAAATGCAGAACCTTCAAAGATAAAGAGCACAACAAACTTTACCATCAGAAAATTGAGCTAAAATAGCCTGCCTATGAGTCTATTTTTTGGGTATATATATATATATATAAAACCATTAACCGAAGTATAAGCATTAAATCAAGACATTAAAAAATATCATTAAAGAGAGACTTTATGGCGATCTCAAAGGATTTTTTCGAACAGACATGATAAAATTCAGAAAATAGTAACATAAGATTTATGCCCTTTCTCATAATTATTAAAACTGTAATTTTACAGATTTTTTTTTTATTAAACGTATGTAAGAGGCTTTAGGATAGTGTGAGAGGGAATACCCATTTCTAGCGTTGGGTGGGCCTCTCCTTCTCTGGACTAAACCAAACCAAATAGATGTATTCAATCATTAAAATAAACAATATATACTTCAACGATTTCCTCTCTCTCTCTCTAAACTTGAAATTTATTGATTCTCATCTTTGGTGAATATGTATTTATTTGTTCTTCATTTTATGTAGCAAGATTTCCTTGTTTTTTTTTCCTAGAAAAAAAGTTATTGTTCAAAATCTTACGATATTTGCAAATAGTCCCTACTTAATGAGATTTTACAAATTGGTCCCCTCCTTTTCATTAACCCTTGCAAATTAGTTCTTGAGGTTAACAGCCATTTAAGGGCAAGCAAATTGATGGTTCTGCTCTCATGCGAGGACCATTTTGCAAAAACCGAATAAGACAAAAATTAATTTGCAAGAAGTGAGTAAAAATATTGTTCTACCCTCATCAAGGACCATTTTGCAGAAAAATAACAAGGACTAATTTGCACAATAAAAGAACACATTTGAGAGGGTATAATGGTCATTTTTGTTAATATGTAACCGTGATCAATTCCTAACCGTGGTTAGCTTGACGCCAACACAATGGAAGGACTATTTTGCACTAACGGTGCAAAAGACGGGGACCAATTTGCAAAATCTTTGCCGGCAGCCAGAGACTATTTCACAAAAAAAAAACATTTTCTCTTTTTGCCTTTGGCTGAAACCAGGTTAGACCATCCTAGTTGATATAACTTGATAATTGATATAGTACCCGAGTCAAACCAGGTGCATGGTGCAGGAGATAATAGACAAATGATCAAAGCTATTAATACAAAGGAACTAAAAAAAAGGTGAAAAGATCAGGTGCAATATGATTTCACAAATATTTGTGCAATAAGCACCTGATCACCCTCCATCTTGGAGAGATGGCCTGTGGGGCCCATGGCCCGATGGAGGGCAATCAAGTGCTTAATGCACAAAATTTGTGCCATGTGATTGCACCCTATCCAGACTAAAAAAAAAAGCATGTTAACCAAAGTCAGAAAGACTTGTCGGGTTCCGGCAAGGATATTCCGACGAGGCGGCAAAACCGACGGTGTCACTGTATGACAGTGGCCCTGCAAAACAAAAACAGAAACACATGAAAAAGACAGCGTACCTGATGCTGCCATTTACGGAGGTTGGAGGTCGCCGGAGAAAAGGAATCTTCAACTCAGCCTGTCCGCAGCCACCACAAGCGCATGCCTCCTTATGCAGACGGTGAGTCGACCTTTTCCCCTCTCAAATTTCTGTATTTTTGCTTTTGCTTACTGAAAGGGTTGCTTATGAGACCCTTTTATAAGCCACGAGATGGGAACGGTTGAGTAACCGTTCCCTCTGTTTTTCAGGTTTAACGGAAGGAACAGTTTATGTGGGAAGCGTTACCCACATCGTGGGTAACCACCACCAACGTAGTGGTTTAACCCAACATTCTCCCACTTGTTCCGACGATAAACCTTTTAACCAGAAAACCTTATGGGAATAACTTGATGAATAGAATGGCCTTTATATTCTATTCTTAAGGTCCTTAGTTGAATCTCTAATCCTTATGAGATTAACAACAACCAAAATGAGAATAAAAAAACTGAAAGTGATCACTTTATTTATATGCATATGTCAAAAAGAGTTTAACAATCCCATCCTCATTACATGTTCGGAATATAATCCCGGTGCTAGCCCTTTAGTAAGAGGATCAGCGATCATCTCTTTTGTACCAATATTGATAGTATGCACTAAATGATTCTCCGTCCTTTCTTTAACAACAAAATACTTCAATTCCATATGCTTGCATGACGTAGTACTTTTGTTGTTGTTCGAAAAAGGACACTGCAGCTTCATTATCACAGTAGACCTTCAGTGGCTTCCCAATGAAATCGACCACCATTAACTGTGATATGAAGTTCTTTAACCATATAGCCTGCGAAGTAGTCTCGTACAATGCAATGAATTCTGCCTCCATGGTGTGGGCAGCAGTGGTCGTCTGCTTTCCACTCCTCCAAGAGATTGCTCCCCCAACAAGTAAGAAGACGTACCCAGTAGTAGACTTTCTACTATCAAGGCATCCTCCTAAATCCGCATCTGAGTAGCCAATGACCTCGAGGTGGTCAACTTTATGATATGTTAACATATAGTCTTTTGTCCCTTGCAAGTACCGCAAGACTTTCTTGGCAGCCTTCCAATGGGGTAAACCTGGATTAGACTGAAATCTGCCAAGTACCCCTACTGCAAAAGAAATATCTGGTCGAGAACATGTCTGCGCGTACTGCAAGCTGCCAACAACTGATGCATATGGATAAGCACTCATCTGTGCTTTGTCAATATCGTTCTGTGGACAATCCTTTAGGCTCAGCTTGTCACCTTTTGATATGGGTGTAGAAGTAGGAGAACAATTCTCCATCCCATATCTCTTTAACACCTTTTCTATATAGGATCTTTGGGAGAGGCCTAGTAACCCTTTTGCTCGGTCTCGACGAATCTCAATGCCAAGAACATAAGCAGCCTCACCCATATCTTTCATATCAAAATGTGATGCAAGAAACTGTTTTGTCTCTGAAAGTAACTTAATATCGTTGGTTGCAAGTAAGATGTCATCCATATACAACATCAATATAATGAACTTACTCCCACTTTCCTTAAGGTATATACATTGATCAATAATATTTTCTGTAAACCCGAAAGTCACAATGACTTGAGAAAATTTAATATACCATTGTCGGGAGGCCTGTTTAAGTCCATATATTGATTTGTTAAGCTTACAAACCAAACAATCATTTTCAGAGAAACCAAGAGGTTGTTCCATGTATACCTCTTCATTCAGATCCCCGTTGAGGAACGTTGTTTTCACATCCATCTGATGTAGCTCTAAGTCATAATGAGCTACGAGGGCCAGAATAATCCTCATTGACTCCTTAGTTGAGACAGGAGAAAATGTCTCATTATAGTCAATGCCCTCCATTTGGGTGAATCCTTTAGCAACCAATCTTGCTTTATGTCTCTCTATGTTACCTTTGGAGTCTTTCTTGGTCTTAAAGACCCATTTACACCCTACGGGCTTTACTCCTTTAGGTAACGTGACAGGATCCCACACTTGATTTTTAGCCATAGAGTCTAACTCTTTTTTCATGGCTTCAATCCAGTGCGAAGATTGTTTGCTCTCAACAGCTTCCATAAAATTCAACGGGTCATCATCCATATCTATGAAATCACCAGGCTCCTGAAGGTACACCACATAATCAAGATGTATTGCAGATCTCCTAATCCTTGTGGATCTCCAAACAGGTCGTTCCTCAGGCTCAGATTGAACCTGATCATCCTGTTCATGCTCTTCCGCATTGTCCACAATAGGTTCACTTTGGATTTGTGCATTAACAATCGAATGATCAACCACACCATCATTAGGAATAACAATGTGGTATCTTTCGATGTTTTCCTTAACAGGTGATGAAACTGGATCCTGTATTTCCTCAAAACCAATGCTTTGAAGTGCACTTAATCCTACTGAACCATCTTCTAGGAATTTAGCCTTATCCGTTTCAACAATCTGTGGTGAGTGAGATGGACAATAAAACCTGTACCCTTTTGATCTTTCTGGATAACCAATGAAATATCCACTGGTTGTTCTTGGATCAAAGGCTTTAATGTGGGGGTTATACAGTTTAGCCTCTGCAGGACATCCCCATATGTGCATATAAGACAGTGATGGTTTTCTACCTGTCCACAACTCGTAAGGAGTTTTAGGCACAGATTTCGTAGGAACCTTATTCAAAATATGCACAGCTGTCCTTAAGGCTTCACCTCACATCTTTATGGGAAGTGTTGAATAATTCAACATAGCCCTGACCATTTCTTTAAGTGTACGATTTCTCCTTTCAGCTACACCATTCTGATAGGCACTACCAGGCATGGTATATTGAGGCACAATGCCTTCCTCTTTAAGAAATCGCGCTAATGGTCCTTCCCTTTGCCCCATCTCAGTAAACCTACCATAATATTCGCCACCTCTATCAGACCTGACTATTTTAATAACCTTATCGGTTTGTTTCTCTACTTCTTTCTTAAATTCTTTAAACATCTGAAAAACATCAGATTTTTCGAAAATCAAGTAGAGATACATATACCGTGAATAGTCATCAATAAAGGTGACGAAATATTTTTCGCCTGTGTAACAGAGGGAAAATGGTCCACATACATCCGTATGGACTATTTCTAATATCTCACTACTGCGTTTTGCACCCTCTTTATATGTGTTTGTATGCTTAGCCTTTATGCAATCAACACATGGGTCATTGTCAGTAAAATCTAGAGATTGCAAGATCCCTTCATTTACCAGTCTCTTTATTCTCTTTTCAGAGATATGACCCAACCTTCGATGCCAAAGCATGTAAGATTTATCATTCATCATGCTACGTTTATTTTCAACTAATGCGTATTCAGAAGTCAAAGACTCTTGAGTTTGGATCTTCACATTCAATCTATATAAACCATCATAAACAAATGCAGAACCGATTTCAATTGAATTTCTGAATATGAACAATTTGGAATTTTCAAACTTAAAACAATATCCAAATTTATCCAACTTTGAAATTGAAATTAAGTTTCTACTATACGATGGAATATAAAAGACATCATGAAGATCTAAAACTACGCCTGCATCCAGAGTAATTCTGCAGGTTCCAACACCCTTCACATGTGAACGCATCTTGTTTCCCGAATAGATGCTTTTCTCATGCATTGTTGGTTCCCTTCTGCTCAGGAACAGCTGTAGACAGTTGGAAATATGAACAGTAGCACCAGAATTAATCCACCAGCTATTTTCAGGAATTTGTAATAAATTACATTCATGAGAAACAAATGACAAATTACCTCTCTTTTCCAACCACTTCTTGTACTTTATGCAATCTGCCTTTATGTGTCCCTTCTTCTTGCAAAAGAAGCACTTTATGGGAGTAGAGTTGGATTGCTTATCTTGGGATGACTTATCCCCAGTTGGCTTCTTCCTAGCATTTCTCTTAAATGCATTCTTTCTTTGTCCTACTTTGGACGTATGAGAAACCATATGTGCACTCTGCACCTTCTCACCTTTCATCCTCTCTTCTTCTTCAATACACTTGGACATAAGTTCATTAAATGTCCATTCATCATTATGTGTGTTGTACGAGATTTTGAAAGGTCCGTATTCCAAGGGTAAGGACGTTAGAACTAAATGCACTAGGAAAGAATCAAAGATAGTGAGTTTCATGTCATTCAGCTGAGATGCTATGTTTCTCATCTCCAAAATGTGCTGGCGAATGTTTCCCCCTCCAGTATATTTCATAGATATCAATTTTGACATCAGGGTACTGGCTCTGGCCTTGTTTGAACTCACAAACTGTGCCTCAATGGCATTCATGAATTCCCTCACTGTTCTGCATTGTGGGATAGCACTCTGAATGTTCTTAGCTACTTTAGATTGCAAAAGCAACAAGCTAAGTCTATTCGAGCGCTCCCACTTCTCAAAAGCAATCTTTTGATCAGCAGTACTCTGATCAGTGAGGGCAGCGGGTTCATCTATCCTTAGGGCCAGATCTAAATCCATATACCCTAATGCAAATAAAATAGTTTCTTTCCAATAACTAAAATTGGATCCATCTAGAAAAGGTATGGAGCTAGAGCCATCTAAAATCACAGAACTAGAAACTGCATGATAAAAGACATGTATCAGGAAACATTCATACGAGACTAAAACTTTAGTGGAAAAAAGCAAAATAATAAAGGCCCTTGATATGCTTCTTTCCAGGCGAGTGAAGAGGGTCATCAGAGTCCTACTTTGGTAAGAGTTCCGACACACGAAACCACTTCGCCTACCAACCATATTCGGTAAAACTAAGGTTCTTGTGAAGATAGACCATCAACACAAGGTATCTTTGGATACACATGTGTGATGTATCTCGACACATTTACCTTATTCTACCCTACTTAAATTCCAAACACGATAAAACTACCTTTGGGTCGTCTATCGTTTCATGAATATAAGTACAATGTGCATATCGGCTTAGGAACTGTATGATAGTATAAAATTCATTCATGACTCACGTGTATTCAGTCACTTTGGTGACATGAAAACACTGATTCATTTAACTATCCTTAATGCTAATATGCAAAATTATATTTTAAAATAGTCCGTAAACCGAATTGACTAGACATATGACCCTTGAAATGGTTCTTAAACTGAATGAACCAGTCATATGTATCACGAACCGGTCTTAAAGCACTCTGAACCGGTCTGAAACAGCCCCGAACCGGTCATCCAAGGGTCCGAACCGGTTCAGAACCTTATGAACCGGGTCAAATATGAACAAAAGTTCATTAAAACCTTATAACCGTATGCCAAAACCCCTATATTTTCTTATATTTAAGAAAACAGGGTCTTAGTATCTCGGAACCGGTGAGAAACGGGAAGGAACCGGCCAAAAACGGCTCCGAACCGATCCCAGAAGGGGACTGAGTCAGTCCCGGATCCGGTTCAGGCCAAATAGTGCCTGGACCCTTCTGGATCCGGGTCAGACCCGACTGCAAACTGGATCCGGGTCAGACCCGGGGTTATCTGGATCCGGGTCGGACCCGGTACTGACCGGATCCGGGTCGGACCCGGTAACAAATGGATCCGGATCGGACCCGGTACTGACCGGATCCGGGTCAAACCCGATAACTGCTGGATCCGGGTCTGACCCGACTCGGATTGGATCCGGGCCGAACCCGGTAATAACCGGATCTGGGTCGGACCCGGTAACCGCTGGATCCGGGTCTGACCCGGGGTTTACCTTATCCGGGTCGGACCCGAGCGGGTCCCCACCCGAATCCCTGATCCGATCCGAATCACTTTATGGATCGATTTCAGGTGGTCGGATCCGGTTCAGAAAATGAACCCGACCCGAAAAAACAAAAATTTAGGGTCGAGTTAGGGTTTATAGAACCCCATTTCGCCCCTTTTTCAAAATTTTGCAGGGTGTTGCCGCCGCCTGTCGGCAACCAACGCCGGCGCCTGCCGACGATCGTTGCCGCCGTTCGCCGGCGAACAACGCCGCCATCAGATGGCGCCCTTCTCCGGCGAAAGCTTCTATCCGCCGGCCAAAACCCGATGCCACAGAAGATTGCTGAAAATCCGGCGACTCAAAAATTCGTCGTCGACAGCTCCTGCAGCCTCCTAATGGCGGATGATGAAGAAGACGCCGGCGGAAACCTTGCCGACCGGAAAACCCCCTCAAAAAACCAGAGGTAAGTCCTTTTTTTTTATATAGTCGCTCACCGGCGACAGTCGCCGGTGCCGGCGACAGGCGCCGGTGACCAGCAGCAGGGTCACCCTATGGTGACCTGCGTTTCTGGTCAAAACCGGAGCACACCCCGCAGCGGAAGCGGGGTGTGGGCCCATAACCCAATGTCGGGTTCCGGCAAGGATATTTCGGTGAGGCGGCAAAACCGACGGCGTCACTGTATGACAGTGGCCCTGTAAAACAAAAACAGAAACACAGGAAAAAGACAACGTACCTGATGCTGCCATTTACGAAGGTTGGAGGTCGCCGGAGAAAAGGAATCTTCAACTCAGCCTGTCCGCAGCCACCACAAGCGCAGGCCTCCTTATGCAGACGGTGAGTCGACCTCTTCCCCTCTCAAATTTCTGTATTTTTGCTTTTGCTTACTGAAAGGGTTGCTTATGAGACCCTTTTATAAGCCACGAAATGGGAACGGTTGAGTAACCGTTCCCTCTGTTTTTCAGGTTTAACGGAAGGAACAGTTTATGTGGGAAGCGTTACCCACATCGTGGGTAACCACCACCAACGTGGTGGTTTAACCCAACAAGACTCGCTTGTCAACTTGGTAAAGGGTCAAGTTGCATATCACACACAAAGTTTCAATGAGTCCATACAGTGAATTTGGCTGTCATTTTTTATTCACTTTAGTCACGAACTATCATAAACAAATTAAAATATTGCTAGTGGCAACTCACCTTCCATCGTTTGCTTCCTCCCTGCTTATCAGAATTGGATGCTGCTGCCCAACGTAGTAGCTCCTTCATCTTAGACTCTGCTCTTCTCTTCTCTCCCTCCTTGCGAGAGTTCCTCTTTGGGCATTCATTTCCACATTTCATGTCAGTTAAGCAAGGTGCACTTGCATCACACAGGGGCAAAACCTTGTCACCAACATGACAAAAATCTGCAATATAGTTGTGGCCCATTGCCACATTAATCAGATATGTTTTCATTGGCATGAACAGATGCTTCAAGGTCAGTGTGTTGTAGAAGTTGGTTTGATGATCGAATCCCTCCCGCAGAAATATGTCCAATGAGTTCTTGAACTTCGCTTCTTCTGCCTTTTCCTCTTCTTCGTACCCTTCTGAGTTCGTAGCTACACCGGCCTTGTTAAATAAAACTATATCCCTTGTTCTTGCATCTGATAAAACTACAACAATGTCACCAAGGTCACTCTGGTTAATTGCCTAGCAAATGTGGTCGTTCCACTTTGTTTTATTAGTGAACGGATGAAAGACAAAGAGCTAGTAAAGCAAAATTCACTATATTGCTGTCTTTCACTTAGGCATATTGCACTCATTTCATGTTGATGAGAAATAGTAGCCAAGTTTCTGGCTATGTCACTACACACAGTGTAAGGAAAAGTTTGCACAATTAGGCCTTTACTTGGCATTCACAATGAAAAAGGTTGAACAGCTAAAAGTTAAAGTCGAAATAGAGCAGAGGGTCTTTGCTATAACACACCTGTTAGAGTTGCCTTTCTCCCATGACTAGCTTCTTTGTGGTGATCATGTGCTACCTTGAGAAGCCATTGAAGGATCTATACCCAAGAGTTTTTGAGTTTACACATAGCTTAAGAGAAAGAAAAGAAAGATGTAAACAAATGTAGGTAGTTGCAGTACCTGCATGTTGTTCAATTTGTTATATAGGATTGATGATTGAAGAGGCAGTCAACAAGACAAAGCGACTGCTATTTCTATCCTTATTATATACAAGGAGAGCAATGAGATTCCGGTCTCATGAACTAGCTTTGACTGATCTAGATAGTGTAAAGTTCTGAAGAATTGAATTGGCCAACGAATCTCCTTGTAGTTTATATAAGTTTCCCATGTGGGGTTCAGATAGACATGATCCATAAAAAAATGCATATTTTGTATCTAGTGTTTTAGACACCATGTGTGGGCACATGGGTGACCCACCAGCTGACTTCATTTTCATTGGGCCTTTGCCTTATTTTAGGCAACACCATATACGGTTACAGTTTATGATCCAAGGGCAGACTAACCTACAGAATCAGCTGTGAGGTTCTATCAGCACCATCCATTCACAAACAGAGATCCAGATGGGGTATTGGACCCAAGATTTGCACCTGATCAGCAATCTCATCGATAATATGAGGGTCCTATTGTACAACTTAGCAACTCTATGAATGGTGTGGATGGGATTGGCAACATTGGTGCAGTAGGCTACTCTAGATAATCACACAGTAACAGAATATAGTGATATTTAAATAAATCTCATAAAATTGAAAAAATCCGTAAATCTATTGTTTAAGTGAATAGATCATTAATTTGTTTTTTATCGCAAAATCTTAAAAGAAAGAAAGTTCTTATTCAAGTTTTGTTTAATTTTCTTTTTTCATGTTTCTGAAAAATTTAAATCATTTTGATTCTTAACTGGGAATTTCCATACAACTTAAAATTGGCTTTTCGAACTTTTGTCACCATGGATCAACATCCTTCAAGTTGAAAATATATTTTCCATCTCAAAGTTTGCTTATGTAATGGAGGAGACGTGTCTCAGCAATGTCCACTCCACTATTCCCAGTAAATGGGCAGATCTCATTGGGTAGAGCATTGCAAGGCCGTCACTTTTGGTGTGGTTTGCTTCACTTTACAAGAACAACCAAGTACAGAATAGGCGTGACTTGCTGGCATTCTATGTGCCTCATGTGGATCTGAGGTTTAGTACCTAGCCATGTTTGGGAAGTCGATACAATTAAATCCCGGAATCTACACTCTTCCTCACCAATTGGGCAAACAGGTTGTTGGCTAACTTTGCCTATTTTGCATAATATCTGGGCCTTGTTGCACGGGGTGCACCAAATTCTGGAATGTTTCGAAGCCTGTAATTACTTGAGTTGCTTTCTTGCTTGAATTGGTGGAAGTGTTGCATAATGTAGACATTGATGACAATCCCTGTTATGGTTGGTGATGCATCTCACTGGCAATTAAAATAGGGTGTAGATGTTCTACATGGGGTTGTTTGATCCCCCGTCCCCATGCAATTTCGGATAGAAATCGCGCTGGGAATGGGGGATATAACAAACTAAGAACGGGAACGTTAAGAAAAAAACCCAGGGGAGGGGTCCCCCAACTCTCTCTCTTGTTGGGTTTCCGTCCTTTGTGGCTTTTATCATTTGGAGGATTTTTCAGAATACGACCTTGGAGGTCTCTGCGACTATTCATATTCCCCTTACATTAAATGCTATTGTTGTCAACTTTTAAATAGGGAAAATGGACTGTGTGCGTAAATAGCCTTTGTAAGAAAAGCAGCAGAGTGCTTTTCCTTTTTAACAGTCTTGTGCGTTTTCAGCAGAGGGGGAACAACTGCTGTGTGTGGTAACAACTATTATGAACAAAAAGGCATCCAAGTGTTTTTCTGCAGTAGTCTTGTGTGTGAAGTGACAACAGAGTGTGTACGTGTGGTTTTGCTAGTAAGGACTGCTTTTTCACTTCTTTTGGGCTGCTTGGTTGATGTGTTTTTTAGAACATTCGGTGATGTCTTTTCTCTTATTTCTTGCTACACTTTGTGTGTTTGTAAGGCTTATGCTTTTTGGTATTTGTAATCTCTTGATTGATAATTATAGAAGGAGCTGACCTATCGGTCGCCGTGGACGTACCTCTCCTTTTTATTTATGTTGTTATCTTTATATTGCTTTAATCTATTTACACTTGGAGAAATGCATTTTTCTCAATCTCTCTCTCTCTCTCTCTTGCAACCCGGTGACAAGGCTAACAACGAGGGATGAGGCAGCACCGAGGGTCACCGACGCTGGTGGCGAGGCTGCCGATGAAGCCTCTTCCCCTTCTTCTTTTTTCTTTTCCCTTTTCTTTTTTCCTCTCTTCTTCATTCTTCTTCTTCTTTGTTTTTTATCCTTTTTTCGGTTCTCGTTCTTCTACCTTTTTTTCTTTGTTTTCTATCTTTCTCTCTACCTTCATCTTCCTTCTTTTTCTTAAGAATTTGAATCAAATTTATTAAATGAGGGCTTTTTTTAGCTAATTTGATTAGGTTTTTTTCCTTTGATTAGGGTTTTGAATAAAAAAGATTTAATTAAAATTTTTTATAGTTAATTTGATTAGATTTTTTATTTATTTAAGGCTTTGAATCAAAATTTTAAAATTAAGACTTTTTATAGTTAATTTGATTAGGATTTTATTTGATTTGATTATTTATTTTCTTGCATTTTAAGGTTTTATGATTTAATAGGGTATGATAGTTTGATTTTTATAGTTAATTTGATTTGAGGGTTTTGATAATTTTATGTTAAACTTTCATAATGAGATGTAATATGACATTGATTAAATCATTTATATATAAAAAATATCACTTCTTAATTTTCTCAAATTACTCAAATTTTTAAAAAAAATTTAATTTTTAAATTCAATTCTATATTCATATTCAGGGCTAAACTCTATAATGTGTTTGTTAAAACATTCATATGGTTGGGGCAGATCGAGTGGTATCTTCCAAAATGAAGTTATCCAACTCATTATCCTTGTATATTAATATTGTTCACACATAAGGTAAAACAAACATGGACCAAGGAGCATAACTTCTTGTACAGTCGAAATAAACATTGACCTTAAGTACAGCTGTTATAGAATAGACAAAACGAGTTCGGCCTGTTATGTTTGTTCCAATCTTTGAAAAGTCATCAAACAAGCCCTATATCCCCACGTACACAAAAAATGGACAATTGCCACAATGTCTTCCTTTGGTCGGTAATGCATTTTATTGTGGTTGGTAGTCTACATCAAGTCAATTCAAACAAGTCACTTCACATAGTTTCTGAATGTACTTCACAAACTCCTAGTTACAAACCACAGCAATTTTCAAGGGTCCCACAAAAAGAATGTGCGCATATTATTAGTCTTGTGTGTGGATGCTGCTATGCACACATTCTTCACTGAGCCCTAAATCATAGCTAAGCCCCCTTGGAGTGTGGATCACTTCAGTGGTCCCACAACACCTTTAATGACAAATTGAACATACTATACGCCTATAAACGTTGTCCATTTCCCATGGACTTGGTTGTTTTTATCATTCAATTTAGTCCAAAATCACCTTCACATTGATTGCCACACAATTAGATGGCAAGGTTGATCCATCTTGGTGCTAGGTTTGGTATCCATTGGGTTCAAATCCCACAGGAACTGAATCCAAGCCTGATCATTAGAAAGATAAATCCTACATTTTTGCTTTTGGTTTGATCCCTCAACTTCGGTGCCACATTTCCTAGGTCAAACTCCTTCACTTGGTTAGCCATTTGGGAGGTTGATAAGATGGGAGAAGGTTTTAGTCCTTTGTTTATCACCAAAAACTGAGTTAACAAATGGATCCGACCCGACATAAAAATGTGTCTAATGGAGCTGGGCCTGGTCCGACACACTTCTGATGCCGGATCCACTTCCATATAACCTGGCCAAGGTTTCGGCCTCACTCAGTGTATACGAGAGATCTCAGATACATGATCCGAGATCCCACCTTTGAATCTGCTTGGATCTTGGCATGTGGCCCACACGGGCCACACCACATCAGGGAGTCTCACTTCAGCTTAGATCCTCAGATCTGAGTTCTGAGGGTTTCAAACGCTTTCTAAGGGCATGTTTGATACACGGGACACACCCATGCGGGTATAGGCCGGTCCCTGCCCTGGCGCTGTCCTGCATTTGATATGCATGGACAATACAGGATGCGCTGCATCTTGTGTAGTGTGTTTTCAACATTGCTGCGTGGGACGTGCCACTGGTGAGTCCAAGACAAACTTTGCGTGTTCTGTCCGTGAGGCATGTGCAATGCAAACACGTACGCCCTAAAAGAGAACCCTTGGTCCTTTCATGGTTTATTGATCCACGATAAGGCAACCTTTTGACTGTTCAGTTGGTCGAAATTGGCAGAACCAACGTTCAAATCAAGCCTAGCTAGTTTGTCACTTGGGATGAGCAGTTTGACCTTGAGCCTAGCCTTCTCCAAGCAGACGGTATTGGGCCCTAACCTGATCACCAGGATTTCCAATTACCCACCATCATGATGGTAGATAATAACATCAAAATAAAACAAAGTGGAAGAAAGGGAGATTAAAATCACCATTTGATGGTGCAAGTAGATAGCACTGAAAACCAAAAGATTTTTTCCTGGAAAGGGGGCTTGATAAACGAGCTTTCATGAGACTAGTTGTAAGTGTTCAAGCTTGGCTAATTCTTGTGGCGAGCCAATCTGAGTTAGAGCACATAATCAGTCCAAATTAAATGGGTAGAGTTCAAGGAGGTTTGTTTATAGAAAAAATACATTGTTTTATTGATGGAAGAAATAGGTTTACAAAAAAATACATATAAATGTTGGATCGATTTTCGGATCACACAGTTTCACAATCATAATCATGATATAAATCATAATATGCAGCAGAATACAAATCATGATTTTCAGCAGATCGAAACATAAACAGGGAGCAGGCATGTCAGTTTTCACCATATACCAAAATCCAGAAAAGTATATGAACAAACAGATGCACAGAACACAATAAACACAAGAGATGCATGTTAATACTGTGTAAAAGGCTAAGACATACGAAAGTACTCCCCTTAGAGAAGATTCGCCCCCACATACAGTGAAAATAGGGTCCGGCGTCCTTCCCCCAGGATACAATAGCCTCGACGATCAGACCGGTGCACTCCGATGGATCGTCCTTCGAAAACAACCTCTACAAACCGAAGTTGCAGAACAACCCCTTTCGGGATAACTCAGGAGAGAGAGAGAGAGCAACAGGGAAATGGAAAATCGCAGCTCTTCTTCAGAGATTAGTCTGTCTCAGATCTCTTGTAACCCAAGTCCTAACCACGCTTTTATAACCCACGAACGGTTACAAAGTGTGGAAGGAACCCGTTACGGAATTCGAGGAGGCGTGACCCGTTAGCGGAAATCGAAGAGTCGAGATTCGTTAAAGGAATCCGAAGAGTCATAACGGGCACGAACTACAAAGAGTCGTGACCCGTTATCATTTCCCATAACCTGTTGAAGAATCCAAATATTCACAAAAACTTTGAGCAAAAAGATACTTTGATCTTGATTGGATATGCCCTAAAGGGCCAATTACCAGAACCCGAACCCGAACCCGAACCTGGCCCGGCTCGACACGACACGGCCCGGCGCGGCCCCGCACGGAGGGCGGGCATGCGCACATGCGCGTGTGTGATAGTCATCCCACCCTCTTGTTCTCAAGAACAAGTGTAAGAGATTACATGTGGCTTAAAAAGCCCACAACAAACTCAAACACGATCAATGTGGGACTATTCCACATCATCAAAACCAACCTTTCTCTATACAACCCATGTTTCTTCTTTTGAATTTTCTCTCCCCTCACTTCTTACACCTAACAATAAAATATATCTAAAGTATATTTCTTAAGCCTTAAGAAACTTAAACAAGTTTGAGTCGAGAAAAATACCTATTGTTTATATTCAGCGTGTCGACCGTATTTATAAACATAACTGAATTGCCATGACTTCACGAACTTGATCGAGCATTCAGCTAAGAATGCAAACAGATCAGATCCAGATTAGCTAAATACATGTGAAAGTCGGATCCAGATCGGGTTGGAACAACGAAAAATCATAAAACCCCAAACACACCCAAATCAAGGTAAATCATGCATACCTTTCTACACCCACACTCCGACCATCTATTTTATCAACAACAGCATTGCCCATGCTAATTGCAGCATAGTCACAGATATGGGTGATATTTTATGTCGATATAAAAAGCTGATACAATCCCGAAAATTTCATGATATTTAACAAATATCATGATTCTTTGGATGTTAACGAGATATTAAGACTTTTTAACTTCTTTTTTATGTTTATATATATATTTATTTATATTCTTGTGTATATTTACAGTTTTAATAATTATATATTGGCCCGTATAATAATTTTTGATGAAAAATATTAAATATATTAGCATATATAATAGCTTTTTCATAAAAAATGATTACATATGCCAAATTATTTAACTGAGGTTCTCCAAAAATAAAAAATTTTAAAATTTATCCTGATGTTTTTCCCTCGCCAAGAAATTTCTGATACCGATATTTATGACGTTGATTAGTAGTGGAGAACTAGGTTCAGTGGACGAAAGCTTGAAGGGTGAGGAAACCCTAATTAGTCAACTTATTCTTTTTTGATGGGTAGGAAAATGATATTGAAGAAGAAGAAAACGTAGTGGAGAAGAAAAACTCTTATTTTTTGTCGTTTTCTTTTACATAGGGCAGAAAATATATACATGATAAAAAAAAAAAAGAAAACCCTTTTTGACTGACCTCTGTCACATCACAAATGAGGGGATTCACGATAATCTATCTTCTCGTTTATTTGAGTAAACCAAAAACAGAAAACCGTCTTGATACAAAAGATAAGATTACACTCCATATTTACCACACGGTAAATAGGAAAAATGTAAGAAATCTAATAGCTAGTCTATAGCTTTCTTTCTCAAAATGTTTTTTTGTGAATCGAGCTCTCTCTAGAGACACAAACAGTTTTGGATCCAAAACAGCTAAATACATGAAAAGTTGGATCCAGAATGAATCAAGAACTGCCAAAAAATTACAAAACCTTCATCCTGCACATTTGCATCTCCATCTCTATCTATCTATCTCTCTCTCTCTCTCTCTCTATATATATATATATATATATATAAAATGCTAAATGAAACGCTTAATCTGATCTTTAATGTTTTTGTAAAATTCTAACTATACATGTGTTGAGAATGATTGATTTACTAGAAATCAACACTTGGATTATTTTGAATAGAAAAAGGTATTTGGAGTTTAAAAAAATTATAAAAAGTGTAGCTTAAAAAAATTATAAAAAGCGTAGCCTGTTGATTTTTGAAATCCTATAAAAACCTATCCATGCATCGGAATCAAATCTTTCAAAAACTTGATTCATATAAAAACAAACATATAGATTACATATGTATGGTCATAAATTAAAAAAAAACACAAAAAATCTAATAAAATGTTTCATTTAGCACTATATCTTCATATTTTCTTGATTTTTCACTTGAATTGCTTGAACTATCTCCAACAAAAGTTATATTCTTTTTAAGCTTAGGATAATAGAATTTAAGATGGCCCAGTTCATTACAATGGTGACAAATAATTTTTTTTCATCCACCATTGATATTTTTCAAAAAATTAAGAAGTTTATATATTCTTCTGTTATTTTTCGGTTTAGATACTGCATAAACTTCATCAAAGTATTTTTTAAAAGTCAATCGAGTTTCTTCTTGGCATAAATCGACAAGAATTTCATTAAGAAAAGTAGAAGCTCTATGAATAAAGGATCCTCTTAGTTGTTCAAATTCGAAACAAAGCCATAAATAAATTAAAAAAAATCATTCATTCTTTATTTCCTCTTGCTTCATGACAATAATACTTTCTTCTCATTATGGTTCAAGGAGACCAAGCTTATCCCATAGAAGAGATAGATTACTATAATAGTCTCTAATACCCATGTCCCTTTGCTTGGTTCTTTTTATTTTATTTTTATAAAAAAAATATCTAGCAAGATACTTTTGAGTGTACATACTTTTCATGAAGAACCATGCTTTATTTGTCTTCTTAATTTTGGCTAGATTAACACAAATTTTGAGCTTCACACTATTCATGAACCATACTAATATTTTGGCATGAATATTTTTTCAATCTTCGACTTTAGATTGGTATTTTTTAATAGATTTATCTTTTTCTTTGTCACCCAAATTTTTTTTTTCTTGGTGAGCTTCAATTATGATTGCAGAATGGTTCTACGTACGTCCTTAAAGTTTCTTGCTTATGAAGTTGTTTTTCATTGTAGTTACCTACCTTCTATAGTTGGTCACATTTAATTTGAATGAGAAGTCAATCTTTACATTTTTGTTGGGCCATTACGAAGAGTTAAAGAAAAACAAGAGTGTGAAGCTTAATAATACTTAAATATAAAAGAAAAAAGTTTCAAGAATGCTCCACCACCTAAGAGCTTTCAAACCATGAAATGAAATACAAGTGTCAACGTCAAGACACAATCATGTAAGCACAAGGTCTCTAATGGACAAATACATATGCCACAAAAGGCAAAGACCAAACATATACACGAATGAAGAGAGAACTTGAAATAAAAATGAGTCTATTGAAATGCTTGAAAAAGCTCAACAATATATCACCCACCATCACCAGAAAAGCTCCACCACCACCACCACCCAACGCTGATTTTCTAGCACTACCATCACTACCATCCATCTCACCACCGCCACCTCCTCCTAAAAAACCGCATCGAAGAAGCTCCACCACTAACCCTTCCAGTTCTGATTTTTTTTTAAATTTTTTCCATTTTATTTTTCTTATACTAGCCAAACAGGTGAAATTTTTTATTTTAGAAAATATATCATATCAAAACTTTTCATACCCAAAAGTTTTTTCTCTTAAGGAGAGTTTTTCTTGCTTCCAAACGTGCCCTTAATGTTAACAAGAAAATTGGTGCCATCCAAAAACATAACGATCATACCAAACATCAAAATTCTGAACTAAACCCATTTCCACCCTACAACAAACAAGAAGCTGAACTTCTCTAACCAAAAACAAAAAAAGAAGAAGAGAAAACCAAGCACCAAAACAAAAATGGAGAAAAGGAAAGAAACCAATATTAGAGTGAGAGAGACTCCAGAACCAATCCAAACTTCCTCTCTGCCTGAAGAGACAAAATCTCCTCATGCAATGGCAAATCTGCCCACAACAGATCAACAACTTTGGCTGCCATCTTCTTCTCCCCTTCAACAAGGGCTTTTCCTTGAACCCATCGAAGCAAGAGGAAGAAGGGGTCTCCTCGCCGGGCTTGTCCCTGCCAAACTCCCTCCTCTCGACGGCCCTGTTCACCCTCGCCTTGAAATCGTCGGTAATGACTGCACGCCCAGAAAGAATGGAAAAGGAAAGGAAAGGAAAAGGACGGTTCCTCACTCCCTTGCTTAAATGTCATGCCACGTGCTCTCACACTAACTACTCTGCAAACGCCACACCGAATAACGAGTCTGGTTCTGGATATATATGCCATGTCGAGAGGGTGGTGTATGTTCCCCCCCGATGATTCACTGAATCCCACGTCTGTGTTCGGGGCTTTGAATGAGCACCACGTATACAAGCACATGGGGCTCGTATTCCCGTGTATGTTGACATAACTTTGCATCGGACTCTGGTGTTGTTGCAAAGACTTAAGTATCCTTTCTTGCTATTCTTCTCATAAAGTGATGGTTTGAGAAAATGACAAAAATGCCCTTCATTCAAAAAAGAAAAAACAAACAGTTCAAAAAAGGGACAAACATGTCCTCCATCCAGAAAGTCGAGGATGATGTTGACTATTCAAAGTCTTCTTCTTCTTTCTCCGTTCAAAAAAAGGACAAACATGTCCTCCATCTAGAAAGTCGAGGATGTTGTTGACTCTTTAAAGTCTTCTTCTTCTTTCTCCGTAAAACACTGTAAAACCCTCTCTCTCTCTAGAGAAGAAATCAAGGGAGGCAAAGAGTTCTCTCTGGAGAAGGCCATGAACATCAACCCTCTCACTCTACTTCTGTGCACATCCAACAGACGATCCTACATTGCTCCATCAAACACCGACTGACATGCACACTGACTGTAGCATTGTTCAACTTGAAGACTTGTGAAGTCTGATTTAGAGTTTTTGCCCTTACAGGAGAAGGGTTCGGGGGCTCCTCCCAGCGTGGGTAGCATCGTTCAACTTGATTCGTTGTGAAGCCTGATTTAGAGTTTTTGCTCTTACAGAAGGGGGGTCCGGGGGCTCCCCCCAGCGCGGATCCTGCTGCGCGGTCAGCGGGCGGGGGTCCAGGGGGGGGGGGGCGCTCCTGGCGGGGGGCTCGGGGGGGCAGCGCCCTCCGGACCAAATTTTTTTGGGGCCTTCCAACAGCGATTTGTAGTGTTATCGGGCTTTCTTACAATGATTTGTAGTATTTTTGGGTCTCCAACGAGCCCCACAACGATTTATAGTGTTATCCAGTTTTTCAATAGCGATTTGTAGTGTCTTCCGCAAATCGCTATAGTGATTTATAGTGTTTTTGTATCTCACTATAGCGATTTGTAGTGTCTTCCGCAAATCGCTATAGCGATTTATAATGTTTTTGAATTTCACTATAGCTGCAAATCGCTATAGCAATTTATAGTGTTTTTGAATCTCACTATAGCGATTTATAGTATCTTTCGCAAATTGCTATAGCGATTTATAGTGTTTTTGAATCTCACTATAGCGATTTGTAGTGTCTTCCGCAAATCGCTATAGCGATTTATAGTGTTATTCAGTAAGCAAATCGCTGTAAATCGCTACCCGAATTAGGACCAACTTGTCAGGGCCATATCTCCCTAACCGAAGGTCATATTCTAAATCCGTAAAAAATGGTGTCTTCGTTATTGAGTCTAGTTTATTCCTGTAAATTTTAAGCAATTTTTATTGTCATTTCATTCCCCATTTTAACTAAAAACTAGACCCTTATTATTTTGTGTTATTTGAGTTGCACAACACCATTATCACTTGACATCCACATCTTGATTCTGGCATGCTTCCTGTTGGATTTTCCATTGATTTCTTCCAACCTTGCTTGGAACAAACATATGTCTTTCTCAACACGACACCCTGTGCATTTTTTGACCACGACACCCGGGACCCGTGCCGGGGGGGAGCCCCTGGACCCCCCTCCTGTAAGGGCAAAAACTCTAAATCAGGCTCCACAACGAATCAAGTTGAACGATGCTACCCACGCTGAGAGGAGCCCCCAAACCCTTCTCCTGTAAGGGCAAAAACTCTGAATCAGGTTCCACAACGAATCAAGTTGAACGATGCTATCCACGTTGGGAGGAGCCCCCAAACTCTCCTCCTATAAGGGTAAAAACTCTGAATCAGACTCCACAACTCATCAAGTTGAATGATGCTACCCATGCTGGGAGGAGCCCTCAGACCCCTCTTCTGTAAGGGTAAAAACTCTTCAAGTTGAATGATGCTACCCACGTTGGGAGAAACCCTCAGACCCCCCTTTTCTGTAAGGGTAAAAACTTTGAATCAGACTCGACAACTCTTCAAGTTGAATGATGCTACCCACGTTGGGAGGAGCCCCCAGACCCCTCTCCTGTAAGGGTAAAAACTCTGAATCAGGATCTACAACTCATTTAGTTGAATGATGCTATCCACGCTGGGATGAGCCCCCAAACCCTCTTCTTGTAAGGGTAAAAACTCTGAATCAGGCTCCACAACAGTCAATGTGCAGGTCAGCCGATGCTTGATGGAGCAATGTAAGATCTTCTGTTGGATGTGCATAGAAGCAGAAATAGAAGGGAGAGAGAGAGAGTGAGAGGGTTGATGTTCATGGCCTCCTCCAGGGGAGATTTCTTTCTCAGATAATCCTGCAGTGCAGAGGCTGGGTCTTAAATAATCATCTTCGGGGCACTTAAGTCTTTACAACCACTCTTTTTCAAGAATCGTCATTTTTTTTGGCACCAATGGAGGAGTTAAGTCTTTGCAATCGCATCAAACTCCAACGCTAATTAATGCTGACAAACATGGGGATACGAGACACACATGCTTACATACGTGGTGCTCTTTGGGACCCCGAACATGAGATGTAGCTAACTGCCCTGTTGGGGGGGGGGGGGACATATAACCTGCTTCATGCCATGTCATATACATGCTCATCACGTGTCAAAGTATTCAGGGTGGGAAAGAAGGAAAAAATGCTTTTCCATTTCGCCCTTTCTGTGTAAATGTTTTTTTCTAAAACACGTTCTCCCTTTTAAATTTCTGCATCATCGGAGGTGAGAAGGTCGCGAAGGTAGACGATCTTAAAGTTGAGTTGAGCTAGATACCAAAGCAGTCGGTGCCGAAGAAGAACTGGAGGGCCATGACACCGCCAACCTTGAGGACTCGGACTATCAGCGGTGCCGAGTCGAAGCCGTTAGCAGTGAAGGCAAAGTCAATGGCTCCGTCTGTGATGGAACTCTGGGACTCTTTTGACTCAAAACAAACACACACCCAACCTCTCTATCACTACGTGGCAGCGGTTGGCCTCACTCCGACTACTGTGAAAACGCCGGATCAGAACCACCCAACCTCTCTACGTGTCAGAAATGCAAAGCCTTTTTTAATCCTATACACCAAGCGAACAAGCAAAAGAAGTCAAAAAAAAAAATCCCATTCCACACATCATTCAGCGTTTGTAGTATTGTTAGAAACAATACGGTGTGTAAAACTCTTAAACAGTACAAAGCAATGCATATGCATTTAAAAACGGTACATTGGACAAGGACGATCGAGCCAAGACGCTAGACAACTTGGTAAAATTCACAGGCCACAATCAACGGGTGCTCCGCGTGGTTGGTAGGAGCTGTCAATGCACGCTTCCTTGTGGTGGGACGTTGCAGGTTCAAAACCCAGTGGTACGTTTAAATAACTGGTGGGGGGCCTGTCTAACCCCATCTGGAGTTTGGACAAAAAAAGAAAAATTCACAGGCCACAACTTACAGAGTTGGCCACTTCACCAGGTTCGCTCAAGTTAGCAACTGTAAAATTCTTTCGAGCAGTACTATATCTCCATCAAATTGTAGACCAACAGCCTTCATCACCAGAATGCACGATTGTCTAAAGCTATAATGCAGCCAGACTCTTGGCTCAACTCAAACATCCATCCAAAAGTAGTAAGCCCTCCATGCCAACAATTTCCAATAAAACAAAAGAAGCGCGAAAAAAAAAACAAAAAACAAAAAGGCACCTCACTGGAAGATTAGCCCAACTTTCAACAAAATAATCAGCACACCGCTGCAGAATAAATCGTTACAAAAATGGTTTAGATTCACTCCATATATTTAAGAAGCAATAAACAGTTGTCATCACAGGGAAGCTTGACATACTTTTATGCGGAAAAAACTTAAAGATCATTACCAACAAAAAGGTAAAAAGACAACAAGTCAAAATGAAAAAACAAGAAGGTGACAGCCAGACACCAAATTCCCAGGCGCCTGACTGACATATCAGATGAGGTAAGAAACATGAACACCCAAAGGTCGAAAAAGACGTGGAACTATAATGCAAATGGTGCAGCAGTAGTAGGCCCTGGCAACATGAAAATGATCTCCCCAATCCTTGAGCTAGCCCAGCGAGCATGCACATGACAAAGCCTCCATAACTGTTCTTTTTTATGTACACGACTCAGGATCCACAGCAAGACGATTTGGGTGGAGCATCGCCGGGACCATTAGCCGCATCTTGTTTGCTGATCTTGATGGCCTGGGGCTGCATCAAAGGTGAAGCATCATCACAAAAGATCATGAACACGAGAATGATTTACCAACAATGTTAAAAGATCATGAAAACAAGCATGGTTTACAAAAATGTTATAATGAGCAGTCATCACAAAGCCATCTAACCTCAACTTTGGTATCGCTCTCTGCAAGTCTTTGCTTTATGTCCCTAGCAATGGAAAAGAAAACTTGCTCCACGTTGAAGTTTGTTTTAGCACTCTGCATACAAATAACAAAATTGAATACACACACACACACACACACACACACACACACACACACACGATGGGAGGACATACAGATCAGTAAGTACAGTTCATAACTTACAGTCTCGAAGAACTTGATCCCATACTCATCTGCCAGTGCCTGACCTCGCGATGTCGGTACAGCCTATAGAGATGATTTTGATATTATTATGATAATAATAAGACTTAAAACGATGCCAAAAGGTACAGAAATAGCATGGCTTACACGTTTGCTCTCATCCATATCAGCTTTGTTGCCAACCAATACCTTGTTAACATTGTCAGATGCATGTTGCTCTATGTTCCTAATCCAGTTCCTAATGTCTGCGTGGATTGTGGATAAAGATATTTGAAAACATATACTTGAAAGACAAGCCAAAAAACAAATAAAGATAACAAGACTAGGGTAAGAAGTAAATACTGTTGAATGAAGACTCATCTGTGACATCATACACTAGCAAGATACCCATGGCTCCCCTGTAATAAGCTACAGAAAACAATGATGTAAATAAATACAGAAAGAAAACATTTTGCTTAGCTGATTCTAATGCTGCTTGTTAAATAAATTACTTATGTATAATGTCAAGTCTACCAAATAAAAGTTTAAAAAAATGAAGTGTTCCAAACCCACCCACCCCCCTTCTTGTGTGTTGCATGTGTGCGTGTAAGAGAGAGAGAGAGAGAGAGAGAGAGAGAGAGAGAGAGAGGTGTGTAATCTCCTTTTTCTTTGCCCAGAAGAACAAAATTGAAAGAAACAAAAATAGGTCTATGCAGAGCATCAAATACCTGTTGTAATTGTCCGGAAACGTTCTTGACCAGCTGTGTCCCAAATCTGCAATTTGATACGCTTCCCATCAAGTTCAATGTTTCTAATCTTGAAGTCAATCCTGACAGGCAAACATCCTTCCCTTCAGATCATTAAAAGCAAATTAAACAGCAAAGGACTACAGGATCTAAGTTCCAAGGACAAACCCTATGGTTGTAATAAAACTAGTGGTGAATGAATCATCAGAAAAACGCAGGAGGAGACAACTCTTTCCAACCCCTGCAAAGAAGAGAATACCTTCAGGTAATATCATTAGATAATTTCGAGAGTGCAAGTCACTAAATCACATTTAACCTTCTACCAATCCGAGATTTAGCCATAGAAAGTATCATTGGCACTCTATCAAACACTTTGTGACCATAACGAAAAATTGCTTTTCAGCATTACAAAACAAACAAAGTTTTTCATATTTATAAGGTAAAAATGTTAAATGTATAATCATATAACCATTATTATAAGATCAACTAAAATTCAACATGGAAAAAAACGACATACTGCCCATGGGATTTTGTAATATGTTTCAGACATCTTGATCATGATGAGAAACAAAGCAGTTTCCCACACCAAAACCAAGCAAAATGCTAGACTGACCATTCAATCAGCCATTGCCGTGACTCTGTACTGCCATCTGTAAAGTGGTAAGCTACTTTTCCCCAAACAGAAGCCTTCATCTTTCTGTTCAATCCCATATTGCCCTTTGTTGCAGACATGGCATACCGATACTTTTGCTAAGTCTTTACAAATTTTCTGGAGTCAGTGTGTTAATACAAAAATGGCTTTGGATCTTTTAATAAAATTAAGAGTCCATAGGTGGCTATTGAAAAAAAAATGCTATGGTTAATAAAATTGAAATCTTCGTTTCAATTGGGTGAGCATGACAGATTCTATGAACGAGATCAGAAAAAAAAGCAGAAGTCTACTTGAGGCCACCAGTTGACCTGTTACCAATGCTAAGGTTAGAAAGACCAACCCAAGTGATCAGTATTATATTTCAACAATTGATCAGTAGAAGTGATGGCCGAAGTTCTATTTACAGGGTTCATTAGAAGTTGGAGAACTGCCATGACCAAACTACACAGCTGGTGCTAATATGACTTTCAATGGAAGCACCTATTGATATACTAACTTTCTTCCCCCCTTTATTTATTTAGACAGCCATTAATATCTGATTCAGATGGTGCAGCATTAAGACTTAGAGAAGAGTTTGGCAGTAGAATCACATGCATGTCTCATTAACATGGTTGTTATCCTACCACAGCACATATTGTTTGTGAGGTCATCACGTGGATGACTTCTTTTAAAAAGACACGTTAAGACAAGCCAAAAACTTATGCCTTCAAGCATAATAAAAGTCAAAGCTGCATATACCTTTTAACATCTCGAAATGTGAGTTCTGACAATGAGAACAAGCATACACCTCCCCATGAGGCTAAAAAATGAGAAACATACAAATGGACAGTAAATGCATGAATTTCAAAGCAAAAGAAAATTCTTTTATTAATCAGAAGAAAAGTTGTCTCGACAAGTCATAGTAAAAAGCAAGGGAAAGTAAAAAGGAGAAAATGATTAGGAGATATATCATTGAACGGCCCTATATTAAAAGAGCCAATCCAAAAAATGTCTAAGCCTGGCATCACAGATCATCAAGTACATCAATCCATGAACTAGTAAAGAGTGAAGAGATATGGAATTAGTGATCGAAGTAGACCTTAGGACATCTCAGAATCCTATGATATGTATGAAAGCCCCAAGGCCCCCAACCATAAGCATCAAGGTCATAAATTGAAATCATTGGCTGTCACTGGAAGCCTAATGTTTTAAGCCCCTAATATCAGAATTTAGTGATGCAGTGCATTTTTAAGATAACATATATAGACCTTCAATGTCCTCACCAAGTTTTGGTGATGTCATACTAACTCAGAGATCATGTAGTAAGTGGTGATGAATTTAAAATGGATGAGTTTCACAGGTAGAGGGTGCAAGCCATTGTTCCAAGATTGACAACATTGAGCAAAACAACATAATATGAACTTGCTCTACTCTTATATAAAAACCTATTAAGAGTAAAGTCGTGTTTTGAAACCAAGGCAAGCAGAAAGTAAGAACCACACAATGTAAGTCTGAAGGAAAAAATGCTACAAGCAACATCACATAAATGTCCTAGTTAAAAGTCCAATGAGTCATGTTAGTAGGTATGCAACTGATTCATTTCATTTGGGATCATCTTATTTATTACGTTCAATTAGGTCATCTGGTTTGAACTTTGAGCAAAAGCTTGCATAAATCTGTTGTGTTGCAATGTTTCTGAGATGGTGGTGGCATGTGGGATCGGAGGAAGCTCTACAGATTAGCTTGCTAAAAGTGAAATATGGAATTCCTGGAAAACCATGGCATTTGTCCCCAAAACTCCAACTTGAACAATGCCTCAGGTGAGTGCCTGGTTATGCAGCACACCTCTTAATCTAAGTTTCACTTCCCCTATTGCATAGCAAAATTTCCCAACTATACTGTAGCCCAATGATGGGCACAAAAATCAGGATGGTTTGCCAGTCCGCACCCTCTTAAGAGGGCTTAAAATACAGAATTCACACAGTGGTCATATCTCATGGAGTTGCTTTCAGATTGGAAGCCGTCAAATGAACCAGACAAACTAATTTTGAAAATTTCAAGGCGTGGACGGTTCTCATTTAGCTCTTTTCATAGTGCAGGTTTGGAACCAGATATGGAGTTTTTCCCTAAGAGCACGTTTGATGGGCGTGATTAATTCTCCATAACCAAAAAACTTTCGGTTTTCGGTGAGACCCATGAACACGTATGAAACACGCGATAATCTTGTCCTTGTTTTCCACCATTTTTGGAGGTTAAAATCCCCCAAAAGTGGGGGAAAAGTCGCAAGGGGGGGGGGGGCATTATCTGGTGTATCAAACGCCCCATTAAGTATGCTTTAGGGAGTTGGGAACTTGGGGGCCATCACCCGCTCATGAGTGTTTTCTTGGTTAGTTGCTTTAGATAGGTATGCACCTTAAACAAATTTAAGAAAATGGGAGTGCAGTTCATGAAAAGGTGCATATTGTGTTGCTGTGAGGAAGAAATGGTAGCACAATATTTCTGGTTCTGTGCATTCTTTAAAGCCTCTCCAAAAAGGTGTGGCCCCATCTCGTCATTCATGGCCTGTTGGTCTTGCACAGATCACAGAGACAGAGGAAAAATATGAAAGGGTGGCTGCAAACAGCCTGGCGGTTAGTATGGCTTGAGAGGAACCATAGAATTTTAATGAAGTCCACTCGAACATATCGATTATTCACCAAAGAATTCAAGAGATTACTGCAATAGATTGGTTTGATGAGATTCGGATATATCATGGATTGGGAAAGAAAGATTACAAACACAGTGTTATCCTTATCTTACTCTTGTCTGTATCATGGTGACTACTAATCAAATGGATTTTCTTACTATTCTGAAAAAATCTTCTTCCTCTTAAAAGAAAAAAAAAACCCACGAGCCACCACTTCCTCAAAGTAAGAGAGATAATTCTTTACAAATTAAATCCCGAACTTGAGGTAAGGACCCTTTGCCTAAATCTCCTTCTCTCCATCACAATCTTAAGTTTTTGATGATTTCTTTAGCCAATTTATCACCAAATTATGATCTTGCAAGATTTGGTAGTACAGTGACAATGGAATTGATCATAAAAAATGATGACCGCACACTGCTGAATATAGTGGAGTACAGAAATATAAGTCCAACACATGAAATGCAAAATATTAGAAGAGAAGAATATTAAAGTATATATATATGTGTGTGTGTGTGTGTGTGTGTGTGTGTGAGAGAGAGAGAGAGAGAGAGAGAGAGAGAGAGAGAGAGAGAGAGAGAGAGGAAGCAGGATATAACTGAAAGATGCAAGCCTCTATTTAGAAGTACAAAAAATCGAACAAGAAGAACCCAATAGGGAAGCAGAATAAAAAGTTTAACTAAGAAAAACAAGTCGTGCCAAGAAAAAACATAAAAAAAGAGTTAAAAAAACAAAAAAATAGATCAAGGATGTGACATCAGAAGATGAAACGCAAGATAAAGACAAAGAGTAAAACACAAAAGATCAGTCGACAGATACAATGATTGAAGCAAATAGTATGAAATCCAAATAACCAATATAAACAATTAAAAAATAAAAAACAACAATAAAAAGATTAAACCCATGAATATGAGAGATCAAACCAATATGGTAAAACATGAAAAGATAATGATTTTTAAATTTCCAACAAAAGCATAAACATAAAATGTTACTAAACTTTAAAATATATCAATAAAAAATAGTAAAAATAAGAAGAGCTAGTTAATTTTTTTTATCCAACAGGTTTGCATTTATATGAGGGCTTTAAGATAAATATAGCATGCCCATATCACAAATTTTATATTAATTTAGCCGCGCAAAAAGATACACAAAGGAATTGTCTCATCTTTATCCCCTGTTTGGTTGTACTTCTCTTTTACAAGAAAACTCTTATGGTTTCAAAGAATCCAGGTGTGTGATTCTTCTTTTTCACAGCCTTTTTTTTCTTCATCCTCATATATCATCCCTTCTTTGCACGTTCTTCTACAACCATACTTTGTTATTTTATTCTTATTTCTTTCTTTTTCGACAGAGAAAGATGGGGTTAGGCAGACCCCTACCAGTTATAAAACCATACCAATTGGGGTTCGAACTTGCAACATCCCAACACAAGGTGACGTGCACTAACTGCTCCTGCCAGACAAACGGAGCCCCTGTTGGTTATTCTTATTTCTTTCTTGTCACTAGACAAAAACAAAATTTCTATTATTGAAGAGGAGAAAGAAAGAAAGCAATGCAATAGAAAAGGGAAGTGGCAATAAAATCATTTATATGTAATGTAAGATATACGATTATGCTTCAAGACTTCAACTTCCCGATCTCTTTTCTTGTTTAACTCCTCAGTATCTGAACTCTTGCCAATCCCTTAAAGAGAGAAAAAAAAAGAAACTCTGTGCCACGGTATCTTCTTGTTCCACTAGGGGGAATTTTTATTCATGGCGCCTCCAATCCCACCTTCCTCAAGGATCTTGTCCCTCAAATTTTCAATTAATCTAATGTCCTCCTTTGGAGAAAACAAACTGCTCCCCTCATCTGCAGTGTGGATCTCTTGAGTCATTTCCATGGAAGCAATCCAATGCATTGTTCATTTCTTCTTTTATTTCGCAAGGAACTTGTACGAACAACCAATTTTGCCTTGCATTTTCAATTTTCTTTTCAACTATGAATCACGCTAAAAAAAAACAAGTGCACATTTTTTTACTACAAACTACAATGCAATTATCATATATGTCTACAACCTGCCACCTTTTAATTTCTTGACTCTTTAAGCCTATGTCACCTGGGTATGGGTGCGGGTGTGGGTACAGAGGATACAACCAGGGTTACCGAAGGCGCCATAGGACCTGGGTAAGCGCGTTTCGGAAGCGCAAAACATGGTGCTTCTGAAACATGCTGGGAAGCACGCTTCCTCCTCGCTTCTCCTTTTTTTTTCTTATTGTTTTTCTTTCTTTTTTCCCTTTTTTCGCTTTACCCGCGCTTTTACCTCACTTCTTAGGTCACTTCCGATTCGTTTCTCTTCTCGCTTTTGAGACGATTACTTATTCACTTCTGAGTCGTCCCGCGCTTTCCGCTTCCTAAAATTTTGGATGTGCCTCGCTTCCAACTTTTGCTTTCCGAATCGCTTCCCGCTCCCGCTACCCCAACCGACAACTCTGGGTACGATAAAGCAATTATAAAAATGTGGGTACGGGGACACGACTATATGTATATATGATAAATGTCACATAAATACAAAATAAATTGAATGTAATCTAAATATACATGCTATATCTAAAATATATATTATATATTGAAAATATAAAGTTGTAAACTGAAAATATAATTATAAATTATAAATTGAACACAAACTTGTATGTACATAGGGTAAAATGGCATGTCCAGGAGTCAACGCGTGTCGACACAGATATAAAGGGCAAAATGGAGTGTCCATGTAACATAGCTTTGAGCACAATCTGGAAAGAAAAAAATTCCAACTGAAGCACTGGTTCACGTTTGTGTTTGAAATCACTAGTTGATAGCTTGCATTCCCTTGCAGACCATCTAAGATAACATTGCAGGCTTACATTCCTTGTTTACATACAGTTTATTCATTGCATTTTCACATCATATCTCAGAGCTGCAACCTAGTGCTTGATGTCCTCACATCAATACTCTTTCCCATGCGGGCAAGAAGATGATAGAAAGAAATAATAAAAAATACATTGAACAAGGTTTCAAAAGCCACAAGGCAAAGGTGAGGCAGAGGCGTGCGATTAGGTAACCAGCGAAGATGTATGACCTTCAAAATTTTATTTCATGATAGAAGGTGATATGATAAAATAGCAAGGAACAGAAAAATAACAAAAAATATTATGATGATGACGATTATGAGTGACAATAATATATCATTCCATAGTTGACTACAATTATTATGAAAGAGAAAGGAGAAGATGAAGGATCGAATAATTTAAAAGTCTATTTTATGGCTTCTTCAATAGTTTTATAGGCTTTGGGGAATATTGGCCCGAGTATCAGAGTATGTTGGACAATCTGATAGGAAAATGAACAGCTGTTTTATCAGCTTGCATTTGAGGACTTGGACTCCAATAATTAAACTGAAGCATTTTCTTCATGGAACACAAAAAATATTCATTATATCAAGGTCATGTGATAACGATTTAGTGTAGTTTTGGTGATGAAATGATTCCTTGCCAGCAACCCATTCCTATATAATACTTTGATCTGAGAGAACATATTCATCCTTTTTCCACTCTTCAAGAATAAAAAAAGTTCAAATATTCCCCAGTGGAACAAACATCAGTTGACGCAACGTATCCTAATTAGTTCAAAGCATTAAAAAGAGCTCTTGAAGTCTTTATCGACCAAAGCTTCCTTGCATCATCAATTTCATCATTTTCAGGAGGATAATCCACGACAGATGTTCTACTACCAATTAAGATTGTGAGTGATACGTGCCTCCTTTACAACCTCTCATCTTCAATTAATCAATTGTTTCAATCAGAAATCATGAGGTATTGTACGAAAACCAGCAAAACATTAGCTTCATAAAAAGATGGTTTCTCCTCATAGCCCACGATTAACACACAAAAACTTCCAATCCTGATAACCTTAGAGCCTCATACCATTACCTGGTTAAGCTTCCCTAAATATCGCTCTGAAAGAACATCAATTAATGAAAAAAAACAGAAAAAATTTTAAAACTCAAGGTTCAATTTCATCATAAAGGGATAAATGAAGAAGCAATCCTTTAACACAATTATGTCTGATAAAAGCTTGCAACAGCAATGCATACACAAGAACACACATAATAAAAACAAGCAAACAAACTAAAGATTGATCCATGACGAATCACGCAGCGGCCTGTGACCTTCTATTCCTGCGAAAAATGAATGCCGTGCGTGGAAGAATCCTATTTATATTCTGAAATCGTTTTAACAACAGGAACAAAAAACCCTCACCGGAAGCACAAAGAGAACAAAAAAAAGGTGGCCAAAATTTTCAATCAACCACGAACTCATCGCGATCCAACAAAGAGATCGCCAAAACACAACCCGTCCTCCGAAACGACCTCAATTCGCACCAGTTTCTTCGCAATCATCCAATCAATAGACATTATCCGCACCGCTCTTCATCAGAATCGATCGCTAATCCTCAATCTCTCACGACGAGCAAGAACGGGCGCCGATCGGCGCACGCTCGCTCGATTAGGCACACATAAAGATCGTTGCATCAAAGAATATACAGAAACCCTAATTCGGGAGGGAGGGAAAATCGTACCGCTGTCGCCGATGAGGAGAAGTTTGATGAGGTAGTCGTA
This sequence comes from Nuphar pumila, assembly GCF_984573655.1. NCBI lineage: Eukaryota > Viridiplantae > Streptophyta > Magnoliopsida > Nymphaeales > Nymphaeaceae > Nuphar > Nuphar pumila. The sequence goes on from NC_143259.1 coordinate 6,982,452, forward strand.
GTCCGCTCGAGCTCTAGCGGGAGGGGCTGCCATCCCTACGCCGATCGACGATCTCTCCCTCTTCCTCTCTCTCTCTGGTCCGGAGAGGGAGAGAATTCAAAAACCAAAAATAAATAAATAAAACAGAAGGGCAATAAATAACCCGAGAGAGAGAGAGAGAGAGAATAGAATTTGCCCTAAAAAACCCGCGAAATCCGAACGGTGAAAACTCGCCCAACCCAACCACCACTCTTTCTGTCTCAATTCCAATCGTGATGGGATCAGGTCAGAGTGTGGTCCGACGGTCTTTCCTCAGAGCACTTTTGGATTCCGTTGATTTAAAGATGAACGGCTTCCAAAGCTTGTACGAATGAAGGAGATGCCCATCACTTAGATGGGTCCCACTCTTTTTTCTGATGTCGTTCGTGTTTGGGATGGACGGCATCGGAATGGCTTAAAATGAACTGCTCACAATTCACTGTTTTGATGAGTATGCTCATTTTTAAGATGAACGGCATCCAAGGCGCCTCTGACAGTGTTACGTGATCCTCTCATTCCAATCCGCCCTAATAATTGCCTTTTCTTTTTTGTTAATAAGATATTAATTATTTTATTTCGCTAATTTTGGTATCCGTACTGAGGAAAGGAACAATTGGTTTCAATGGTAGTAATAATAATACAATAATATGGAATATTGGCATTATTATAGGTAGCAGTTAGCTTTTCATTATTTTATTGGATATGTTTATGTGGTGAGATGTAGTTAGAAACTTTGAATGAGTTCCTTTTGGGGAATGATTACATGAGGGAGGCGCTCATGTTAGCAATTAGATTGGATCGGATACCCAATTATGACTTTGCCCTTTCCCACGGGATTCTTTTCTCATATATCAAAAAAAAAAAAAACATACTCATTTCTCTTATCTCAACAAAAAAACCCATAAAAAGATATGTTATAAAGATTGGGTTCCTTTTTTTTTTTGAAAAATAGGATAAAAAAAGGAAACAAGGATGCAGATTTTTTTTAAGTTTAAACAATATAAATATTTATTGATATTTGACTATTATCGATGTGTCGTAGCCTGTCTGATCGTGTAAGGACACACTCTGTAACATTAGGCAAAATGAGGCTAGAGCCAAGGCAACACCATTTGAATACCAAGTAGGAGGGTCAATGGGTCGGGTTTACCTGGACCCAACCCTACAGGGTCCGGGTATGTTGACAAATAAGAAGACCTGGGTCTTGACTCGAAGGTCCGATTAATACATGGACCCGGATCTAGTTTGTGAAATTTTATATCAGAGACACAGACCCAACTCAAGTTTCAATTAAGACCCACACAATTTTAATGTAAAAATAATAAAAAATATTATTTTATCAGGTATGGTTCATGTAGTTCTTATCGGGTCCCGGTATGATTCCTCTTATAATAGACTCGATTAGACTCAGGTCTAAACCCGATATCATACACAAAAATCTGATGTAAGTCTGATTCTACCTGGGTCTGAACCAAACCCACTTGTTGATACCCCAATACCAAGGCATTCACATTCACATTCACATTAGTTCATTTGAAGAAAATATCAAGATAATCTTTGTATAATACCAATCTCTTCAAACTCAACCTATTTAAAATACATGAGGTGGGTGCCCATCACATCACAAATATTTTTTCTTGTAGTAAAGAGAGGAGAAAAGAAAAAAAAGTAGAAGCCTACTAAATGGGGATCCACTGGCTAAATATCTAGAGTTGAGAAAAGGAAAGGGACAAGTAGCAGAAGAACGTTTACTTCCAAGCTGTTAATCAACGAATCATAGTCTGGCATATGAGTTGTCAAGGTATCTTTGTCTGGTAGAACCAAACACTAAGCAAATGAATCCGTCATCATTGATTGCACATTGGCTGGCCTTAGGTTAATTGGTAAAACCCTTGAGGTTCCCCTTACCCGCCTAAGGAGTACCCCTAGTTTCGACCTTGTGACAAGGGACACCAACCATGGGTTTTGAACTTGTAACGCCCGGCCTGCTAATGGACTGGGCCGACCAAGCTCGGTTTTGGCCCGGTTCTGAATAGGCTCGCGTTTGAAGAGAAGCTCATGGCCTGGCCCATTGGCCCGGCCCAAACCCATTTGTAAGTTATTTTTTTAATAAAATTAATACATTAATTTTTAGAATATTATTCTGATGCTAACTGCATACTGAATCCTGAATCCAATTATTAATAGGACATATGCTCTACTGAATCTGGCAAAACAGATCTGCATTCGGTTGGATATCTGACCCAAATCTGATAAGTTGATGTCCCTATTCAAGAGTTTGCTGGCTCAATTCCATCTCTATGTCTGCCATGTTTTCCTTATATTTCTTAGTTTATTTCACATTTGCTGTTTATGTGCCATAATCTTGTCTTCAAAGTGATATCTGTGCTGTCCTCCCCTGTCCGTCACCTTTTTTTTGACTTTTGGAATACATCCCACGCTGTCCCAGATGTGCAGTTGAAATGCATACTTACTGCTTAGTAATTAAAACGTTAATGCCAAAAACAAAAACAAAAACAGGGTACAGAGTATTTAGCTACAGTGCGTGACGTACTGAGGTAGATGTTTGGACTTTGGAGCAACACAAAAATTAAAAGTGTCCATCATGAGCTAGAAGCTTAAGCATCCTTGTGAGACAGCTTGCCATAGAACAGGCATACACGATTATAAAAAATAAAAAAGTAGTACAATAATTGCATAACCTGTCTCAGTTTGCAACACATTTTGACCTCATCTTCTTCTTAGACTCAGAGACATAACCGGCAGGATCTCACTAAAAAGGAGCATTGTGTCGGTGTCCCACTAACTAAGGACAGGCAGAAATTTCGAATTGAGATCAGGTGTAATGTGATTGTACACTTCAAGTGTGGTGCTGCACCTGATCAACCACCATATTTGAGATACAGTCTGTCAGCTGTGGGGTTCAACAGCAGATGTTGGGTGGTCAGGTTTATCAGCACACTCAGAAGTGTGCAATCACATTGAACCTGATCCTCCCTCGAAATTTCGAGGTTGCGACCTAGTTCCAAAAAGTTCAAAGAAGTAGCACAAACCTAAGAATAAGTATTAAATCTCCAATAATTAACTGGGTCATTGTTGATCTTGTGAGTAAAGGAACTAATTGGTTTTATATGACACAAGCTAGGTTTTTCTAAAAGTTTATGGAGCAATTTGCTCTATCATGAATAATGGTGTCAGTTTAATACAAATTTTCTCTTTCAAAAGAGAAAAGGGTTACCTCGTATAGGTTAGAGGAAGACCAATTAAGACATTGAGGGGGCAATTTGCAACCCTGGATGTGGGCTGCCAGTCTCTGGTGTCCCCAGATTTTTGGACAGAATGGCCCCAGCCAGTGGTGCAAACAAGGGACAAGCCGGACCCAGGGACCGTGTTAACTGTCTCCTCATGGCTTTTGTCCATTGTTGCAAACGCCCTTAATATAGTCAGTAAAAACCAGCAAGAAATGCTGGGTTGCTTGAGGCTTGTAGAAGATGGAATTAAATGGACAAAATGAGAATGCTAAAGCTGGCCCACTAGAAAGGAATTCTTGGAATGAAGTATTTACCAATTCATCAATGACTATGATTTCTCCATGTTGGAGTTCTGCTGCTATAAGCAATTTTACAGTTTCTAGAAAATCCTAGAAGTTGATATCAGATTCTATATTTGATAGCAAAATAATTATCAAACTGAATCATGGTGGAAATCACAGATGAGGTTTCTTTTTTGTTAAAAGTAGCTGATTCCAGATTTCCAAAAGTAGGGACTTGAAGGAAAACAAAAAATCCCACGGTTTATGTTGATGGAACCTGTATAGTGACTAATCAAAGACAACACTTAACAGAGAGCCCTTTTCCCAGGTACTTGTTAACCCAACTTACGATCGAACCGGCCAATATAATTGAAATAAATGCTTTTTTAATTATGATACAGCTAAGAAACCCACAAGGGTGTAAGGTGCATGCTATTTACTGAAATGTTGAAACTGTGGGTACTCCCTGGTGGGCAAGGGGGACATGGGTTTTTTACACTAATGAGCTCAGCGAGTGAGGTGTTTTTTTTTTATTATTATAAAAAGAAAAGATACAAAAAAAGATTATCCATCATGCTTGAGGCTAGTCAAGCCGAGCTTGAGCTCATGACATGTCTGAGCTAAATGACCTGCACTTGAGCTGGCTTGCTGACAAGAGAAATAAGCTTTCTCAAATATGCAAGTTATAATATTTAAACCCTGGACCTATTATTGAGCCAAGCTCAAGGTTTCTCATTAACAAAATAAATACATTATTTCAAAGACCGGAAGCTAAATACTTAAATTATTTATTCTTCTCTGCACTATATAATGCAAAATATACCTAAAATATAACCAAAACCTTGCTGTTGGTATTTGGCTTGCCTATTTTACAAGTTTGAATAAACTCTTCATGAGCAAAACATAACCATTCATTCATTCCTCAGCACCCAAATAGAATGAAGAACTTTAGTTTGTTTGTTTGGTTGGATGAGGGGGTTGCAAAACCTAGGTTTTCAGAAATCCAGGTTTTGCCAAAACTAGGTCTCCATGTTTGGATGACCAAGAACCTACCATGTTGTTGGTTTTCAGAATCTCTAGTTATATAAAAAAAAAAATTCCTAACCAACAGCTTAAGAAGTCAGCTAGCACTGTCCATGCCAGCACCAGCCAGACCAATTTTTTGGCTAGTGGTTCGCATGGAAATGACAAAAAAAAAGAAAATTCAGACTACTTCCCGGCCACCCACGTCAAGAAATGGCTTGTGATAAACAGGTAGCATGAGGGGTTGCGGGTGCCTTTCACTGGTGGGTTCCATAAGGGCTTGGGTGTCAATGACCTCACCAGGAGATTACCTGCTTCTGCAGGAAACTTTGTCATTAAAACAAAAATAGAAGCATGGTGTTGGAAAGGGGAGAGGGGGAGATGGTTGAGTGGTGAGGAAGAGTAACCAGATAAAGGACATGGAAAAAAAAAAACTTCGTATGGTCTTTTTTAGAACGGTTTCAACCCAAACTAGCCCCAAGGGGTTGGGCCTTGACTGTGAGACAGGTAGTCAGGGTTTGATTCCTGCGGGCAACAACCCTCTTGTACAAGTGAACGACGAGCATAGCCCTGGGGGATCCTAGCCTCCGAGTTTTATGTCTAAGTGACAAAAACTGTAGGTATAGCATGCCGAGCCAGTGCAACCAGGTCTTTGATTCTAGATGCAGTTTCTTCTAGTAATAAATCGAAAAAAGGATTCAACTCAAACCAGTACAACAACAAAATAGACTTTTAGTGATCGTCTTTTCAGTTGCTAAAGGCCCTATGATCTATTGTGAAAGACACTAGGATCCGTTGCTAATTGTCTTGTCACTAAATCATTTAGCAATGGCTAGGAGTGTCACTATAGTATCCCTTTAGCGACAGCAAAGACTGTCACGATTGTGTTCCTTCAGCAACAGCTAAGACTGTCACTATAGTATTTGTAAAACCCATAAAAATCAGAAATTTTAGAAATAATTATTTTTTTTTCTTTAGAATGGATAGGATAATATAATATTATATTGAATATCTTGGATCAAAATAGATCTTAAATTCAAATAGGGTCATATCGAATTCAATATGTAGATTTGGATATAGTAAGTGGATTTAGATCTCAGATGGATCCAAAACCCAATTAAAATTCAATTGGATCTTAATGGATCCAAATATTGTATAACTCCAATCAAGATCCGAAAATCAATTGGAGGATTTTATAGATTTGTAATATTCAGGAACCCAATCCAAAATCTGAGACCCATTGGGAAACCTGAATGTATGTATATTTAAATTAATGTAGACAAAATTTACAAAAAAAAGTAAAGTGCTATTGTGGAGAGGTTCGTTGCCTCTTTGGGAGTTGATGCATGTTTAAATCCCAACACACACACACGTGGTTTGGTAAAAAGGCGCTATGTTATTTTTTGACAACAAAATCTATGACGCTCATACGTGTATGAATAAATTAGTGAAGACTTAAATTGCAATGAAATGAATGATAGTGTAGTGGTAAGTTTTGTTGCCTCTTTGGGGAGTGATCAAATCCCCCTGTGCACATGGGTTTACTTGTCATACACTAAAATTATCTTTTTATTTTAATCATTTTATCAAAAAATCTGGGTTTAAATTGTAAGATCACACATTTTATTTATAAAAGATAAAGGCTGGCCGAAAATCTCAAATAAGAAACTCAATTAAGGTTTTTGAGATTCAAATCTAGAATTTTTGAAACATGAATAAATTTTCTTATATTACACATGTTTTATGGTGCTATGGATTTAGATGGAAATTAAGAAGAAAAGAGGTTAGAAAAATCGTTTTGGTAAGTAGAAGGGACTCTACACATTTTTGGAGATGGATATGATTCAAATAAAGAAAGAGTGAACGAGAATATCTAATTCTCATTTAGGTAGGTTGACTCTCCCCTATGTCTGTACATTTTTCTTACTTTGACTAAAAAAAAAAGGGTAAGAGTAGAGAGAATAATGAGAAGTGAGAAAAATGAGATATTTAAACAAAAAAAAAGGGCGTGAATGAAGAAAGAGGGGCGGTTTCAAAAAGTTTTGATTAGGGTAATAAACCAAAAGAAAACAAAAAAGAGGAATCGCTTGAGGTTGCCAAAACATACTACACAATTTTTTAGGTCTCTCTCTCGATTTTTTTCTCTCTTCCCCCCTTCTCTTCATTGTTCTTTGCCGTGCAACCATTCATAGTGGAGGTGTTGGACAAAGGAACAATCAAAGGAAGGAATACAAAAGCTTGTTTCAGCTATATACTTCAGGAGTGGTTCGGTGAAGCGACTCGTCGGAAAGAGGCAAAGGGCCTTATATCTTTATGCATGTGCATAGTGCCATGGGGCACGTATATGCGTTACACTATTTGAATATATGTATGAATATGCATATATTCAACCATGAGTCTTAGCCATGGCTGATGTAGGTTTCCTCTAGTATTTCGTATGGGTATACACGGATCTACTGATCTATACATATTTTTTTAAGCATATCTGTGTGGGTGTAATAGTGTTTATAAATATGCAGGTCTTGGCGTGTTGTGAAGCTGCATATTTATAAGCATAGTTAAAACATAAATTGACCCATATAGGGATATAAATGTGAAGATCCATGAGAAATTGTGGATCTGCATATTCAGGTAATGTATTCATTAAACGTGACTTTGAATCTAAGTGATTAAATAGATTCATGTATTTTTTTCTAGCATATGCATGTGGGTAGTAAATGAATATATAAATGTGTTGACATGAATGGGCAGATCCAACGATAACCATGGATCTGCATATTCATACAAACTTGAATGTGAGGTTGCAGACTCTGCTGTAGTAAATTACCTGTATGGATGTGCAGATCCGAGAATAACCGTGGGTCTGCCTATTCATATAAAGATGTGCCGATCCAATGATAACTGCGGATCTGCATATCATTTTAAATCTTAAGGCGAATCTACATATTTATGTACATCTGAAGATGAGTTTGCATTTACATGTACCATTAGAATCTAAATTTGTATATTTATGAAAATGGATTATGAATATGCATATGTTTGTGTCGTTGGATTATAAATTTACATATGCATGTAACCGGATCATGAATCTGCATGTTCATGTAAAGGTATTTATCAAACATAATTTTTAATCTATATATGAATGTATGTTTATAGATTCATGTACAGGTCTATAGAGACATGAATGTGAAAGTTTAGGTTTAAAGATGCTTTAATGAATGCAAATTGTATTTTTGCACAATACATGTTTTTACTGCATTAACAACTATAGGCTATTCGTTATATATATATATATATATATATATATATATATATATATATATATATATATATATATATATATATATATATATATATATAGGTAAGTCTAGACATTGATTTACTGATGTACATATGTACATGCACACTTGAATACATGTGTTATGCATATGCATAGGCACAACTGGTGCACTTATAGTCATGACTGGAAAGAAAAAAAATATTGTGGTGCACATACTTATGTTGCATGAAAAATTTACCATGGTGCACTAGTTCAAAGTAATGTCTGAAATTCATAAGGCATAGACATAAATTATGGCAAGGCTCACTGCAATGCTCATGTCTATTTCATGTCATGAAAAAATTGGTTATTTACTTATGAAAAAGAATGTTATGTGATAATGAATGTGGCAGGTGAATAAAATATCATCGATGTATTTGGTTTCACAGGTGATTTGTATATGGTTGACATACGAATGTCGCGACTATTGTTCAATGCATAACCCGTGTATTGTTAGATGCATATGTTTGACGATTGCAAGGATAAGAATTTTTTTTTACAGGGGCATGATTTATGCGAAAAGCTCAAAATTGAGCTTGTGGTTTTGCATAACCTTTGTGGTGCCATGTGGGCACTTATAAAATTTGTATGTGATTTACATGCAAATGTTATGACATGTCCCATGTATGGATCGTCTGATAGAAAATGATATTCTTTCAAACTTTTGCACAATAATATAAATTACAGGGTTATGATTATGCAAAAATTCTAAACTGAGTTTGTGGTTCCGCAAAACCTTTGTAGTTGCATATAAGCACTTATAAAATGATGTACTTGAGACATGTCTTGGGGTGCCATGACCAGTGGGATATGATACGTACACCTTAATTCAAAAATAAAATTTAAAATAATGCAAGTACAAGTACTCGGCTAGAATTTGAGCCATAATTTTGAGAATTTTGTTGGTGCCTATTGTGCATTAAGTTAGTAATGTGCATACACTTGATCACCTCGATTGTGGGTTGGGGTTTTGGAAATCCCTTGTAGTGCAATGACTCGCACAAATAAATAAACAAAATTTAATATATGCACATATAACCTAACTGCGGGATTCTGTGTATACCTGAAAGATGATATATATTACCATTTTTTTTGGATTCTGGGTATACCTGAAAAACAATATATGTTACCAGTTTTCTAGGGTTTTGGGTACACCTAAAAAATGATGTATGTTAGCAGACTCATGTTCTACCTTAGAGAGGGTAGATGGTACAAGCTCCATGAAACAATTATGTTTTTATGAGAGCGAGATGTCTCACCCAATTCCCAGTCCTCGAAGTTAGGGGCCAGAACGTGATAAATCCAAGCCTTCTGCAGAAGTTTTCAGGGTGCATCTTATTTTTAGTTCTCGCCATTGGGGAGTACTCTCTCGATCACGAACTGTCGCCTTTGGGTATTCGTATAGCTAGTCACACATGGTATTAATTGAAAAAGCATAACAGACCCCTGTGTGGTCTCTGTACGTTATGATGTCGAATGCCTATGCATACCCACAGGATAATTAACAAGAGAAACATAAAGTCAATCTACCTTTAAATGTCTTTAGGTTCGTATACTGCTTGATATTTTATTTGTTATAATATAATTGTGATTCATTTATGCGATGCATAGCAGTAATGCTTTTCTTTATGTACCAATCTATGAGATGTTTGCAATGGGTGAATATCATAGAATTTATATGAATTTTATCATTTCATTATCATTATTTGAATGTGTTGCACATATACTTGTACACATGACACTGAGCACATTCATATTGATATTATGCTTCTTACTCAGACGGAGAGTAGTCTGACTCGATTTGAATTATTATTTTTCAGATAATAGATAAAAATATTAGAAAAATTGTAGGCATCGCTGTGGGTGGTGTCATGAGACCATATCTTTTGTTGATGTCCGGAGGAACTCTGACTATTTTCATTAATTATATTAATTATAAATTTATATGACTTATAATATTTCAAGGCAAGGTTTAACTTTGCCTAATGATATGTAAGTTGTGTTATCCCCTGTAACTCGCCCAATTATTTGACCGAGGGATTAATCAAATATTTCGCTGTGATTTAAAAAAAATTTATTTCAAAATTTTTGAGTTAAATATTTGAGGTGTTACAGTATTCTTTCAGCAACAACTAAGACTGTCACTATAGTGTCCCTTTAGTAACAGTTTTGTCTGTCATCTACCTCTTGCTTATAGCACAACTTTGACCGTCACTAAAGGTATTTTCTCTGGAAAGAAAAAAAGACTATTAGTGATAGCTTAGGTAATCGCTAATGTCCATTTGCTAAAAAAAAAATATAAATATTTTTAGAAATTCATATTTGATTTTGTTTATGTTTATATATATATATAAATTTATTCTTATAAAATAGAGATTTTATAATTTGTAGTTACATAAATAGATCATTAAATTATATATTTGTATAAAGATCACTATTTTTTTAGTACACATGAATCACTATAAATTTATAAATTAGTATTGATATTACTAGTTGTACTTAATGTTTAGAGGTTCTATTTATTTATATTAGTATTTCTGTGTGTATTAAACTATATAAATAGTACTATGTAATGTGAAAATATACTTTTATGCAGTCAGCTTTATTGGCTCCTTTCATTGGCGACAACAACACTATAGAAGGATATTGGTGATAAAAATAAATAAATAAAAGATAACATTGTACAAATACACAAAAGTTCAGTCACTGTTAAATTCCAAAATTCATTTTTTTCTTTTGACCACACATAAGACAGCTCGCCATTGATCAGCTAAAACAACGTGTTATCTCCTCCACCTGCAAAAAAACAATTTGACTTTAATAGAAGGCTATCAATGCATAAAGCCAATATATAAGAAACATGATTAGTTTCTATAGCTAAAGAGCATCATATGCCCACATATACTAAGTAGAATACGCACTAAATCTTTTATCACAATATATTCAAATAACATGTGCAAATAGTAGACTTGAAGATAGAAATGCGCACGAACAGGTATTAACTCTGAGGAACCTAAAAATAGCATAAGCATAACTAGCTTTCAATGAAAAATTAAGCAATCAGAATAAAACTAATAAGCACCTAGATTAATCAAGTACCTCTGTTGATCACAAGTTCAGCCCATAAGTCACCAGCACCAGCATCGTTTATCTCCTGCAAAAAACTGCAGTAATTGTCAATAATTTCTGCAAATTGAGCACTCTACTTCAAAATGACAAAAACAGACTGTTCACTGCAACATCCCATCTACATTACAACCTCTACTACCTCAGGCTCAGAAGTCTAGGACAGAGAGCATACAGCTATTAAAGTTGCTCTTAAGCCTATGTTTCTCTCCTAGATCTCCTCTGGCAAGGAGCTGCAGTTTCCTCTTTCTCATTCTCAGCAGAACTTCCTTGATTATCGGTCTCTGCAGAATGGTCATCCTTCTTTTCTTTTGAAGCTTTAAGTCCAGGCTACAGAAAAAAAAGGACATGCCAATCTCTGAGATATGCACTATAGAAGCAAAACAATCAAAACTTAAAGGCCATAGTGCGACAGAAAGCACTACAGAAGGAAGATGAAAGAACTCACAGCAGGTTTCTTCCCATAAAAAAGAATCCTTAGAAAGAGTGTGCTAATAACCACCAGAACAGAAACCAGAATACCAATTGTAAGATTGGGTTGCTTTTCACCTTTTTCAATAACATCCTGCAACACATCTATCCAGGCTCAGGGATACTAATGAATTGAAAAACATAAAGCAACAATGCAGTTCAAACAATTCCAGTGCACATATGGAGACAATAAATTTAGACAGATAACATGTAGATTTACAAAATATCAGATTTCTGATGTAAATTAAGCAGGAAACTTGATGGAAATATTGTCACATGACGTCCAAATTTTCACCCTATGAATCAAACCTAAAATAATAATAGAAGCCATTCAGCCAAAGATCTCAATCCATTCTACAATTACAATCCTCACATTACAATTATGTCATTATGCCATTATGATATTACAATTATGTCATTACAATTCGAAGAGTAGTCTTTGAACAAACTGTTGCAGAATATGACCTGGGTAGATCAGAAATTGTTAAGTGAGAAACAGGGGATCCCTCTAGGCGTGATCCAACTGGGTGCCACTGTTGAGGATGTAAGGCAGAGGCCGCAGACAGATTTGAAACGCACACAGAGGTTTGTAGAACCATGCCATAATGGCTGCCCATGTCTTTCCATGTTCATTTGTCACCTCATCTCCAATTCATATGTGAGTTGGTATGTTCTTCATATAAACAGTGGCAGAAATTGAACAAGAAAGGGAAATTGAGAAATAAAAGCCAAATGTGAATTTCTCAAAATAACAAGGAAACTTCATTCAACACAATGCAAAACATCAAGACATCAATCCAAAGCAGGAAAAAGAAAAAGCACAAATGAAAACAAAAACAAAAAAACACATGGCAATGGAAGAGCATAGCAGAACCAAAACAGACAATCAACAAACCGGAAAAGCAGTGATGCCATAGGACCGGCAAAATTAAATATTACCGAGCTATGGAATGGTCCCGACGGGATTCAAACCCATGACCTTTGGCTTAAAATTTAACCAACGGTCTAACCAACTGAGCTACAGGACCGACAAAATTAAATATTCACAAACACTATCCAAGTAGTGCATTTCTTATGAATAAAATCTGAGCAGTCCAGAACAAGGTTGGTGCTTGATTGGAAAATTTCAGAGCTCATGTAGAAATAATAAGATTAGTAGGGATGTCCATCCTTCAGTTTTCAATAAATACAAGCGAATCTGAAGCAAGACATAAATACCAAAACATATCAACTTGAACTCATCTTTAGTAAATAAGCAGTTAAACACACCTATAAGAAGACATCAGTTGCTTAAACTCCTCTTTAAGTTTCTGCAAAGCTTTAGCTAGCAAACCATTTGCTCGGTTAAGAACACCATCATTATTCTTGAAGCTTTTGTTAGAGCTGAAGAAAATGACATTGTTTCTCAGCTGATCCACTGCCTCCAAAAAGCCACTAAGATCATCATGTGGCCCTTCATTATCTTAGCTTCTGCCTGTCATTTTCCAAATGAGGCAAACTTAGCCCTCAAAGATTTTTATCAATATTTCAGTACTTCTAGAAGACATTTGGCAAAAGGAGATACTCCAAACACTATACACACAAACAAGTGTGTGTATATATATATTACACAGCCATTAGTAACAACGGCAGAAGAAAGCTTAAACCTTGATGATTTGCAATTAGTAATGAAGATAACAACATCAACAAAACCACAACCATGCCATGTATTAACTAGCAAGCAGTACAGAAAAAAATAAGATGTAAAGAACTGATTAACCGATGGAAATACGTCATTAATTTGAAATAACCAATGAAACAACAAAGAACAGTGTAAACAGAAATATAAGCCTCTAAAATTGCTGCATGAATTTAAAATGCCCAGAAAAAAGCAATTTAAAGTATTACTTGAATATGAATTCGCAGAGAAGCCATCCTCTTTATAGAGAAACAGAATGAGCAAGCACACGTAGATATAAAGAAGTGATATTCTCAAGCTCCACAAATTTGATGTTTGACTTATTAACCAACTTCCCGACATGTCATGTTAAAGACAATTCAGATAAAGGTTTCCCAAAAAAAATCCATTAGTTGTTAACCCAAATAAATCTTAGGTTCATGTTTTCAAAATAACACAGAGCTCTAGAGTCTCATCATGCTGCTTTTAGACGAAGGCACAGGGTCATAGAAAGCAATGCACCAAAAGTTGGGTTCAATTAAGCTGAGTTCCACAAACCATTATGAAATCAAACTAGCTAATCAGCAATGCGTAACCAGAGAAGGGCACAAATAAGGAGTCAGAACCCTTATTGAACTTGATTCTTCGATGTGCATGAAACAATGATGACCCATATGCATGATTTAGATAATGTTCACCCAACCCAATGCTAATTCAACTATATGATAAGCAACTCCAGCGCATTCTCACCTAAACAGTCAAATCACTCAGTGGTAATGAAATCATCAATGCTTATATCTCTGCCCTACATCCTCAACAGTGGCACCCAGTTGGATCACGCCTAGAGGGATCCCTTGTTTCTCACCTAAACGAAGAAGAAGAAGAAGAAGAAGAAGAAGAAGAAGAAGGGATCGTGTTCCGCTCCCCCTCCGAAAGGAAAAAGCCAAAGGGATGGTGGACTTTCAAGACTTGTGGGGTTCTTTTTTATGAACTTTGTAGCGACGGTCCTGACTGTAGCTGATTTGCAAGTGCCAATAGAGACAGTGAAGAGCCGTCTCTACTTCCATGTTTTCTTGTTGCGCAGGTATTACCACGACTTAGTTTCGTGGCACTCAAACAGCCATCAAACCAAGTTTTGTAAGTAAAGCCTCTGGTTTCCAGTATCATCCAAACGAAGACTTAGAAACTAGCCTAATGATCAATTGTCCGAGGTAAATAAGGCTGAGATTGCATAGAAACTTTGGATCAAGGGAATCTTTTTCCCACAGGCATTTGAAAACGAATGACTTGTAATGCAGGCAGTGGTGGAAGAACCCTGTCTTAGTCTACAAGCCTCTGGTGGTCCGCATCCAAAGGCATAAGATTGATGACTGACTGGGCAAGCAATCGTGAAGTGGTGTGCACGGTGAGTCACTCATGACACTGTGCACTCTATTGTTTCAAGCGTCAAAGAGAATACAAGAAAAAGGCGCTTCAGTAAAGATTGTCTTTGCTATTCTCGTTCACAAAGTTGCATCTAATGACATATTCAAATCCTCAAAAAGGAAAGAATCCAATTGTCATCATTTATGTGATGCCGCCCAGAGAGAGAGAGAGAGAGTACTGGGTGGTTCTGTTGGAGTGGCATTGAGCTCATTCTTCGCTTGTGTTTAGCTTATACGAGTAATTGGTCCTTGCTTAACTCATTTGGTGCTAAGCCGTGTGATAAATAGGTTTTTTGGGTTTATTTTATTTTATTTTTAAATTCTGATCGAACAGATGTGATCTATGTTCTTGATTTTATAGGAATAAGCTCCTGAAGAGTTTGATTCTGGTTGAGTTTTTATAAAGTTTTAAAAATCAACGGTCCAAAATCTTTGTAAATTTTCAAGGCTCCAAATATCATTTTTTTTTCATCGAAAACATATGATACAGTTGTTGATTCTTAGTAAATCGACTATGCCCAACACATTTACGAAGCTGGAACTGCATAAAAAGCACAGGCGAAGCCCGAAAAACCCATTTAACATGCAGTTTAGCACCAAATGGGTTTAGCACAGATCCATTTTCCTATATATATATATATATACACACACACAAATGTCGTTTCATGTCTATGTTGTAAGTTGGTAAGTTGTTTTGATCCAATTGAACCTCATAGGTGGATTCAACAAATCCAAAACAGTGGGGATCACCTTTTGAATTGTATTTTTCCATGAAAAAATAGGATTTTATGACACTAAAGTTTCATACATTGTGTGTTGTTGATTTTTGAAGCCATATAAAAACCTGCCTAAATGTTATAATCGGGCAATCTAAGACCCTATTCTCACTAAGATCACGTCTGTAAGGCTAGCACAATTTCTAGAGAGAGAGAGAGAGAGAGAGAGAGAGAGAGAGAGAGAGAGAGAGAGAGTTGAAAGTGCATATAGAATTGAAAGCACTTTCTATACACGGCTCGCAATATATTTCCTTGCTGCACATCAGACCCACCTCAAAAAGTCATTGTCCATAAAGTGCAGCTCACAAATAAGAGTGACCAATGGAGCCACTCTCTGTTGTCCATCTCTTAAACGTGTGGTGCTCAATATCATGAGCAGCTTGGGCCCTAAACCACCTCACTAATTTTAGAGGACCAACAATGTAGTGGACCCAACAGCAATTACGTGATGGATCAAACATTACAAACTACCCCCTTATGAAACTGTAGGACAACACCGAGGTGGTATCCCATGTGGTAAGTGGGGGTCCTGTGTCAAGCTGAAGGCCCAGGATCGATTCTTTGAGACACATGGGGCATCTGTTGTTCTGGTAAGGGTCAGCCTAACCCCAGTTTGCCTTTAAAAAGAAAAAAGAAACTGTGGGATTAAAGTGATGAGCTGATAATAAATCCTTGCTGTAACCTCACTTTCTTGGCTACCACTAACATGCTTTTGTTTATATCTTTGATGCATCATCTCTTTCTTTGCTATGAGGCATCATCCAGCAATTGGGCCGAGTGCCTTTCAAATTACTTGGCCACTCAAAATGCGACATCTGTGCAACACAAACATAATTAACATTTTTTTATGAGTCAGTTGAACGTACTCATTATTTCAAAAATCAATAAAAAATGCGATAAACATAATAACAAATTTAATTTCTCTGAAGAATTGTAAACAAAAAAGAGATTTCAGAAAATGTTCAGTGACTCATAAAAGATGTGCAAAACATGCCATGAAGACGAAGTGAAAAAATAGGGGTTGCATTTTGGAAGCATGTCTACTTTGAAAGGTACTTGGCAAGATCATTGAATTTGCACTCCTTCTCTACCATCAAATACTAAAAGGCATCCCATCATACCTCGGTATAGCATATAACAGATAAACACTTTGATATGGGCACCCAACACATTACTAGTATAAACTGATAAATGAGTATAGTAAACAGAGGCAATTAATGCAAGCCATGCATGAAAATGTATCAGCAATGGTAAGTGCATACATTATTTACCTGTTCATGCATAAATTTATAACTGTTTGTGAATAATAATATTGTGATGCACTGCAATATTATGCATACATAAATGAATAATTGTCTGCGTAATTGTGTAAAATTAACAGAACATGATCATGTATACTGGTTTTGATTTACTTGTTTTGAATAACACTTTTCACTAAGACTTGATGAGTTTGATCTCAATATATATATTACAGGTATTGAGTAAAATGATCAGTGCGATTAAGGGATATTGCGGCGGGACCAAAGCTAAATTTTTTATTTTTTTTTTGTGAACTTTTAAATTTTAGAGATTCATTTGTCGATTAGACATTTAAAACTCTGATATTATTTTTAAATTATGGAATGAAATTCAATTAATTATGTGAATGTTAAATTCAATTTGATTTGGTGAATAATTATGAAGATCTGTAACTCGCCCAATCTCTTTATTTAATTTCTGTTGTAATTTTCTAAAATTATTTTAAAACAAAATCATAATTTTTTGGGATAAAATTTTGGGGCGTTACAGTTTCAGAGCGAAGCAGTTTCTTGAGAACAGTTTGCGAGTATTTAACACCACCTACTTTCCTAAGCATGAGCGAAAAAAGCAGATGCAAGAGTTTTTGGACCTGCAGCAGGAGTCGTCTTTACTTCTTGATTATATCACAAGGTGGCATTGGAACACTAGTGTCCCAATGTCTATGTCATGGAGAAGGATCCGACGATGAAGTTCACCATAGGCCTCAAGCCAGCACTGAGGACCAAGGTTCTAACTAGAGGGCTGATGACATTGGATGATGTCATTGCTGTGAAAACACTTTTGAACGCAATTGCATCACGTAAAAAAAAAGTAAATAAAGACAACTGTAAGCCACACATGCATGATAGGTATCCTATTTTTGCAATGGTAAGTATTGTGAATGATATTCTTGTGATGCATTGGATTGCATACGGAATATCACTTTTTACTAGAAACTTGATGAGTTTGACCTTAATATATATATATATATATATATATATATATATATATATATATATATATATATATATATATATATATTACAGGTACTGATGCGATGAAAGAACATTGTGGTGGGACTTGAGCCAAATCTTTTTTTTTTTTCTGCAAAGTTTTAAATTTTAAACATTCATGTGTCAATTGGACAGATAAATGTCTAGAGCAGAGCACCAACACATTTCTACTATAAACAGATAAACACGTAGAGTAGAGCATAGCACCAGCACACTACTAGTATAACAAATAAACGCGTAGAGCTGAGCACCAGCACATTACTAGTATAAACAGATAAGCGCGTAGAGCATCTCACCCATGAGACGTGGATTAATGAATAATCATACAAAACTTCCAACCCTCACAATCCAACAAAGCAATATGAGCCTACGCCTATAAGTGGAGCTACACAACCTGAAATAGCGCCATGATTAGAGCTGAGAAAGGAAAGAATTGAGCTTGGCATCAAACATGACTTTGACTTGTTCATCTTTCAACCACAAAAAGAAAGAGCCCAAATTATCCACTTCAACCAAGAGTGGAGTGTCAACATACACTACTTTAATTAAAAAAATTGTGTATATATCAGCACATATCATATTGTAATTAATTGTGACAGACTATGCTTCCTGGTAAACGCTTTGAATTTAAGATAATGAACCGTCCCCATTAAATGGTTGATTGATTAGTGATTCATTCCAATTCAACTCTTTGCTTGAAACTCAAGTGAAGTGGGAGTTGCAAAAGATTATCTCACAAGGGTGGGCTGTCAATGGGCTGGAGATACCAAATCAATCAGCCATGGGTGAGGGAGGGGGCATGAGCCAGATCTCATCAAACATGAGAAAATGGATATTGGATCTGAACTGGGGTAGATTGGATCAGTTCCAAATTGAGGTTTGATCCAGCTCAAGCATGTGCACTGCTTGACCCAACTCGTTAGTACTGCTTATATGGGATAACCACAGCTTCAACATCTCATATTTGATGGATCTATGTTTCATCGGGTCAGGCTAGAGTCCTGATCTGGACGTGATCAGTGCTTAGTAGGGGGTGTCAACGGGTTGGGTTTACCCAGACCGGACCTGGACCAAACCCTATAGGGTCCGGATATGGTGACATATATATAAAAAGACCCGATTAAGGTCCGAGTCCGTGCACGAAGGTCTGATTAATACATGGATCTGAGTATAGTTTGTGAAATTTTATACCAGACCCGGGCCTGATCTGAGTTCCGATTAAGACCCGCAATTTTTTTATGTAAAAATGAAAAAAAATCATTTTACCGGGTATGGCCTGGGGTCTGGTTCATGTAGTTTTTATCAGGTCCAGGTATGGTTTCTCTTATATTAGACACAATTAGACTCAGGTCCGGACCTAATGCCATACCGCAAAATATGGACCAAGTCTCGTTCCACCTGGGTCCAAACCATACCCGACCCCGTTGACACCCCTAGTGCTTAGACCTCATTGATCTGGACCGAGATCCAGTTTGAGCACTGTGACCGTTTGGTGTGAACAAAGATCTGATCTGTTGGCAGCCCATGCGTGAACAAATAAAAAAAGATGTTTAAATTTGAAGTTAGCGTGTTACTTTCCAAGTCCCATTGTAACATGTTCATGATGATTCTCCCCATCTGGCCACCATATTTTTTAGACCCTGACATTCTTTACTTGTTATAGTTAATTTATACCCTGCGAAATAAATAAATAAATAAATTATATATATATATATATATATATATATATATATATATATATATATATATATATTCACTAGAATATGAGAAATGAAAATATAAGAACTAATGTGTAAACCACAATTTTCATGAATTTTTTTATTCATTTTTCTTGAATCTAACCATAAAGATATAATCTGCATGCTTGGTTTCATAAGAATACACAACTGAATCATTGGATTTTGATGCATAAATGAGATTTTTTTAAGGCTTTAAAATCAATGACTCATATTCTTCATAAATGTTCAAGCATTCAAAAATCATATATTTTCATCCAAAATACACAATCCAGTGGTTGATTCCTAGCAAATCCATCACGCCAAGTACATCCACACGGTTGGATTTACCAAAAAAGTGCTGGAAATGCCCATATTTCCAATTCTCATATTTCAGTTCTTATATTATATATATATATATTAGATTGCCTGTATAAAACACTGGTAGCTCATAATGAACGCTAGGTCTACGCCTAACTTGGTAGTTTTAGTGCTCTACAAAGAGTGGTGAGTGGTGGTACAACAGTAAAACAAAGCATGGGGGCGAAAGCAAAATGTTGGTGGTGCTTAACAAAGAATATAAAGTATCAAAGACACGCAACTGCCCAAAGGCCCTTGGCGTTAACCATCCGTCTCAACTGTTCCAAGCTTCATCACAAAGTAGATGGAAGGGACAAGGTGAAGCAAAGGCAACAGGAGCGACGCACGCAACTTCCTTTCATGAGCCACAAGTCAAAAGAGAGAAAAACACCGCCTCTTTTTTTTTTGCTGACCAGATGCATGTCTGCCAAGCAAAACACGGTCATCACATGCGTTTGAGTGGGAGACTTAGCTAGGCGTGCAATGCAACCAACGCCTTTCATTTAGGCAGTTACGTCTTCCCACTCTTTTATTTATTTATTTATTTCGATGATGACGACGGATTGTCAGGAGCGTTTGATTGTGTAGACAGCACTGTTTGCGGGTCACTACTGTCCCCATCCCCACACACACCCTTGATGCAAATGACAGATGGATTAGCGGGACACCTTTTAGGTGTCCTGCGGTGTTCCACCCCATCCCCAGAGTAGTGTTGTCCGGGACACATGAGTTTAAAACTAAAAAGAAATTAAAAAGTAAAAGAAAAGAGCGGAACACCTAAGACAAAAATTCGACTGCTAGCACCCAATGGTATAGTTGTAGGTAGGAGCAGCTAGTGCATGTTGCCTTGTGTTGGGAAGTTGCGGGTTCAAAACCCAATGGTATAGTTGTATAACTAGTAGGGGTCTGCCTAACCCCAGCTTGCCTTTAATAAAAAATCAAAATGCCTTTGGATCCCCCTCCCTAGAAAGTAAACCCCCCACTGAGCAAGCCACCATATGATCATAATATGATTCTAAGGAAGAATCAATCTATCCTGGGCAAGATGGGGTTCCACCATCTTTTCAAGATGGCCCCAACTAGGGCAACCCGGGACCCCCCACTCCCTTGTTACTTACTGACTATTAGTGTTTGTATGGGCCGTTTCTGGACACTCCTTCGCATAAATATCTCAATTAGGTTTACTGGGATGTGTTTGACAAGGACAAGGACAAGGACATGCTGGATGATGCCATGAGCACATCCAGTTAGACTGCTAGCACTCACTTACCCTCACCAGCTTCTAACCATAGTGACTTAAGGATGGTGGGCTTCAGGTTGGGCCGAGCCAACCTGACCCAAGTTCTGTTAAAGCACGACAGAACAAATTCAGACCTGAGCAACCCAAAGCTCGGCCCAAATTGTGTCAGGTTTGGGCCAGACCAATTATTATCTGCCCGGGTCTCGGTGGGTTGGGCCGAAACATTTACCCTTGACTGGTCAGTGGGCCGGGCTACATTAAAATTTTATTCTAGCACTACTTGGGTTCAGCCTGTGTTCTAGTCAGGTCGGGTCAGGCACTATTCTTATTGGGCTTAGGCTAGCCCGCCCTTAACAAAAGTATATATAAACCGGCAAAATAATGGAAGCCAAATTCTCTGGATAAATTGAATTTTTTTTCTTGTGTTTCTATTGGCAAGATATCAGCAAAATAAATCATTTGAAAAAAGGAATTTAAACAACAACAACTACGCCTTCATCCCAAAACAATTGGGGTCGGCGATATGAACCAAAAAAGAAAATCATTTTGGGTCTTTCACGTGAATCCTTCTCCTCCAATCATTTCTATCCAATGCTATATCCTCGGTGAGGTTCAAAGCATTCATATCCTTTCCTATCACCTCCATCCATGTCTTCCTAGGCTTACCCCGACCTCTTTTAACTAATATATTTTCTCATTTCTCCATCCTTCTAACTGGAGCATCATTAGGCCTTCGCTGAATATGTCCAAACCACCGTAAACGATTCTCTCTCATCTTATTTTCAATGGGTGCAACACCTACCTTCTTATGTATTTTCTCGTTTCGAATCTTATCTTTTATTGTATTTTCACACATCCATCTCAGCATACACATCTCAGCTACACTCATTTTTTGAATATGATGTCTCTTGGCAGCCCAACATTCCGTACCATATAGTAAAGCGGGCCTAATAGTCGTCCTATAAAACTTTTCCTTCAACCGCAATGACATTCTACGATTGCACAACACTCCAGTTTCACTTTTCCATTTCATCCACCCAACCTTTATCCTATGATTTACATCTCCATCAATTTCTCCATACTTTTGAATGATAGATCCCAAATATTTGAAATAATCATCCACCGGTATTTCTTGCTCACCAAGCTTCACTACACTCCCATCACTACTTCGTTGCTTACTAAACCGGCATTCCATGTATTCTGTCTTTAAAATACACCAAAAAATACTCCAGCCTTTTCCCTTGAGAAATAGCCGATATAAACATAAATGTTCCACTATTTTCCATTTAAAATGATATTATCACTTTTTTGGCTGTTTAAAACGGGCAACTAAAATATCCTGTTTTCCTCATTATTTTCGAAATAACACTGATATTTGTTGCTATGCTTTTAAACCATCTTAATCTATATACATACAAATGAATTTCTGAACCTAATCAAGTAGGTATTTTTTTGGGAGTTCACATCTAAAATTGGTCATATCCAGGATAAAAGGATCCAGATCACACATTTATGATGCTAGACATCTGCCTGGAAATCTGAAAAGCTCGTTGGATGCACTAAGCAAGCCAGGGCTGGGTCATATCTTGTTGGGGTCCAACTCATTCACAGTCATCCCCTAGAGTAGGGATGCAAATGGGTCACATCCAGGATAGAGGTTTTGCAATTTTTAGCTATTCTTGATCTGATTCCAATATGAATCCTTATGTTTTTAGCTGTTCCGGATCCGAATCATGCCTGGCCTATAGAGGCATACTGGCATTCAACAGTTAAGATGTGCTAACTTTAGAGAAAAAACTGTTAGTGATATGATAAATGAGATTTAAAATTCTTTAGTTACGGATTGAATTTATCACCATAATATGCAAAGATTTGGACAAGCTGATCAAACCTGGTTAAGTCCACTAGGCTAATGGGCTTGAGCAGCTTTAAACAAGTTGGCTGGTGTGTGGCACCCCTAGAGTTGTCCTAGCCAAGTTGGCCAATTGACCAAGATGAAAGGAGATCCATTGATCAGACCGAGTCCTCAGTCCAATTAATGGATACCATGTGGCATCCACTCATTCCTCTGAATATCTTTCCAAGACACTTGACCGAGTACTTGATCTACTCTAGACCAAGATGGTGATGATCAAGACTCCCCATGCCCACAAATTCAGCACCTAAATTGCCAAAATATCATTACAAGCTAAAATCCAAATTTTGAGAGAGAGAGAGAGAGCCGAAAGAAGATCAACATTACCACTCATAAAGATCAACAAAATGTTGAACCCATGAACCGAACAATATAAAAAACAAAACTAAAATATAGGGAAATAAAAAGCTAAAGAAAAAGAAGAGAGAGAGAGCCGAAAGAAGATCAACATTACCACTCATAAAGATCAACAAAATGTTGAACCCATGAACCCAACAATATAGAAAACAAAACTAAAATATAGAGAAATAAAAAGCTAAAGAAAAAGAAGATATATATATATATATATATATATATATATATATATATATAGAGAGAGAGAGAGAGAGAGAGAGAGAGAGAGCCCAAAGAAGATCAACATTACCACTCACGAAGATCAACAAAATGTTGAACCCATGAACCAAACAATATAGAAAACAAAACTAAAATATAGAGAAATAAAAAGCTAAAGAAAAAGAAACTACAGAGAGAGAGCCGAAAGTAATTCAACATTACCACTTATGAAGATCAACAAAATGTTGAACCCATGAACTGAACAAGAACAAAAGCCAAAACAAATAAAGAAAGCACAAGAGAAAAGAACATCAGACAGATAAAATGGGCTCACGCCGGAGCCGCTTGCCCAGATTGCGACAAAAGATAGGTAGCATCAGCAGGAGGGAGTGGAAGATCACTAAGATGCATACGCAAGATCGCATAAACATCTACCAAGATTTTATGCACCAGGTTTTGAATGTTAACTGTAATATGACGAAAATGAGCATCGTTTCGCGCCATCCAAACAAACCACCAAGAAGTAAGCAACCACATCCGCCAGATGAACCTCCATCTCTTGCTGCGCCTAATACAAACCGGCCCCAAGATCAGATCTAGCGCAAAAGACTCCTCCTTAACAAATACTTCCGGATGCCTCCAGGTCCTGCTAAAGATTTCCATAAATATTGGGTAAGACCAGAACAAGTGAAACGTAGATTCTTCTGCAGCTTGACAAAGCACGCACCAACTCGGGAGTTGAATGCCCCACTTCTTTAAATTACTGTGGGTCTGGATCCTATTGTGTAAAATTAACCAAGTCAGGACTCGAGAACGGGGGGAAGGACCCTTCGCCCAAAGCACATCCTCGGGCAACCAATCAGCCCTTGGCGGTAGCAACGATCTATAGACTTTTTTTGTGAGAAACTCTTTGCTTGGTGCCAACGCCCACTGCAATCACTGACCAAAATTTTCGGAGACCTCAAAATGGTCTCTAAAGCAGGCTAAAGCCCTCAACCACGATTTACGCAAGTGCGAGAGCGCCAAACCTCGGGTTCCCAGACGAACCAGGATAAGAGCTGGATCCCCATATTTAGCAAGAAGCAAACTAGCACAAGGGTTATCCGGTTGGTGGGCCAACCAACATTGCTTGGCGACAAGAACAATGCTTCACAGTCTGGGCGCAGGAATGCCTAAACCACCCATACGCCGAGGTAGGACCACCGAGCGCCAACCAATCAAGTGACGCTTACCTTTGAGTTGACACCCAGACCATAGAAAGCCTGCCAGCAAGCACGTCAGCTGCTTCTCTACTCCCACAGACATCATAAATATAGACATGAAAAATTCTGGAATAGTTGAAAGAACATGTCTGACTAAGGTTAGACGGCCAGCGCTAGAGAGATAAGATAACTGCCATGAAAGCAATTTGCGCTTCACTTTTTGAAGTGTCGGAGCCCAAGCAGCTAAAGAGAGGTACTTCACTTGTAACGGCAAACCAAGGTACATAATAGGCAAGTCAGAAGTAGTGCAACTAAACTACAGAGAGAGAGAGCAGTTACACGCTTGACCCTCTAATCCATTTCTAGAGAGAGAGCAATTACACACTTAACCCTGAGAGAGAGAGCAGTTACACACTTGACCCTCTAATCCATTTCTAGAGAGAGAGAGAGCAGTTACACACTTAACCCTGAGAAAGAGATCCGTTACACACTTAACCCTCTAATCCATTTCGAGAGAGAGAGAGAGAGAGAGGTTACACATAACCCTCTAACCCATTTCATTATTGTCAACATTTGTTTATTAATATTCTTTTCCTCTCACACCTTTCCCCCTGCAACTGTTCCTAGTTTGGTGGGCCAAAAGATGAAACCTTGAACCTAATCCACGACTTTTTTGGTGGTGGTGGAAAGGCGAGGCTCCCCTTCTTTGAGTGCTACAGGTCTCCACGCACACTCATGAGTAACGGTGAATTAAAACATCAGATACAAATTAAAAATCACAACAAAAACAACCAGGTCATTTTCCCTTTCTTCCACTGTGGGGGCACCCCCCATTCTACCAGATCAGCACTTAGGCACACCATAAGCAGTCTGTAGAAGCCCCACATTCACAAAAAGAAAAAGAAAAGGTGGTAGTAATCCAAGAACAGTGTAGTAAGAAACCGACTTGTACTAATAATAATCTGATCAGAGCAAAAAAAATATGAAAGAATCCAATCAATTTTAACAGTTTATTCACAATGACACTCCCCCATTCCCGCCACCATTTTGGTGCTGTTTCATGTGTGAAGAATCAGGAAATTAATGAAACACAATCTAGAGAGAGAAAGAGGGAGAGGAGTGATGTTTTCTTCTCTCTTGATTGCTTTCTACGTTGTGTTGTTTTTTTGCTTTCTTTCTTGCTCCTCTTCCCAAATCTCAATTGTGGCAATCCACCAAGGCCGCAAACATGAGGGGCTGCTTCCTTGTGAAGTTCGACCCGGGTTGGAACTTAGTGAACTCGGTGGTATCGGAGTCGTCGGGAGCCGGAAGGTTGAGATCAAGGGTGAAGACATTCTTGGGCTTCTTTGACTCAGGCGATTCCGGTACGATACGGTGGCGTCTCATGTGCCCGCCGAGGGCCTGCCCCGACGTGAATTCCGATCGGCAGATGGAGCACTCGTGCACCTTGGCCTTCCCTCCTGCCTTGATGCTCTGCTGCTGCTGCACTACCATTGCCATACTACTCCCTTCTTTGGACAGTACCAAGCCTTCCTCTTCCGCAACCACTCTTTCCTTGTCCTCCCCAGCCTTGGACTTCTTGTGGCTTGCCCTGTGGCCCCCAAGAGCTTGGAACGAAGGGAAGCACTTGTTGCAAGTCTTGCACTCGTACGAATCCGGCCCGCGCCGGCTCACGAAATTGGCCCGCGGCTCGGCTGCCGGCGCAGCCGACGTCCCCACCGAATTGATGCCCCCAGCGCCGCCACTCTGTGCCAAGAGAATGAGGCAATTCGCCATGTCTTCGTCTTCCTCGGTGCTGTCGCCGAAGTCCCCTGTCGACGTCGTCACCGGAGATGAGAGCAGCCGCTCGTCGCTCGACGAGCTCGCCATGGCGGGTGCCGGCGACTGCCTGTGCCGCTTGGTCCGCTTGCCTCTTACAATATGGCCGATGTCGCTGCCATGACCAATATCCATGGCTTCATCTGCGGCTTCCATACTCAGAGACAGAAAGAACAAGAGCAGAAAGACCAAGCAAGGTTGCAATAGAGAGAGAGAGAGAGAGAGAGAGAGAGAGAGAGAGAGAGAGAGAGGTTGGTTTCTTTTTATTTTGCTTGTGTGGTGGATCAACAAAGAGAGAGAGAGGAGAGAATTATTTATAGTGTGAGGGGAGTGGGAGGGAGTCAAGGCCGCCCCCCGTGAAGAGTAACCGTGAAAGAGTCCTAGAAGCAAGCAGGATGCCAGATGGTTGGGGTTTTCTTTTTTAGCAAGATATGCATCGTATTTATGAAAAATGAAGGAGCTACAAAAAAAAACGAGTGAAGGAGAGGCAGGGATTGAAGTAAGTAAGCCCAAACATCACACAGCCAGGCCTAACAGAAAAGTTGCTAAATTTATACTCAAAAACAAAATTAAACAGCAACAAATTACTAGCTTCTCACTCATCAATAACAAACATTGCCAACCCAAGACAATAAACTAATAACAAGGTTTTTCTACTTGTCTTCCATTAGTTTTAATGCTGAACGCTGATTTTGGTGTCATGGGTAATTGTGGGGCTTCCTTGTTTGGTCATAAATTGGGGGTTTGCTTATCACACCAAACTACAGTAATTCAATCAATGGGACAAAAGTCAATACCTGTAACAACTAATTTTTCTGAAAATTACATGTGGGTATGTGAGTTTCTTGATTTAAATTGTTCCATGCAGTGATTTTGACGGTGGTGATGAGGGGATTGATTATACTTTGTTCTTTTTCATTTTATTTTTTATTTTTTTAGTGCTTGAGTGCACATACGCAGACACTGCCAAGTAAAGTGGTCGAAAGAGATAAAAACACACACACGATAAAAGCATGAATCCTTATTCACTCATCCTAAAATTCTCACACCATAAAAAAATTAAAAATAAATAAATAAATGGGGTAGTGAAAAAGGGGAGATTCGGTTGGCTTGCAAGCAAACCCATTCCTTTTTCCTGTGATATTCTCACATGGGATTGGACTGCAAGCCTGGAAGCATAATGGCCCTTCACACCACGTAAAACACGGTGCTCCCCATATTCATTATTTTCTTAATTCCTATTTTTCTATTTCCTTCTATTTCTAGAGAGAGAGAGAGAGAGAGAGAGAGAGAGAGAGAGAGAGAGAGAGAGAGAGAGAGAGAGAGAGAGAGAGAGGGTTTTGCTGCGGGTATTGTGTGAGGGGAGTGGTGGTAAGTCGATGGGTGTGATGATTGGGTTGTGGAGGGCAGATTCTTGGCGAATTGTTTTGGTTATCGTTGGTTGGTTGTGGGGATGTGAGGGCAGCACGTAATAAGGCAATCGCCACCACTACACTTAAGGCAGTAGGGATGGTGGAAGGAAAGCATCCATCGGTTGGTGGAAGACATGGGGGTGTCCCAAAGTTCCTCCACCGAACTGTAGCACGGAATCATCACCAAATATCTCCTCCTTTCTCACTCCTCATCACCATCAATCCATTTCTTTAATCCACAAATTAAACCACTACTATTATCTTACTTACTAACCACCACCACAATCACCATCATCACTAACACTTCTACTACTACTGCTACCACTAGTAAATTAATATACCATTAGCCATAACTCTTTTTTTTAATTGAAAAAGATATAAAGTACTGATCAAGTTTTGTTGCAGAAGTACACTAAGAAAGAAAATTAGGTAGAAGGTTAGAGTTAAGAGCCCGTGATCATTGTCAAAGTGAAAACAATTAAAGACCATTTTGTTGATGTTAGTTTAGGGAAAGAAAATTGCCTGATATAATGAAAAGGAAGGGATGGTGACCTACCATTGTAGGTTCGGTAGGCTAAGACCAGCGTGACCAGGTCTCTGATCCCCGGTGCGGTTTCTCCATGTAATAAACAAAAAAGAAAAAGATGGGGTGGATTAATTATATGAGACTTGATTATGAAAAGGGAGAAATGTTTAAAATCGCATGAAGTTCTTAGCTATATAGTTTAATTATACTTAAGATTTTCAAAAATCGGAATTAGGTAGAGATTTTAACTATGGTGCTTCTCCGAGAATTCTCTAATATGCAGATGGATTTGGCTGTGTTAATTAGCTGAGCTTAAATTGGTAGTTGTTTTCTGAGTGTGACCAATTAAATTTCTTCTGTGGATTTTGACCTCTGTAACAAATATTGCGAGATTTATGAAAAACTAGCGATAATATCGCAAAAAATTGCCTGAAAGTTTAAAATGGCAATTTCTCACGAGATTTATGAAAAAAACATAAATACCGTGATTTAAACTCGATATTTACGTTTTAAATGGCTATTTATCATGAAAAACCATGTATTTTTATTTTTAAATAACTTTTTATTAATATTTTCTTATAAAAAATAATTTATACTTTTTAATTAATTTTTTGATTGCCAAGATTTTGCCAAAAAATGCGAGATTTATGATTTTTTTTCAATTTCTCACGAGTTTTTGACAAATGAGATTTTGCCGAAAAAAAAAAAAACGTTTGTCACTATATGATCTTGACATGGCATTAAAAACAGTTTGAAGTTTTCTATTAAATAAAAGATGATTGTTGAATTTGGTATATTTCATTTTGAGGTTATTCACCTTGCTTTTCTATGGTGAAAAAAAAAAACAGAATTTCCTCTCTTTTTTTTTTTCATTTGACTCATTATGAATACATCACCAATTTGTATCCAACCAAGGGTCTACATCCTTGGGCGAGCTTGACTTTCTTTGTGGCCGTACAAAAAGTTTCTTGAAATCCATCATCCAGTGGATCAAATAAGGGATCTAGGAGCATTGGTGGTTTACTGCTAATAAAAAATTCAAGCCTGTGATGCAAGTAGCTAACCAATTATTATTTGGCAATATTTAATACATAAACAAGGTTACAACTGTTCTTCTTTTTTCATTTTTGCAATTTCAATTTATTATAATCTCCAAATTAACTAAGGGAGAGAGAAAAAGGGGAGTGACGGGTTGCACTAGCAGAGGAAGTGGTAGACTAGTAGGCTGAATACTCGCTCCACTCCCCACGTCACCCACGAGGGTTACAGTGACTTCTCAGCCACTCATGGCACATGTTTGTTGCAACCCCATGTACCAAAACCACACAAATCCATCAATCCCCAACTGGAAGTTGCAAAAAATATCTTTCTCATAACAGTGGTATTGTTATTATTAGGTTTACCAGAATCATAAAGGGGATGGGTTACGTGAGATTGGTGCTTTGGTAAACTTGGTTGAGCCCCCTCCATCATCTGGACCTCAGAATTGAAAATTGACAGCCCAGATGAGAATTGGGGCCCTAAAGAGATGGCTCATGCAATCATAGTTGGGGTGTAGAGAGAGAGAGAGAGAGAGAACCTAATGGGGTTGCATGTCACATGCCACACACTTTGAAAGTGATACTAATAGTCATAATAGCTATTTGTGGGGTCAGATTTTATCCCATATCTGACCCAATTCAATTTCGTTTAGTTGCATTTGGTAAAATAACATCTCATTATAATCGGATGTGGATATGGTTTTGATTTTTTTTCTATGGTATCGAATAAATATCCAAATTTGTTTACATGTAAAAAAGCGGATCTGGCATCAGCTTGTTGTCACTATCCACATTCAAATTCACTTAGCTAACATCTAATTAGTGGCGGATACAACAGTGCCCACATCCAATCTGAATATGAACCATTTACATCCCTATAGAACACTCATCAGAAATAGCATGAGGCATTGCGAAATGACATGGTGCCCTTCTGATCCAGTGATTGGACCGAGTAACTTACAAGGTACTCAGCTGCACCCAAATCACAGAGCATACTACTGATTTTTTAATTCCTTCTTTCGTTCTCTCTTCCGCTCTTTCGATTATCTGCATTTGTTTTCCGTTGTGATTCAATTTGTTGATCTGGATGAGATTAGGCTAATCCCTTTTGTTGTCCCCCCTTGGAATTGTGTTTTCTTGCTTAAGCTTAAAGAGCTGGGGAAAATCCCCCTTCCATTTTTAAAAATACACTTTGTTCTTAAGCATGGTGCTGAGAAAACTGGGGCGAGCCATGCATCTTAACCAAAAATAAACAAATCGAAGAAGGTTCGTTTGGCTCTTGAGCATGCAAATTCTATTTCTCTTTTTCACGGTTTGGGGTGAGCCATTTTTTTGTCTAAATATTGGGGTTTTACTTTGTTTTTTTTTTTGAGAGGATTGACACACTTCTCTCATCCTTTTTTAGCTTGTTCAAAGATTAGAATGGTGTGATTTAGAAAATGACATTTTATTTTATATAACTCTACTTTCATTTGGCATCAGATAACTTCTTCTCAAAACAAAAAATTGGCATTAGATAACTTGTTAGCTGTTGTTTTCTATAGGTTTCATGTATAACAATCAGAATTATCTCAATTACATTATTATGCTCTGTTGCAGAATCTACATTCTTGCTTGTGTAGCCTTTCTTGCAGTTTTATGGTCTTCATGATGGAAATAGTCGTGAACCCAAAACAGTGCTTATTTAGCAACAGACTAGTGACAGATCATGTTTGTCGCTAATCCATCATAAATTAGCGACGAAAATAGTGACAAATATATTCTATCGCTAATTAGCGACCAGGATTATGTGACAAGCGCTATTTATCGCTAAACTGTTCAACGGCGGATTAGCGATGGATATCATCCGTTGCTAATCCACATTTTTCTTGTAGTGCATGCAGGTGCGTGTTCTCGGGTTTGAATGAGTGCCACATATGTAAGCACGTGAGGCTCGTTTCCCTATGTATGTCTGCATCACTTAGCATCAAAGTTCGGTGTGTTTGCAAAGACTTAAGTACCCTTTCCCGCCATTAGTGCCATGAAACAACATTTCGAGTAAAGGACAAAAATGTTCTCCCGTCAGAGTTTGCAAATACTTAAGTACCCTTTCCCGCCATTAGCTCCGTCAAACGATGTTTCGAGTAAAGGACAAAACTGTCCTCCTGTCAAAAGAGAGAAAGGGTTAAAATCATCATCATTTTTGCCCTAAGGAGTAAACTCCTCTGCTTTAACAAGCTCTTCTCACAATATGTCACCCTAAACATTCTTGATCACCCTTTGACGATGCACCATCTGTTGTAACATGAGCTCCCTTTGACGACGCAACCTTTACCATCGTCTGCTGCCACCGGAGCACCCTTTGCCATCGTCTACTACCGCCAGAGCGTAGTCAGAGCACCATTGCCACCATTGGCTGCATCTACCTTCTAGGTGTTTCTCCTTCAATGTGTAAGTTTTCGTTATGTAAACAAATCGATTTATAAATTTGAACACTAAATCTTACAAGTGGTTGTACTATACATGCTAAATAATACCTATTTTCATATTGAAACAAGAGTCGTGAAAGGCAATGATATGTACTTATGAAGGCTAAATTTCTACAACGATTTATAAGTTTGAAATTAACAAAGAGTTATACATGTAATACAATAGCGATTTGTTCGATGCAACAACAATTTATATGTTTGAAGCAGTAGCAATTTATGATTTATGATTCATGATTTATACATTTAAAGCAACAATGATTTATACATTTAATGAGTAGCGATTTATGATTTACAACAATATGTACTTATGAAGGGTTCGATTTCTACAACGATTTGTACGTTTGAAGGAACACTTTATATGTTCGATGCAACAACAATTTATACGTTTGAAGCAGTAGTCATGTGTATTTATGATTTATGAAGTTACCATGATTTGTACTTAAGTTTGCTAAATCATACTATAATGTTTACTTAGGAAGCCAAAACGTTACAACGATATGTACTTATGAAGGGTGCAATTTGTATAATGATTTATACATTTGAAGCAGCAATGATTTATACGTTTGAAGCAGTAGCGATGTGTAATTATGAATTTACCTCGATTTGTACTTAATTTTGCTAAATCATACTATGATGTTTATTTATGAAGCCAAATATTACGACGGCTTGTAATGTTGGTGATTGTTTAACGAATGTGATAATTTGTAATAATATATACTTGGAAAAGCGGTTGTAACATACAATGATGTGGTTAAATTTATGTGTTGTGTAGGTTAGTAATGACTACAATTCGTAAGACAAGAAAGCCTTTGCCGTTTGAGGAAATGACTCTTGGAGAAATCATCTGCCAATCCAATATATGTGAGGGTTATGTAAAGAACATTGAGAATGAAAAAGGCAGGAACAAATTGTTGGATATTTATTATAAGAAGCCTAATCTTTCAGATATTGAAGATGAAATGCAAACGAAGAAAGATGAGGAAGAACTAAAGATGAAAAAGAAGAAGAAGAAGGATGACGAAGAGAAGGAAAAGCAAAGGAAGAAGGAGGAAGAGAATGAAAACTATGCGCACTTCTGAGAAAAAAGAATTTCTTCTTGCCGACCATGCAAAATCAAATTTAGATGCACATCATTCTTCACGTTATCTATCATGATCGTCAGTTGCATCACACCATACTATGCATCGAGTTGTTATTTACCGTACCAATAAAAGAAATGACTTACCGTATATGTGTGTTGACAATAGCGATTCAAGAGACAACGATTTAATGACATCTACGACGCTGTGAAGAGATTTCAATTTTAATCGCTAAATGAACAACAATTTGAATACACACACCGCCACCATAATCATGCAACAATATAAATAGTATGTTAAATACAAATATCATACAAATCGACACTAGCAAACACATAGTATATTACAAATCGATATACATATCACATAATATATTATAAATCGATACGAAAATTCAGCATAATAGCTTACAAATCGATATTAACAAACAAAACAATATCTCGCAAATCGATAGTATGTTACTACAACCGCAATTTGCGTTATACTATTCCAATATTTTCTATACAAAGGCAAATCGTTGTTGCTTACATAGACGTCATTGCTTAAATCGCAAACATCACAACCAAAATCCAGGTCTCACAAGGCATATCGATTTTTGACAACGAGCGAGATGTGAAATGATGTTTCTTTTACAAATGAATGACACATATTTTCGTAACAAAGGCAAATCGTTGTGGCAATTTATGATTTATGATTTACACATTTAAAGCAGCACGATTTATACATTTAATGCAATAGAGATTTATGATTTATAAAGTTACCAATATTTGTAATCAAGTTTGCTAAATCGTACAACGATGTTTAATGTTGAAGTACAAACGTTATAACTATGTGTACTTATGAAGGGTGTGATATTTACATCGATATGTGCGTTTGAAGCAGTGATTTGTACGTTTAAAGAAGAAACCCTAAAACCCTTAATGCCTAAACCCTAACCCTAAAACCTAAACCTAAATCCTATACCCTAAACCTAAACCCTAAACCCTAAAACCTGAAACCCTAAGCCCTAACCCTAAACCCTAAACCCTAAACCCTTAATATCTTACTAAACCCTAACCCTAAACCCTAAACCCTCAATATCTTACTAAACCCTAACCCTAAACCCTGAACCCTAAACCCTAAACCCTTAATATCTTACTAAACCCTAACCCTAACCCCTAACCCCTAACCCTAAATCCTTAATATCTTACTAAATCGTAATGCTAAACCATAAACCCTTAATATATTACTAAGCTGTAAACCGTAAACCCTTAATATATTACTAAGCCCTAAACTGTAAACCCTTAACCTAAACCCTAAACCCTTAATATCTTACTAAACCATAACCCTAGACCCTAAACCCTTAACCTAAACCCTAAACCCTTAATATCTTACTAAACCTTAACCCTAAACCCTTAACCAAAATCCTAAACCCTTAATATCTTACTAAACCCTAACCCTAAACCCTAACCCTTAATATCTTACTATACCATAATGCTAAACCATAAACCCTTAATATATTACTAAACCCTAAACCTTTTACCCTAACTCTAAACCTAAACCCTTAATATCTTACTAAACCCTAAACCTTAAATCTAAACCCTAAACCCTAACCCTAAATCCTAAACCCTAAACCCTTAACCTAAATCCTAAACCCTTAATATCTTACTAAACCCTAACCCTAAAACCTAAACCCTAACCCTAAACCCTTAATATCTTACTAAACCGTAATGCTAAACCATAAACCCTTAATATATTACTAATCCCTAAACCCTAACCCTAAAACCTAACCCTAAAACCTATAAACTAAACCCTATAACTAAACCCTCGATTATGAAGATGATTTGGTATATCGATTTATAAGCTATAAATAGGAATTTCCATGTCGATTTGATCACCGATTTGCGTTATACTATGACAATATTTTTGTAACAAAGGCAAATCAACTATACATTACAACGATTTTTAAGATATCAATAGGATTTGCCATATCGATTTAGGAAAATATTTTGATTCTTAATATCGATTTAAGATATTGTTTTGATTCTAAATATCATTTTTTAAGATATCAAAACGAATTTCTAAATCGATTTAAGATATTATTCTGAATCTTAATATCGATTTCTGTGTTGATTCTTGATATCGATTTAAGTTATTATTTTGATTCTTAATATCGATTTATATGTTATTATTATGATTCTAAATATCGAGTTATATGATGATTTTATATATCAATTTATAAGCTATCAACAGGAATTTCCATATCGAGTTGTATGATGCTATGACAATATTTTTGTAACAAAGGCAAATGGACTAAACCGTTGTCACTAAAAAAATCATTGTAATGATCGATGTTCGTAAATAAAAATCAAACAATCGTTTAGCATTGTGTACAGTGAAAATGCCATTGATTTGCTTTTACGAGTTGTTTCTATCACGATTTACACCATTGAGTTAATAAACGTCTGAAACAGTGAATTATTAAACGTAAAAGCAATTTACTAGTAATGAATCACTTTACATAAATTTTGATAAACGACTGAAATGATTTGCATAAACGCGCTCTGTACTCATGCACCACAATTTTTATCCAGATGTGTTCAACATAGATGTCATTGTGTAAATCATTATACCATCGCGATTTACATAATGACGTCTGTCTTTTAGACAATGAGCTTTGTCTAAGTGAATGACACGTACCATCATGATTTACACAATGACGTATGAAGCCCACGTGATATCGCAATTTGCTTTTACAAACACATATCGTTCTTGTCGCAATTTTGTAACTACAAATCCACATGATTTAAAACCACATTCATATACGAAAAATATTAGAATTTAGGTACAATAAATCATGACCAATGGTTTGGCTTAGATACAATACATGACCATCATCAAGAAAGAAAACAGATATCATCACAAGTATGAAACCCACATCCAAAATAATGATGTGCTTCTAATGCAATCCAGGTGCGGGAATGTGGAAAGCTATTTATGGGAGGACATTTTCGTCAAACTCATATCTATCGTTAAGAGACTCCTATTTTTACAGAAATGATCACCAAAACATCCATATCGTTCATCGTTGAGTTCATTTCCTGCCACAAAGTGATTCTATTTGCAACTGCGGATACATCCTCTCTAAGAAAATGAGTTCATTAGTAATGGCATGCCACTGCACCATTTCCCTCAGGCTAAGGCTGATAGAGACTCGAGCAATGGTGCACCTTGAGAATATGCTTCACAAACTTTAGCTCAGACACTGTCTCCTTGAAGAGCCAATGGGCTACATCATAAATCTCTTTTACATATTTGTCATAAAGTATATTGAAGATAAATACGCAAAAGCGTCTTATGATGTAGCTTATCGGTTCCTTAAAGGGTTCAGTGCCTGAGCTGAAGTTTGGGAAGCATATTCTTAAGAGTGCACTACTGCTGAAGTCTCTATCGGCCTCAGCCTGAGAAAAATGGTGCAGTGGGCTGCTATTACTAATGAGCTCATTTTCTTGGAGAGGATGTATCCATAACTGCACATAGAATCACTTTGCAACAGGAAATGAACTCGACGATGAACACTATGGATGTTTTGGTGATTTCTTCTGTAAAATTAGGAGTTTCTAAAAGATAGATATGCGTTTGACGAAAATGTTGAAGAAGGAGAAGAAGAAGAAGAAGAAGAAGAAGAAGGCAGAGAAGAAAAAAAAAGAAGAAGAAGTTGCGCTGCTGCAGAAAAGAGGTTAAATAGACAAGGGTTTTACACCTGGACAACAGGTCGGGTCGGGTCGAGTAGGGTTTTATATATATCTATACTGGGGTTTCATATTTTGCAGGGTTTTACGCATGTGTACACAAATCGACATGATGTTTAGACTTAGTAAAGTACAAATCGATTTAAGTACAATATATGTATAGCGATTTATATATGTGATGGCTAGATGAGACAACGATTTTCACTAATTGTATAAGCACTGGGAAAAGGCAATTTACCTACGGTATCAAAATTGTAGCTCTGTAGGCTAGATGAGACAATGATTTATACATGTGAATGATACCTATTGTAACAATTTTTACATGTGAATGATACATTATTAAACAGAATTCACATGCTTTTTGGATGAAGCCATTTTCATGAATGTTGATGCAAAAAAATATTAACAATTCAATTTTTGTGGCTCACGATTCATGAAAATGGATTCATCCTAAAACTCTTTCTTTGTGAATGAAATCGATAATAGACAACACATAATATTTTGCACATCGATATACATATCACATAATATATTATAAATCGATACGGAAGTTCGGCCTAATAGCTTACAAATCAACACTACAAAACACATAAAATCTTACAAATTGATGTACATATGGCAAAATATATTACAAATTGTAACACTAAACCCTAAACCTAAATCCTAAACATTAAACCTAAACCTAAACCTTAAACGATGTATAAATTTAAAGGCTAGATGAGACAACGATTTGTCCGTGCACTTGTATCGCGATTTGTACTCATGCAAATTACAATTTTCATCCAGTTGTGGCCGACATAGACGTCATTATGTAGATCGCGATAAGACAATACATGGTATAACATCTTACAAATTGATACTAGAAAATACCTAATATCTTACACATCAATATACATATCGCATAATATATTAATCATCGATACGACAATTCAACATAATATTCTTAATATCGATTTAAGATATTATTTTGATTCTAAATATCGATGTGTAAGATATCAATACAAATTTTCAAATCGATTTAAGATATTATTCTGAATCTTAGTATCGATTTCTATGCTAATTTTAATATCGATTTACGATATTGTTTTGATTCTGTATATCGATTTAAGATATTGTTTTGATTCTAAATATCAATTTCTATGCTGATTCTTGATATCGATTTAAGATATTGTTTTGATTCATAATATCGATTTCTATCATGATTTTGTATATCGATTTATAAGCTATCAACAGAAATTTCCATATAGCTTTGTGGCCTACAAAGACGTCATTGCGTAAACCACCTAAAACGTGAACCGCTAAAAGGTATATATTATTTTATTATAAAATCTTTCTGCTTCATGTTTTTTATGTAGTTTACATTTCGCTCACTGAGTACAATGCAATAGTTCCTTTACTGAATATTCAGCTAATTTCAGTGCAACATCCACAAAACAAGGTGCCCCAAAACTCAACAAAATGCTCAAAGAGAACATCGACCAGATGCGAGATAAATTTGCAGAAGGACACACTATCAGTAATTTTGTACGTATGAAAGTACTATCCGTTATACATTTACATATGCCGTGGTCATGTATATTAACAAGTGCATATTTGTTGTAAACATAGTATACACGATTTTGTCATGTATATTCAAAGAAAGGGATTATCCATGCCGATATGCGTCGTCACCCCTTATTTTATGGTATACTGGTTATCTTATATGTTCATTTTCTTTTTTGATTTACTAATGTACCTGCATATTTTAAACTTACTATTATTATTATTTCGTTGGACAAAGTATCATCCGCCGAATGCCATACGCGACTGAATTTCTAAATGGACTACAATATTGGGGTGATGATGACCAAATGGCAGACTTCTCGTCAAGTGAAAAGGTTTATGACCATATCGATTTGCAATTAATAAGCAATCAATAGAAATTTACATATCCATTCAAGATATTGTTCTGATTCTTAATATCGATTTATATGTTGGATCCTAATATCGATTTAAGATATTGTTTTGATTATTAATATCAATTTATATGTTGATTTTTAATATCTATTTTAAGTTGTCGATAGGAATTTACATATCGATTTAAGATATTTTTCTGATTCTTAATATCGATTTATATGTTGAATCCTAATATCGATTTAAGATATTGTTTTGATTCTTAATATCAATTTCTATGTTGATTCTTAACATCGATTTTCAGATATTGATTCCTACATTATGGCAATCGAAAAAACATTGGGTTTTATACGTGTTGAATGTACGAAAACAAAATATATGGTTATGCAACTCCTTGGACTCTAACATTGGTGTAGACCGTGACATTGTGCATTTGGTAATTTTCTATCTATAAGATTACTGTATCTTCTACCGTGACCCAAAATTTACTTGCTTTTGCATAAACCACATGTTGGATTTTTCAGAGACATGTTGGGTGTCGACATTGGCCCGTGGAGGATTCACGTCATCGAGAATGCTCTTTTACAAAATAATGGCGTCGATTGTGACATCTTTATAATGAAGTATATTGAAGCAATATACTATGAACGAGTACCAGAATTTATCACTATATGTTGTACACTTAAACATGTTTTATTATCCTATATTATTGCTGACTATATGTCTATATTGGTCTGACTATCGGTTTTTATTTTTTCTGGATGATATTCCTGGATTCTGCACGGAACTATGCAAAAAACTGATAGATTTTCTAATTGCGATGGATATAAAACCCCAGACTGCAGGAATACCTAGAAAGTAATGAAGGATGCGAGGCCTTTAGGAGTAAGAGGAAGCCATTTTAAACGTCTACCTGTTCTCAAGGATAACGTGAAGAGGGTTACGTTCTACTGCTGAGAGAGAGAGATATATCATTTTTTGGTTCAACATTTAATTTCTCGAACAAAAGTTTTTTTTGTGTACAGACATTTGTAACAGATTTTGTAGACTGTGTATACAAATTTCTGT
Organism: Nuphar pumila; assembly: GCF_984573655.1. NCBI lineage: Eukaryota > Viridiplantae > Streptophyta > Magnoliopsida > Nymphaeales > Nymphaeaceae > Nuphar > Nuphar pumila. Next base: position 7,022,108 of record NC_143259.1, read on the forward strand.
TCAAAATTCACATTGATTCACAAACCAATATTACGCATTGGCATATGTGTGTTGAATACGTAAATTGCAACTTCAAGCGCGCAAATTGCAACAATGTCAATTACCCAGGCACACATTTCAAAATCATAATACAAATATCTTAAAAATCAAAACATCTTACAAAATTACGCAACTGACACTTGTTAATATCGATTAGTAAGATATTATGCTGATATAGTGTCAATTTGTGAGATATTGTTTTGTTTGTTAATATCGATTAGTAAGCTATTATGGTGAATTGTCGTATATCGATTTATAAGATATTATGTGTTTTCTAGTGTCGATTTGTGAGATATTGTTTTGTTTGTTAATATCGATTTGTAAGTTATTACGCTGAATTGCGGTATATCGATTTGTAAGATATTATGTGTTTTCGAATATCGATTTGGTGATATTTTTTGTTTGTTAATATCGATTTGTAATATATTATGCTGATTTGTCGTACATCAATTTGGAAGATATTATGCTAGATTGCTGAAAATCAATTTGTAAGATATCAAGCCAAAGAGAAGCAAAAATTCTTACGAGCTTTCTTAGAAATGGTCACTTTAAAGTCATTAATTGATAAAATAGGGAAAGATTCATCAGTGGGTTCAATCTTTGGTTTCTTAATGTCAATCTGTTTACTGTTTTTGTCAGCACACCCTCTCTTTTCTTGAGAAAATTAATGAGGCAAAACCGCATCCGCAACCCACCTTTTTGAGAATGAAGCTTCCCGATATGGTATCGATTTGTGAGATATTGTTTTGGTTGTTAATATCGATTTATAAGCTATTATTGGTGAATTGCCATATATCGATTTGTAAGATATTATGTGTTTTCTAGTGTCGATTTGTGCGATATTGTTTTGTTTGTTAATATCGATTAGTAAGCTATTATGGTGAATTGCCGTATATCAATTTATAAGCTATTATGTATTTTCTAATATCGATTTGTAAGATATTGTTTTGTTTGTTAATATCGATTTATAAGCTATTACGCTGAATTACAGTATATCGATTTGTAAGATATTATGTATTTTCGAATGTCGATTTGGTGATATTGTTTTGTTTGTGAATATCAATTTGTAATATATTATGCTGATTTACTGTATATCAATTTAGAAGATATTATGTTGAATTGCCATAAATCAATTTGTAAGATATCAAGCCAAAGAGAATTATGAGCTTTCTTAGAAATGGTCACTTTTAGGTCATTAATTGATAAAATAGGGAAAGGTTCATCAGCGAGTTCAATCTTTGGCTTTTTAATGTCAGTCTGATTACTATTTTTGTCAGCACACCCTCTCTTCTCTCGAGAAAATTAATGAGGCGAAACCGCTTCCGCAACACGCCTTTTTTAGAATGAAGCTTCCTGATATAGTGTCAATTTTTTGATATTGTTCTGTTTGTTAATATCGATTTGTAATATTATGCTGAATTGTCGTATATCGATTTGTAAGATGTTATGTGTTTTCTAGTATCGATTGTTGAGATATTGTTTTGTTTGTTAATATCGATTAGTAGACTATTATGCTAAATTGCCGCATATTGATTTATAAGATATTATGCACACTTGTTGTATATCGATTTGTGAGATATTATGTATTTTCTAGGGACGAGTTTTATGATATTTGTAGTATGATTTCTATTGTAGAATTACAACAAAGAATTATAACATTACAACAAAGAATTATAAATTTACAACAAAAAATTATAGAATTACAAGAAAGAATTATCGATTTATAATAAAGAATTATAGAATTACAACAAAGAATTACAAAATGCTAAACATTACAACGATTTACACAAATGAAAGTTAAATGCTACAAATATTTTATAGCTGGAGAATCCACACGTGATTCCTGTGTTGTGTTGCTTACTTTTGAATTGAACTGAGCCTGTCATTAAACAAAACAATATCAGGCACTACAATAAGTTCAATAAGAAATGCAAACATCATCCCAAAATTATTACATACCAAAAGACTTATCAAACTCATGCCATCGTTCCACTGAAACATGTCAGGGGGATTGCAAGTTCCAACATTGTAATGCACGTCTGCATGGAATTGCTGCATGTTGGAAATCACATAAATTAGATATTGATAAGTTGCACGTAATACAATTTACATGAGAAACAATATACTGTATTACATACCTATTCATGTGAAGGGCTTGGTTGCTTAAGGGTTGGTTGTTTCTTACACATTTTCTTGCAAACCAATTCCAGTGAATCCTTTGTTCTCCGACGACTGTGATCAGAGGCAGATTTCCTTTTAATACCCTTCACTAAGTGAATATTTCTATCATAATCTACAAGGTTTACTCCTGACTTATCGAAGATGATGTTGACGCTTCAACGCAACTTGTCATAAGAGTCATAAGAAATATGAATTTCACCTACGTTGTTCGATCTCGTTTTCTTAGATTGCTCTTCGTGAGCTGCAACAGACTCATGGTGAATTAACTGCACTTTTTTAAGTAATTCCCTTGACACTTTTCTCATACATACATAGGCTTCTTCGCTTTTCGATGCCAAATCTGCAACATGCATAAGTGACCTACCTAGTTGTTGGTAACGGGAGGCTATGTAGCACTTCTCATCAACACCAGATGGATTGACATTATTTCTATCCAGCAGTTCAATCTTTGCTTGTTTTGTCCATCTTCACATTATATATGACTCAGGTATTTCTTGTATATTCTCTTGATTAAGTACCTTTAATGCATGATGACATAAAATATATTTGAATTCAAACATTTTGCATGTACATTCATCTGTTCTGTTGTCAACATTGTACGTAACATGTGCTTCTTTCTTTTTTGGTTGCTCTTCGCCCTCTCATACAACATGGTATTTGTGCATATTCTCATATTGCACACGTCCTTTTATGTTGCAATTCATGACCTGTATAACCTTCTTCTTACTTCATTCAAATACAGTTAGTGTATACAGATCTACAGGTAGCGTCAATATTTTCATGCCCAAAGTTACAGGGCGGGTGTTGAAGCATTTCACATTTTTTTCAAGCTCATTTTGTCTAAGACTGTCTATAAATAATTCATACTGTTTCATGAAGCGAAACATTGTTAAACATGAATACAAGGTTTTTTTCAGTATGGCATGCATAAATTCAGCTCTTTGTGTGCTTATCATACCTGCACAAAAGTATTATCTTTCATATGCCAATGCTCACTTCTCTTTGTTTGCATATAAATTTTGTAACCACACACAGTCTTCAAGGTCGTACATCTGAATCATTTGCTCTCAATCAGACAGAAAAGTGACCTCATCTATGCTCTCAAGTACACACTTTAAAATTTTTTTATCAAACCCTGTCTTTTGATTAAAAATGTGTCTTATGTTCTTTGCTGCATTTTGAAAGATATGCCACAAACATAGACGATGATGTGCATATGGCCATACATGAGACAATGCAGCCGCAATTGCATGATCACCATCTGTAAGTACAACTCTAGGGTGCTTCCCACTCATTGCCTGTGTAAATACTCTGAACAACCACTCAAAAGTTTCCTTAGTCTGGTCATACAAAAAAGCGTCGCCTAATATGAAACTCTGTGAGTGATGGTTTACTCCGACAAACTGCACAAATGACCATTGTTCCGTATTAATCTTCACTGTCGTATAAAAAATAAGCACATCATTGAAGCATTCATAATCTACTCTTGACTTTGTATCTGCCCAAAACATATTCACAACATACCCATCTTCATCCAGTTGCATTGCAAAAAAACCAGGGCCATTGCTTGAATTCTTCTATAGGTAATCAACCAAAGAACATATTCCTTCATTCTTCATGTTGTCTAACCTCTTCCTTTTCAAATGGTTTCTTAGATCCATAGGTGTGAATGATATATTCTCGCGACCACCATCTATGCACACACACAAATTGTATGTCTTCCTTGGTGCAATGTTGGTACTATCAGCTATTTCGGCAACTGCAACATGCACTTCAGTTACTTTACGATGTGACCTTAACATAGGAGTCATAAAAGAAGGGGCTAATTCAGGGTTATGATCATTGATTAAAGTACGAACTACATATTTCTCATTCAGAAGTCTTCTTAACACAATTCTTGCTGGACAACCACATCTTGAATCTGACTTGCTCCTTGTTGGATTTTCACTTGACTTCTTCCAACCTTGCTTAGAACAAATATATGCCTTTCTCACCACGACACCCTGTGCATTTTTTGTCCAAGAATACCTTCTAACACTGAATCCAAGTTTTAAGGCATAATCATTGTAAAATTTGTATGCAGCTTCCTCATTATTAAACTGCATTCCCTCTATAGGAACAGAGTCAAGTGTAATATCATGTAGACTTGAGGTGCCTGCACCTTTATCAAGTGCACTGTCATGATGGTCTACCTCATTATCGAATTGCATTTCGTTTGATAGAATATCATTATCGAATTGTATTTCGTTTGCTGGAATATTCAAGTCTAGAGTGAATCCAATGCTTGCACCCTTATCATCATGTGTATTAATAGTGCACATATTCACTTCTTCAGGTGTGTCGATAGTACGAATGTCCGTTGCTCCATGACTTTTCAGTGATTGAAACACATCATCTTCACTGCAACCAGTTGATATGCTCAACACTGTCATGAGCAAAACATCAATTTGTCTTAGCCAGCGCATACGTTTACAACAATTCAGCAAAATCTATTGCAAATCGATAATAACAATTAAAACAATATCTCAAAAATTTACACTGAAAAATAAGTAATATCTTACAAATCGATTTACGAAAATTCTACATAATATATTACAAATCAAGATTAACAAATAAAACAATATCTCACAAATCGACACTAGAAAACACATAATATCTTACATATCGATATACAACAATTCCACATAATATATTACAAATCGATATTAACAAACAAAACAATATCTCACAAATCGACACTGAAAAACACAACATCTTACAAATCGATATACGAAAATTCAACAAAATATATTACAAATCGAGATTTTCAACCGAAATAATATCTCATAAATGAATCTAGAAAATACATAATATCTTACAAATCCATATACGACAATTCAGCATAATATATTACAAATTGATATTATCAAGCAAAACAATATCTCACAAATCGACACTAGAAAATACATAATATATTACAAATCGATATACAATATTTCAACATAATATATTACAAATCGATATTAATAAACAAAAAAATATCGCACAAATCAATATACATGTTACTACAACCGCGATTTGCGTTACATTAAATATACTGAGTGAATGGATGATACTGGATGGGGTAGAGTCTCTTGCTCGCATCTGTAATCAAGCATTCTTGTCAACAAGTCCCAGCGTCTTACAAATGTCTTCAAGTTTCCAACCATTGAAACAATAAAATCTACCTGCAATAACAAAATAATGCCTTAATGACACTCACGACGACATACGTTCTTCAACAATAGCATGATGACATGGAAAGATACTCACGATGTGACCTTAATGGCACTTGTTGAAATGTTTGTGCGTCATTGTTTTTTTCCATACTGCCTGACGAAAACGAAGAAGAAGAGAAGATTGTAAAAAGCGATGGCCAACAAATCCCCCTATGACACCCACCAATGATTGAACCACTCGTTCGATTTATAGCTATCTCCACGAGGTATGAACGAATCCAGAAAAGTTTTCTATATAACACAAGGCAGAAACGAGAAGACAACCATGTGTTGTAACACAAACTAAAAACAAAGGCGGAACGTGCAAATCTATTTACGGGAAGCAGGAGGATATTTTCGTCCAACACATATCTATCTTACGAGAGGACATTTTCGTCAAAAACATATCTACCTTTTTTATATGTTATTTTATTATAAAGTCATCGTGGGCAACATTGACATATGAATTATCGCCGGTCCCAAAATATTCCTTCGTACACACCTGAACACGCAATTTGTGTTATGAGGAGAACACACAACACCTTCTCATTGATTTTTGTTAGGCAGCAGACCAAATTTTGGACTCGAATTTCTGACCCCACCAAGGCATCAACTTAGCTCTCGTCATATGTGTGGAACTAGGGTCGAGGAAGGTGATATATGTCAGAAAACCTTTTTGTGTTTTGATATGCGTGGAACAGTGGGACCCACCATAATGGTGTTGTTGTCATCATTATAAATGGATAGTGGTTATTAAGGGTGGGCAACCTGTTGGGCAGCCCGATCGTGGGCTAGGTTTGGGCCAAGATTTTAGACCTGGGCCCGTTATATATGTAGGCCGGGCCTGAGCCGGCCTGCGGGCTACCAGGCTTGGGCCTGAGTTATTTATTAATTTTTAATAATAAAAAAAAATTAACTATTGTATAGTAACTTAGTAACTATTATTATTTACCTAATTAATTATATTAATTTTAATTTTATGAAAAATAAAAAGATAATTAATTGGGTGCATAAGAAGTTGAAAACTTGTTAATTATTACTATTTACAAATGGATTTGGGCCGAGCTGAGCTTGGACCCAGTCTGCTTCACATTGGCCTGTTGGTCCAATGGGCCAGGTCATGGTATGCTCTTCAAACCGAGCCCGTTAAGATGGGGAACATCTACGGGCCGGGCCGGGCCGGTCCGGGCCGAGTTGATGCCCACCCCTAATGGTGATGAAGGCACGATAGGCAGTGGTTTATAAACACAAAAAATGTGTGCTTTGACATATCACCCGATCCAACTTGATCACGCCCATTGATTATAAAAGTCAACTCAAATTCCTTTAGACTTGAGCAGCTGGGGTAACTCTCTACGTTATTGAAAAATCTGAATCCTGCCAATCAAAGATCATCAAAATAACTTGGATTAGCAAAACTAAGTACCTGGGCATGCTCTCAGTCTTTAGACATAGCCAGGAATGTTCATCAATAAGTTGCAATGCCCTAGTCTCAAACTCTTTCAGGCACCATCAACCTTAATTACACTATGAGGCAGGCACGACTTTTGATTGCTTTTAAATTATATTTTAATATATGGAGCATAGAATATCACATATATATATTCCCTGCCTCAAATGGTTCTCGGAATCATGACGTAACTCACTCTCTCATATATATCAACTATTCCCACACGTCATAGAATGACAGAAACTCCCCACAGTATGCCCGTATCCACAAATGATGAACCTGTTATATATATATATATATATATATATATATATATGCTACCGCATTGAAAAATCACAGGTGCAAGCTCTCTGACAAATATTGAGAGATTTATAAAAATCTCGGTGATATATCATGAGAAATTGCCTGAAAGTTTAAAACAGCAATTTCTTGCGAGATTTTCAAACAGTGACAAATATCGTGATATTTGTATTTTTAAAAGATATTTATCGTGAAAACCCCCAAGATTTTTATATTTAAGAGTGTTTTATTTATATTTTTCTAATTTATTTTTTATTCCTGAGATTTTGCCAAAAAAATGTGAGATTTATGAAAAATTTCAAAATCTCCCGAGGTTTTTGCTTGCCGAGATTTTTTAGTTTTTAACTTTTGTCACTATGGGTGCAAGTTGTATCTACTCAATTCGATCTCAATAGATGTGTTCACTAGGGATTGCGCTTTGGATAAACTTTTTTCAATGTAAAAATATGTTTTTTTGAACCATGAAAATTTGGTACATTGTCAGCGGTTCATTTTTTACAAAACCATGATCCAAAGCTTGTTTTCTATTAAAAGGGACTATGTAGGTCAGGTTTATAAGGTTACAAAAAGAAAAAAATTTTGCGAAAATTTGAAGAATAGCGATTTCTATTACATTACATTGCATGTACAAACTACTGTAGCAAAATTATATCAAAACCAGCCAATGGTATTAGCCTTAGGGATGGCAGTGGACGGGGGAAAGCGGGCCCCGCCCCGCCCCGTTTGGACCGAGGATGAAGGGTATGAAAACGGGGATGGAGGCGGGGACGAAGGTTAAAATCCATCCTCGTCCGGGGGTGGAGGCGGGGATGGACGTGCACTTTTCCCCGCCCCGCCCCGTCCCCGCCACGATCCCCACCTCATCCCCGCCCCAACCACTTTTCCCCGCAGTATCCCGCCCCACCCCGTCTCATCCCCGTTTGAACCGGGGGGAGGACATGAAACGGGGATGAAGGCGGGGGTGGAGGATAAAATCTTGAGGCGGGGCGGGGGTGGATACCTTGTCCCCCGCCCCGCCCCACTGCCATCCCTAATTAGCCTAGTAGAATAGCACCATGAGCTTGATGATTGTATTGAAAGGAATGTCAATGTTAGCACAACATGACCATCCTCCACGACGTTAACCTGTCCAGCCTGGTTACTGATACCAGCCAGGAAGACCACTAAGTTGGTCTTACATGAATGACCACAAACTTCTCCAGACATACACTGAAGTATGGCATGTATAAATGACTACTTTTGGCCTTAAGGCCGTTATCATAGCCGTTATTTTGGGTAATTTAGATATAGGGTGTCTAGTCTGTGGTGAATTTATGATTAGCTGCTTCAAGTTTTAAGTATTTTAAAGAAAACTACATCACTTTTCAGAAATTGCTTGGTTTGTGTTTTACTTCAAATTATTTACTTGCCCTTGACTTAAGTTTAGGGCAGCGGCACATTGGCTGATCTCTGTTTGGTAAAACCCTTGAGGTTCCCCTTGCCTACGGGATAGTACACCCAGCTTTGACCTTGCAGCGAGGAATGCTACCCGTGGGTTTTGAACTTGTGATGTCCCATCAACTTGGTGAAATTCACAAGTTGCCCCTATTAAATGAGGGAAAACCTTGTATAGGGATGGCAGTGGAGACCAGGGCGGGGGTGGGGGACAAAGTCTCCATCCCCGCGCTGTCTCAAAATCCTGCCCTTCATCCCCGTACAGGTTTTGATTTTAACCTCCATCTCCGTTTCATGTCCTCCATGTTTGGTTCAAAAGGGGCGAGGCGGGGTGGGACACCATTTTCCCTTGATCCATTGCCATCCCTAAAGAAGGATTGGGGACGGGCAGGAGAAAGCATATAAGTTCATCCCCGCACGGGTTTTGATTTTAACCTCCATCCTCGCCTCCATTCCTGTTTCATGTCCTCCATCTCCAGTCCAAATGGGGCGGGCCCCGTTTTCCTCCAGTCCACTGCCATCCCTAACCTTATGAGTTTTTTTTTTTCCTTTTTTAATTAGGATCGTGGATTGCTCAACTTCTTAATCTATTAGTTTTGGTGATAATATAGAAAGTTGGGGAAGGCAACAGGTTCCGTGTATGTTGGTGGTACAAGTAGCTTAAGCAAAGCATTTTGATTTAAATTGTTTTATATTTTCTAGTACCGGAAGCAACAGTATGGCACACCGCTATAACCTAACCGTTGTAATTTAAAATTAATGTCGGCTGTTTTCTGGATTTTATCACGAGATTTTCAAATCCCAGTATAATATCGAAAAACCACGAAATTTTCAAAAATGTCACATATTTTGAAAATGTTTTGTTTTTATTGCAATATTATCTCGTAATTAATGTGATATTAATATATATTTATAATTTTCTTATATTTTATATATATATTCTTATACATTGTTTTAATTTAAATATGCCGATACTAAGAAAAACAAATTTGTTTTAATTTATGGTGAGATTTTGCTTTGCCGAGAAAATCCTGATAACGAGATTGGCTGACTATGGTTTTTCCTTCCAAAATCTCTGTAGTCTTGTCTATTAGCAAATCACTTTATTCTTAAATTAGTTAAACATCATAATCACTAATTAAACTCATCTGCCCCTGAAAATCACCTAAAAACTAAATAAAATCCTGATTTTTTACACAAACGACATTCATTTTGTTAGGTATGTGGACGACTTCAAAGTGGTCCCTTAACCCTTTTCATAAATACATCTTGTAAATCATGCGGTCACTATGGGGACAAGGGTGAGGAACCTTTTCACACTACAAGTGAAAAGCTACTTTTAGGTCACTTTAGTCTTCTGCTGTGTTGTTGTAGAAGCAGGTTAGGGGTAGGGATGGCAGTGAACCGGGGGGGGGGGGGGCTGCGGGGCGAAGGAATGCGTAAGTTCATCCTCGCTTCCATTCTCGCACTGGTTTTGATTTTAACCTCCATCCCCCCTTCATGTCCTCCATCCCCGGTCCAAACGAGGCGAAGCAGGGCGGGGCCCGTTCCCCCCCCCCCCCCCCGCGGGTCCGCTACCATCCCTAGTTAAGGGTTAACTGACTCCTTTCACGTTCATTAGGATCATGGCATGTTGCATAAAGCACAATCCCATGCATGGTGATCACAACTGGGCTTTTATTCTTGGACTCTCTTTTTTTAAAGGTTTATCAAGCATTTAATGACAGTATAAGCATCACAAATTTAATGAAGACTATGGTGGTTGCTTACCAATCCTATATGAGAAAGTTTTGTTGGTTGAGAACCCCTTATTCGTTATCGGTACCTTCTAGTAATTAACATAGGCCAACCAAGATAAGCTTCTTCTACCTAAAGCATCATTCATGTTCTCTTGGTGATCCCAAGTAGGGGTGTCAACTGTCGGGTTTGGTTCGGATCCAGGTGGGATCAGACTTGGACCCAATTTTCGAGTATGGTATCGGGTGCTGACTCGAGTTTAATCTGGTCCACTATAAGATAAACCATACCTGGAACCGATAAGAACTACATGAACCAGACCTGGTAAAATAACATTTTTTATCATTTTTATATTAAAAATTTTCCAATATCCGGATCCATTTTATATTGAACCAAACATTTTTTATCATTTTTGGTCGGGCCCAGGTCTGATATAAAATTTTACAAACTATACCCAGATCCATTATTAATCAGACCTTCGGGTTCAGACCTGGGTCTTAATCGGGTCTTCTTATTTATCACCATACCTGGACCCTATAGGGTTTGATCCAGGTAAACCGGACCCATTGACACCCCTAATCCCAAGCTTGCATTCAAGAGAACAACCTGACAATACTAAAATTGTAGGTAACTAATTAATTGAACTTTTTTAGTCTCTAATTAGAAAAAGGTAGGGATTAGTGCTATAAAATATAAAATTTCCCGGCTTTTACAAACTAATATAGGGGCATACTGCTTTGTATTTGGTAAATGGTGCATTAGGCTGGAGTCAAATAATCAAATTTAGATCATAATGTCATTCATGTCAGTCAAATTTGAAAAATTGGGAAAGTTTGGATAAGTTCATCTAATGGAGCAAAAATTCAGATTTAAATTGACCACTCAGTCTGTTCTAGTTTTGAACATTATCCGGAATACCACTAAGGGTTTTGTAGCATTGCTTTCTCTATGTCATCATAAACGAAGCAATTTGTATATAACAATCTAACAACACGTATAAAAGATGAGATAGAAGGTCTGTTTTGATCGCCCTAGTTGAGAAAACTAGTCTTAAAACTTGTCTTTATATATATATATATATATATATATATATAGGAGAATGAAAACCTCTCCAATGATTTTTTTTTTCAAAATTCTGACCATACAGATGTGTTCAACTTGATTGATTTACTATGAAATGATACTTGATCATGAATTTTGGATAGAAAAAGTGGTATTTTGAGCCACTAAAATTTACTAAAATTGTAAGTTGTTGATTTTAAAACTTATAAAAACCTATCCATGCATTGGAATGAAATGATCAAAGAACTGATTCCTATAAAAACATGCATATGGATGGATCACATCGTTATGGTTAGAGTTTTGAAAAAAAACACCAAAAATCCAATAAAACGTTCATTGCCAAGGTTTGTATATATATATATATATATATATATATATATATATATATATATATATATATATATATATATATACTGCCCCTTTTATCTATCCTGTCTTCTCTCTTCAACATTTGGTTACTGCTAAAACAAATTGAAGAGTTCACTCCCTTGAGAATATATAACTCTCTCTCTTCATTTATGATTCAATTGTAGACCATAATTGCTTCCTAAAAAGGCTGTCCATTCTGAGAAATCATCCTCCAGGTGCACTTGATAGAAGATAATTTGCATAACTATGCCCATTTTTATCTTACAACTATCCTGTGGTAAGGAGCTTTTAGAGGTGGGCTACATAAGGATGGTTGCGGGGCCCACCCAGGTTTTTAGTCGCATCCGCGAGGGTTTTTTGTCATAAAAAAAAAAAATCTTGTGGGGATGAAGTAAATACAAAATCTACACTAGCACAAAAGACACCAGATTTTTTACTGTGGTTTGACTTGTGTGGTCTACATCCACAAAGTACTCTCTCTCTCGAAACTCATATTTGGAGAGAAAGGTTCCCTTTATATAGAATGATTATGATTTTCCCAACCCTTCTGAATTGTTCAAAGTACAATCCATGTACACTCTACACTATTTTGATCTTGTAGAGTTCTATCTTGATCAGCTTCTTGATCTCCATCAGATGGACGACCAGGGAGAGTTTTACAAAAAACATGGTTTCATGAAGGATCTTATTTAATAGTCTTGAGGTGGTCGATCCCTATCTGAAGAGTCCTTGATTTCCTCTTCTTAAACCATCTTCAGCTTATCTTTAATTAAGCTTCCATAATCTGGGTTACAATCTGGACTTTATTGATCAACTGGATGGGCCTAGACAGGGTGTTGAGCTTGACCCTCAATAGGTGAAACTGAATTGCAGACAAGGGCTTTGTCATAATGTCAGCCGCTTGATCAACAAATGATATGTATTTAACCTGTAGACGTCTATGAGTCACATGATTTTGAATAAAGTGAACATCAATTTCAATATGTTTTGTACGGCTATGCATGATTGGATTTGCAGCAAGATAGGTTGCACCAATATTATCACACCACAATGTTGGGAACCCTCTAAGACACACATGTCACACAATAAGGATTGAAGCCACAACACCTCAGCAACTGCGTTGGACAAAGCATGATATTTGGCTTTAGTACTGGATCGAACAATAATAAACTGCTTATGAGCTAATTAGGAAATCAGAGATTGTTCCAAGATCACAACACAATCACCAATAGATTTTTTATCATCAATACTAATTTCCCAATTAGCATCAGTTATAGCAGATATGCCAAAATTAACACATTTAGGTATAAGAAGGCCATGTTGCATAGCGTATTTGACATAGCGAAAAATGCACTTGTGTAACACCCCAAAATTTTACGAATTTTTTTTGGTAACTTTTTTTTTTTGAAATAGTAAGCACATCAAAAATAATTTGAATGAGATGGCGGACATCTTAGGTGAGTTACATGTGTTAGCATCCAAACATGACATTGATTAAAATAAATAAAATAAGTTATTCATCACATAAAGATTTAAAAAAGTTATTACAATAAATTTATTCAAATAAAATGGTAAAATGTTCAAATAAATAAACAGTGGCTAGGATCCCCAGAGGTTGTGTAAATAATAACTGCATCCACAACATCCCATAACAATTCCTGCATAGTCATTCTTGATCTGTAGATTTTTGGCAAAATGCCAGTCAGACTTCACTAGTTTCAGTAAGGGACTTATCTCAAAGCACGCAAATAACGTGCCAACATATAAGAGCATGCATTATAAGAAATTTAATGTTGAACATTCATTAATAACAAAATTACTACAAAACATACGAAAGTATGCATTATAATAAATTAAATATTGAACATTTATTAATGACAAAATAACAACATATCTCAAGGCATATTCCAAAGTTAACTATAGTTCAATAACATAATTCAGTACGTAAAATCAATTGCATTCAGAAATGTAAAGTTGTATAATTATCATTTAAGTTTCACAATTAACCTCCTCTGAGTATGCGTAGTTCGATTACATTAAGACATATGAGACCATTCAAGGGTTTATTATGCATGAGTCTTTTAATACCCCGAATGACTATTTAAAACATATTTCTAAAAGAGCGATGTAATGATCGAGAAAACTCTATTAAAGATTGACATTTCAGGATGCATCCGACTTCTACAGAAGTTATAGGACATACTCACCTAGGACAAAAGTGGTAGACCAAGCTCCCTAACTCTCTATGGTGAGGAACCATTGAGCTATTGCTACTTATAGCAAGTTTGGGCATACACCACCAACACACCAGAGTCTGTACCATCTATCCTCTCTACGGTAGCACTAAAACCAAATGGGCATCAACCTTTTTAGTTTATAACTTGTGACATTAATTATACCTGCTGCATTGGGCAACCAGTGCTTCGAGAGCCTACGTACCGCACAAGAGTAAATAAAATACCTACTTTCATGGCAAGAACACCGACTACACTAGTGTGATAGTCAAACATTATTTATTGGTACATTATGATCACTCATCCAATGTACTCGTAGTGTCGAAACATCGACAAGGTTCAGAACCAAGCCCCGGTACAAAACAAGTCAAGTTTTAATTTATGTTTATGTTCATGTTCATGCACTTATTTATTTTTACTATCTTGGGCATACGTAGAGTACTAAGTTGGTCTAATTCGACCACATAACTAGCTCGTCTGCGAAACACACAAGTTCACTTAGGACACCATCACAACACATTTTTAGCATGATACACAAACACAATCTCAAGTGCTTGTGTGGCACTATAGAGGTTCTACTGAACCCACTCTGCTCATTTTTTAGCTTTTGCACATCCATTAACCATATATATGTCCACAAGCATAAAATTTATCAAACACACACATTTAATAACATGCATTCATAATCGAGATTATGGTCATGACATTCATGTACAAAACAACCATAATTTCATGCAAAACATAATTGCATATAACATATCATGTTTTTATGCAAAAGTTCAAGGAAGATATATAAATCTTTTCATGCACAAGTTATAAAAATTATAACGTATGCCATATCAATTCATGTACACTAACTCACATAAAATGATGGGAAAGACCATAAAGAACCTTACTTTTCATTGTGTTCCCAAAAATGTCAAAATAGTGTACAACCTAATGTATTGAATAATGCACATATGCACACAAGCATTAGTTTTATATGCACATATGTATTCACACACACACACACACACACACACACACACACACACACACACACACACACATATATATATATATATAGATTACCTGTTTTGTGAACTACAGAAGGTTGCATCTCGATTTTAGACACATGGGCTGGTTCAATTGAACCCAGGCTACTGCACCAAAGCAGGTGTAGCGGTTGCTACTCACCCTACTCAACACAGTAGGCTGCATCTACTATGCTCAGCAGGGTGCAACACCCTGTTGTTCACCATGGGAGAGATAGTCGGCTGGTGGTCTGCAGAGTCCAGTCGATCAACATTATAAATTTTTTTTGGCTGCGTCAGACATGCTATTTGTCGCAACAGGTTTGATAACCCACAGGTTGGAGGTCAAGCAGACCCCTGCTTGCCCTATGTGGTATACTACCATGAGCAACAATAGTGCCCAGTAGGGTGTTGCTCCCCTTGCTGTAGCTTGTGCTCAAGTCCAACCAAAACTGACCTAGGTTGGGCTCGATCAGATTGGTCAAGTTAGGTCTGGTTCGACCCGCTCGACCAAGAGGCTCGAGGAAGAGACTGGAGTCGTGTATACCCCCATCCATCTTCTGCACACCCAGAGACCCGCACTCGAATATATATATATATATATATATATATATATATATATATATATATATATATATATATATATATATATTGTGCAAGTATGTGTGAGCAAGCAAATCTAAAACCAGTGAATCACAACTAACACATAAACATCAATGAACTAGAAACACAGTCCTAGATGAAATTAACAGTAAAAATAAAACTGTAATGTCATCATATTTTCCAAATCGAAAGTCTAATATTTTTCTTCTTACCTTTAAATCAATTCACATAGTAATAAATAATCGATCAACATGTATCATTTAACATCATGAAATACTAGCCATGTAATGAACATATTTCGATTCTTAAATCACATTTGCTAAAATTAGATACACCTAAAAGAATGATTAAAGCAACCATAAAACCTTAAAAACCGAAAATAAAAAGCCATGCATAATATTAACTATTTGGATTTAATAATTAAAAGTTTTTCATGTTATTCTTTAATCAAAACACTAGCATAAACTGCATGCTTTAGATTCACATTCATTGTGCCATCAATCTCGTCGATCAAGGTGGATCGATGCACATCAGTGATGTGTGCCCAACATGGTCCTATACGTTGGTCCATCATATATGAGTAGTAGTCCATGAAACTCTACATTGTTGCAGTTTTGATAAAAATGAAGAGACAAGGATGATCAGCCCAACATGTGCACCTTCCTCTGGACACTCAACTACACAACTCCTCTAATGGCGGTTATTCACTCAAACCATGTGAGAAAGAGATGAGAGGGAAGATGGAAGAGTTAACAAAGAGAGAAATTGATAGAGAGAAAGAGAGAGGCCTGAGAGAGATATAGAAAGAGAGAATGAGAGAAAGGCGTGTGAGGCTCCTTTCCTTGTAGAGCCCCTCACAAGAATGGAAAAGATGAGAGAGCACACCCCCTCTTTCTCCCTTGGTGTTCCTCCTCCAATAAGGTAGGTATTTATGTTTTTTTTTGTTTTGTTTTTTTCCTTCTTGTCTTATTCTTTCTATATTCTATATTTTTTTCTTTGTTTTATCTATTATCATAGAGAGAAGAGGGGAGGTTGATCCATCATTCCCCTTTCTTTCTTTGTTTTCCAAAAAGGGTTGTGCCTATCATTTAAGTAGGAGGGGCCCACTAGTGAGGGGCGACCCTCACTTGCTTATTTCTTTTCCTCATTTTTTTCTTATTCTCCTTTATTTCTTTATTGCTTGCTTTATATATATATATATATATATATATATATATATATATATATATATATATATATATATATATATATATATATATATATATATATATATATATATATATATATTTGAACCATGTCTCACATGCCATAAAAAGAGAGAGAGGAAGGGGGGTCAACCTTCATCTCTTGGATAGGTGGATCCTACTAGGGGTCAAGCCACCCTCTCCTCTTATGATAATTTAGAATAAATTAATTTTTAATCAATTAATTAAGATCTTCATTTTAGTTTTCTAATTGATCCATATCCAATTTGAATCTCATTGCTATTAGGATCAATTAAAAATCCAAACCCCACCCTTCAATGGATTTCAGATCTCTCCAAGATCCATTATTCAAACACCAGGTCCAATATAATTGGATCAGATCTAAATCCAATTTGAATTGGATTTTATATTGGTTTCAAATTCAAAACTTTAGGAGGATAATTATCAGGTCAAATTTCCTGAAACCCTTAAAATTTGTTTTTAATTTATTTTATAAAGTTTTCCTTAACTGCTCAATAACTTATAAAACTAAATACTCAAAAAATTTGAACCAAAATTCATCTTTATTGAAATTAATAAAAGTAAAAATTTTATGAATTTTGCAGCTTGATTGTTGTCTAATGAGAAGAGGATAGCTTATGCATAAATTGAGACACTTTATTCACAACAAAAACAAGATCAGGGTGAGTCAATGTTAGATATTATAAAGCACCGATCACTTGTCTAGGTAGGTTTTGAAAATGGTTTTCCATCATCCAATGACAGTTTGGCTGAGGAGGCCATAGGGGTGGTAACTAGATTGGCATCTGACATATGTGTGTCATCCAACAAATCCAGCATATATTTCTGTTGTGATAAGCAGAGCCCATAAGAGGTAAAAGTAGCTTTAATACCCAATAAATAACGCAACTAACCCAGATCTTTAATAAAAAATTCAGCTCTCAGCTGAGAAGTGACATCAAGCATATTGAAAATCGATCTTCCAGTAATAACAATGTCATCCACATAAATAAGAATAAACACTATAAGGTGATCCCGATGATAAACAAGAAGAGAAGTAGTCATGAAAGAAACTATGAACCCAATACTCAAGTAAAAGTGGCTCATATGCTTATACCATGCTCAAGGGGCCTGTATAAGCCCTTACATGCCTTCGATAATCTGCAGATATGATCAAGAAAGCGTAGATCTATAAAACCTTGTGGCTGACATATATAAACTTCTTCAGTTAATACGCCATGAATGAAGTCATTATGAAAGTCTAATTGATAGATGAGCTAATTTCATGCCACAACTAAAGTAAGGATAGTACAAATTGTAGGTGGTTTTATAACAAAACTAAAAGTCTCAAAATAGTCAATACCCTCTTCCTAACTGTATCTTTTGGCAACCAATCTAGACTTATATTGTTTAAGAGATCCATCTGCCGGTCTTTTTTATTTTATAAATCTATTTATTGTCAATGGCATTGAGATTGGATTTAGAAGGGGCAAGAGTCCAGGTACCATTTTTAAGAAGAGTATTAAATTCATCCTCCATAGCTCTACGCCAATGAACATCTTTAACAACATGGAAAAAATATGTGGGTTCCTGATCTCTAGAAAATTCAGTGAGAAGTACTAGTGAAATAGGATAGCAGGAGACTCTAAACAATTTAGGCTTTGTGGAATCTGTCTCGGACATAATAACCATATGGTGCTGACTAGGACCTGGGACATTGGATATAGGAGGGTAAGAACTAGGTGAGGCGGATGGGCCAGGGGTCAACATGGTAGGTAAAGGCAGAGTTGGAGAATTGGGGTTCATATCAGAGGCAAAAATAGGTGAGAGAAGGGTGGGTATGGTGACATCATTCACAAAAGGAACATGTGGGTTAGGTGGATAGAACAAGTAACAAGTAGGTGTAAGGGAATGGGGATAGGATTTGACAAATGTGTAATCTATAAAAGAGCGACATGTTTTAAAGGAAAACACTTTCATCAAACTCGACATTATGATTAATAATGATTTTTTCTGTCTCAGAATCAAGGCAAATATGTCCTTTGTGTTGGGTGTTATATCCTAAGAAAACACATTGCTTATTGCAAAATTGAAGCTTATGATCATTAAATGGGGGATTGACAAAATTACAGCTTATAGTTAGGTATAGTCTTAAAGAGTATTTGATATGGGGATTTTGTATAGGTGACAGGGGAAGGCATTTTGATAATAAAATAGGTGGCAATAACAAAGAAATAATCCTAGTATTTATATGGTAACTCAGCTTGAGCCAAGAGGGCAAGATCAATTTTCACAATATGTCTATGTTTCCTTTCAATACAATGATTCTGCTCATGAGTATAATCACAAGTAATACGATGCACAATTCCACAAGATTTCAAGTACACAGAGACAAAACAATATTCACCTCCCCAATCAAGCTGTAACGATTTAATCTTTGTCTCAAATTTATTTGTAACTAATTTTTAAAAAGATTGAAAAATAAGTAGAATTTCAATTTTTTTATGAATA
Organism: Nuphar pumila; assembly: GCF_984573655.1. Taxonomy (NCBI): domain Eukaryota; kingdom Viridiplantae; phylum Streptophyta; class Magnoliopsida; order Nymphaeales; family Nymphaeaceae; genus Nuphar; species Nuphar pumila. The sequence goes on from NC_143259.1 coordinate 7,041,482, forward strand.
AAAAATATCCATGTAAATCTAGAAAATACATCAATAAAACTCACATAATATGAATATCCTCTAGTACTAGACACAGAAGCAGGACCCCACACATTAGAAAAAATCAACTAAAATAGTCTATCAACTCTATGTGTAGACAGTTCAGATGGTAAAGAATGACTTTTACCCATTTGATATGCCTCACATACATGATTTTAATGTTTATGTAAAACATGCAAACAATATTTATTGACAATAGTCTGAATTATGTGAAAAGTTGGATGCCCCATCCTCTTATACCATTGATCAATGGTAGTTTGTTCTCCAACATATGCAACCGCTGTAGACTGTAATTGGGCTTGATCAACTTTCTACAATCTAATCGGCATAGGCTTTGATCACTGGTACCCTGCATTACTGCTTTTTTCATTTTGTAATCATTCACACATCAGTCAGGATGAAATTAAAAAAAGATACTATTATCTTTAGTAAACTTTTTCAATGACAATAAATTATGTGTAATCTCTGGAACATGAAGAATATTTTTCATAGAAAACTTAGAGTTAGACTGATGAAAAACTGAATCACCAACATGTTTAATTTTAAGAAAAAATCATTACCAATTTTTATATGATCACTGTCCAGATATTCAGATTGAAGTGAAAGATTGTTCAAATCAGTCATGACATGATGTGCTTCTCCTGGGAACCAAGTGACTTCCTCCATTGTTGCATGATGAACCTCAGGGCTAGCAGAGTCTTGAAATTTGAACGTTTTGTACTGCAGGGCACCATGCCCTTGTTTCCTGCGTGCCTGACATGTAGTACGACATTGTGCAACCATATGCCTCTGATTGGCACATGCATGCCATGTGATAGACGCAGAGGACCGACCTCCTCTATTAGGTATGGATCTACCAAACTGCCATTCACTCCCTCTACCTCTAGTAGAGTTGAATCTATTCTTATTAATTCTATTTCCTGAGTTATATACAGAATTATCTGGTTTACGAACCAGATTGGCCATATGAACTTCAAAGTCATCACTATCATATAGTTATGCTTCATGAACAAGAAGCATGCCCAACAGGTCTTCAGGATGAACAATATCCTTTCTTTATTTAATACAGATCTCAAGGAACCATATTTACTCATAGGTAGACCTACAAGAGTATGCATAGAGAGGTCTTCATTTAAAACAAGTTTTCTTGCCATGGCAATATGATGTGCCATGGTTTTAGCTTTATTGAAGTACATAGATATATCATCCATGCCCTTTTTCAGATTTTGTAACTAAGACTTGAGTTGTTGAACTCAGATTTTAGAATGAGCAACATAAGTTTTCTTGAGCATATTCCATATGCTATATGATGTAGTGAGACCAACAACCTGACAATAGACATCGACTGTCAAAGAGGAAAGAATCCATCTTAACATAAGCTGGTCCATCCTTTCTCATTGCATATATTCAGGATTTCTTTTGTTTCTTTCTCGGGTTCACTTCGAAACATATTTGGTCTCAGTTTTGTTCCATCCACATAACCCAAGGTTATAGCTTTTCAACAAGGAAATAAACTATAATTCCCATAACAAAAAATTATATGTTAATAATTTAACAGATAAAAAATGTTGTAAGGCATTTGGAGCAAGGATTAAAGGGAAGAAATCATTAGAACCGACTCTACCAGTGTTTGCTTTTGTGGTCATAGATCAAAGGTGGCTCTGATACCATGATAAAGTAAATACACAATCCACATAAGCATAAAAGACACCAGGTTTTAACGTGGTTCGACCTGTGTGGTCTAGGTTCACGAAGTAATTTTTTCCCTCTCTCTCAACTCATATTGAGAGAGAGGTTTCTTTTATATAGAATGCTTACACGGTTTTCCCATAAGGGTTTCTCCCTTCTGGATTGTTCAAAGTACAATCCATGTATGTGTGAGACTCTATACTAAATTGATCTTTTAGAGTTTCATGTTGATCAGCTTCTTGATCTCCATCAGATGGACGCCCATGAAGAGTTCTACAAAAAAACATGACTTCCTGAAGGATCTTCTTTATTAGAGTCTTGAGGTGGTTGATCCTATGTGTAGAGTCCTTGATTTCCTCTTCTTGAACCATCTTTTGTTTATCTTTAATTAAGCTTTCATAATCTGGGTCACAATATGGATTCGATGGGCCGACTGGATCTGTTTTACTAACATGTGGTAAGGATGTAAACAGTTTGGATTCGGGTTGGGTGTACCCTTTACTCAATCCTACCTAAGCGGATATTGACTACTCGGATTCTGAGTCAGTTTCTGATTTGGATGCAAAAAAGCTATACCAAATCTGTTTTTTTAAGTGGCAATCGGATTTGGAAGCAAAAACCAAAATAATCGGATTAGATTTGGCTTGGATTTGGTTCAGATGTGGGATACAACCCAATCCATTGACATCCATATCCTCTAGTTTATTTTCTTAAAACATAAAAGCACATTGGGCACACACACACGTATGGAAAAAGAAATATTTGATTTTAACTATGTGAAGCATCCGTGACATCATTTGAATCGTTGGATTAAATTCAATTTGATATCTTTGATTTGATTTTAGAATTCAATCACTTACAAATATAGTGAAAAAGGACTTGCCGTGCTTAAGTACGGACTGGTATGGATCATATTGGTTTAATTTTTACTAGTTTTGTAAACCAAACATCTTATTCAGTGGAAAGCATCAATCAGATTAAGGAATTTTTATGTTTACAAAAGTTCTTGAGAGTTCTTCCTGACCAATGGCTCACATTCCACCAAAACTTTGCAATAAGAAATCTTGGGTTTGTGGTTGAAATAACTTGATGCACATGTTTTCTGGTAAACAATCAATGATAAATACTTCTATAGGCCGGCAACTCTCCCTAGATGAGCCTCTTCTTGAACCAAGAGCTCCACCTAGATTAAGCAAAAAAAAAAATCAAAGCAAAGCAAAACAAGAAGGCCTGTAGCTATGGCTTTTTGGAAATGGTCCTCTTGATTCATGCCCAGGTTGATTAGGACAGACCCATTGATCCGTGTGTGTGTGTGTGTGTGAGAGAGAGAGAGAGAGAGAGCACGTGTGATTCAATGATGTGCATGGCACTCTGCAACTGGTGTTGCATGACTTTATTTTCATGTTCGTAGACACATGAATTGAATTCTATGGATAATTATAGATGGCCAGTTAAAATGAACTGCATTTTCATATTTGCTAGTAGAACTGATATTTCCCAAGTCCATTAACAAATTTAGCATACATATTATCTGATCTAATTATTCACATAAATGTTGCTTATATTTCGCTTCCTTCTTATATAAGGATTTCCTTAGATAAGAATCTAGGACATATAAGTAGCGCTGGGAAACAAGGGCTCATGTTAAGGCTCGTAAATAGCTCGTTCAAACTCGTAAAATAGGCTCAACAAGCTGAATATGAACAATAGGTACTCAACTCGGCTCGACTTGTAGAAGTGCGTTATGTAGTAAGAAATGTAATTTAGATATATTTTACACTTTTTTGTAATCTTATTTCTCCCATCTCTAAAACAATGTATTCTTTCTATAAAGAGGCGAGCTCTAACTCCGTTGGTTTAACTTGGGCTCATTATGAGCTCGAATTCGGCTTGGCTTGCAACAAGAATGAGCCAGGTTTGGTTCATTTGGCACGTTTACCAGCCCTACATACAAGTCACCTGATTGGCTTTCACTGGATAAATGACTACCAACAAACAAACTGGTAAAGATCCAAACCACCTTAATTAACTTGGTTCGCTAAAAGAGCAGGGAAAGAAGAGAAAAAAAATTGATGTTTATTTCTTAATGCACTCGTAAATTCAAAGGACATGAAAAAGCTGGGATTTTGGACTATACCCCAAAATCCCAATATCCCAGATTATCCTGATTCTCAAGGGTAACCCAGGCACCCCCCTTACCAACGGGTTAAGTTGGGTAGGAAAATAAGGGCCTATAACGACCGAGGTGGTATCCCATGTGGTAAGTGGGGTCTTGTGTCAAGCTGAAGGCCCAGGATCGAATCCCTCTGTCACATGGGGCGGCTGTTGTTCTGGTAGGGGTCCGCCTAACCCCAGCTTGTCTTTAAAAAAAGAAAAAATTGAGGGCCTATAAAGTTGGGGAGGTTGATCACCAAGCAAAGACGACAACCGGTTTTCCTTTGATGCTACATGTTTGTGCTAAATTTAGTATTTTTTCACGAAATGTAAAACTGGCCATAAGAACTACAAAAAGATCTAATGGGATAGCACGTAGCTAAGGTCATGTGTGGTCATTTTTTTTTTCCAGGGAAAAAAAGGGAAGCATTATACAAAAGAAAAAACAAAATGCTTTCATTGAGATTTGAACTCAAGACCTCCCGCTTACTAAACGGGTGCTCTAACCAACTGAGCTATGAAAGCTTGTTGGACATACGTTTCAGCTTTTGATAAATGATAGTTTCTGGAAAAGTTATTAATCTGGAACTACAGTCACCCAACTGAGAATAGAAGGAATAAAAATAAATTGTACATGTGAACCGGATATCCTTTATATTGTTGGATCCAGGTAGTATATTTTGGAATCCAAGTCTGGTTAAAAATAAATGTGGTGGGTTCTAGTCACATCCGTGTCAGGGTTGGACAACCAGATATGGTCGGATGCTAACCGGACCTTTCTTGTATTTTCCACATGGAAATCAATTGGTCTTGCTTATTTGAGAATCCACTTTGAGATCCAAGTCAAGCATGACCCGATGCATATCTGACCCGTTTTCATCGCCATACAATATAAATGATCCATCATTTATAAGGACCCATTGATTGTATTTCTTAATGCCTGCCCATCATGAGATTGTGTGTGGGTTGGATTGAGGTTGAGTTTGGTTCAATTTCGTTTCATCCGGATCCAATTGCACTTGGAGCCATTATGTGAAAAAAAAACGGAACCAACATCAGCTGCTGGTAATTTTTATTTTTTTTTCATGTAAAGACTCAAGAGTACTTGTGGTCAACCCCTACATTCACGCCAACTACCTGGACGGGATAATCAGATCCAATTGGATTTGGATCCATATCTGAATAAAAAATCTAGAACTTCAAAGATTTTCCAGGATTGACCTAATTCATATGACCCATACAGGTTCAGGAGCTGGAATAACATGTATTTGGATTTGTATCTTGTTAATAAGTTCTGAAGTTCAAATTGGATCCCATTGATGGACCCATTCACAAGACTACTTAAATCTTTGGCCTAACCGTTGGCCCTGCCTAATCATGTGGATTTGTTGGCCAGACCTAAAGTTAGGTGGACCTAGGATGAGTTGTGACTGTTAAGATTTCACAACAATGCAATACTCAGCAAGCTACAATTGAATCGTGTTCAAGATATCCAGGTATTGAAATATCCAAAACTTTCATGTTTTTTAATGTCCCAAAAGGGTGTTGGTTCTTGGTGCTCTACGTGCATGTTAAAGGAAATCCTGAAATAACTTGATGAATTCGAATTTCTTACTTTCATAGAATTTCTTACTTTCATAGAAATGCTCAAAGCTTGAAACAAGCAAATTGATGCATTTTCTGATTCTTGTTTTTGCCCCCATTGCTCTGCTTCTTGGCTTGCTTAGTGCCAAATTAACTATGGATGGTCCCAAACAAATGCAAGCAAAATAATGCAATCAAGTTGCACCTATTCATTCAAAAGAAATCACTTTAGATTTTTCCAACCCCCTCCCCCCCCCCCCCTCCACACACACACACACACACATTTGCCTATATTGGTGTAGGATGTCATTGGTGGTTAGGGGTGTCAATAGGTCGGTTTTACCTGGACTCGACCTGAACCAAACCCTATAGGGTCTGGGTATGGCGATAAATAAAAAGACCCGATTAAGATCTGGGTCCGGACACAAAGGTTCAATTAACACATGGACCCAGGTATAGTTTGTGAAATTTTATACCAGATCCGGGCCCAACCTCCGATTAAGGCCCGCAATTTTTCAATGTAAAAATGATAAAAAATATTGTTTTACCGTGTACCCGGGTCTGGTTCATGTAGTTTTTATTGGGTCCAGGTATGGTTTCTCTTATGGTGGGTCTGGACCGATATCATACCAAAAAATCGGGGCCAGGTATGGTTCCACTTGAATCCGAACCAAACCCGACTCGTTGACACCCCTATTGGTGGTGCTTGTTATTAGTTTGCCCAACATTATCTCCTAACTACAAAACCTAAGCTATGGGCACCATATTTTCACAACGAACCAACTGCCATCTATCTTTCCTAATGACCCATGTTAAGTAACAAAAAGATGTGTATCTACTTTCAAATTTTTTACAGGAAAAGGCAAAAGTTTCACAGCCAGTAGCCATTGAAACCAATCCTCCTCTATCCAGATTTGAGACTAGTTTTAGTGGGGCAAAAGACTAGGGCTCTCCCTATAGAACCTTATGGAAAAAAAAATCTCTAAGGCTCCATTAATAGTGGAATTGCACACTGAAGACAGTAATATGCATTGATAATTTAAGTTTTTTTTGGTTCACTAGAAGTTGGTGTCCCTTACCATGAGACCAAAACTAGTTCTATTCTTTGGTGGTCAAGTGGGACTCGGGGTTTTTACACCCAATGAACTTGCAAGTGAGTGAGGTAGTTTTTCTTAGAAATAAAAAAAAGATGATTAAAAAAAAATCTCATTTAAAATAGTCCTTAAAGAATTGGGGCCATCGTCATTGCTACATATTCAACTCTTTTTAAGAGAAGAGGTACTTCTGGTTTTTATTATCAGATATGTCTTTAAACTTTTCTCTAAGTAGTGTCATCATATCTTGAGTGCAAACACTTCAACAACAAGCCCCAAGCCGTGAGTTGAATAATTTTTCTCATGAATCTTCAGTTGTTATGATGTGTATGAGATCAAACATTGTTAACAAAACAAGGCATGTGCGATAGCCTATACTAATTGTAAGAAAACAATGATGATTTCAAATTAAAATAATAGATTATGGAAAAGTAAGCCTTTACCCAAACATATTCATAAGATATGAAACTTGTGCCATGAAACACAAAAGCAATATCCTAAGCTTACACAATTGTTCAAGTCTCCTCCTGAAGAATTGTTAGATTAAACCAAAGGGGCTCAGCTTGTCTAGTAGGAGCAGATAGTGCACATCACCTTGTGTTGGGACGTTGCAGGTTCAAAACCCAATGGTATAGTTGTATAACTGGTAGGGGTCTGCTTAACCTCAGCTTGGCTTTGAAAAAAACAAACAAAAATTTGCTAGATTAAAGGAGATTCGTAGTGATGGTGCATTTTTTAAAAGGCCCGATAATTGACATAATAAGTAAAAGCAAGGAATGCATGCTCTCACCAAGTTAGAAAGCAAGCTCATTGACATTCCCAATTAGCAATTTAAACTGTGGGGTCACTACTATCCATGCCTTGTTCAAGCTTCCATCAAAAAGCTAAACTGGAGCAGATTCTTATATTTCTATTATTTTAACCATCACTAGAGGTTGACATTCCATGTCAACGTCAGCTTAAAATATAAGACTACCTCAACTGTCTCTTATCTCTCTTAACTAGTAATCAACTCATAATCACTAAGTTATGGATGTCATTTCACTTTTTTTTTATCTATAGATACCTTTCACTTCCTTTTAAGTGCTTGTAATGGGTTTTGTCCTAAGATCTCTTGTGTACTAAGAGATACTAGACCCCTTCATTTGTACACACTTTTTTTTTAATAAAAGTTTAGGCTTACTTGCTTTCTTGCATTCTTCTCTTGCTCCATTTGTTTTCTGGTTCTCTTTATGTGATTGTGCACGTGCATGCTTGTGCTATTGCGCTTGTCAAGCGATTGCTTGTGTTTGAAAGACCGGTGTTCGAGAGCACCGAGATGTATCACGGGGGCCTTTGTTTTTAAGTCATGACAAGTTGGTATTAGAGCCTTGTCGAAGCTGAGATAGGGACTCGACAACTAGTGTCAAGCAATTTGACGACAGTCTTGAGCATGGCTCCGAAGATGAAAAAAGAAGCTACTTAGGGGAGTCAGTTTCCTCTTGAAGAAGAGTTCATGGCCGATGATCGTGTGACAACTTTGGTACACAATGTTGATAAGTTGATGAATATTGTGACCAATATGGTGCAGTTGGTTCAAGATGTGAATGGTGTTTTTCATAGGCTTGATGATAAGATCAAGTTTGTTATAGAGAGAATGGAAGACTTTGTGGACAGTCTTACCACCAAAATTGAGGATATGTTAGAAAGGTTCAACACTATGACCGTGGAAATGGATATGATTCAAATTAAAATGACCATCTAGAGCGATGATTGAGGACTGTCATAGTTGGAGGAGAAGCAACACATGAGGAAGTCGTGTATTAAGTTGCCTAAACCTGAAAAATACAAGGGCACTCACAATTCAAAGGATCCCAAGAAGTTTATTTACTTCATGGACTAGTATCTCGCTGCAGGAGTTGAGAAAGATATAGACAAATTGCACACTTCAATAATGTACCTTGCAGATAACACAATATTATGGTGGAGACACAAGTGATGTTTGGTGTGGTCTAGTTGTGATTGACTCATGAGATTATTTAAAGTATGAGTTGCGCAACTACTTCTTGCTCAAGAATAAGGAGAAAATGGGTTGTAATAAGCTACTACCATTAAGGCGGCAGACCAGGTCTATTCATGATTATGTTAAGGCATTCACTTAGTTGATATTGGATATCAAGGATATGGGCAATTCTGACTATTTGTTCCATTTCATGCATAGATTACAAGAGTGGGTTGTTACGAAACTAAATCAACAAGAACCTCCATATCTCGCTTCAACGTTGGTTGCTACCAAGCGATTGGTTGAAATTGATAGATGCAACACGACATTTTAAGACAGACCATTCAAAAATAGCCAACAACAATAACAATCATAGTAACAAAATGAATGATCATGGAGACAATGCTAACAATGAGAACTAATATGGTGATTACCAACAAAATCATGACCGGCAGGATGGACCAAACAATAATCAACAAAAAAAGAACAACTACAAAAGGCAAAATTATCATTATCGTTATCACTATCATGGTGACCACTCGACGAATGAATATGCTAACAGAAATTACAATAAGGAAAATGCAGATAATAGCGAGTCTAGAGTTGCGATCATTGTTCAAGCTGAAGAGGGGTGTGCCACTGCAGAAGCACTGACTGTTGGAGTTGTACAGATGATGAATGTAGTGAAGGTGACACATATCATCGAACCACTCGTAAGCAAAGAGTTGATGCACTTAAAAGTCTTTCTGAATAAGAGACTCACTAATCTCTTAGTGGACACGGGTGCCACACACAACTTCATTTCACTTGAAAAAGCAGAGCATCTGATATTACACTGGGAAAAGAAAAAAGCTAAATAAAGGCAGTCAACTCCGAAGTCAAATCTATCTATAGTGTTATTCGTGATACGCCAATATGATTCATGAACTAGTTTAGAAGGGCCACATTTTTTGTAGCTCTGGTGGATGATTTTAGGGTCATCCTTAGAATAGATTTATTGTTAAGTAACAAGGCGATGCCAAAGTCTCATCTGAACTCTGTTAGTTTTGAGGAGGAGAAGCAACCTTGCATAATCACTGCCTTGCTTGCAAAGAAGCCTTCTGAGTTTTTGGTGTCTGCATTCCAACTGAAGAAAGGTCTGAAGCGAGGTGAAAAGACCTTCCTTATGGCGATTCGTGAAGTAGAAGAATTGGGAAGTGTTGTTGATCTCATTGGCCTTATCACTAGTATTGAAGGAGTTCAATGATTTAATAATTATCAAATTTCCGAAGAAGCTACCTCTCGATGTGAGGTAGATCATCATATTCAGTTGGTGTAAGGTGCACAAATTGCCCATGATGACATTGTAGCGTATGACGACTGCTAAGATACATGAATTGCAGAAATAACTTGATGGCATGCTTGAAGCCAGGACTATTCAACCATCCAAAGCACCTTTTGGAGTGCTTGTATTGTTTCAAGCAAAGCATGATTGGTCGAAGTGCTTGTGTGTCAACTATCGAGGGTTGAACAAATTGGCAGTGAAGAACAAGTATTTGTTTTCTTTCATCGCAGATTTGTTTGATCAGTTGGAAGGAAAAGGCTCAAATCTTCTTAAAATTGGACTTGAGACCAAGTTATTGGCATGTAAGAGTTGTTGAAGGAGATGAAGCCACGACCACCTGTGACATGCTATGGGGTGTTTGAATTTCTCGTGATGCCATTAGGCTTGACGAACACACCCACGACCTTCGTCACCCTGATAAACAAGATATTTTATTTGTTTCTTAACATGCTCGCCATGGTTTATCTAGTTGACATAGTTGTATACAACAACTCAATAGAGGAGCATGTTCAATGCATTTATTTGGCCATGTCATGGGAGGATGTGTGTTGAAGATGAATCACCAGAAGATCAAGGACATTTGAGAATGGGAACCACCTGCTAAGGTTTCTGAGTTGCAATCTTTCATAGGGTTGCCAATTACTATCAATGATTCATTAAAGGATATTTACTAATTGTTGTCCCACAAACTGACTTGTTGAAGAAAGACACATTGTGGTTATGGATTGATGCTTGTCGAGAGGCCTTCAGGAAGTTAAAGTATGTTTTGACAAAAGAACTTGTACTATAATTGCATGATTTTCAGAAGCCATTTTAAGTGTAGACATATGTGTTTGACTTCGTGATTGGGGAGGTGTTGCTGCAGGGACATCCCATCACTTTTGAAAGCCATATGTTGAAAGACACCAAGTGATGCTACAAAGTGCATAGGGATACATAATGAGCCAAGCTAGCTCAGGCTCGACTCGAGCTTGACTCAAACTCATTTGAAAAATAAATGAGTCGAGCTTGAACAAGGTTTCATGCTTCAAACACATAAATGAGCCAAGCTTGAACCGACAGTCCAACTCAAATAAGCTTGGTAAGCCCGATTAGGCTCAGTTCACATAGTTATATAATTTTTTTATTTATATGTCTATGTATTTTGTTCATAATCATAACACAAAGAAGTGTCTTACCTTAGTGGATAACACATTGGTCATCTTTAAACGAGGCAAGAGTTTGAAACCTATTGTTTGCATCTCTTTTAAAAGGCATTTTACCCATTTTCAAAAAGTGTAAGAACATTTTTAAATTAAAGGTTTTTAGCTCGAGCTGAGCCGTGCTCGACTCGAACCGATCCTGAGCCATGGTTGCTCAAGCTCGAGTTAAGCTTGAACAACTCGTTTTCTATCACGAGATGAGACGAGCCAACCCAAGCTCAACTCGAACTCGACTTGTGTGCATCCCTAACACGAGCATGAGATGCTAGTTGTTGTGTATTGTCTCTGCGTGTGAAGGCATTTCTTTTTGGGGTCAAAGTTTGTTGTGCAGACTGCTAACATTACGACAAGTTACTTTCAGACCTAGAAGAAGCCGAGTCCAAGACAAACTCGCTAGCAGGAGTTTCTAGTAAAATTTGACATAGTTCTAGAGTACAAGCCAGACATGACCAATGTCATTATTAATGCATTGAGTCGAAAGGTTGAACTTGTAGCGCTGCTCGAATAGAAAGGCAACACTAACTAACTGACGAGTGATCTTCTCGATCAGGTTCGAGAAGCATTGAGGAATGATCCAATGGCCCAACAGCTCATCACTTTAGTAAATGAAGGAAAATTTTAGAGATTTTGGGTGAAAGATAATTTGATTTGCACCATTTGGGATCACTTGTATATACTGCAACAGGAAGCGGAGGCACTTGATGCAGGAGTGTCATGACATGCATTGGGCTAGTCACCCAGGGTAGCAAAGGATGTTGGCATTGTTGGAGCGTACATTCTACTGACTACAAATATGCAGTGATGTGGATGCATATATGTACATTTGCTTGATTTGTCAACAAGACAAGGCCATTAAATAGAAGCCTGCAAAATTATTGAAGCCATTATCAGTGCCAAGTCGTTTGTGGTAGTGTATCACCAAGGACTTCATTGTCAACTTGCCTATTGTATAGGAGTGCAACTCAATTCTTGTGGTTGTGGATAGATTCTCAAAGTATCTTGTCTTCATACCTGCCATTGTCACTTGCTCGGCTGTTGATACTACAAAGTTGTTTGTGCAACACATGATCAAGTATTAGAGAATCTCAAAGAGCATTGTTAGTGATTGTGAGCAGGATAATTTTGGTAAAAAGTACTTGGTGTGAGTTTTATGAAAACACTTTTTAAAACAATATTTTTAATGAAAATCAAGTGAAAGCCGGACACCAAAATTATAATAACCGGCTCGCACGAGTGGTGGAGTTCGGGTCGATCTCAGGGAATGGGAGATACTTGTATTCAATCACACAGTCTACACTACTCTTTATTGCCAAAAATAAAAGAATTAATTAAATAAAGAACTAAGAGAGTACTGCCATACACAAAGGGCTTAAGCGAAATAATAAAATGGCTTATTACAGATCCCAAATGAATTGAATTGAATTGAATAAAATAAAGTCTATTTTAAAAATAAACGAAAAGGTCTTCAGTGCTCTGAGTCCTTAGCAGTCTCTTTGTATTGCTTTGCTTTCCTTTAACCTTCCCTCTGTGTACCCTTTAGGTACTTAGGTTGAACACTTTTGTATGGTTTGATTAAGGTCCCTCTGAAGACTTCCTGAGGGCATTTTTGAGGGCTTGAAGGGACCTCAGAAGGTACTTTTAGGACACAAAAAAGGCTCTACCGCATGTTCCGACGCTTTTCTGCAAAAAATAAAAAATGCAAAACGCAGCAAAACGAAACAAGCTAGACAAGGTCTAATACCTAAAAATCAGCAAAACAAATTGAATTAACCAAAACAAACTAACTACACTAAAAGACAAATTAGCATAACTACTTAACCAACAAAAAAGACAAATTGTGTAACAGCTAAACTAATCAATATTGAATTATACTACTAACTTGAACAAAAAAAAAATCAGATTTGCTATCAAATAAAAATATGACTGCCAACTTATGAAAAATCATTAAAGATGCACTAACTATAAAACAATTCAAAAATAACTAACTAATTGTACTACGAATTAAGAATTGACTCTAACTAAGTAATTCTAACAATTAACTATAAGACACGTGAATCCATATATCTACTTACTGGTATGAAGAAATATGACTCTAATTTAATCAACTAATCAACTCAAAGATGTTTATCTACTGAACCTACTTTCAGCCAAACTATTAAAATACTTATATAGACCTTAACTTATTGAGATTATATGACTAGAAAAATTATTATCTAGTTGTCCATTGATCACCATCAATGCTAGACCCAAAAGCTTTATTATGTGAATCATTGTCTAGCTCATGCAGTTTAGGTATGAATGACGCACTCTACTGAACCTGTAGGTAATATGCACACATGTGCCGACTGTTCTTGTAGGCTACAGATTGCTAAGCGATCAAAACGAAAATTCTGTAGTGCGTTGATCAATCAAACAGATATCGAATCAAAAGAATACACTCTTCGGTGTTTCAAATGACCACAACATCTATGCTGATCTATACGATCTGGACACCACTACAGCCTACAATAAATAAACTACCCAAACAAAACACATTAATTAAACTAATGAACTACATAACTACTCAAATAAAGGAATTAAAACTATATGTTGCTGAATAAAATATTGTTAATATTAAAACTATAACTACCTAATATCCATCTAAGTCAATTAAATGGGAGAACATCTACGTAAGTATCAAACAAAAATGGAAATCAGCGTCTTAGCAACAGGATGCTGAATCACGCAAGGGGTGAACCGGCTTTATCGTCAATCATGAAAACTCGTGACCGACGTTAAATAAAATATTCAAAACCATATGAGATGATGCACCGATACGCTTGCTGATGCGGGTCATCTGCAACAGCTAGAATAACAGAGTGAGTATTATTTTGCAGCGTTTCCAAGTGGCTTCTCATTGCTGCAGACGACAAACTGAGGTGTGACTTACACGATCTATGCAATCACACAATTCTATAAGTCATAGGATGCAAAAGTAGTATCACACATTGTAAGATTTTGCTGAAATAACGAAGTACAAATTAATTCCTACGATGCATATTATCTATTCTATTATGCAAAAACAACGAATAAAAATCAGATGATGCTATATGCAATGACTATGCAGAAAAAAAATTTGAATACGACGATCTATAGAGACGGGGGAGAAGAAGAAGCTCACCTCGCAGATCATGGACGGGTTGAGAAGAGAAGGTGGTCAATCCAGCTACATCCATGCTGCTCCGACAAAGAGGAAGAGGTTGCCGATGATGAAAGGGTTCGAAGCTTGAAGAAAAAGAAGAAGAGGAGAACAAGAAGAGAAAGAAATCGACAAAAGAGAGAAAAAACAAGGAAGAGAGAGAAGAGGGAGGCAAGAAGGAGGGGAGGCAAGAGGCTGCTGAAAAAACATGTTTCCAGCCCTTGACATGACTATTTATATTAGAATATTAGGTTAAAGCATATTTTTCAAAACAAGTCCAATAATTTTTAAAAAGGATCTTTTAAAAAGTGTGTTTCATAAAACCAAACTTCCTAAACTAACTAGGACTCCTACTTGAACTCTTCTAAACTAATTAAAACACTAATTAAAAATTCTTAAATTAAATTAAACACTGAAAAATACAGGGCAAGCTTTGAAATATGTGATTTTTCGATAAATTTGATTTCAATACAGCTTCTCAAAACTAACGATAAAAATGGGGTTTTAAAGCGATTTTAACACGAATCATGCATAAATAAAGATGAATAAAATGTCAAATGTATGCATGATCAGTATTCTGATTGATGAAGCTTGACTTACACTTCAAAATGAGTTTTCATCCCCAGACCGATGGGCAGACTGAGTGAATTAATGCCATGGTTTGAGGAATATTTTTGTGACTTTATTAGTACTAACAAGAGAGATCTTGGGTGAATTTGCTTGATGTAGCCCAATTTTGGTACAGTCTTTAAAAGAGCGAGTCATCCGACTACAATCCATTTAAAATTGTCATAGGATAACAACCTCAAAATCCATACTCTCTTGCTGCTCAAGGATATGGGAAAGTGCCTTATGCATACCAGTTCATTAGGAACTGGTATGACCAAGCACAATTAGCAAAGGCATATCTAAACCAGGCATCGAAACACATTAAGAAATGGGCTGATGAGAAGCATTGGCATGCAGAGTTTCGTGTTAAAGATAAGGTGTTAATGAAGTTCTTCCCCAAGCACACAACTATCTTTTGGGGACACCACTGAGAACTCATTCACAAATATGATGGTTCCTTTACCATCACAAGGCATGTTGAGAACTTGGCGTATAAGTTGGACTTAGCAGAAAATTTTCAAATGAATCTAGTTTTTCATGTGTCCAACCTAAAGTTGTTTCATGAAGATGAAGAAGATCATCAACAGAGCATATCTCAGTGTGCTCCTATCCTATAATGCATGGCTTCAACAACTAGCACACCGAGCAAAAAACCAAAAGTCATCATCAATGACTCTTAACAATTATATCAATGTAGTGAAGAAATATTTGCTACAATGGAAAGGTCTACTAGAGAGTAAGGGTGTTAACGAACCTGGTTTACCTGGACCCAATTTAAACCAAACCCTATAGGGTCCAAGTATGGTGATAAATAATAAGACATGAGTCTGGAGTCGAGGGTTCAATTAATACATGCACCCATGTATATTTTGTAAAATTTTATACCAAACCCAGACTTGACCTGAGTTCCGATTAAGACTTGCAATTTTTCAATGTAAAAATGATAAAAAATATGGTTTTACGTACGGAGTATGGTCTGGGTCTAGTTCATGTAGTTCTTATCGAGTCCGGATATGGTTTTTCTTATAGTAGATTCGATTAGACTCGGGTCTGGACTCGATACCATACCCAAAAACTAGGTCCAAATCTGGTACCATCTGGGTTCGAACCAAACCTGACTCGTTGATGCCCCTACCAAAGAGTGAAGCTACATGGGAGAAAGCAATCCATCATGATGAAGCATCACCAGCTTGTGAAGAAATATCATGTTCAATTAACAATGACACCAACTTAGGCAGAAGAGCGTGTTTTGAACTACCAAGTTTTTCACTTTGTTTTATCTAATGTACATACCTCTTCGCTCTCTTTATGTGCTTGTAATGGGATTTGCCCTTCGATCTCACATGTACTAAAAGATACAGGATCCCTTTGTACACATTTTCTTTTGTTAATAGAAGTTTATGCTTACATGCCTTCTTGCATTCTTTTCTCTCTTGTTTTATTTGTCTTCTCGCTCTCTTTATGTGATTATATATGTGCGTGCTTATAGTCCTGTGCTAATGCACTTGTCGAGTGATTGCTTATGCGCTTGAAAGTTCTGCCACTATTGTTGAGGAGCATCATTGGTGAAGCCCGTAACACATACATTATTTGCACATAAAACCTGAAAAGTTGGGGTAAACAAGATGTCACATGCACTTTCCCTTGGTCTAGAAACCAAAGTGCCCAGCACGTAAGATTAGTGGAAGCAGATCAGGTCATGCTGAACATGAGCGTTTTTGCTCATGCCGACATCGTGGCCGTCCGTTTGCATTTTGGATGAATGCCACATGGTTTTGTTGACTTTTGAGCTTTTTTAAATTGCAAATTGGATGGCCACGATGTTGGCATGAGCAAAAACGCTCAGGTTCAGCATGACCTGATCTGTTTCCAAGATTAGTTGGGCAAGAAAACTACAGAGCACGCGCAATGCACCATCCAAATGATAATGCTAAAAAAATGGAAATTGCAAGTCAACCATTCATTGCCCAACACCTATCCCAGCTAAGCAATTTATGTTTCATGCACTAACCAAAAGGTTTAGGTAAGCAATTCGCCTGGCTGATTCACATCCCTCAGAACCTCAAAAGGGACAATGGGATAATTAACTGCTTTATGAAATTATGATGCTCTTGGTATTACCAAAACTGCCAAAAAGGTTTTCCATATTGAAACTCTTGATAAGTGTACGGCTCATGTTAGCCTACATCAGCATTGTTGATTGTGTTTTCTCTTTTGCTTGATTGACTATAATATGCTAATGAAATGGGCCTTATATTAAATGATAAATGACCAGAGTTGATAGAAAGAACATCAGCCAATGATTTGCAAACCAAGTTATAATATTATTGTTCTAGACTGTTTTAATCATGGTTTTGTTTTATTTGTGTTCAGAAGATCTAGCATAAGGACCGACATTGTCCCAAACCAAGCCTTCAGAATGAGGGCATGTGCAGTGCAAAGCTCTACTAAGTGAAAAATGCATCGAGTGTAAGAACATGAAGTATGCATTGACTTGATTAGTGAAGTGCGATGATAGTTCGACACGTGATAGGTAATAATATCGTCGTTAGTGCATCGTTGTGTGACAGCATAGACGTAGAGCATTGTTTGGTTAAGGAGTACCAGCGGATAAGAAGAATTTGTCATTAAAGATTTAGTTAAGAACCTCTCGACTTGGAAGAGTTTTTCACGTGTAGCGTTTGAACGCACGAAGGTGTGTGTGGGTTAGGGCTAATTCTTCAAGGGGTCACTTTAGCTGATTCCAACCGAGTATGGTGACTCGTGGTTAGGTGAATGAATGCCTAGGCACCGATGAAGTGGTCTGAATAGTGCTTTTCACTGTGGTGTTCAATCATCAATTGGTCTTCGGGTTGAGGGCCATAAGGTCTTGTTCTTTTAGTATAAAGGTTTTGGTGTAGCATGCACATGGAGTCACAATAGACTCTATGAAACGCAAGGCTAAGGCAAGTTCATACTTTTTTTCTAAAGTGATATCCGGTATAGAACGACTATGTACAAAATGATACAGACCACATAAAATATGCATTTGGAGATGTGCTTGATCAACTTTTATTAAGCCGCTACACACGAGGTGGTGCGCATGACCAATGAAATGATTCAGAAAAATATTGTTGTGTAGCCTTTGACCGTTAAGCTGGCCGGTCTAGCGCATCGCAGGTTTACAAAAAAATCTATGCCCGTGATAGACACATTGGTTATACTCAATTGACCTGTGAATCATTATTATCATGAGCATTTTTGCTAGAATCTCCAAATGCCTGGATGTTCATAATTAAATAGAAGTGATGATTAAAAGTTTGGCTGACAAGAGTTCAAGAAATCTTGTTAAATCAGTAGCATGTGTCAACAGAAAATGCCATACGTGGTTGTCTGAATTGCTAACAGATCCCAAAAAACAATGCCCATAGCTGAATCAACTTGATCGTCTACAATTAACTTGGTTATAAAATTTGGTTAAGTGCCAAATTTTTAAGGCGACCAAGACCTTTAACATACTTTTCTTTAAAATTTTATCCTCTCAAGAACGTTTGGATCTTACGATTGTAAGAGCTAAGAAACAAATTCAACAGTATACATAGGAGTTTGCCTGGCAGACAAAGGTAGAATAGTTGCCGAAAGTTTGGTAACTCAAGATTGTCTAACCTCTGTCCCTTAGAGCATGTTTGGAAGCAAAAAATAATTATCACAGGAAAAGGAAATTTTGCCTATGAAAAGTTTTGATAATGATAACTTTTCTAAATGAAAAATGTTCACTTGCTTGTGTAGCATGAAACAAACGGAATAAAAAATGTGAGAAAAATGGAGGGAAGGAGGGGGGTTTGATCAGCCTCCTCTGAGAGAGAGAGAGAGAGAGAGAGAGAGACCTGAAAATGGTGGTGGGTAGGAGAAAGAATAAGATTGAGAAAGCTCTTATTGTAGCTGCCCATGGTATGAAATGTATTGTTGGTCAATGGTTGCCCTATGAAATGAATTTTTCCTATCAAAAACCGCTTTTAGAAAACTTAAAAAAAAAAAATCTCTTGTTTGAAATGGTTGAAAAAGTGGTCATTTTTTCTTTCCTACTTGCATTTTTCTCAACATTTTCTCGCTTCCAAACATGCTAGACCACCTTTTACTAAAGGGATCCTATAGGGAGCCCACAACGCTCCCTACACCTCGCTAGGTGGGTTCTCCCAAGGCATTCAAGTTGAAGGACGACAACAATTAGATATGATAGGCATGCATACTTTGCCTTTAGGCTAAAGCAGCAGGCTCCTTGGTGGACGAGGTGCATCAATGGGCTTTAACTGCTTGGAGATGGAACATACAGCAGGGAGTCGATCATATTAATTCCCAAGCCCCACCACATGAACCAGAGTTTTCCCTCGTTAAACGTCAGCAAGAGAGAGAGAATTATGCTCATTTCTAGTCCACCTGTCTCAGAGATAACCTGCATACCCAGTTCATTTTCTAAAAGTGGACAGATAAAAAAACATCCAACAAAACCAAATAATTGAACAAGCCAGCAACATACCAGTACCATCTCTCTCTCTCTCTCTCTCTCTCTCTCTCTCTCTCTCTCTCTCTCTCTCTCTCCCTCACCCACACACATCACATATATGGATGTTGGCAGATCAGATAGTGACACAACCAGACATCACCATACCATAGACCAGGAGAAATTTGTTACCCGCTCTCCAATGTCCATCAATGAGGAAGATTTATACCCATAAACTTCTTTATAAATGATGATTAAGCTGCAGAACCTCTAATAAAGGAAACAGTTTGCCTACCAAATTTTCCTCAAACATATGGGAATCTGAAGACAGTTAGCCATCACATACAAGAAAAATAAACATGCAGCTTCCAGCTGAAAGCACCTCTTCAAAGATCCCAGACTCAGCAGTCATTTTCCCAATCCCTCTTGAAATAAAAACTATGGCTAAACGGCAGGATTACCTACAGCGCCCTCTAGAATACGCCTCACTTCTGTTCCCGGATCTGAGAGCTCTGCAGGAATCTGTCATACACAACAATTAGATGATACAGTTCACTGTAATCTGATAGAAATACAAGGTCAATGAAGCATACATCAACCTTTCCAAAGATGTTAATCCTTTCAGGAGATGCACCAGCAGACAGTAACACGCGAACAACCTCCAAATGCTCCCCTCTCGCCGCATGGTGAAGAGGCTATATAGATTATCAATCCAACAAAAATCTTATGGTGGGAGATCAGTTAACACAGAAAAAAGAGGTTTTTTCACTTTAAGGTCTGACTCACAGTATCACCCTCCACGTCCACCATATTCAGCATTCGCTTAACAGCATCCGAGTTGTTAGCAGAATTGACTAAAAGCTGAACAATTTCAGTAAATCCTGCATATAAAAGTAGCAAAATAATTGACATTGAAATATGGCATATACATAAAAAGCTGTAAAGCAACCTTTTTCCACCTGGAGGGAGCTTAAGTTCAAATTCCCAAACCATGGGATTCACCTAAGCAAAACATTCACTCCTAATAATTAATAATTAATAGTATAATATATATATATATATAAAAGAGTCCGTATAAACAAACGCCTACCTCCCGCACAAGCATCATGAAGAGGAATTGCCCCATCTTCATCCATGGATTCCAGGCAAGCTCCCCTTTCGAGAAGTAGCTAAGTGAAACAAGAGAAATTGTCAGTCCACATTGCCCAAAAAAAGGAAAAATAGTGTCTTAGGATCCTTTTTCTCAACCTGGACACAAGATAGATGACCATATAGGCATGCCAAATGGAGGGCAGTATCTCCATCTTCCACTGCAAGATCAATGCTCCCATTCCAGCTATCTGCATTTCACAGATCAAATAGCAGAATGTTCATATCAATGATGGGGGTGGGATGGCAAAAATTATCAACCAGCATTGGTCACAAAAGCTAGTTTCACCATGATACAATAAAGAATCCGGTGTTGCCTTCAACCATGAATTAGATGGTAAATAGTTTCCAGAATTCTCCAATAGAAACATTAATAGGATTGTCAGCCAGGCAGAACTCCAAGAGAAACTAGTGCAAATGAATGTCATGGAAAACTCAATAGGTCATTGCCAGGAGAGACAGATGACCTAGAACAGTTATTTTTGTTTTTCAGCATACACTAAAAATGATAGAAATTTTGAATAAACAGCAAGCTAATTTTATAAATGAAGGGGATTTTTCTTTTGTGCTTTTTATTTGAAGTATCATCATTAATTCATTTCAGTTTGGTTCACTAAAGGCCCAATATAGAAACTAACAAGGGCTGGTACAAAATTATTTAGGTTCAACTTTAAGCCATTTTGATCTGTGGGTTTAACCGAAGACAACTCTTGGGTCTAACATGGATCCTGTGTAAACCTTCTTAGCTTTTACCCAACCTTAAATACATTTACTTCTTGCATAAATTCAATTGAGTCCATTTGAGTGAATATTAGAGAAAACATGAACGTACCCACTTTCAACATGGATCCTCATCTTTCAGACCTATCTTAGATCCACGGTGTCAATTTTGGATCTAACAGTCTCATTTGACTTTAATTTGGTACAACTTATATGTATATCCAAACACAGCTGTTTTTACAAATCATTTCAAACAGTTTGTCATTCACATAGCAACCAATTGTTTTCTATTTCTTTTTTGTGAACATTTATTATTTCTGCTTATTACAGATGAGTAGTAAACATATCTATATCCAGACAGCCACAAAATTATTTCAAGTAGCAAAGACAGTTGGAGAACTTGAATATTCATACGAACCAGTATGTCACATCAACAAGGGTGAAAAAGAGTTGCATGTTCAAGCGCACATGGAAACATAAACATATTATTTATTTGTACACACGTGAGATGAGATGACCTTGATTCCGGACAGTATTGTCAACAGGGTTACTACATAACCAAGTGTCTTCAGCAACATTTTAGTGCCAGCAGAGCCAGACAGTGGTAGTTACACCACAACATTATGCTGCCACTACCACAGGATTGGAGACTTATTGTGTTGAAATCATGACAGAATCTTCAAACCCAATGGCCGCAGCTACCTCTTGTTTCACTTTTCAGGGCCTTTGGTATCTCATAAGTTTGTTGCTACTGCAGTGGCTTTTAAATCAACAAGATTGTCACTGCATAAGCAGGACTCTATCACCTAAACATTAGAATGCATTATTGAGTAATGCGGAACTGACCTGAGGATACTTACATGGCAAACTTTCTTGGACTTAGCAAAATCTGACATGGTTTTCCCTTTCCGAAGCAACAAAGAGAAACTTCATTGTTAAAGAATAAGAATGAGCTGACAGGAGGGGAAAGATGTACCTAATCCTTCTATTTATTCGGATGACCTGCTTTTGATGGAATTTTTTAGTGCCAGGGTTTGTGGCATTGTCAAACTAGCAAGTACTCCACACATGCCTCTTGCTACCTAATGGAGGTCCAAAGCCCAAATTTTGCACCATGGCCACCAATGCTGCAGTAGATAATTGTGCTCTTCCAATGTTGATTAAGACTCCCCCAACTTAGCTATTTGATTGATGAACCAAAATCTCCACTAGAGTTTCATGGTGTGCAAAGATAAAAGGTAAATAAGTGACTGCAAGTCTGCAGTCCCATGACAACACATTACACAAAAATTTGCCAATAAATAACTAGACCTTTTATGTTATTTGCTATGTCACCTGGGTACGGGTGCGGGTGCGGGTACGGAGGGTACAACACAGCAATTCCAAAAAAAGTGGGAACGGGGATACGACTAGATATATACTGAAAAATATATATTACATATCTAAAATATACTGAATATATATTATATATCTAAAATATACTGAAAATATATATTATATATTGAAAATATAATACATACAACAACAACAACAACTACGCCTTCATCCCAAAACAATTGGGGTCAGCGATATGAACCAAAAAAGAAATTCATTTTGGGTCTTCCACATGAATCCTTTTCCTCCAATCATTTCTATCCAACGCCATGTCCTCGGTGAGGTTCAAAGCATTCATATCCTTTCCTATCATCTCCATCCAAGTCTTCCTAGGCCTACCCCGACCTCTTTTAACTAATATATTTTCCCATTTCTCCAACCTTCTAACTCGAGCATCATTAGGCCTTCGCCGAATATGTCCAAACCACCGTAAACGATTCTCTCGCATCTTATTTTCAATGGGTGCAACACCTACCTTCTTACGTATCTCTTCGTTCCGAATCTTATCTTTTATTGTATTTCCACACATCCATCTAAGCATCCGCATCTCAGCTACACTCATTTTTTGAATATGATGTCTCTTGGCAGCCCAACATTCCGTACCATATAGTAAAGCGGGTCTAATAGTCGTCCTATAAAACTTTCCCTTCAACCGCAATGGCATTCTACGATCGCACAGCACTCCAGTAGCACTTTTCCATTTCATCCACCCAACCTTTATCCTATGATTTACATCTCCATCAATTTCTCCATACTTTTGAATGATGGATCCCAAATATTTGAAATAATCATTCACCGGTATATCTTGCTCACCAAGCTTCACTACACTCCCATCACTACTTCGTTGCTTACTAAACCGACATTCCATATATTCAGTCTTACTCTTACTCAACTTAAAACCTCTAGCTTCCAATGTCTGTCTCCATAATTCTAACTTAGCATTAACCCCAGCTCTAGACTCATCAATCAAAACAATATCATCAGCAAACAACATACACCACGGTACATTTTCTTGAATTGATCTCGTAAGCTCATCCATCACTATCGCAAATAGGAAAGGGCTTAAAGCAGATCCTTGATGTAACCCAATCGTTATCGGAAAATTGGTTGTCACCCCTCCACAAGTGCGGACATTG
Organism: Nuphar pumila; assembly: GCF_984573655.1. Taxonomy (NCBI): domain Eukaryota; kingdom Viridiplantae; phylum Streptophyta; class Magnoliopsida; order Nymphaeales; family Nymphaeaceae; genus Nuphar; species Nuphar pumila. The sequence continues at coordinate 7,065,195 of NC_143259.1, forward strand.
GTTATTACTCCTTCATACATATCTTTAATTATACTAATGTACTTGAGAGAAACACCTTTCTTCATCATTGTCCACCAGAGAACGTCCCTAGGTACTCTATCGTATGCCTTCTCTAAATCAATAAAAACCATATGCAAATCTTTGTTCCTCTCTCTATATCTTTCAATAAGTTGTCTAAGAAGATGTATAGCTTCCATAGTTGATCTTCCACGCATAAAACCAAATTGATTCTCAGATACCATGACAACCTTCCTCAACCTAGACTCAATCACCCTCTCCCAAAGTTTCATAGTATGACTCATGAGTTTTATACCACGATAGTTTGTGCAATCTTGTATATCACCCTTATTCTTATATAAAGGCACCAAAGTACTCTTCCTCCACTCATTAGGCATCTTATTTGTTCGCCAAATCAAGTTAAAAAGATTTGTCAACCATTCTAAACCTTTCTCTCCCAAGCATTTCCAAGCCTCGATAGGTATACCATCTGGGCCAACTGCCCTTCTTGATTTCATTTTCTTCAAAGTCTCTGCAATTTCTTTCTTTTGAATCTTGCGCATGAAGTCACGATTTATCTCATGAAAAGGAATGGAGAAGTCTCCAAGATCTTGAGCATGACTATCATTAAATAGCTTATCAAAATAATCTTTCCATCTCTCCTTAATCTCCTCATCTTTGACTAAAACCCTTTGTGTTTCATCTTTGATACATCTAACCATACCCAAATCCTTCGATTTCCTATCTTTCATCTTTGCAAGCCTATAAATATCCTTCTCGCCTTCTAATACATAATATAAATATAATATAGGACACGATAAATGCCATGTCTAGGTACCAGTACCCGTGTCGACATGGGTACGGCACCCAAGGTGCCGTGTCGCGGTAACATAGGTTATTTGCATTAGAATTTGAACTGCAGCTTCTTGTAACCAATCAATAAAGTGCCGATAACATGGATCAAACCCTAGACCCCACTGACATAGGACACAGAGAAGCAGTAGCTGAGAAATTTAAAGATCTCCAGCTCCACTATAAGTCTATAACCTACCATTGGCCCCTGGATTTGAAGATGAATCCTTGCTAGCACTGGAGCAAACTGGAAACTACCCGAGTCCCAAAATCAGGAAAGTCATATGACTCGTATCCCATCACAAGCCTTAAACCACCAAAGAAGAACACTAGTAACTTCACTACAAAACCAACTTGAGGTATTACACATCATAGTAAGAAGAGACGGGAAGTCTTCACCTTAGACATGATTATTACAATAGAGTACTAATAAAAATGTCAATCAAAAGTCGAAACAGTAAAAAGATGCCACTGCCCATCCAAATATGATGAATCAGAGCAGCAAACATAAATATATTGGTACAGTGTCACACCATGCTCAATCTGGAGTCATTACATAACACAATGAAATGAGACTCGTTCGTTTGGTTAAATGCAAAACTTCTCTATGAAGATTCATACATTTTCTTCATCCTTTTTCAGTAACGCCTAAGGCTTAATTATACAACCATCTTTCACTTGCATGTTATTTGCTCCCCAAAGGGAGATCAATATTCCTTGCATGCTGTTGCAAAACAACAAATTCTAATGTCATGACTTCTTGACACTTGGCACACTGGCTGCACATCAATACTCCCCTATCCACAACATGTGAGTATACTGTCTTAAAAGGATTAGTATTATGTTTCAGTACTGCGAGTACACTAATTCTTATCATGATGCAAATCAACTGATTCAAACAAAAAGGAGCTATGATGAAGCTTAGACTTAAAGGATAGGAGCAAGGTTGTACGGATCGTATCATAACCCGTATCGATCGGGCCCAAAATAAGATATGTATCGTATCACATTGTAAAAAAAATTTGTAAATTTTGAAAAAAATTAAAAATTCTAAAAAAAGCGTAAAACATCAGAAAAATGGCAAAAATTCTAAAAAATCATAACACACAAAACAATGATGAAATGCACGGAATGCAACCATAAAATTACATGCGAAACATTTGTCTCTATGAGCTACATAATACATCATCAATCATCAAATCTCACAAGAACAATGCAAAATAGTAATATCTCATTACAATAAGCTTTCACTTCATTCACATTAGCATTTAAAATCTTTCATCTCAAAGCATGATAATGAAGACATCTTGTATCCAGGCCCAATGTTGGTTATGACATCTGCCATGACCTAAAAATCAAATGAATTTGCTGAATTGAAAGGAATGCAAGCATCATAAAACCATCTTCCAACTGCGATATTCGCCTGCTCGACTAAATGCTGAGAAGTCACAGCAGTACGAATATCAGGCTGTGCCTCAAAGGCAGCCCTAGGAGAGAAAATAATCCTAATAGAGACTCTAGCTTTACCTCCTCTCGAAGAACTCTTTCTTCCTTATTTTTTCTACTACTCTTCTTTTGGTGCTTGCGTCACTACTACCGGCACCACCAATCACACCCTTCCCTTTAATTGCAAAATTTTCTACTTCAGATGCTATGCTAAGATCAAAAGTAAGAACTCTTCACCATACACATCCTCGCATGGATCTGCATACCCCATTTCTGCCACATTCACTTCAACCGAGAGATACCACTCAAAAAAACTGTATGACAATAGTTGCACTCGATTTTTAATCGGTTTTCACTCATTACACGAGTGCCCCATTGTCATGTGGGATCATTTGAAGTCATCTTCCTCCAAAATAACCCAATAAAAGCAAGAAATAAGATTTTTTTACCATAACTTTCTTTGGGTGAAAAAATAGTGAAAATGCACTCTTCACGAAATCCCTCTCCCCGGCGCAAAGATCAGCCCCCAAGATTGTCTTAAGACTCCTAAGGTGTGTGGGAAGCTCTCTAGTATGTTCTATACGAATGAGAGTTTCGGCCCTCAAAAGCCCTTTAAAACCCAAAAACCTAAAACCTTGGTTTTGCCCTCTTTAAAGAATGTTGATACTGTATAATACGATATGGTATGGCTCTGTATCATACAGTACACGTACAATTCATGTACAATACACATTCGTATCGATATGCGGGTGTGTATTGTATCGTGCCCTTGCATTGATACAATACAAACAACATTGGATAGGAGGCATCAATAGACTAAGCCTAAAGACCAAGCTACATCAGGCAGATAGACGGGGAGAACCAGAGCAATGTTCATCAAGAATCAAACGAAAAACAACCACTTGAGAAACTTGTTAACCAGGACTTTCTATAAAAAAATCTAATTATAATAAGATTGATGTCCTCGTAAAACCATCAACAAGAGAAGAAATTTTACATGTGATTTGAAATCACATGAGATGTAACCTAAAGGATGTATTTTAATCTTTTAGAATCTCATGCAAATGAGAAAGAGAATGTGATTTCAAATCACATTTGAAGTGAATCTCATGTGATTCCAAATCACATGGTAGAATATGTGATTTGAAATCATATGACTTCAAATCACATTTGATTCCATCTCATGTGATTTGGAATCACATGAGATGCAACCAAACATACCCTTAAGCTTCAACCCCACTACCACAGGGCCAGTGAAGAGATGTAGGGATCTCTCTCCAGGAGTGTGTCAAAGGTAACTATAGGATTTTGGTTGTTCTTTTGGCAATATGCATGCCCATACTCAGTCCAGCTTCTTGCGCTTTCTGTGCATTTCCGCAAGTGGTGAATCTAGGGTGCAGCTATCCATCAGTGAAAATTTTGATTTCTTCCTCTTCCTTTATGTGGAAGATTGGTTTAGTCTGGGGTTTCAATTGCATTTCCAACAATGCAGCTCCTTTTGCCACGCAAAAGAATCTGAATTTTCCATTCTAATACATGTGGTTTCATGATATTGCTTCTATTTTTGGAGTTGATTCTACGCACTATCTTTCTTTGCATGCTCCTTATTTTTAAATGGTATTTTAGGTGGAACTAAGGCAACCACTTCACATGGACACCCAACTGTCTCACACAAAAAAATCATTCATTTAATAATGTGATCCTATGTAGTTTTTTAACACATTTCTAGCATAATTTACTATTTTTTATTTAACTTATAGATTTTAATTAAAATCTTTTTAATTTCACTTGAAACCAATTCCATCTCATTCACTTCAGTCTGATTTTTTGAATCATTTGCAAAAAAAATTCACCCTTGGAATCAATTTAACAACATTGGTTCAATTGCATCCACTTATCCATGAGAGTAGGACAAGTTGGGATCTCGCATTGTGATCCCTAGAGCAGCATTCCAACTTATACAAGTTTACTGAATAACTGGTACTGTTGCATCCCGCAATCATTTGTACATAAAATTTGAATAAGTAGAAATATTGCAATGGGAAGCACAATCTGAAATCCTAAGTCACCCTGGTTTCCTGATAAGTGGACGAATGCAAATACCCTCTTAGTTGGTGCATGCCGGCAATCACTCTTCTAAGTAAGTATGATAGTTGTTGCCCTAAACTATGGGGCTGATGGCCATGGTGCCTCATACAAGGGCCCATAAGCCAGTAACCTAGTTAGTTATCGCTTACCCAAGAATTTTTTGAAATTTACGTTTTAAGTTTTTGTAAAACTCTCATCTTACTTTTCTTATATGTTTTTACCACAAATATAAATATGTTTTCTGGATAAGACCATTCCCTCGATCAGGTGGGCTGGTTTGGTTGGGTAGTTTCTATAGGGCTAATGGCTAATGGCAATCCAAAGGAGGCATAGTTGGATATTGATAAGAATCAAAGTATTAAGCGTAAAAATCACTCTGAACTCTGAAGTAGAGATTCCCAGCCTCATGGCGTTCAGCCCACCGAATTTTGTCCCACTTTATTGATCTATAGTTGCTGCTCTTCCTTCAACGAGTTGGTGGTTTGCACTCTGCATGCGATCCACAATACAACATGTCAACCTATTCTATTTATCTGGAAAAGCGTGTGGATGTCGGCACATCACTAGGATTAAACGGATTGTTCTTGCACAGATGTAGTGGAAACATGGGTTTAGACGACTACCACCATAAACTCTCATCCAAATTGAACAACAGGCCCACTTTTTCAAACTATGCAAGGCCGTTCAACTTCTTCATATAACCATTCAATGATTTTGTGTATGCCAAAATTTGCCCAGATTACAAAAAAGATACTGACAATTAAAACAAAATCAAAACGACGACCGACCCACGTAAGGGGTGGAGTGAAATCAAAGCAACAAGATACAGAAACCACCCAATCAAGCTCGATAGGATGGAAGATCTTCCAGAGACAGTTTTGCAGACTAGACTTTCTCCACAATAAGAAAAAACGCAGAAATACTCGTATGGTTCAATAGAACGAGTAGTACCACTTTGTGCATAAATTTCACTGTATTCAGATGAACATGAGAGAGAGAGAGAGTACCGAGAGCGAGACGGAGGCGTTGGACGTCGCCGGCCTCGGCTGCGGACGCGAGGGAGCGCAGTTCGGGAGAGAGGTCCTCCGGGCGAGACAAGTCGATCCATTCTTCTCCTCCGTCGTCGTCTTCTTCGTTCATGAGTCCGTTAAGCCTCCCAGGAACGGCCATGGCCTCGATCGCTTCCCTCGTTCTCAGAGGAACCGCGCTTCCCCTCGTCCAAAGAAAGGAGGGAGGGAAAAGGCCGCTGGGAAAGGTGCACCCTAAGCGAGGCTCCATCTAGACCGTTAATCTTGACGCACAAAGAAAGGGCCTTTTGTGGGTGCCACACGTGTACAAAAAATAGGTTATGGTACGGTATAATCTTTTTATACATATAGTATATATTAGGGGTCGGCAACCGGGCCGGCCGGCCAATGGGACAAGCCAACCCGGCCCGTCAGGGCAGGGTGTGGGCCATAATTTTAGGCCCGGGCCGAAACCCGGCCCGGTCCTTCGGCTACCGGGCCGGTTCTGAGATATTTATTAACTTTTTTAATAATATAAAAATTTATAAATTAACTATTACAATTAATTCATTTTTTGTTAATTTTAAGAGTGGGTAACTATTACTAGCTATTAATTTTATATTTTCATTTAATTTATTTTTTTATTCTAAGAATTATTGTGTTAGTTTTATTAAAAAATAATCTACAAATGAGTTTGGAATGGGCCGGTCGTGATGGACTTGACCCGCATCACAGTGGCCCGTTGGACTAATGGGTTGAGCCATGGGCTTCTCTTAAAACCTGAGCTGGTTAAGAATCGAGTCAAAACGTGGCCCATTAGTAAACGGGTCAGGCCGTTGACTGGGCTAGCCCGATCAATAGCCTGATCAGCCCGATCTATTAGCGGGCCGGGCCGGGCTGATACACACAGAAAATTAGAATGTGTAAACCCATTAAATATGTAAATGCTTGTGCACCAACAGCAACCATCTAATTTCTAGATCGACGACTCCTGTGTAGTTTCTCCTCTCTTTTTTCCTCTCACCATCAACCTCCTTTCTTTCTTCCTTCCACCTCCATCACCGACCTCCCCGCCGTGTCCCTTCTCTCTCTCACCGGAGGACCACCACGGTGGAAGATCGTTTGGCGAGGCAGCAAGAAGGTCATTCGCCGTCCCTAGGTGGAGAGAGAAAGCAGTGTGCAGAGAGGGAGAGGTCATGCGAGAAGGGCGCGAACAATGTGAGGAGGTCGTCTATCGTCCTTGGGTGGAGTGCAGTAACGAGAGAGAGAGAGCTGAACTATAACCATCAACATTACGATACGAAAACAGGTTCAACCAACATTGAACCTACCGGGTAACCAAATCCGGGCCCAAGACATGCCAAGGAGCCCCAAAAAAGGAAAAAAGAAAAGTAGAGATGCAAGGGGAAAAGGAAAAAAGAAACAAAAAACAAATACAGTTAGGCGACGAGCATCACCCTGGATCATGAATGGTCCCTGGAGGCAGATGGTGTTGCAGATCAGGAATGTTGATGCGGAGAATGGCGTATACGTCCGCCAAAATAAGGTTCACTATTTTGTTGAACACTGCCGGAATATGCTGAAAATAGCGTTGTTGTGAGTCATCCATACGGCCCACCATGACGAGAGAAGCCAAGTTCGCCAAATAATATGTCATTTGTTGCAATGACGAACTGGTTGAGGACCCCATAACAAATCGTTGGCGAACGATTCCTGGCGCACGCTGACCCCCGGCTTATTCCAAGTCACCTTAAAGATGTTTTGAAAAACAGAGCACTCCCAAAAAAGGTGAAAGGCAGATTCTTCAGCCGCCTCACACAACACACATCTACTCGGCAGATGAAATCCGATGGATTTGAGGAAGTTGTCAGTCTGCACCCGATCATGTAAGATTAGCCAAGCCAGGAAACATGATCTCGGAGTGGGACCCTTGCCCCAGATCAGGTTCGTCGGGAACCGGTCCACCCCCGACGGAAGGAGAGAGAGGTAGCCTTCTTTTGAGCGGAAAAATCCGTTCAGAGAAAGGTTACGACCAAAGAACTGAGACTGCGAGTCAACATTTCCATTATGAGACAGAACTGCAGACCATGCTTGGATCCATGATCGTTGAAGCTTTGATATAGTTCACTGACGCACGCTTGTGGATAGTGGTGCTCCAGGCTGCCGTTGATACACGACTGATTTGAAGCGGCAGACCCAGATAAGAAAAATAGTTATTCGATACCGAGCATCCGAATATCCGTTGGCCCATGTCCAACATTGATGGAGGGGCGTTGACCATGGATAGACAACACTTCTCGTAGTTCAAGGATAGACCTGACATCGATTGAAAAACAAGAAGGACAAACTTGAATCTTAACATTTGTTGGATGAAGGCCCTTCCGAAGATAATTATATCATCGGCGTAGGTCAGGATCTGACTACGACACTTTTGAATACCGAGAGATTCAATTAGATCACCCTCCACTGCCCTCTTAACCAAAACCATCAGGCCTTCAGAGACGACGTTAAAGAGTAACAGAGACAGAGGACATCCTTGTCGAAGACCACGACCAAGTTTGAATTGTTTTCCCTTGACCCCCATTGATCTGAATTTGTGATTGGGCATTGGTTACCAGCTCATGCACCCAGCTAGAGAAACGCCTACCGAAGCCCAAGTTTGCCAACATGTTGAAGAGGAACGGCCAATGAACCGAGTCGTAGGCTTTATGAAAGTCAAGCTTTAGAGTGAAAAAGGCCCCCTCGTTGATCTTGAGAGAGTGCAACACTTCTGTAGCCAAAATGAAGGAATGTTGAAGTAGAGTCGTTGATCTTGAGAGAGAGAGAACTGTGCAGAGAGGGAGAGGTCGGGCATGGAGGGCGTGAATGAGGGTAAGAAGGCGAGGGAGAGGGTTTAGTGCAGAAAGTCCAACATCAGAAAGACTATCCAGCAATGAAGGGATGACAAGGAGGCAGAGGAAGGAGCGGTGGTGGAGGTGGTGGGAGGGAAAGGGAAAAGAGGAAAGAAAGGAAAGGGGAACCCTATTGGTACAAAGAGTCGTTCGATTTGAAGATCGGACAGTTCCTGTTGGTGCATTGGAGCTTATATATTTGATGAGTTTACATATTCTAGTTTCTCATATACACAATATACATATTATACATTTTTTATACATGCATTACAAATATATTTTTATATATTTAATATAATATCAAGCTTTTAAAAATACTTAAGAAACAAATATTTTAAAAAAAGAGCTAGCTCGTGATTAACTTGTAAAGCTTGGTTCATAATGAGCTCATACTCGTGATAAAATCATTATGCAAGCCTGAGCATGAGTTTACCCTTAACAAACCGAGCCCGAACAACCTAAGCTCAACATATTTACCAGCCATATGTGCAAAACTCAAAATCTTAAAAAAAAAGTGAAAAGCCAAATTAAAACTCTGTATAAATACGACAAACAATGGGTCGAATATCTGACCATTAGAGTGTGGCAACCCCGAGATTTCAACCCTTGAAAATACATGAAATTTAAAACTTTTTTTTATCTTTAATATGCAGAAACACTTGAAAGCACATGCAAAAGTGAGCAACTGTAAATACTAACATCACCATGAAGCCTTATGAAGTGTCCCATAACCATTTCGCTAAATTAAGTAGCAGCATCCGTCGGTAGAAGAATAGGAAAAGTAGCAGACACGGGTCACTCTTTTGCGACTTCAGACAATAAAGAGTGGAGGAAGTGTTGGAGTCACTTATGTATTTGAGAACTCGATCATTCAACGATCTGCATCTAACAGTGTTGCAAGTACCTTCAACAAAGATGATAGATATCTGATTGTAAACTTTACCACAACTTACACTTGTGGTGTATTGTGTCCCAATCAGTTTGCCACGAATTAACTAGTAAAAAACGATGCAGAGAACTTGAAGAATCCGAACAAATGATACCAATAGAGACCAAATAACCAATAAAAAAAATGTGAACCAAGGTAGTTTATATTCTGATAGCAGTTTGAGTGAATCTGACGATGACCAAAACTGATAAGCAGACACCGATAACAGTTTGGGGCAACTTTGAGACCAATTTGATGCACTCTTATATCAGTGTGGTAGGCTATGGTACGAGTTTGATATGCTCTGATACCAGTTGTTACAGCCTTTTTTCTCCGCATCTTCTTGACTTGCGCAGAGAGGAAGATTGATGGGTTGTCTCGATCATGCGACGATCATGCGACACACAGCTTGCCTTAGGCAAGGAGCTACGTAAGCCTAGCGGAAGAGAGTCATGCATATCCCATGCACACTTGGCACAACAGAATATCAGAAGCGATAAAGTCAAATGGATCAATAGAGTGGGGCAATGTCAATTATCAATGTGAAGAGCCTTCAAGCCTACGAGGAACGGGTGTGTTGCCTTTATATGATAAACGCACAAGCAGTCGATGGTCAATATAGCCAGTTATGCGTCTGAATAATCATTCCAGACCTTAGATTAAGCATCAAGTTCCAAAGACACACCGAACGAGGGGTATATTGTATTTTAGCACTTGCGGGTCTCGCAGAGCACAGCGTGCATCCTGCGGAGAACCCCTCGCTGCGATAAAGAAGTCTTTTTGGATCTCAGCCTAAGCCAGCTGCTAGTTTGACGTAGTGAAGCTCCCTAGCCAAGAGGAATCACTGTCACTCAACATGCACTCGTTGCGAGGTTGGGCGACAAGACGAGCGACTAGAGTGAGCCCTACACATGTCTGCTAATGTCCGTGAAAAATTTGTATACTCGTGAGCACCCTCGTGCACTCTGATGTGTTATTCATGAGATATAAGGGTTGCCCACTTCGGACTGCACAGTGGTGCACCAATGCAAGTCAAGAGGAAGGTCACCTATATAGGTGTTATGGGCGTTGACTCTCCGTCAATAGGACGAACCCTAATATCCATTGAAAATGCACCGCTTTTATTCTCAATAGAGTTCTCGAACATAGACTTTGTATTCTACCGAAATGACCTTATCGGAGATTTCGATCTTGGCTCAATAATTCTCAATGTGCAAGAAGAAGCATGTCCCCGAAGTTCTGGTGGGCCCTCGTGGGCACTGACGTGCCACCTTCGGATGAAGTTGCTTTTTCTGTGATCTGACTTCACATGCGTGTTTCCCACATATGATTGTGCAGGAGAATACTCAACCGTGGTACATGAATTCCGCAAGAAAGTATTTTGTTTGTGGGCTTGAAGTTGAGATAGGCTATAGGTGGCTTAGCACCCACAAAACATGGCACATGGCTGTGGATGACCAGAGAGACTCCCATGACATGGGAGCATGGCGCTAAGCAGATGCACTTGAGAAGTAACGCACACACTTTAGGCTTGCTTGTTGAACTGATTACGAGAAGTATAATGTTGTCTCATACCATCGTCACATGCGATAGCCAAGGCATGCATCATAGGCCCTACCTCACGGCACACACGCAGGTGCACCGCTTTTGGCTGGTAACAAATAAAGTTCAGTACAATCTGCACTTTTTGTTGGGCCCCACTGAATGGTTGTGACGAAGGCCACGGGAGGTGGAATCAAAACATAAAAATAAAAAATTCTTGTTTTGGCATATTACCTAATCCGAGCTAATGCTCTCTCTCTCTCATATTTATGTACGCAATATCCCATCTTATTCCAATTTTCCTGATTTGTTGGACTTGCAGTCCCAGCAGGTCAGACCTGAACCACAACTAGGTAAATCTAATTCAGAATAATCTGCTTCTTGGATCTGCCAATAAAAAAAAGATCTGCTTCTCTGATCTTGTGGGTCTAACCCAAATGCTAATGCGACCAATAATATCAGATGCTAGGGCAGTTAATGGGTTAGATTTGTATTGGGTACTCCATTTAACCCAGAAACGGATACATTGGTATTGTCATAAAAATTGCCCACCTTAATAATATGCAGGTCGACCCAAACCCAACCCTAGCAACATCCAGGGCAGGTTTGGGTATTGATTATTTGTCTGATTTCCAATCTGACCCGACCTGACCCAAGCATCTTGTATGTAGTTTTGGTGCTTCTTAATTTATATAGATCCAGCTTTGTGATCTTATTTTCTCGATCCAACAAGACACGGACCCAAACTTGACAAGTGGTTGTTTGGTTGAATTGGGTAAAACACCTTGATGGGTCTCATACCCGAACCATTGTACAGCCCAACTTACGGCTAAAACTCTGATCAAGACTTGCCGGCCCACTCAAATATTTGATGCAAAAATGTTACTGATAAAGGCATTAATGTATTTATTAGATGCAAAAATGTTCATCTGAGGGCAAGTCAATTCGGTACTGAGCCACCACCAATCCCCAAATGCAAAAACTGCTCCTTAAATATTGTGACAAAGTATGATATTTTGGTGAAATTTTAAAATGCTAATAAAAACATAATATTTTCAAAATATCGTGATCTTGTCATTTATATGAAAATATATATCGCGCGATTACATATATTTATTTAACAAATGATAAGAAAACTTTGTTTTATTTATTATAAAGTTTACCATATATTTTTTAATTGTCATTTGTCGAACTTTGCATAGTTTTCTGAAAACCACCAAAAGGTTTAAAAATCTCCCAAGAGTTTTATAACAAGCAAATTGTTACTGTATGGTTAGCGGTAGTTTATTTAATCACAACAAGAAAAAACACGAACCTCTTCGTCATTACCACGTTATGCATATTAACATGCAAGTACATAAACTAAACTTGTGAATACAAAAAAATATCAAGAAATTTATCATGATGTCGCTTCACTTCTATTTCTTGCCATCCTCGTCGATCACAAACGCGGATAATGGGAATTTTCGGGAAAAATCCCAGTATGTGTCTTAAACAGGATATTCCCAGATTTTTGGCAGTCAACTGACATCTCGGAGACGGCTACCCAGAGGAGGAGCTCCCTCGCCTTCACGCCAGTCACCTTCTTCGTCCGCCGTGGCTCGATGAACTCCGTGACTTCTGCAGCGAAAGAGACACTCCGGCCGATCTGATGGAAGTACTGCTCCTTCTTTTGCCTCGACCATTTGGAGCCCTCAGACCGGGCGAGTCCGATCTCAACTATGTTGTCGAGAGGGAGGAGACCCCTAGGGATGCCGAACTCATCAAGAAGCTCAGCTGATCTCTTTTGGCACTCAATCTCACCCACGTATATCTCAGCTTTTTCTCTCATGGATTCAATCATCTGAGAAGCCTCTCTCTCTCTCTCTCTCTCTCTCTCTCTCTCTCTCTCTCTCTCTCTCTCTCTCTCTCTCTCTCTCTCTCTGTTTATTCACACAGTATTGCTTGTTGTCCTATGAGTACAGTGAAAGGCCAGTGAGGAAATTGCATGCCCGTGGCCATATTTATATGCGCCATGGTTACCTCCCACCTAACAAGTTGAACTCTCTCTCTCTCTCTCTCTCTCTCTCTCTCTCTCTCTCTCTCTCTCTCTCTCTCTCCAGCAGGCTAGTAGGTATGAGGCAGATCCGCACCCGTTACTTATTTGATTCGTTGGGTGAAATGCATCAGTTGTTTTATTGATATTATTCAGGTAGGTTCAAATCCCATGAGCATCACCCCTGCCTAGGGATGGCAGTGGGGCGGGGCGGGGGACAAGGTCTCCACCCCCGCCCCGCCTCAAGATTTTATCCTCCACCCCCCACCTCCATCCCCGGCGGGGATGGATTTTATCCTCCACCCCTGCCTTCATCCCCGTTTCATGTCCTCCATCCCCGGTTCAAACGGGGATGAGGCAGGGCGGGGAAAAGTGCATGTCCATCCCTGGATGGGAATGGATTTTAACCTTCGTCCCCGCCTCCATCCCTGTTTCATACCCTTTATCCCCGGTCCAAACGGAAAGAGGCGGGCCCCGCTTTCCCCGGGTCCACTGCCATCCCTACCCCTGCCGCAAGCCCAAGCGTGGTAGGCCCTACTGAATTTTCTTGCTTATATTATCTTTTATTTATTTATTTTGTCTTTAGTATGACCTTCTTGTTGCTTCAGTTTATTTGAGAGAGATAGAGAGTGTGCGAATGTTTCATGATTCCCAAAATATACACGATGTGGCCGATCCACAGACTAGGTTGATGATATCTGACAGATATCAAAAACATTGTTAGGTTAAAATGCTTGACCTCTTGGGGGAGTACTCTCAACCAGCTCTACCCACATGGAATTGCAATTAATGTCTTTCCTTGTAGCAAAAACGACTTATTCCTAGGACGTTTAGGGCTGGTAACCTGACCCTATTCGGGCTTGGTTTGTTTTCCAGTAGATTGAGCTCGTTAATCGGCTTGTATTCGTGTTAGTGTTAAGCCAAGCCGAGCTCAATCTTGGCTCGTCCTTGAATTAGATGAGCCAAACATGAGCCATGAATTGTGTAAAAACATTTCATGTATTTACATGAAATATATATTTTTATATATCAAGCTTAATATATTTTATATATTACACTTACTAGTTAATATGTTATGTATATGTTTTTTATGCATCCTTCTCTTTTGTATATATATTTTATTCAATCTTCTTTTTATATATTGCACTTAAAATAGATATTATACATAAAATATAATTTTTTATCTATGTCAGCTCTCCCGAGCCGCTATACAAGCTCTCCCGAGTTGTGTGGATTAACTTGTATTCGAGCTCAACTCGTTTAAGTTAAACAAGGTGCTCATGGCTCACCTTGACAACTATATGAACCAATGACTAACTAGATCGTGACAAGCCAAATCGAGCGAGTCACAACCTCCTCTGTTCATTTACCAGCCCTAAGGACAACAGCCACCAACCAAGCTGAATGTCACAATCTTTGAAAGCCACTGATGCATTTCACCTGACTCATCAAATTGTTGGTCAAGCTTCTCTAAAAAAAAATTGTTGGTCAAGCATTTGCCTCATGCCAACTTTAATGTTAGAGAAAGAGAGAGATGCATGTAGAATAATTGACAAGGCCATGTGCAGCATCGGTGGACCATCAAATACAACATTACAAGTTAGCAAAACTTATATTAAAAGCACACGAGCCCTGCTTGAGCCGATCGACATTGGTCTGTTCAAGCTTGGCTTATCAACACAGACATGTTTGAGCTTTGGCTCGAGTTCAACAACCTGAGTATACGCCAGTATTATTTGAGGTTCTTTCAAGAGAAACCAAAATTTCAAAACATCACAAGACTTTCCCTCTGCAATTTTCCCAAGACCAAGACTTGTGAGATTGTTCCAAACCAACACGTAGCAATAGAGGAACCAAAACTAATGCATACAGCAATACAAAAACAACCTTCATGCTGTCTGAAATTGCAGATATTGTGCATGATCCGCTCCATAAGATCATACCTCACCCTCTCTAAGCACAGTATTTTAACTTTGTTTTCCTAAAATTACCCTTTTAAAATTCTTTTATAACAAAAAAAAAACTAACATACTTTAAACTTGGTCATTCTGGAACTGTCAATTTACTCCAGTAATCAAGCTAACTTACTACCGCACGGGATTCATGGCTCATGGTTTGGAAGATGTCCACTAGCCAAACAGTTTGTATTCACAAGCATTCTTCTGCAACTAACTAGGGGCTTTCTGATTTTTGATTTACAACGAGCATGGACAGTCACCAGCTGTAGCTGAACTGGAGAATTTAGCCTGCACTTGTCCAGCTAGGACTGCTCTTATTTTGTAGGGCAAATAGTAACAGCTCATCGGAGTTCCATCAATCTAGAACATGGTCAAGCTCCTGAAGTTTGTGCAGTGTGCTGCTTCAATCATGGTCAAGTCAGCATATCCATGATTAAGCTAGGTGAGCCATTGAACAGTATTGCACATAACATCAGACCTTCATATATGGACAGCCTCTTTTACCTTAGCCTAGCAGGAGCATCTGAAGGGAATTAACGTCAAGACCCCTCGGTTAAGATCACATCGACTTCAAATAATCCAGCTATCTCATCTGACCCTCTAAATTGATTGCTCACTTGGGAGTCTAAACATGCCATATTCCATCCAACTTTTCCATTCTGCATATCCCTTTGCAACAATCTCGCTATCCAATCATTAGCTGCAGCACCATTAGAAAGTGAAAACAAATAAGCATCATTCACCACTATATGATAATTTGCACGAACAAAACAATCATGTGTCATGTTATGATCTTTGGATGAGGAAGTGCAAAAGCTAAATGCTCATGCTCCTAGCTACAATAATGAAATATGTCAAATAACCATTTCAAGTCCCAACAAAACAAAGGAGGAGATTCAGACAAAAGTATATATTTTTCAGCACCAAAATGAAATTTATGTAGTATCATTCTGTCAATGACAACAACGATAAATACATAATTTCTGGGCAATGGAAATTCATAGGTATAGGAAGAAGCCTCATCAAATAGAGATTTTTTCTTTCAGCAACACTAACTACTAGTTATTTAGATATATTCCTGCACTGATAGTATTTCGTTCAAAGTCGGTAAAATCACAATAAACTCTCCAATATGGAAGCAAGACAACACATGAAAATGAGTAAAAGATTCAAGGCTTTCAAGGAAATTTCCTTTTGCAAACATTTTCATATATCTTTTTTTAATGACAGAAGACAAAAACATATTTCTGAGACATGGCTAGAGAATAGACAGAAATGAGAATGAGAAAGAATTTCAATACTCACTTGAAGCTGACATCGAGCTGTAACTCACCATGGTCCCCCAGATGATTAGCATGGTTCCTTGATGCATTGAATTCTGACTTGATGAAGCATCCCTTCTATAGATTATTTCCCTTTGACACAACCTGCAACACTGTGCCCTTAACAATCCATGCAGTGGATTCAGGCTGATGTTCGAGTGGTTTTAGTGGATGACAGCCACCATCATTGAGTTGCACACCATAGACAAATGGCAGTCTTAATGTTAAAAAACTTTCAGGTGGCAAGATAATTTGGGAACCAAGGTTAAAACGTGATTGGCTTTCACGATCATGAACTGATGCAGGAAGCAAAGATTCCTAAAAACCCAATCCATGAAACACAAATAGCTATCAGTACCAAGACTGAAACTCGAACTTAGAACAAAATGGAAAATAATATTCTCCAGTACTATCAGTTGCACAGTTCATTCAGTCAGTAAACAATTTATAAAAGTTCCTGCAGCTTCCTGCTAAGGAACAAACACGAGACTCTTCAGTTAAGGATTACCTTATCAACTATCACAAAAGCTAGTTCTTATCAAAGGAACATGAATAAAGTGTTGCATACCTCAAATTGCACAATTGGGCAGGTAGATAACACTGTGGGAAATGGTGGTGTAACCTACACAAAACAAACCTATAAATGGAAACCAGTCTAAATGTAAACAAGGAATTTAATGTCATAAAAATATAAGATTTCTCATAAGCCAGGACAACAAGAAACCAGATTATTTTAACTCAGGAATCTGTATACAAATATACAAGGCAATGTTAAGCACAGAACTATTGGCAGAATGATATTGATAAAAGGAATCCTGTGTAAGAGATAAACATGAAATGGAATCTGAACTGCTGTCTAGGCAACGGGCATGTGATGTAGCTCACCAGAAAACAAACAAATAAACATGTCAACTGTTCAGCTCTCTCTCTCATAACTTCAGCTCAAATTTCATATGGTTGCTATCATGGAAAATGGTATCCTTTCCCTTGTAGAGAAAATATTAAATGCATAATTCTCATCCATGCCACATTGTTGGCAATTTTCCCTGTTAAAAATCTTTGAAAATTACTATTAAAGAGTGAACATCCTTATTTTCCAAATAATTTCAAGCATCTCAATCATTAGTCGGGATGTGTGTGTGTGTGGGGTGGGGTGCTGGGGAAGGCAACTTGGCCGCCTTCTCATAGTTTCAACATGATCTAAAGAAAATGGAACTGAAAAAGTGAAACCTTCAAAACATTTAATCTTCATTCTTGGCATCAAAAGACAGTTGAAGACATGGGAAAGAGCTCTATTCCTGGGCCTTGTTGAATAGGTTTTTGTGAAGAGCATAACAGAATCCATTATTGCAACTACAGCCCATTGAATCAAAGCGGAAATTGATGATGTCATAGATCAATAAATGGGAGAGAGACCATCAATCTTGACATCGTCTGTTGATTGAGAGGCAAATAAGAATAAGAAAGGTCACCAAATACACAAAAAAGAACATTTCAGGTCAAATTATTGACTATGTAAAAGCGAGTGTTTTCTATTGCTTAGAAAAAGGGGAAAAGGAAATCGTGTAACTTACGTGTTCTGTTCTTTCACAAGGAAAAAGAAAGAAAAGAAACAAAAATGAGAAAAAATCAAGTACAAGTTTACTTTCATTTCTACATGCTTTGACCACCCACAAAATGCAGTATTAGAAGCAACTTTGAGAAGGCACTTGCATTGACCAAAAACAACTAATATGATGATGATGATGAAGAAGATGATTTGCAAGAAGCCTCCCAAGCCAAATAAGATCAGCAGTGATAAAGCATAGCATCACACATAACCTCAAAAAAAACTGTGGAAACATGAGGTTGCATCCTCTAGTAATAAGATGTGAGAATCACATAGGAATAAAAAAGCCTATGAAATAAAATGGCGAAACATATCTAACAATCCAAACAATTATATTCATGCAGTAATGATATGCAAGCACTTCACTACCTAAATAAATGTTTGTCATGCATCAGCAAATAAGAAACATCCAGCCAACAAAGTAGGCATACATGCTTGCACAAGACATTCTCAAGAGAATAATACCAGAAAAATGCGTTGAAGTTGTGAAATTGTGCTTGCAAACTTCACATCTGAGTGCTTTTTTGGCTTAGCCACTCGGCAGTATGGACAGTTCATATATATCGGCAAATTTGTGTTCAAAAGAGTAGATCCTTCACTGCCATCATTGAGAATGACATGTTGAAGACACTCATCATAGTCCTTCCAAACTCTGGGAAGTGTTGCATGCACCATAAAAGGTTGGCCCTGTTCCTTTTGTTGGTCATTGTCCAAAACTGACTCCTTTGACCTATTTACAGAAAGCTTTTCTGCTCCTGCTGTGTGTGGATCAACTTTTTCTTGTTTCTGAACCCTCCCCTGCTTTATAGCTTGTCCAGATTGGTTGTGTGAGTTTTCTACAGAAGAGGTTTGAGCATCATCAGCTGATGAATATGGAGAACCAAATCCTTCTAAATGTTCTGTGGATAGTAAAAAACGGTGTCCATAGGAGCATTCATGCTCCAAACCAACATAGACTATTGCATGTTTTAAAGGGGTGGTAGGCTGGACCTTTTTACTGCCATTCAATATAACTGGCACCACATTGCTTCCTATCTGTAAAAATGGACTGCCTTCCATCTGGTAGGTACTACCAATACTTTGTGAATTTTCCTGAACCAAGTTTTCATTCTGTTTTAAATTCCTCTGACTCCCACCAATTGCAGGGCTTCCACCTTCTTTCTGAAACTTCTCAACACTTTGTTTGATACTCTTCTCTGCACCTATTAGTGACTGTTTCCTTTGTTGAAGAGGAGGAAATGCTGAATCTTGATCCAATGGACCAGTAATTGCTGCTGTAAAAGGTTTCTTCATCTCAAGAGTTGGAAGTCCTCTACCAAAGCTGATCCTCTGATCACCTGAGGAAATGTTGCCCACCCCTTTCTTTTGAGCTTCTGTGGGTAACGGCATATTGGTAGCCATTTCAGGAACCGATTGAATCTTGGCATCTGATTTTGTGATTGAAGTAAGTGATCCTTTCCTTGTGTTTCCGATTGAAAACCCATTTGTATGACCTTGCTTAAAAGGAACTACTGTACACATTGACAGAAACTTCCTTTTTTTGCAGAATCCACTTTGGAGCAAACCCTTTGTAGGTTCATAATATCTACTACCTCCCAGGCGAATAAGATTCCATGCTGAAGCTTTGACAGGTCCACCATCCTCAACAGTGGGTAGAGCAAGTGAAGGAAGCATATTTTCACAATCTGGAAACTGATTGAAAGTAAAATTGGCACTCTCAAAATCAAAAGGATCGTCACGAATACGCCTTGAACGGCCACAGGCACAGGCATGAAGAAAAACATAATCACTGCAATGTTTCTTGACAGAAGCATCTGAGGTTGCACCCACATCAAGCTCAATACTTGAATTTCTAGATAAACCGTGGCCTTTATGCTCAACATCATGCTTCTGGTGCATGCATAATTTTCCAGTTAAACTGATTGCATCACAAAGCCGCCTCCCGGATTTCCAGATGGAATCACATTCTTTTTTCAGTTTTTCTGAAAACATTTGAACAGCTGAGCCCTTCACCATTGAAAAGAATGCACGTAAGGCCTTCTCTAGATACTCCTCATGTACTGTAGTTGGATAACAAGGTGGCAATCCTTCCATATAAACCTGTGTAGCAGCTGGAAGAGCCTTTTGGCACCATTCAATTGAAAATTTCATGTTCAGACCCTTACCACTTTCCAGACACGATATAGCAGCTTGAATTGCATCCGTCCCACAGGAAGAAACTCCACTCCTATTTATCTGGGTAGGCTTACTTAGGCTACCTCCTGATCGATCAGATTCCATAGCAAAGTCCTCCTTTTCCTTCACAAGCCCATGCTTCATAGATACTAATGCATCGAGAAGAAGCTGAGTTGCAGACATCCAGTTCTCAAGACTTGGGAGTTCAGGAGGATTGCAAATCGGCTTTGCTGAACCACCACTAACACCAATGCTACTGCCTCCAGATGCAGCAGAAGCAGCTGCTGCAGCAGCAGCAACAGCCACCATGCCAACACCAGCAGCAGAACCACTACTTGGATTTGTAGACAACCCTCCTCTGCCTCTAAGAATATCACATTGCCTGTATATAAATTCCCTAATCAATTGAGCATCCTCCTTAGAACCATTCTGGCTATTATTCTCAACGTGAAGGACATCCAAGGAAGCATTTCCGTTCAAGATCTCTTCAACGAGACCCGTGACAAAATTCAGAGACTCTCCTTTATGGTTTGTAGATCGGTCTAAAAGAGCTACCGCTCGTGTAGCATCAAGAGAGAACAATGCACCTCCGATGCCAGCTCCAGAACCCACAGTTCCCATACCTCGTGAACCCATGCTGGAGCCAGAATGGCCGCCTTCTGTGGCACCCCCATTCAATGTTCTACACTTCTTAACCAAGAACCGGATCTGAGCTTCAAGAGATGACTGTAATTTCTTCCTGAAACCACCTTCATTCTTATTTACCGGGCGAGATAACATGACAACAGAGTTTGAAGAATTTGAAGACACATTGCCCCTCAGTAACCCAACAGGCCCACCAGATTGATTGGCAGAAGACAACTCATCTATCTGATCCCCAGCTTGCAATCCTGAACTCACACTGTCTGTGAAATCATCGACAAAGATGAAAAGAATAACGGGCGTACATTGCCCGGGAAACAACGATGAGTAAGAGCCTGACATGAGAGAAATTGAAGATGGATGTCGGCTCCCCATTGCCCCACCTCTGCTTGGGGACTTGTTAGAGGAGATGGTTCCCGAATTTGGTTGTCCTGATGATGACAACAGAGACGAAGATGAGGAAGAAGACTTGGACGTTGTCAACGATGTAACTTGCGATTTCACAAATGGACTCAATGCGTGTTTGGCAGATTGAAGCAGTCGGAATTTCTTCAACAAATTCGTATCGAAGTGTGACCCTTCGTGTAGAAACATGATAACATGACAGACCTGTCATCGCATTTTTTATAAACACTAAAAAACTCGAAACCCCAACAAGAAAATCAAACAAATTGTTCCATTATAAACTCTAAGAAGACGCTGAGTAGCATCAAAACCTAATTGGTTTCAATAAAACACTACTTAGCACGATTTCGACAACACCCATCGTTCAAAACCATGACTTTCTTCACAATCACTAAAACTGGAAACCCTAACAAGAAAATCAAACAAACTGGTTCATCATCAACTCTAAGCACGTTCAGCACCAACAAAAACTCACGTTTCTACTACAAAACTATTTGTTAACACGATTTCAACGACACCCGTCGTTCAAAACCACGATTTTCATGAACGCCCAATATTCAAAACTCAAAATTGAAATAGAGGAGTAGGAGACCAACCAAGAACAAAGCGAGAATCCCACGAAGGTCATCGGAATCGCATTCCTCGAAGGAAGAATCACTCGCATAGAGCCGCCGAGATGTCGCGAGTAGCAAGAAGACGATCCCCTTCTCCTCGTCGAAGTAGTAGCTGATCCTCCTGCCCCGAAACCAATCAGAAATCGACACCCCACGATTCTTCTTACCGTTTCTGAGGTTGGCATGGATATCTTCATCCTGTTTACCGGAGCCGAAGATGTTGGCATCGAGAATTCGGTTGATTAACTGCGTTGCCTCATCTGGGTCTCGACCGATGACGCCTATAACGATGACACCATCGTTGTTTGGGGGAGAAGATGAGGAGATGGGGAGGGTGGGGTGAGAAGGCAGAGACTGGGAAGCAGAGGCTGAGGAGGTCGAAGAGAAAGAGGAGGAATGGGGTGGCCTCACCAACACACGCAAGGGAGAGGAACCAGGGTGCTCCATAAGAGGAGAGCACGCTAACGAATAACGATATGCTGGTGCCTCCCCTTGGGTTGTGAATAAAACCAGCGAAACGTTTAAAACGGAAAAATAACGGATGATAAATTTATCGTGAGATGTTAAAAGTTTTTATTTTTCCCGTGTTTTTTATCGCGAAATATTGTTGAATTCATGTTTTTCACGACATTTAAACGAGAATATCCATGACGTTTTACGTATAAACTAACAACCTAACATATAACGTTGTTTTGAAATTTTTTCACAATATCGCCCATATTTGTCCGCACCATTTGTGTCATTGTGTCTGTAAATCTTCTTGGCTTTTTGGATCGAGGTCACAATTCTTGGTAGATAACCGATTAGGTTTCACTCATCCCCAATGTCATCCTTATCTTCACACCCTTTCTTTTCTTGGGATTTTATTTTATTTTTTTACTCGAAGAAACCGCTCCAAGCACATAGACCTAGCCTTGCTCAAAGGCTTGGCGTGACAGCCATGGGATTTGAACCTAGACTGCTCATCAAATGGTCTAGGCCCCATCCCACTAAGCCAAACCTCTTGGGTCTCTTTCTTGGGATTTTGATAATGCAAGCTATTTTGATCAAATCGGACTCCACCCATGTCATCTACATCATTCATTAAGTGAAGACCGACATTTATAAATCGTTGAAATCCAACTTATGTGCAAGATTATTTGGTGATTCAAAAATCAATGGCTGGCAATACACAAAATTTTGTGGTTTAAAAAATCATGTTTTTTTCTTGAAAAATATGAAACAAACCACATTCTTATCATGTTGAATCTATCTATAGGGTCAAAAAAAAAAGCTATAGAGAAAGCTGGGGTTAGACAGACTCCTACCATTTATACAACCATATCATTTGGGGTTTGAACTTGCAATGTCCCAACACAAGGTGACATGCACTAATTGCTCCGGCTAGACAAGCAAAATTGTAAAAACCTTGATTTTTGAGTATTATCTTTTTAAAATAAATTCGAACATTTAGGGCTAGCAAACCCTGTTTTCGAGGATGAGAATGGATTTGTAATGAAGTTTTGATGAATTTTGACTTTTATTTCATCAAATTCGAGCTTGAATTGATTTTGAAACACTCTCGTTAAGTTTTGGGGGCAATTCGAGTAAATTCGAAGTCTTGTAGGGATATTTTTTATCCTGAGGGACATAATTGTCGCAACCTAGGTTGACCAACCAAGTCAATTGCATGAGACCCATATTGGTCTCATACACTTTGACTAGCTTTGATTAAGGTAGGTTTTTGAATTAGTTTTGTAGAGTGAGGTGATTTGAAAAGAAGGAGATAGGTTTTAAAGAGAGGTAGACGTTTTCAAAACCACCTCACCTAAGACCAATGCATGCAGAGCTTGGTCTGCATGCATTGGTCCCTCTAAAGGTCATGCAGTGAGCTCATTATGAGCCCACTTGAAAGAAGAGAACCCCTTTTGTCACCCATCTAGTACATTAAAAAAAATTAGAGAAAAAATACAAGAAAATTTAATGTAAATAGAGTAGCATAACTCACATCTTCTTGGACCAATGCATGCATAGCTTAGTTTGCATGCAACAGTTGGCTGCTACTCCTATTTGAAAGTAGAGGCCTTGCCGTCCAAGCTGACCGATTCAAAAAAATATAATTAAGAATGAAAAAAATGCAAAAAAAGTCAGAGAATATGATTAAGAGAGGCATCTTTAATTTAGAGAGAAAAAAAAAGGAGGGGATCGTCGATCTCTCTCTCTCTCTCTCTCTCTCTCTACACACACAACCATGTTTTGGTTGGCTTTGGAGCTTTGGATTTTTGGGTTGTACCACTTACCTTTTCAACTATATTTTGGTGTAGTTGTGGAGGCCAGACCAGCTCAATGAAGATTTTTGAAGTTTTTGGAGACACCCTGCCTAGGGGTGAAGGACAAGTAGACCCGGATAGGTCTGGCCTTCTGTCTCAATTTTTTCTTGTATTTTCTCATTTGTATGAGATATATTTTTTTATTTTCTTTTTTCTTTTTGTTGTTTTGTGTTTGGAACGGTCTTAAGGAGGAGAAACGTCGTAGAACCAAGCTTGAAGATGAGTTTTTCAGTGCCTAGGGATTGCGCCTTTTGGATTTTGCAAACCAATATTGGTGTCGACCTCTTCTATGCAGTAGTCACATGTGTTAGGCCCAATTTGAGTGAATTTGTCAAAAAAATGATGGCTTCAAACATTGTTAAGTGTGGATATTTTGTTCTATTTTTTTATATGACATGCTAAATAAAATCTAAAAAAAAAGAAAACAAAAAAAAAGTGTTAAATATACATTATATATATATATATATTGCCTTTCACAGTTTTGAGCTAGTTTTAACTTTAGAAACCAACATTTTCTTTAGTATTAAATTTTGGTTTCTCTTGTATGTAACTTGAATATATATATATATATATATATATATATATATATATATATAGATATAGATATAGATATATATAAGTATAGATTTTTTTTTAACCAAGTCTACCAGTTTTGAGTTTGGGTTTTAGTAACCAAGCTACTCGGTTTTTTATTTGTAGAAACCAAATTATATGGTTGGTGTTTTGTTAAAAAAAAACACATTATGAATTTGGTTTGTTTTGAATATATATATATATATATATATATATATATATATATATATATATATATATATATATATATATATATATATATATATGTATTAGGTTTCATTTTTAGAAACCGAGCTATTCAGCTTTGAGTTTGAAACCGAGAAGCACCGTTTCGAATGTTGATTTGTGGAAACTGGTTTTGAGTTATAATTTTTTTTTAAAATCGGTTTTAGAGTTTTATTGTAATATATATATATATATATATATATATATATATATATATATATATATATATATGGTTTTAGAAACCCATTTTGATTTTTTTAAATCAGTTTTGTGTTTGATTTTAGAAACCAGTTTTGGTGGATTTTAGAAAACTAGTTTGAGTTTTTGGGTTTTTTTTTTAAACCGGTTTGGGTTAAGTGGATGTTCTTTTAATTCATAAAAAAAAAATTTAACGTATACATATAGGCATGTGATTTTTGTTCTAGCGTGAATGAATGTTCTTTTAATTCATAAAAAAATGTTTTAATGTATACATATAAGCCTGCAATTTCTGTATTGGCATGAATGAATGTTTTTTTAATTCATAAAATTTATTTGGTTCATAAGTATTTTGATGAAATGAATTGGCTCTTGTTCATTTGTGCCTAAATATATATAATGCAGTCATATTAATATGAATAACCCATGTTCATTTTGTTTTAAAAATATAATGTTGTCATGTCAATATGAACAATCCCATTCGTTTGTGTTTAAATAAAATTTTTATCACAATCTCATGAACAACATTGTTTCTTTGTGTTTAAATCAAGTTGTTGTCATGTTAATATGAACAACCCTATTCATTTGTTCTTAAACTAGTCGTTGCCATGATAATATGAACAACCTTGTTCATTTGTTCTTAAACTAGATGTTGTCATAATATTAACAACATTGTGCATATGCAATATGATTTTTTTTTGTGAATTTGTTGTCATATTATAACAGTAATGCACATGAATTTAAATCATATGAGTTGTTGTCATAGTATAGGCAACACTTGTCTAGATATGCATTTTATGAATTGTTGTCTAATGACTTTTTATCTATAAGGTATTGTCATAAATATGATCAGCACTTGCATATAAAATTTTTATTTCAAGTGGTTGTCAAATATGAACAACCCTGTTAATATACATTACAAATTTGTGTGAACAACCTGCTATATGCGTTTTTATGTAATGACTGCTCATGTTCATATATATATTTAAAATAACAACCTGCTATATGCATTTTTATGTAATGAATACTCATGTTCATATATATATTTAAAGTAAATTTCTGTCATGTATGAATAGCCCATACTCATGTACATTTGAAATAAAATTTTATGTTACAATTAGTTGTCACTTTGCTCATGTGCATTATAAAAAAATAAAACTTTTATTGGCCTATTAAATTTGAATGTTAGTTATGCCATAAAGAAAAAAAAATGTTTTGACCTCTCACTAGTGTGTTTTGAATATGGTCAAGAAAAAGTTTTAATTTAATATTCAATTAATATATTTTGAAATCTAGACATAGACATATATATGTTGGATGATATGAGGATTTATGAGAAAGAAGATTCAGTTTAAAATATATATATATATATATATGTATGTTTAAAATAATTTATTTTATATACATATTAAGTAAATTTTGAAATAAGAGTTTATGTAGTTCCTTATGGATTCTAAAAAAAGAAAAAAATGAACATTAACAATATATATATATATATATATATATATATATATATGCACAAGAATCAAATCCAGTGTGTAGAATGTGAGTGAGTATAGTTGCTCTTGAATTAGGTAGAACCTCGTATACGCGGGTGTTAGTAGGTCACGTATATATATTCATGCACCTCATGTGGTTAATTAAAAAAGAAAAGAAAAAGTGAAAACTAAAAACTATATTTTTGGTTGTTCTAGAACCATGAAAGATGAATTGAACCTAGAAAGAAAAAATAAAAAATGAAATAAAGAAAAAATTATAATTCAATCATACTAATTAACCTAAGAAACTAGTGGTTTAGCCTATACATGGGTCCTAGTGGTCATGTATGAGGTTTGAGATTCGTAAACTTGAGATTTATGAATATTCTCAATTTTATTTCTCATAGTGTGAACCTTAGGAAATGATTTTTTCAAGTGAGAGCTTATTGTTAAGCACAGAAAAGGCTCGTTGAGAGTACAATAAGGTGTTTACACTATTGTTGAGAAATGAATTTTCTTTTAAATTAAAATGTTAATGTGTTTTGTTGGGCAAGGCCATGAGTACCTGAAGGGTACATTGAAAATTTAAAATTTTGATAATGAATCAAAATTTAATATAAACAGGATACACAGATTTGATTACGCCTTCACTACAAGAAAAATGTTATTTAGTCACAGAAATTTGCGATAAAAATAATTCGTCGCAAAGTTGTGACGGATTAGCGAGAGAAAATTGTTCGGCCCTAAAATTGGAATTAGTAGCAGAATTAGTGACAGAAAAATTTCGTCGCAAATTTATGACAGAAAAATTTTGTCTCACACTTCATCGCAACTTCGCGATGGATGAGCGACATCATTTTTATGTCGCTATTCCGTTGCAAATTTATGATGACGTTTGTGACAGAATTTTTTCATTGCTAATTTGTCGCTAAATTTTCCGTAAAACCCTAATGTGAGCGCCCTTTCTTTTTCCTTTCTATTTCATTCATAGCACACCCTCGCCCTTTCTCTCGCCCCGTTGCTCGCCCTCCCTTCTGCCCCTTTTGGCGACCGCCTCCCTCTCCAGCAGTTTCATCGGCACCACCTCGTTAGTCATCTGACCTTTCTCTTGCCCCATCCTACTCATCTCCTCTGTCCTTCCCTCTTGCTCGTCTGTCGACGTCGGTGACCTCTTCTCTTAGGTACGTCTCCTCCCTTCCCTTCTTCTTTCTCCTCTCTCTCTCTCTCTCTCTCTCTCTCTCTCTCTCTCTCTCTCTCTCTCTCTCTCTCTCTCTCTCTCTCGCGCGCGCGCGCTCTTGTTTTGCCCTCTGTCACCTAGTCGGCCGACGGAAGCCCCCCTCCCCCCCCCCTTCCGCCTGTTTTGGAGATTCTAGCAGGGGGCTTTGGCCCCTACTTCTTTTTTCAGAATTCGATAGGGGCCAATGGCCCCTGCCCCAATTTTCTTTTGAAGTCGGTAGGGGCCATTGGCCCCTGCCTTGATTCTTTTCAAGGATGACAAGGGTCATTGGCCCTTGCCCCCCCCCCCCCTTTCTTCCTGGTCCGACAAGGGCCATCGGCCCCTGTCCCTCTTTTTATTTTTGGCAGGGGTCGATGCCCTGTCTCTCTTTTATTTTTGGCAAGGGCTGATGCCCCTTTCTCACCTTGTTCGCTCGATGTAACCCCAACCTCTGCCTCTTGATTTCAACAGAAGGGGTGTCGCCCCTCCCTGCTCGCTCGCTCTGTGTCCTTTCTTTTCGACAAGGGAGGGGGAGGCCCTCCCTGCTCCTCTCTCTCTCTCTCTCTCTGTTCTAATAGGGTTGGGCTCGACCAGGTAGCCGAGCCCACTTCCCTCTCGATCGAGGTTGGGGTCGAGCTCGACCTGGCAACTAAGCCCACCCCTCTCCTTACTTCATCTTTTCGCAATGGAGGGGCCAAGCCCCTCCCTGTTTCCTCTGATAGCAAGGGAGGGGCATGCTCCCTTTTCAGGCTGACAAGCAGACACGGGAGGGGGGCGACACCCCCCTGCCTCTTCCGCTCTTCCTTTCCTTTTGACAGGAAGGCAGGGGTTGCACCCCTGCTCCCTTTTTCTGTCAGGTTGTTGGGGGCAGGGAGGGGAGGAGACGGTTTTGCAAATATCAGCTATTTTTTGAAAATCTCCCCTGACCCACGCCAGTGACCTTATCGTCCTCCTGTTCTGGTAGCCTCGCTCTGCAACTGACTCGCGATCGGATCCCCTTCGTCGGTGAGTTTGTAGGTATACCGCCTCTTTCTTTCTGCCAGGCGGTGGCGGAGCCCCTACCGCCTCTTGATGGGTTGCTACTCCTGTTGTATATAAATGTGCTTTGCAGGTGCATAGCTGAGATAATCGCACAATGCATAGTGTTAAGCATCGCATGCGGCTAAAAATGCAATGCAAAAAGAAATAAGAAAAAATTACAAAGGCAATAGCATGCAAATTGGGTAAATACCCGTAGTGAGTAAGTGATGCAAGCGCATCAAAGGTTATTTGATTTCTTGGATGCAACACTTTTTTGTTCACATACTCACTTAGTTGTGAATATCTAGGATTGCTTTGATGGAGTTCAAAGATCATACTAAGCATGATTTTAATGTATGAAAATAGAAGTGCTCTTATTTTTGGAGTTCAGATTTCATGCTAGTCATGGTAGTAGTTAGCAGGATATTGGAGTGTGTTTGTTGCAGGTACATGTTTAACATTGTTTTGATATGAATGATTTGAATGTATTGCAATGTTTGATGTGACTGTATTCATACTTGCATTAAGTTATTTTCAATTTGATTATGTCTTTCAAGTGAAATTGTATTATGAAAATATGCTTCAAATGAATGTATCGTGTTATGAATGGGTTTGCATATGAAAATGAATTATAAGTTGTCAATGCTTCAAACATGCTTCAAATGGATGGTTTTACACATGGAAATATTACGTTATCAATGCATGCATCATAGTTCTTGTGATTGAATGACATCATATATATATATGTGTGTGTGTGTGTGTGTGTGATATATATCAAATTATTACATCCACCATGAATGCATGATAAATTAGATATTTTCTTTATCATAGCATTCTTATGATTCTCTTTTAACTGTTTAGGATAATATCCGTAACATCATAGGGCAAAATAGTTGTAAACCGTGAATGGATGTACCGTAGGATAGTTGACAATGAGGTATCGCTTGAATATATGGATAGTGTTGATAGTTTTATTGAATTTGCAATAGCAAGTGTCAGTACAGTGGATCCCACAAGTTGGATCAGGTGCCCCTGCACGATGTGTAAGAATAATTGATTTTTGGAATCTCATGGCGTTAGACATCACCTATACATGAAGGGTTTTGTGAGTGATTATCAGAATTGGATGTTTCATGGTGAAGAATTTAAGAACAATTTTGACACACGGGTGGATGTGGCGCACGATAATCCTTATATGGATTTGCTATTTGATGTCGTAGGACCAGAACTGAGTTCTGTTATAGGTCCTAATGATGTAACAACTAGAGTAGAGGAAGAAGCACCAAACAATGCAGTTAGCAGATTTTATGATTTACTTACAGATGCTGATGAGCCACTTTGAAATGATTGCGAGAGTCACATTATCTTATTTGCAGTTCTTCAACTACTGAATTTGAAGTCCGAGTTTAATTTGAGTCAATCATGTTTTGACTATTTATGCTCTATTATGAAGAGTATGTTGCCCAAAGATGAGAAATTGCCACAAATCTTCTATCATGCGAAGGTTATAGTCAACGCTCTAGGTATGGAGTATCAAAAGATAGATGCTTGTCCAAATCATTGCATGTTGTATTTCAAAGATTAGGAAAATAGCAAATCATGCCTGTCATGTGGGCATCCTCGGTTCAAGCCAAAGACAAGAGGCAATGGTAGCATGAAGTCAAAAGAAGTGTCATACAAGTCACTCAGCTACTTCCCTCTCACCCCTAGATTGCAACGATTGTATGTCTTCGAGGACAGCTAAACACATGAAATGACATGCAAATAAAGTTTGACATGATGAAGACAAGATCACGCATCCTGTTGATGCGGAAGCTTGGAAGCACTTTGATCGTACTTACCAGACCTTCGCAATGGAAGTGAGAAATGTTAGGCTCGGTTTATGTACAGATGGATTTAATCCATTTGGGGGTAGAACAACTCCATACTCGTGTTGGCCAGTATTTGTAACTTCATACAACTTTCCTCCAAGCTTGTGTATGAAGCATCAAAATCTTTTCTTGTCTCTATTGATCCCTGGTCCAACCTCTTCGGGCCAAAATCTTGATGTATATTTAAGGTCATTGATTGATGAACTGAAAATATTATGGGATGACGGTGTTCTCACGTACGATGGCCACAAAAAATAAAACTTCAATATGAAGGTTGTTGTTTTATGAACAATCAGTGACTTCCCTACATATGGTATGTTATATGGTTGGAGCACACATGAGAGGTTGGCATGTCTGTACCGCATGGAGGATACAAAATATTTTAGATTGATGCATGGAAGGAAGCTGTGCTGATTTGATTGTCACCGTTGATTTCTACCTAGCGATCATCCGTTCCAACGATAAAAGAATGTATTCGGTACAACTGAAATGGAAGGTTCACTTACATGGTTGTCTGGCATACAGATTTTAAAATGATTGTGATACTTTCCATATGGACTAACAGATGCCTGTAGTTTGATGCTCTTTCTTGGATTTGAGAAGGATCACAATTGGACAAAGAAATCTATATTTTGGGAACTACCATATTGGTCGAGCTTATTGATACAACATAATTTGGATGTGATGCATGTGGAGAAAAATGTGTTTGATAATGTGTTCAATACGGTAATGAACATTAAAGGAAAAACGAAGGATAATCTGAAGGCTCGTATGGATTTAAAAGTAATATGTAAAAGACCAAAATTGAAACTCAAAGAGTACAATGGCAAAGTACTGAAACCAATGGCAAGGTACGTGCATGGACTAGATCAAGTAAAGCAGGCATGTCAATGGTTGAGACAATTGAGATTTTCAGATGGAAGTCTCTAACATTGCTTGGGATGTGAAGATAGATGAAGAACAATTATATGGGTTGAACAACCATGATTGTCATGTCATTATGCAACGGTTGATTCCCCTAGCATTCCATGATATGTTAGACAAACCTATATGGGGGGTATTATCCGAGTTGAGTAGATTTTTTAGAACATTGTGTGCATCAAAAGTTATAGTAACTGAGGTAAAGAATCTCAAGAATTCTGTCGTCACTATTATTTGTCAGCTAGAGAAGATATTTCTGCTAGCATTTTTTGATGTTATGGAACATACATTTGCCATATGAACTTAGGATTGGTGGTCATGTGTAATATCGGTGGATGTATCCATTTGAAATATATATTTTTTTCTTCAATGCTATTGAGAATTTATTAGATTATGAGATGTATATTGTTGACAGATGTTTGGCCTCAATAAAAAGGTTCAGAATAAAGCAAGAGTGGAGGGTTTTATTTGTGAGGCGTACACTTTATAAGAGATTTCAAATTTCTCATCTATGTACTTTGAACCTCACATTCTAACACGTTACACTTGCCTACTTAGTAATGATGATGAAGAACAATTTACTGTAGCTGACAAACTGTCGATATTTCAACTATTTGGGCATGCCTTTGGCAGTTGCCGGTCAAGAATCTTGGAAGATCGAGAGCAAGACGCAGCACAAATCTATATCCTTTTTAATTGCTCAGCGATCAACCCCTACATAGAGTAAGTATACTTAATATGTAACACTAAGTTTTATACATGCGTACATGGTTCGGTAATTTAAATATTTGTTAAGTGCAGAGGATTTGATCTGAAGTTGTGAAGAGAACTTACGCATCTCACTGATTCAGAAGTACAGAAAGAACGTGAAAATAAGTTTGTAGCATGGTTGAAAGAGTTGGTAAGGACGATCACATACATTCTTTCCGTGTAAACAACAATAAGTTACTTAATTGGTCATGATCACAATCATTGTTTGTGCTTGTAGGTCCGCCATGGTGATGTTAATAACAAAGGAATATGTGATTTACAAAATGATCCGACCAAAGTTGTGCAATGTTACAATGGGTATATCATAAATGGTTATCGATTCTATACAAAAGACTACGGTGTAAACAAGTCAACGATAAATAATGATGTGTGTGTCAAGGGTAACAACTACGATGAAAATGAACGTGACTACTACGGTGTTATAGAAGAAATAATGGAGTTGACTTACTTAGGCATAAATAATAGGGTAACTTTATTCAAGTATCATAGCTAATTTGTTTCATATTTAATTTTTTGTTATAGTCATGTGTACTAACTTTCTGAAATTATTTATAGGTTTTGAATTGCTTCGCGACTGCGAAGGAGCAGGACGCGAGGCGGGTATGGCATAAGGTGGCTGCCAGTCGATTTGCAGACATGCTGCACAATATGAAGACTGCAGCAATAAAAGCATCTAGTGGGATAGATGATTCACTGCAGTGAAAGGGTCATGACCCTCCTACTATCTGGTCAGATTATTGGGATGTAATGTGCGACAAGTGGGCAGGCCATAAATTTCAAAACCGCTCAGCAAAGGCTACAAAAAAATGAGCGAAGGTGCCCGATGCCCATCTAGACACAGGTGGATCTAGGACTTTTGAGAGCCACCAGAAGAAAATGGTAACTCATCAATATATATTGTCAAATTTATAAGTATTTTTGCATACTTTTTAATTGATTTTTTTATCATTTAACCTCGCAGGAAGCAAAAAAATGATGTATTGTGTCTTACAAGGATGTGTTTATTAAAACACATAAAGGTAAGAGCACGGGAGAGTTCGTATCAGAAAAGGCGAGAGCGACAACGGTATGTATTTATTGTATTAATAAACATTGTAATAGATAAGTTACCATGAACATTGTAATTCTCAATTATTAATTCATACTGTAATCATTACTTTGTAGGAGTCATATGAGCAGCAGATGGTAGAGCGATATAATGATGACTCCACTCAGCATCCGCCTTTTAATCCTGCAACATGGGTGACTGCAACCGGTGAACCAAAAAAGGGTCGTGTGTTCAGGTTTGGGAGTAATATGAACACCACACCAGTTGTTGCCTCCTATATCCAGGGCTCTTAGAGTTCTTCCACCAGCATCAACTCTCAACGTTCGATTGACCCTGCTAATTCTTGGGATGGTGTCTGTCAACTTGTTAAGGACACAGTGCATGACTATTTATATGAAGCAATTTCTGATGTTGTCTGTAATGAGTTATGCAGCTTTTTTCGGGACAAGGGAACTTTGTCTGCAGGTTCCTGTCAGGTATAAAAGTTTCATGTCATTTGTTTCATGTCGTTAGATTTCAAGCTAGTATATGCATGATTTCATCACATATGAGCATGATTTCATCATTATGAAAGTTTTTTTACTGCCTTATGACACATATATGCATGATTGAATCACTATGAAAGTTTTTTGACAATCTTAGAACACATATTAGCATGATTTCATCATTATGAAAGTTTTTTTACTACCTTAGAACACATATATGCATGCTTGAATCGCTATGAAAGTTTTTTGACAACCTTAGAACACATATATGCATGATTGAATCACTATGAGAGTTTTTTACAACATTAGAACACATATAAGCATGATTTCATCATTATGAAAGTTTTTTTACTGTCTTAGAACACATATATGCATGCTTGAATCACTATGAAAGTTTTTTGACAACCTTAGAACACATATATACATGATTGAATCACTATGAGACTTTTTTGACAACATTAAAATACATATAAGCATGATTTCATCACTATGAAAGTTTTTTGACTGCCTTATAAGACATATATGCATGATTGAATCACTATAAAAGTTTTTTGACAACCTTAGAACACATATTAGCATGATTTTATCATTATGAAAGTTTTTTGACTGCCTTAGAACACATATATGCATGCTTGAATCACTATGAAAGTTTTTTGACAGCCTTAGAACACATATATACATGATTGAATCACTATGAGAGTTTTTTAACAACATTAGAACACATATAAGCATGATTTCATCACTATAAAAGTTTTTTTATTGCCTTATAACACATATATGTATGATTGAATCACTATGAAAGTTTTTTGACAACAATAGAACATATATAAGCATGATTCTATCACTATGAAAGTTTTTTGACAACCTTAGAACACATATATGCATGCTTGAATCACTATGAAAGTTTTTTTACAACCTTAGAATACATATATGCTTGATTGAAGCACTATGAGAGTTTTTTTATTACATTAGAACACATATAAGCATGATTTCATCACTATAAAAGTTTTTGACTGCTTTATAACACATATATGCATGATTGAATCACTACGAAAGTTTTTTTACAACATTAGAACACATATAAGCATGATTTCATTACTATGAAAGTTTTTTGACTGCCTTATAACACATATACGCATGATTGAATCACTATGAAAGTTTTTTGACAACCTTAGAACACATATATAAGCATGATTTCATGACTATGAAAGTTTTTTTACAACCTTAGAACACATATATAAGCATGATTTCCTCACTATAAAATTGTTTGATTGCCTTATAACATATATATGCATTATTGAATCACTATGAAAGTTTTTTGACAACTTTAGAACACATATCTTCATGATTGAATTACTATGAATTTTTTTTTACTGCCTTATAACACATATATGCATGATTGTGATACATAACACATTTATTTGACAATCTTATAACACATATATGCATGCTTGAATTACTATGATATTTTTTTGACAACCTTAGAACACATATCTGCATGATTGAATCACTACAAAATTTTTTTTTTTAGCCTTAAGACACATATCTAAATTCAGTTAATGTCCTTCATTTTATTGCTAGTTAGTTTTTGTGTAATTCATTCATGTTACTTTGATTGCCTTAAATTATGTGCATGGTATATAATTTATTTCATTATATTTTGTTTATCAATACTAACCTTTTGGTTCTCTTATAGGATGATAGAGATAATCAACGTAGAGGAGCTGATGGAGGCATGGATGAAGGGGCAGATCGAGACAATGAAGAGGATGATGCTCAGAATCTTGGCGATGATTAGATTCATGTGTTGCATTTGTTGCACCTTCTTGTTGTTTCAAAAGAAACTCTTTGTATATGTTCACTTATAAATAATTAAAACTTGACGAGGATTATAGTGGATCGATAAATTTTTTCACCTTGTATCTTGTGCTAAATTTGTTTCAGCTGCTTTGTATTTGTATTTTGTATGTGTACTTTATTTTTTATACACAGGATATATAAATTGTATAACGAGAAATTTTTTCTTGATATTTATATTTCAAACAAATTTTTTCTTTTTTGTGATGGATTAGCGACAGATAATATTCATCGTTAATTAGTATCAACCTCCAATTTAGCGACAGATTAAGGATGGTTATTTATCCATCGCAAAACTGAATCGGCTTTGCGACAGATTGTAATCCGTCGCTACAATGGTGACGTAATTAGCGATGGATGTGTATCTGTCACAAAACCAAATCTCTGTGGATTGACGATGGATCATGGCATTCGCTAATCCATCGCAAATTAGCGATGAAAGTAGTGACAGATATGTTTTGTCGCTAATTAGCTACTAGAAAATTGCGATGGAAGTTATTCATCGCTAATTCGTCGCTAGTCCATCACTAAACTATTTAGCGACGGATTAGCGAAAGATTACAACCGTCGCTAATTCACAAATTTCTTGTAGTGCTTGAAAGACAGGGTAACTTGTCACTTTGAGTGACTCTTTACTCACCTTAAGAGCGAGCTTGTACCAACCTTATGAGATTATGTTGAGTTGTCGACAGACTCTTTCTCAATTGGCAGTAGCGTGTTACTATTGTGGGCCCTGCTTTGGTCACTAAGGTAAATCAGTCCCCAACCACAGTGGCTTAAGGGACACAGACTTCTTTTTATTGTTGGAGGTCCAGCTAGATATGCTAGCATTAGTGCACTACGACTTTTTCAAGGAAAGAAACTCCTTAACGAAGGATTCTATACATTGGTACTGGGGAACCGAGTTCTTATGGAGATTAAAATAAACTATTTAAATCACTCATGGATGAATATACACCCCCATGTAGACCGACAAGCCTATAGTGACTCGAGGCAGTGGTGCTCTCTTGAGAGATAATAATGAAAGTGAGAATTAAGTAAATTGTGATGTGCATTGGTAGAAAGCAAAAGATGAACCTAAATGAAAAAGAAAAAAAATATACATGCGTACATTTAGGTTTTGCACAATTGTTTGAGTGACTTCTTGAGTTAGAGGTCTTGTCGAGTCAAATTATGAAAGGAGACAGGGATTGAGACTCGTAATTAGTCATAGATTTAGTTGGAGTCCAGTTGGGCTTGGTGACCTACCCATGTACGCTATTGCGTAGTGGATGGTCATGTTTCTTAATAAGACTTGTGGTTTGTCTCACTTCTGCTTATTTATCTCTTTTTAGGTACCCACGAGTAGGCAGGCTTGATGATGTCAGATGCACTTAACTAAGGTATTTTTTGAGTTGTATCATGGACTCTTATCTTCGTGTGAGTGCTTTGTATTTTGGGTTTTCATCAAAAATGTATTTGGATGTAATTTGGTAGAGATTCAATGAAAGTTCACCTCTTAATTTTGTAATCAGTTCAATGAAATGAATATTGTGTTAAAAAGGTTTTTATTTTCATTGTGCTAAAAAATAATTACAAAAAAAATTTAAAAAAAAAATATTTAAAAAAATAAATGTTTAATTTTTTGCTATATAGTCTATTAAAAAAATTTGCTCAATTTTTCATGAGTTTGCCAGAACATCATTGGTTAGGGTCAGATTTAATTAAAACAACATGCATCATAGAGGGGTACGAAGATGGGGGATGACATAGGGGTGAGTGAAACTGAACTGAAATATATTTATGCATCCAGCGTTTTGATTGAAAGGGTCTTTAATGTTTGGCTTGGCTCATAAAGAGCTTGTTCAAACTCATGAAATTAGGCTAAGTGAACATAGTGTTCAAATCCCTAAGCGTGGTCCTGTGTTATCCCATGTGGTAAGCGGGGTCCAGTGCCAAGCTGAAAGCCCAGGTTTGAATACCTCTGCCACATAGGGCTTAAGAGATATCTGGTAGGGTCTGCCTAACCCCATCTTGCCTTTAAAAAAAAAAAAGTGAACATAGCGTTTGGCTTGTATAACTGGCTAACTACTAATAGATATATTTCACATACATTTTATAGCATAAAGTGTAGATGATTGAAGTGTTTGGCTTGCAAACAATAAGCTTAGAGTTCAAATCTTGTTGATTACAACTTTTGAAATAATGTGGATATTTTTATAAACGGGTCAGTTTGAGCTTTAATCAATAGGTTTAGAGTCTAAGTTTTACTATTTTTAGTTTTAAAAATATATTTTATTTGTAAATGACATAGCTCGAGCTTGGCTCATTTAACTAGGGCTCGCCATAAGCCTGTGCGCAGCTCAGCTCGTGACAAAAATGGAGCCAAATCTTGAACACCCTCTGTTCAGTTTCTTCAGCTTGTTTATCAGTCCTAGCCATAATAAATAATACTCCCACAGGATTTGAACCAAAGAGCCCTTGGTTAAGATAGTGCAATGGAACCAGTTTGGCTAGCTATCTTATTCAACTCAACTTGGCCTAGATCTGCATTTACGATCTAGCTGATGTCCAAAACTAGATCCATGTTGAAGTCCAGGTCTGGGCTTAGGCCAAGGCCGGCTCCAAAATTTTTGCCATATGAATATTGTAGACTAGTCATTCTGTGTTTAGGCCTAACTTGAGCACAAAATGTCTCAGGTATCTTGTCCACATTTGGGTCCAAAAATCAGTCTCTAAGCTTGGGTCAAGCATTGAATTCAGAAATTTCGATGTGGGGATCCATGAGTTCAGGATCATCTTTACATCTGAATTCAAGTCCAAGTATGGGCAGAGGTCTCAACTCTCAATCCGCATTTATGCTCAAGTCATCCCAAGCCCAAGCCCAGGACCCATATCTAAACCCAATTTAAAAACACATTGAGCCTGAGTTTAGATCCAAACCTGAGTCCAAGTTCAGGTCGAAATATACATTAGATTTCTAGTCTAGATTTAGATCTAAGATGGGATACAATCTAGAGTCCATTTTCAAGCCCACATCTTGGCACAAGTCTATACCTGAGCTCTTTATATTTTTCATCATTGAAACCATTTTGTGGTCATGAGTGGGGGATGAAGTAGCAGCTGTAATTGTTGGATAGTCAATGGGTCGGGTTTACCCAGATCCGACCCATACCAAACCCTATAGGGTTTGGGTATGGTGATAAATAAGAAGACTCGATTCTGGATATGAAGGTCCGATTAATACATGGATCCAGGTATAGTTTGTGAAATTCGACACCAGACATGGGCTCAACATGGGCCCGAAAGACCCACAAGTTTTCAATGTAAAAAAGATAAAAAACATTATTTTACTGGGTATGGCCCGGGTCTAGTGCATATTGTTCTTATCGGATCTGAGTATGGTTTCTCTTATGGTAGGTCCGATTAGATTGAGGTCCGGACTCAATACCATACCCGAAAATCAGGATCATGTCTGGTTTCATCTGAGTCCAAACCAAACCCGACCCTTAGACACCCCTATTTACAAAGTCAATCTTGTAACCAACTTTCAAAAATCAAAGGGCATTTAAGTATAAAATGTTTCACCTTGGAAGAAAACAATTCTCTCATCAGTGCATATTAGAAAAAGTACATTGTAGGGTTGTTTGCGGTGGCTTTGATCTCCATTGAATCTCTATTTCTATTTTGATTAAAGTTGCTATAACTGTTTGACATTATTGTCATTTAACATCAATTTATAATCCGGATCCAAATACATGTAAAGTCGGATTCAGATTCTGTTTTGGCTGATTCTCATTCAACCTCGAGCCCAAATCCAGATCTTACTATACTATATCCAATTTAGACTTAGTAATACCTAGATCCTACTCGAGTCCAAGCCTTTCACATCCCTAGCAAAGTGACAAACTTTTTTTTTTGGCAAAATCTCATTTTTCAAAAACTCATGAGAAATTGAAAATTTTTCATAAATCTCACATTTTTTTGGCAAAATCTCTACAATAAAAAATAAATTAAAATATATAAAAGTATTTTTTATAAGAAAATATTAATAAAATTTATTTTTAAAAAAAATACTTGGTTTTTCACCATAAATAGCCGTTTGAAACATAAATATCCAGTTTAAATCAAGGTATTTATGTTTTTTCATAAATCTCGTGATATTTTGAAAATCTCGCAAGAAATTGCCGTTTTAAACTTTCAAGCAATTTCTCTCGATATTATCGTGAGATTTTCATAAATCTCGCGATATTTGTCACTATGATCCCTAGCTGCGAAGGGAGAAAGAAAAGGTGGCGGCAAAAGTTGGGGCCCACTTGTATCAGAATGGCATGCAGTGTTTGTTTTACCCAATGGTGGGAAAGAGAGAGAACAGGATGCTAGCTCAGCATTTTCTCATGAAAACTACACGAAACAAACAAACAAACCGGCCCTAAAAAGACCCGTGTGCATCATGTATTTTTCGTATGAAAGCGCCAATCAGACATACCTTTCTCACCATGCACAAAGATGAGAAAGTGATGTGCTGACACGTGTGGCTCCAATATTCTCCTAACGAAGTAAAAGAGGTACTTAATGGGGTCTATTAAGATCCGATTAGCTTTTTTCAATAGATTTTTGCCCATTTTCACCAGGTCCGGTATCACAGGGTCACATTTCTTAACTAGATCTGAAACTTTATTGTAAGACCGGACTTAGATCCGAATCCAATTCTGAACACTTTGGAGGAAAAAATGAAAGAAACATCTGGAGCTGAGGGGAGGGCGATGGTGGTTCATAAGCAGGAGCTCGCCCACTTGAAAAAACTGGTAAACTTATAGGCTATGTCACAGGGATACTCCAACTTACTCTCGTGTCCTATTCCCTTAATTCTATTCTGAATAGAAAAAATACACAACAATGGCGTGTCCCTTGTCCGTTTGGCTGTGTCCTGGTGACATATATATATATATATATGTATAGCTTGTGGGTGGATCCTAGTGTCGGATAAAATTGTGGACCCGATAAAACTTGTAGACCTGATAAAATTTTATTATTTTATATTGTTTATTTAAAAATAATGGATTATAATCATGACTAGAGTTAGACACGATCGATTTTAGTATGAAAATTTCCAGTCCGAACTGGGGACGATATATTGGTCATATCCTATATAGGATAGCTAATTGGGCCTACAGCCTGAAGTCCAAACTCCACACTTACTAAACCCAACCCGGGTTGGGGTGGGGCAATACCTCACCAATTGATAGAGTAGGTGATATAGTCATAAATAGAGATGCAAATGGGTCAGATCTAGGATAGAGCTTTTGTCATTTTAGCTGCGGATCAGACTCCTCATGTATTTTGCTGTTCCGGATCCAATTCGTTTGCATCCCTATCGTTCAAAAAACTAGCGGGCTTATTGGAATTTTCCAACGAAGGAGAAGAGGATGAGGAGTGGTGGTAAAATTGGGGGTATAAATGGACCGGTTGGATATCCAATCCGATTCTGGCACATTATTATTTCTGGTTTTAGATCCTTAAAGTAAGATCTGAAATGTGCATTTGGATCGGATTTGGATTGGTTCAATTGGAACATTTTTGGATTTGTATCAGTATTTTAAGTTGGATCTAATTTGGATTCAGATAAAACTATGATCCAAATATATTTATTACATGTAAGGATAATGTTTTGGATATGTTTTCACCAGATCAGTATTAGAACATACAGATCGGATCTGGATTCAGTCTTAGATCATCAGATATGTTTTCTATTTAATTTTTCCTTGGACTATCCAATATATATATATATATTGGTGAAGAAAGTGTGGGGTAAATTAGGTACAATGTGATTGCACAGTTATGGTGTGCTCCTGCACATGATCACCCACCATCTGCTGTTGGGTCCCATACTGAGCATCTTAGGGATGTTAATGGATCTAGTTCGTATCGGATATCGGACCTGACCCGAACTCCAATTCACGGTTATGAGCATGGAAAGTACTTACCGGAGTAATATGTAGGCCAGGTTTAGATCATGATTTTTTGCCGAGTACCTGAATATTATATATATAATAATAGTAAAAAAATCTAAAATTATGTGGATCTAGATTTGAGATTCTATTTTTGTGACTCCACAAAACCGCAACTTGAACCTGAACCCGCTTATTAGTTATATGAATGGGTTTAAGTCAACCCTGACCCGACCCGTTGACAGCCCTACACCATCTGCTGCAGGGTCCTAATAGCAGATGGTGGGTGATCAGGTGCAGCACATGACGGGCATTCGTTTTAAGTTTGAGTACGTGGGTAAATAGGAGAGAAAGAGGAGAAATCAAGGATGCTTTATCTGTATTATTTTTCTGTGGTGAACTTTCATCACCACTTTCTCAATAAAATTTACCTATTCCTGAAAAAAAAAGTCATTGTTTACGAATGCATCCAAACGCAACCTTACTCTGACAACAAGCAGGTGGCGTGCACTGCGGTGGGCCATACTTCAGATCGAGCATCAATCTCTTCCGGTTCTCAACACCTGAACTATGGTTTTCCCCAAGTGGATCGGGGCGGACAAGATCTCCAAAAAATTCTGCCATCCATCCCCGCACAGGTTTTGATTTTAACCTTCATCCCCGTTTCATATCTTTCATCTTCGGTTCAAACGGGGGTGAGGCACGGCGGGGCCCATACTGCCATTTTTAAAGAAAGAGAGAAAGGTTTACTAACAGGGATCTGAGACGGGAAAGAGCGGGGCGAGCAGAGGTCTGTTTCCAGTTGGTCTACTGTCACCCCCAGTGTTGTGAGAGGCGTACGCCTCAATACCTGAAGCGTACGCCTCATAGGCGAAGCGCACGCTCAAGGTATTGAGGCGTTGCATTGAGGCGTTTCAGGCTTGAAATGCACGTTTCACTCATGTGAAGCGCACGCCTCAAGTCGAAACGTGCTTCGCTTCTAAAGCATACCCATCTGTGTAGTCCCTACAAACCGCCCCTTTCCTGCCAAAATCCGCCGTCGGGGACAATGACGAGCAGGTTGGCGCCATTGTCAATGGGCTCGGACCACTTGCGGAAGAGACGAGGTCAAGTTTGTAGAAGGTGAGATGCTTCTGAGCGTCGATGGCAACATGGCCAGAGGGGTCCTAGTTGGCTTCGGAGTAGTCGAGCTTGATGGCGGCAAAGATGGAGTTGTTGCAGTCGACGACAACGATGGAGTAGATGCGGGTGTGGGACTTGTGAGCCTCGAGAGGGGTGGAGATGGGGAGGCGGGCAGCAGTGTCGCGGTTGAGGGCGTAGACGAGCTTCTGCTTCTCGCAGGCGCCAATCATGACGGTGCGGCCCTTGAGGTCGACGGCGAGGAACATACTCGGGACGATTCGGCGGCAACCGAACTTGCCGAAGGTCTCCTGGTGGACCTTGTCGAAGGCGTTGCGCTTCTTGTTGTACTCGAGGATGATGCTGCAGTCGGAGTCCTTCTGGGAGCCGGTGAGGCAGAACTGGGCGAGGGAGCGGACGGTGCCGAAGAGAGAGAGAGACGGATGAGGATGCCCTAGGGGGCCGGGACTCAGGGGGTGAAAATGGATCGGGTTCGATTGGACCCCCGATTGATCATGAAGCTTACGCTCCAACGCCTCGAGGCTTACGCCTCGCTTCATAACATACTCAACGTCTCGCTTCGCCTCAGTGCATTTAACAACCTTGGTCACCCCTAAAGAAGGAGAGAAAGGTTTACTAACGGGGATCAGGGATCGAGCGGGTCAGGGGAAAGCATAATTTCATCTCCGGCTCCATCCCCGACCATGCGGGTTTTAATTTTAACCTTCGTCCCCGTTTCATGTCCTCCATCCCCAGTCCAAACGGGACCCTCCACTGCCATCTCTAGGAATTTTTCCTTTTATAAATGTCAAAAAAAAAAGAGAGGTACTTGTTTAGCACAACAAAATGCCATGGTGCCAAAACCCTTAAACTTGAAACTTGGGATGTAAGAATTTGAACATTGGCTAGAGTGTGGTAACCCTCTCTCCGTGACATGTGCATTGCTTGAATGATTTCCAATGGGACTACAAGACTTTCTTGAATAGAGTTAGCAAAGAGTTTCTCTCTCTCTCTCTCTCTCTCTCTCTATATATATATATATATATATATATATATACATTTTATATGTGGCGGTTTCCTAAAATATGAGTTGAAAACAACGATCAGAATTAGATAAGGTCCTAAGTAGGTTTCTCAAATGTGTTTGAGATATACATCATAGTGATAATATGTCTTTTGCAATTTTTTTAATTTTCTGCTTTCTTGGCAAAAATGGCAAAACATTGAATTAAAAAATAAACAATTTTAATTATTTTTAAAAATTAAAATGATACAATTTAAAAAATGTGACATTTTTTTATCAGAAAATATTAGCCCACCAATTTCTAGCATTTTTGTTTTTGAGTTTTCTTTGAAAAAAAAACTGATATTGGTCACTATGATAAGCCTACATGCATGTCAATCCAGGTCCTCAGGCAAAAGGTCTAGAAAAGCCCTAAACAGACTTACCCACACAATGCAATTGAACCCAAACCAACTCAAAGCCCACTTGGAATCACAAGGGGGACAAGAGTTTTACCCAATGTTATCAGTATAGGTGCCTATTGGCGGATGTGCATCATATCGGAAGAATATTGATACGCTTCACACTGAATCGTCTATTTTTAAATAAATTCAAAAAAAATACTAAAATATAATTTATTATTATTATATTAATAGTTTTAACACATGTCACGTTATGATTGACCTGTAATATTTTTTATTATTTTCTGGCAG
This sequence comes from Nuphar pumila, assembly GCF_984573655.1. Taxonomy (NCBI): domain Eukaryota; kingdom Viridiplantae; phylum Streptophyta; class Magnoliopsida; order Nymphaeales; family Nymphaeaceae; genus Nuphar; species Nuphar pumila. The sequence continues at coordinate 7,109,443 of NC_143259.1, forward strand.
ATAAAGAACGATTCACTTGAGTATGGTACGTATCAGTATCGGTGGCCCAACCCATTCAGGGCCGATACCGAAACTGACAACAATGGTTTTATCCAACTGGAGGCCAGCCAATGTACGCGGTTGGATAGGCAAAACCACCTTGCTCTTGACCACTGGGTCTCGGGTTCGAATCTTTCTGACCGGGTCTGGATCTCAACAACCGCCTGACCCGGATTCTCCCGTCTGGACGCGGCCACTGGGTACGGCGCAATCCAACCTGTCAGTTTTATCACTGTGGAGGCCACCTCAGCATTGCAGCATAATTGCACCGCCCACGTGAAACTGATGGCATTGCACCTTTATCGACATGTACTACCGGGTCATCCTTAAGTAGACCTCACTGATTTCCGCCAATGAATAACAGACACGTGGCAAATATCTTTGAATCCAAAAGAGGAAGGCCCTACTTCGAGCTGTTAACAACTGGCCTCTTTGTAGGGCGATATTAATATAATATTGTCATAATTAAGTTCATTCAACCATATAGTCATTATTGCTATAATTAAGCTTTGGATGATTGTCAAGTGACCCATAAGTCATTATTGCTTTAATTAAGCTCTCTTTTATATTTTAAGGTGGGGTTACCAAAGACATTACCTACCACCCATTCGATAATCAAAGGGAAAACTAAGAAGACCTTAAAAATTAATTGCCCAACTAAGGTCGTGTGTCTTTCTATGATCTAGTTGGGCCAATTTTACCTATATCCCATTTTCATGTGTTAAAATAACACAATAACTTTGTACTGGAAACTTCAGGGTGGTTATGAGTGTGCTGATATGAAGGCACCAGCTCAAACCCTGCTGGTGGGTCACTTAAGGCAGGGTGGTTGTGAGTGCCAACCGAGGTTTTTATCGCTTCAGAGAGGGTTCCTAGTCATAAAAGATAAACTTTGTAATATGAACTTCAAATTGGCAATGGTTCAAGTGATGGCATTTGTACCCAAGCTGATCAAGCCATTGAGTTGTTAGTTGGTGCAATGTAAGGTCTCGTTGGTAGGTTGTGATCCTCAAACGTACCACTTGTTTGAGCTGGGTTCACATGCAAATGTTCCATCATATCTGTTAGCTTAACATCAACTATATCGATAAGCCAACGTATATATATATATATATATATATATATATATATATATATATAGAGAGAGAGAGAGAGAGAGAGAGAGAGAGATGGTAGGTGAACATGCACAATAGGGACATGTTGAAGCATAACAACATCAAATTACACGAGAGATCACAGAATGGAGGAAGAGAATCCAAGAATACAAAAGAGAGTCCACTGATCCATCACCCACCACCGTCACCAGAACCTCATTAGCTTCACAAGGAGAGAGTGTGGAGGGAAGGATGGAATCACCACCACTGAATGAATGATGATGGATGGAGCAGAAATGACAGAAAGAAAGAAAGAAAGGAATCAAAGCGTTTTAGGAGAAAGGAAATCGGCCGACAACGAACTCCCCAAAGTAGTCTCCGCCGGTGGGCTCTAGTAGTCGGTGGTCGGGAGCTGCTCGTGGGTGCGGGAGATGAAGATGTGCTCGAAGATGAGGCCGGCGATGGCGGCACCGATGAGGGGTCCGGCCCAGTAGACCCAGTGGTGTGTCCAGTCCCAGCTGACCAGGGCCGGGCCGAAGGCGACGGCGGGGTTCATGGCAGCTCCGGTGAACGGCCCGCCGGAGAAGATGTTGGCGGCCACTGTGAGACCGATCGCTATGGGTGCAATAGTGCCGAGGGTGCCCTTATTTGGGTCGATGGCCGTCGCGTACACCGTGTATACCAGCCCGAAGGTCATCACTATCTCAAACACGAACGCGTTCCACACGGAGACGTCGGATAGCGAGAATATAGGCGTCGCCTGCACCCACACAGTCCAGCATTAGCTCCATCCACTCAAAAGGAAAAAAAAGAAAGATCCATGACATCGTGATGGGTACCATCACGGTGCTGGATTCGAGTATACGTGTTAGGGATTCAACCGGATCGGATTCAAATAAGCTAAATACATAGGAAAGTCGGATTTGAATCGGGTTGAAACAGTAAAAAAAATCAGAAAAGTTCCATACTGGATCCGGAATTTTGCATCACTTCGTGCAATGTGGGTGGTTGGTTTGAGTGATCTAGGCCTCGTGGTTCCACCCAGCATGGTTCGCGCCCATTACATAATGCTGGGTCCTGAACGTTAAGACTTAACGCAGGGCGAGAAGCGTGGAACCTGACGGCCTAGCTGCTTCTTAAATCTTATCCTGCTCGATCCTGAGGTAAATCTCGTCCAGCACATTACTGGATCGAGCACCCAAAGGTATCCTTGGAGGCAACATATCTAGTTGTCCAGCACTCGTTTCCGCATCCAGCACCGTAACACCAACAAAACAGAGTGGATGAGAAAGTGACGGTGCAGAAAGGAAGGGGAGGATGGGACGTACCAAGCCGTCGGTAGTGAACTTGAGGAGGAGGCAGGCGACGGTGGAGCCGAGCAGCTGGCCGATCCAGTACAGGATGCCACGGAGCAGCGTAATGTTGCCTCCGATGAAGGCGCCGAAGGTCACGGCGGGGTTCACGTGGCCACCGGAGATGTTGGCGCTCACCGCTACGCCTATGAACAGCCCCAACCCGTGCGCCAGCGACGCCACCACCAGCCCTGCCGGCGTGCTCCCACCCCCCAACTTGTCTGCCAAACAAAAAAATACACGCAGTCATGCACTGCTTATAACATGCCCAACTTTTTTGCAAGTAACAACTCTTATCATTTGAAAATGAAATCACATTATAACACTTTTTAAGCTTAAAAGAAGAGAGAGAGAGAGAGAGAGAGAGAGGCATCAAACGGACTCAAAGCGATGCCGGAGCCTTCGCCGGCGAAAACGAAGATGAGGGTGGAGATGAACTCGGCGAGGGCGCACTTGAGCGCACCAGGGTGCACTACCTCCTGCGGCGTCCCCCAAGCAATTCTCGAGAACGGCACCGACATCTTTCCTCTCTCTCTCTCTCTCTTGCTCACACACAGACGCTCTCTTCTGCCTGAGTCTAAGGTAGCTATATACACGCGAGAGACAGGGAGACTACCCGCTGTAGGCGGTGGTGAACTGGCTACAGCCCGTGGGCTAGAATTATTATGTAAAATATTTCTCGGCTATCCTTGTTCGTGGGGTAGTTTTCTTACAACCCCCTGCCTCGTCGTCGTTTTCCATACAGCTCAGCGTGGGCCCGACCCGCCGACCGAATGGTCGCTGCGTGCCACGTCGATCTGCTGTCTTGGGGTTACCAGAGATACCGTACGGAATCACACAAATAACGAAAATGGCCTCGAAAATGTCCGGATTTTTGTGTAGATGGGTTGGCTGGTTCTTGAGTGGGGGCCTGGGTTCAATAATTGGTTCGAATCCCATTGTTCGCTGATGGCCTGAAACTAGGGGTATCAATGGGCCTGGTTTACTCAGACCCGACCCAAACCAAACTCTATAAGATCTGGGTATGGTGATAAATAAGAAGACCCGATTAAGAGCCGAGTCATTCGAGGCTTAGATTTTTATCAAGCAAATGTATACCCAAACAGATGTCTCTCACAAATGAAAAATACTTAAGAAGATCAATGTATGCACACAAAGTGATAAAAGTGTGTGAGTATTATGGATCCTTAAAAAGACTACGAGACCAAATGGCTAAATTAGAACCTATTTGGTGAATCCTATTAGAGCTGAGTTCAGACCCAATACCATACCCAAAAATCTGATTCAAGTCTGGTTCTACCTGGGTCCGAAGCAAACCTGACCCGTTGACACCCCTACCCGAAACCAGTTGCTTAACTAGACCCGGTTCAGTTCAACGGGGCTCTCCTTGGTTCAGAAAAAGTGATCTCTTAGAGGGCGTTTGATTGCACGGACATGATTGGGTAGAATTGTCTCGGTGTTCCACTCTTTATATATATATATATATATATAAGGTGTTCCGAACTCCAATGCTCCAAGAAGAGGGGTGGAATAATATGACACCTAAGAGGTACCCCGCTGGACGCGTGGGACACCATGGGCCCGTCCGCCATTTTCATTGGACGCGTGGGACCTAGACAGTAGTGACCCGAGATGCTGCTGTCCATGCAATCAAACGCCTTTTTAATGATATCGTGCAAGATTTACTTTGTTTTGTTGTGATCATTGTCACACGATGAAATCTGTAGATATTTAAAAAAGAAATCGGTTTTTCCTCCATAAGGTCTCATGAAAAATATTGGCACATGTAAAATATAAATATAAAAATGTTACAAAATGTGTTTTAATAGAATTAATGTTGAGATAAATATGCAATATTTTTCAAATAAGTGATATTTGGAAAATATCATGTTTTTTCACTATTATGGCAGCCTTTCAAAATGCCATAATAAAATAGCAATGCTTTCAAAATATCAACTCTACATGTGTGGTTGAAATTAGATGGACGGTTCCTACTCTACTTATATTTTCAAGATTAATTTCCATATTTCTTCATTTGGGTCTCAAAAGTCGCAAACTTGAATAAACTATGAACAAGTTTGAGATAAGATTGAATAAAATGATAAAATTTGGAAATTAAAGCTTTTCTTTTTTATAGATAAAATATGGTTAATTATGCTTCTTCTCTATCTCTAGTCTCTACATCTCTTGCCAATTTTATTATGTTTTTTTTTTTTTTGCTGAAAGGTTTGAAAATTTGTAAGTGTAGACTCAGTCCGTGTCCCCTCATTGTCAATACACATTTTACTAAGCACATTTTGGAAAGAGAGCGTTGGTCCGGGTATGGAAAGAGAGCGTTGGTCTTGTTTGTCATTATACTAAACTAATGTAATTAGTTTGGATTTTAATGGAAGGGCACTGGTACTAAGCACCATAAAATATCTCGAGTAGGGGTGGCAATTTCTGACACGACCCGCCAACCCGACCCTTAGGCGGGTTCGGGTTGGGCTTAAGCCAACCCGTTTAATAAACGGGTCGACCCGTGTAACCCGTTTATTAAACAGGTCGGGTCGGGTTGGGGGTATGCCAACCCGCCAACCCGTTTAATAAACGGGTTAGGCGGGTGGGTCGACCCGCCAACCCGGCTCCCAACCCGCCAACCCGACCCGCCAACCTGCCTACCCGATCCATCAACCCGCCAACCCGACCCGCCAACCTGAAAACCTGTTTACCCGACCCAACCCATTTATTAAATGGGTTGGCGGGTCGTGTCGGGTTACCCGTTTATTAAACGGGTCGGGTTCGTGTTTGCCACAGCCGACCCGTTTAATAAACGGGTCGGGTTGAGGTATGCTGACACGCCAACCCACCAACCCGACCCGCCAACCAGCCAACCCGACCCGATTGCCACCCCTAATCTCGAGCCAGGATCAGGTGCCATCACATGGCACACTTTGAAGTGTGTAGCTGCACCTGCACCTGATGCCCTCCATCTTTGGTTGACAGTCTGTCAGTTGTAGGGCCCAAAAGCAGATAGAGGGCCGCCAGGTGCAGAGGTACACTCAAAGTGTGCCATGTGATGGCACTTGATCCTGGCTCGAAACTCTCACTTGGCTTATTAATATTTTCTTATAAAAAATAAATTTTATATTTTTTAATTTATTTTTTTATTGCCAAGATTTTGCCAAAAATGAGAGATTTATGAAAACTTTTCAAATTCTCGCGAGTTTTTGAAAAACGAGATTTTGCTGTTTTTAACGTTTGTCACTATGGTTCCCACTAATGAGGGAAGCAGCCTAGCTTCCAATATTCTTTCCTCTATTAAAAGAATGAAAATTCATGTGAGACAGCATTCAATTTGCTGCGAATCTCTGAAAGCTCTATTCCAGTGTCACTTTCCAAATTGAGAAAAGGGAAAAGCAACTCATTTCATCCAAAACAAGTTTTTTGAATGGAAACTTTGCAGTTACAGATCTACCATTGGAATGTCAAGGTATGGAAAAAAAAGGCATCCAATGAAAGAAGAGTAAATTCACAAACATCACACTGCAAATGTGTGAGTTCATGAAATAAGAAACCTTGGTGAAATAAGAGAAAAGGCAAGTGCAGATAGTACCATGTTCAAAAGAATCAAGGAGCAATTTTGGTCATTTGATCTAAATTTTTTTTTTCGACAAATGGTCAGAACTTCATTTGGTTTCGAATGCTACTGATAGATTCGCTAGAGATCAGAAATTGTTGAAGAAATAACCTGATTTTACCAGTGGTGACAAATAAACACTTGCATAGAGTGTGACCCCTTATTTTAACATAGATAAAAAAAAAATGAATCTACTATACTCCTGCAGTTTTGGAGTAGGCAAAACTTGGCATTGGTGATAACTATCACGATTTCTACTGTCTTTGGAAAATTATGCAATATGTCAGGTTCAGCTACCCTCTAGAAAATAAATGCTTATCCTTTATATATTGAAAATAATGAAACAATGCTCACATTTACTGTAGGCTCCAATTTTCACATGGTAGAAGAACATTTCCAAGCTTTTGAAAAGAAGAAATGAAATTGAAGGGTCTGACAGTGACAAACCCAGGAGACACCAGTACATCACCCCCATACATCTTAAAGCAGGCTGGTGCTGGCCCTGCTCACTGAGTGGCTTTAACTTGGTGGTTACCCATGTGGTCAGCGGGGTCCTGTATCAAGCTGAAGGCTCGGGATCGAATCTTGCAGGCTCATGGAGGCTGTTGTTGCTTTATTATGGTTGGGGCATGTAAGGCTGGATGGTCATTTCCTCAATCTAAGAGTTTTACCTTGCAAGGAGGTGGGCCCGGTTCTCGGTGAAGGTTTTCCTTCGTCGTCAAGAAAAAAAAAACTTTTTGATCATGTTTGAGAAAGTAATTGTCTTACAGTTTAAAAGCTCTGCACACCTAGCCAGGTGGGTTGCTCTTATGATCTTCAAGTTGAAGGATGTTGTGAGTTTGATATCTAGGGTGTGCATTTTTTTCGTCACGAGGTCGAAGCTATTGGGAAACTATCATTTTCGGAAAAGGAGTACCCATAAAGTTTTACGCCGAGGACACAGAAACAGGGTGGTAGTGGAAGTGGCACCTCTTGGTCTGTAATGGGATGTCTGAACCATAATGGTGGTTTCTTTATGTTGTCCAGAAAAAAAGTGATTGCCCTTTGGGGAGTCCAAACTATGAGCACAATGCTGGACACACTCCATTGAAAAGGTGGTTTGGCGCACTCACATGCATGCAAATTAAAATAAGCCCAGGCACTTACAATGAACTTTCAATAATGAAAGTGTTGAAGCTAGACTTGGAAAACTATGGCTTCAAACTGGCACTTACATTTTGTTGCAAACGCCCCCTTCACGATTCAAATTAATATAAATAACCAAAATTGATTTTAATTTGAAGCTTTTTGTAGGTCCTACTCACATGCTCAGAATTGTGGGCCCCCAATGAAACTGTGATAAAGTGGATCAAATTAGAAAATTGGTACTGAGTGGGCCCATACCCCTACCATGATTGGGTTGTGTGTGGTCCACCTCTTGGTAAGGGCCTCTTTCTTGTGTCTTATTAGCTTTCAATTCGGCAGAGTTTTCCTTCCTCTTAGTTCTGAGTAAACAATCTAGAAACCTGACCAATTTCATAAACCAAGGGCACATTTGCTAGAATTTCATGGGATTTGAAATCACACCACTTGAAAAGTGAGTAAAATGGCCCCTAATGTGATTGGGAATCACGATTCCATTTCACATTTGCTTGCATTGGAAAATGGGGCAAATGGGTACCGCTCTATCATCATTGTGAGAAAACAATTCTCATTTGGGGCTAAGGAAACAGACTCTTAGCACAGAAAGTTCACAAACTTGGTCACATTTGCGCTACACATATATAGCCATCAACCCCTTCAACAATCTTGTTGCTATCTTAGCAGAAATGTTAAGACTTCAGGAACAAGGTCATGCTTGCCCCAAAGGGGTTTGGCGTAGTGGGATGGGACCTAGGCCGCTAGGCAGGTGCTCTAGGTTCAAATCCCATGGGTGTTAGCCCTTGCGCAAGCCGAAGCATGGTAACTCTCTGGAGGAAAAGGGTTAGCCTATAGAGTTTTAGGCAGCCGTGACAGTGACCGTAAGTACGACAGGCAGAGCAAGAGTGTCTAGGTCTCTGCTGGTCCTGAGGGTGGTTTCTCCATGTAAATATCAGAAAAAGGAACATGGTCATGCTTCCTGTCCCGGAATTTTCAAATTCGAATTCAAATGTGTTTGACATTCAAAAAATACTTTCTAGCGTACCTAAGTCAGGAACAACGATTCCTGATTGTTCATAAAACAGAAAGAACTGGAAATTTGTAGTTGTCATTGTCAAAAAGTGTGTTCCAACCTAGCCTTAGTTACCCCTTGTAGCTTTACTTGTTAGTCAAATTTGAATGGAACCAATATCACAAATCTCAATATCGAGAAAAATATGGTCGAGGAAAAATCTTAGGGCATATAAAAATATAAAATATATGTATAGAAGATAAAGGTACAAAATTATTGAGTAAAAATCACCTCATTTTCATAATTTATTAGAAAATAGGTCTTCAACCATGTGATTGCAACAGGTAAGAAAGTTGTCCAAGGGCTTCAAAAAAACAACAGCCCTAAACGTGCCAAAACTTTGTCTCAAATTTTCATTTAGGCTTTGTTTGGGGGGCTGCATTGAGATCCAAACACCATTTTCATGTATTGCCAAAATATGGTTTGCCCCAAAATGTTGTGTTAAAGGAGGGAGTTGCCAAAAACATCCTCTCTTGAATGGTGTTGGGCTGCCAACTCCATTCACAATCCAGTGTTTTGGAAATTCCAATTCTCCCAAACAGCAGAGAGCATGAGAGTACTAGTGGAAACCACAACACACCTCTGATTCAAGGCTCCTAAACAGAGCCTTACTTAAGTCAAGACAACAAAATCCAAGGGCATATTTGTAGCAAATAAAGCATTTGAACACACTTTGAGTTGCTACAACTTGTATAATATGATTTTTAGCTTAATAGTTTCATACCTTCACTAGGAGCAAATATTCACCCTAAATAAATGGCATTTTCAAAATGAGTGATATTTTGAAAATATTGCATGTTTTTCGCATTATATCAGTGGCAATTTTGTCAAAATATCGGCGAAATCAATGAAGATCTCCAACCAATTACTCGAGTTACACTATCTAGAGAATGAAGTAACCACACACATTTGTAGATTGTAAGTATGGAAGGAGAAATGAACACCTTCGATTGGAAGCAGCTCCTCCATTTGCTATCCCTACATTGATCTAGATTTCTCATTCAACTTCATCACAAACAGGGAGGGTCTAAACATCAATTCCACTACTTGATCACAAACAGGGTCTAGCTAGAAATCAATTTCACACTCAAGGCCTTGATGCTGTTGCTTTTGAACAACTTTACCAGCTCCGGTGCCTCTATATCCTTGTTCAAATCATGGAAGTTCTAATATTCACAAAAAGCTCTTGGCCTCTTGTTTTTGACGAATCGCATCGAACATTTGTTTAATAAGAATGATCAAATAATGGACCTTGTGGGGTTATAGCTACGACCACTCCAAGATTTACAGCAATTGGCATCTTGTTAGCATATGCTAGATCAGGGTAGGTGTGGTTGAGTCATCCAGCAACATCCTACGGCTGAGAATGCACCCTAGTGGGTCACTAGATCAAGGGCAACATGCTACCCACTTGATCATTTTGCATTGTTTAGGTTGGAAAGGCCATTCATTTAATGCTCTTGTTCTTATGACAATAATGATAGTGATGAACCCTAGACGAGGAACAGAAGCCCAACAAGATTAGCTGATGTGGGTTGCCTGCAGAAACTAGCAAATGGGCGTTGCTTAAGCTGTTGTGAAAAATGAAGGCCCTCTTATCCACACGTGACTAGCACATGATGTTGAGGACCAAGTGGGCCCCGTGGTGAGTTGGCATTGGGCTGTCATTCCCATTGGTCAGCCTTATCCTTTTAAGCAGATCATCACGTTGGTGGGCCCACAAATGATTGATCTTTGGTAGGGCCCACAGTGCACTCCACGACTCTCTTTTTTTTTTGTTATTTTTTAAAGGCAAGCTGGGGTTAGGCAGTCTACCAGTTATACAACGATACCGTTGATTTGAACTTACAACCTACCAACACAAGCTGTCGCGGCACTAGATGCTCCTACCAGGCAAGGGGAGCATACCATTGCACTCCACTACTCGGATTGGATTAAGAAGAGTCAGGATCAGGTGCCATCACATGGCACACTTTGAGTGTGCCTTTGCACCTGGCTTCCCCCCAATATGCTTTTGGGCCCCACAAAGCCAAAGATGGAGGGCACTAGGTACGGCATGTGATGGCACCTGATCCTGGTTCGATTAACAAAGGGCGTTTTTGTTGGATATTTTAGATCCGGTTCAACTCTGAGTGACCTAATTTGACACACGGCACTAATAAAGGCATTAGTGGGGGAGATAGTGGAGAGGGGGTTAAGTGAATGTGAAGAGTTCACATTCAACATGGCATGTGAAGGGTTCACATACATGAATGTCATGTATGTAACCTCCACTCTCCTCCCACTATAAATTGAGGCATGACTGCTTGATGAGAGCAACCAAGGTGTCCTTTATTTCTCATTTGGGTTCAGGGTCCTACTCACCATCAACTTGACAGCTTTAGCTCATCGTGAGCGTCGATAGGCTAAGGAGAACGTCATGCACCTATGCCAACACTCGTTTCATCCATGGCGTCAACCGGTATGTATTCTTGCTTTTACATTCCGGTTATGTTTTTAGAATGCCTACATTGGGTTATGGGCCCACTTCTCATTCGTTGTGTGTGTGGGTGCGTCGACATTCATGCGGTACTCGACAAAATTTGTATCGATGAACTTCTCTCTTGTCAGACTCTCATTTACTTTTGAGAAGTTGAATGGCGAAGGGTGAGGAGTTGTCTGGTGCACAATTGCCTATGGGTCGGCATCTATTGTTGTCCTCCTGTGAAGGCAGTGACGGCTGTCATGATGCCTGAATCCCGTTTGGTGCCACATTTTGTAAGCCCTCGTCATGTGCTTCTCAGGTTGAACCCCTTGCTTCAAAAAAAAAAATTATACCCCTTTAAGAATCACTCTCGACGGAGTCAAACAGCATTGCGAATGACCCTGGCATCGAGGGTTGGCCACAGCTGGTCGGTCGACGCCGGTGACCACCTTCGATGTTGGTGACTACCCTCGACTGACTGTCGCTGGCAACAGCCAGCGACGGAGGCTGGATGTCGCCGAATGGAGGAGCATAAAAGCAGGGGGGTTAAGAACCCATTTTTTTATATTGAACTTCACCACTGCAGCCGTTGGCGGTCGACCCAAGGCATTGATAGCTGGTCGTTCACCGACCGCATTTGGGATCGACCGTCAAAGATGGCCGTCGACAATGGTGTTTGTTTCGGTGGACGCAATCACAGGGAACACCTGTTAGGCAGGCTCCCCTTCGTTGTTGCAGCTACCGCAGATGATGGTTGGTCAACGTGGACTGGTCGTTGCCATCGACTACAATGGCCTCAGTCGTCGGTGGTGATGGCAGTCGATTGAGGCTGCCTGCAAAACACAAGAAAAAAAAATGACTCACCTTTGTCGACGCCATTGACGGTGGAGGGTGTCTGTCGTTGGGTGGGGAGAGAGGGTCGTCATCGCCGACGGACTCACGGGTGTTGGTTGCCATCAACTGAAACAAGGGGGGAGGATTAAAGACCAGCTAGAGTGGCTTTCGGTTTCTCAAAAACCGAAAAACATCCGGCGTTTTATGTAAAATCTGTAAATTTCAACAATTATTGAAATAAATAAAAGTGAATTTCCTTCATAATAAATATGATGATATGATATTATTTGAATACATTGGGTCCAAATGGATCTTGGATCCGAACAAGATCATATGGAATCAGTAGTTGGATTCAGATATAGCAAATGGATTTGGATCCCAGATGGATTTGAAACCCCATTTGAATGCAATTGGATTTTTAATGAATCCAAATATTGTATGACCCCAATCAAGATCCGAAAGCCAATTGAGGAATTTTATAAATTCATAGTATTTGGGGATCCAACCCAAATTTGAGATCCATTAAAAAACTCATATGTATATAAATAAATTAATGTAGACATTATTACAATAAAAAGTGAAGTGGTGTTGTGGAGATGTTTGTTGCCTCTTTGAGAGATGATGTGAGTTCAAATCCCACCACCACACGCACGGTTTTGGTAAAGTGTTATGCTTTCTTTTTGACAAACAGACTATAACTCTCATATGTATATTAAAATAAATTAATGAATACTCTAATAGAAAGGAAAAGAGCAATAGTGTTGTGGAGAGATTCGTTTCTCCTTTGAAAAGTGACTTGAGTTCAAATCCCACTATACACACAGTTTTTGTTGTGGTATGCTATAATTCTTTTTAATAAAATCTTGATCAAATTTTAAGACTATATGTTTTTCTTTATGGAAGATAAAGACTAATTGAGAAACACAATAAGGGTTTTGGAATTCAAAATCTTGGTTTAAAAAACATGAAAAAATTTCTTCATTTAGCACACGCTTTTTCCTATAGACTCTAGAATAAAATTTAAGAAGAAGAAGAAGGTTGAAATTTTATTTAAGAAGCTAGATATTCCCTTCTTCTACTTTCACGAGTTTTCTTGATGAAGTTAAGGTGGTTGCCTTGTGTGTATAGATGGAAGAAAAGGTAAGATTTGAAATAATAATGCAAAAATGAAAGGAGGAAAGAATTGAATGGACGTGAATAAAGAAAGAGGAGGGACGGTTTCAAGAAATTTTGATTTATGGCAAAGAACCAAAGAAAACAAGAAGGGAAAAATTTCTGAAGTTGTCATAATACAAGCTATATGATTTTTTTTTTGGGTCTCAATCTCTCTCTCATTCCCCTCGATTTTCCTCTCTTCCCTTCTATCTCCTTTTTGTTGTGCTATCATCCATAGTGGAGGTGCTAGACGAATGAAGGACTACAAACCAAGATCCAGCCACATAACTCGTGAGTGTTTGATGATTCGACTCGTCGGAAGAGGTAGGGGCATTATGTTCTTATAAGCTTGCTTAGGGACGTGTGACACACGTAGACATCTACTGTCCAGATATATGTATAATCATACATATACTCAACCGTGGGATTAGATATATGTGTGATACTATTCGAAAGAGGACCAGACATATATTGAATCACGATTCAGATTTGTCAAAAAAATTTATATAGCTGTGATATGTTTTGATTCACTATTTAGATCTGTCAAAAAAATATATAGTGATGATACATATATAGGCTCATGGTTCAGATCTGTCAAAAAAATGTATAGCCATGATTTTGTTTTGATTCACTATTTAGATCTGTCAATATATATATATATATATAATGATGATATATATTGATTCACGGTTCAGATTTGTCAAAAAATTGTATAGCTGTGATATGTCTTGATTCACTATTTAGATCTGTCAAAAAAATTATATATAGTGATGATACATATTGATTCATGATTCAAATCTGTCAAAAAAATGTATAGCCATGATATGTTTTGATTCCCTATTTAGATCTGTCAAAAAATATATATAGTGATGATACATATTGATTCACGGTTCAGATCTGTCAAAAAAATGTATTGTTGTAATATGTTTTGATTCATTGTTTAGATTTGTCAAAAAAATATAACTATGATAAGTTTTGATTCACTGTTTTGATATGTCAAAAAAAATATACTTATGATATCTCTTGATTCAATGTTTAGATATGTCAAAAAGATATAGCTATGATATGTTTTGATTCACTGTTTAGATTTGTCAAATATATATATATATATATAGTGATTATACATATTGATTCACGGTTCAGATCGGTCAAAAAAAATATATCAACATGTTATGGTTGAGCACTGCAGACCCAGATTGTTGGATTCTGCCACAACCCAGCCCGCTTTTGAAAAATGAAGGTGCAATTGGTGTTGGGCACTGCAGACCCCACCAACCAGGTTTTGCTGCAGCCCAACTTATCTCAATATATATATATATATATATATGTGACTGGGCGTTGTAGACCCGGACAGTCGGATTCTATCGCAGCCCAGCCCACTTTTGGAAAATGATGGTTCTGTTGGTGTTGGGTGTTGCAGACTGGACAACAACTCATGTTGTTTTAATGGGGTCAGCAGCAACCCAAATTTGAATTTCAAAAAAATAAATAAAAGAAAATGATAGATAAGTAAAACAATGAATGTTTGCTACATTAGACAACCTGACACTCATTCAGGTTAGGTTCAGAAATGGACCGAAAGAGGTCTATAAAACCAGTCTACAAATAGCACAGTCTCAAATACATACATGTGTGTAAAAATTGACATATATAATTAACTATGTCAAGGTATACTTGTTGAAAGGGCTAAATTGAATAAGTTCTCAAATCGCACCTCAAACTATGATAATGCATATGAGGTGTTCACACTTTGAATACAAACTGGTGTTCAATTTAAAATCAATGGTGCCCTGAAAGGGGATTCTGTGTATTTCTAAATCTCATAAATACGTGTGTGAATTCGTCGAAACCGTATGGAGCCATAGGAGCTCTAGCGAATTCTATAAAAACATGACGTTGTCATGTACATTTGATTTGTGAAAATGACTTGACATGTAATGAAAGAGTGTTAGGCGAACATGAGCCTGTGGTTTGTGAATAGTTGTCCAAGTGTTTACTTGCACTATGTCGGACTCATTTACACTTGTTTCCACCCGAGTACGGGATGCAATTACGATATCTTTACAAGATGCTATGATATGAACCAAATAATATACAAACTAATGTAAACACTCTTAACTAAAATTTGGGATTTCTAGGTATACCTGAAAGATGGTATATTTTATTGGATTCTCTGGTTTCTAAGTACATCTGAAAGACAGTGTATGTTACCGGACTCATGGTCTACTTAAAGAGGTAGACGGTACAAACTCCATGGGACACTCTTTGTGTTTGTGAGAGCGAAGTATCTCACCCGGTCTCTAGTCCTCGAAGTTAGAGGGCCAAGACTACCAATGTGTCCTAGGTGGTCGGTCCAAGTCTTCTACAGAAGTTTCCAGAATGCATTATATTTTTAGTTCTTGCCATTGGAGAGTACTCTCTCGGTCATAAATCGTCCCCTTTGGATATTCGTACAGCTAGTCACTCAGGTCACTTGATAAAAATCGTATTAAACCCCTGAGTGGTCTCGGTCCGCTATGATGTTTAGCATGTGCGTACCCACAGAGCGTATTAATAAAAAAAACTTAAATTTTTACTTTTAACATGTAGTGATACATGTCTTTTAGTATCAAGATGGTGATACTTGGGTTTTAAATGAATATTGAAAAGTATTGATGTGACTTATATGAAATATGCAAATTATACCTTTATATTTGGATAGTTGCATGTTTACCTGTACACATGACATTATGCACATATACAATGATAGAATGTTGCTTACTTAGACTAATTGTAATCTGACCTCTCTACCTTTCTTGTTTTTCAGGAAATGAATGAGGTACACAGAGCGTATTGTAGGCGTTGTTGTGAGTGAAGCCATAAGATCACATATTTGTAGTCCTGCAGGTCTTTGATAAACATTATGACTTGTTATTATGATTTTTGTAATAATGATTAGACATTTAATTTATTGACATGATATTGAATGTGGCATGAATAACCTCTGTTATACCATGTAACTCACCCAACTATTTAACTGAATGGTTAACCAAATATTTCGTTGTAATTTAAAAAATATATATATTCCAAATTTTGAGTTAAATAATTAGAGAGTTACAACTTTGGTATCAGAGCAGTTCAAATATATAGACTCATGGCTCTTTCAAAGACCTGCAATAGCTCTGTAAGTATAAATTAGTTAAAATCATAAGTTTAGAATAAATTATAATAAATAAAACACTATGTATGAACAAATGTGAAATAAGAGCTTAGAATATTCTTTTGTTTTCTATTGCAATTAGATGGTGTGAGCAAATAGATGCAATAACATTATGGACACATTGAACAACCTAGTTGAGGTTGTGGGCAGCAGGCGATGACCATGCAGCAGATGGGTGCCAATCTACAACATATGGTGCAAGAGAAGATGACTATAGAAGGGGGTATGTCCTACAAAAACTTCATGGACATGGACTCACCTGTCTTCCTGGGAAAGACTGATCCAGAAGCGACAGAGAACTGGCTAAGAGAAATCAAACAAATTTTGAGTACTCGAAGTTCTAGAGGACCGTCAGATTAATTTTGGAACATACCACCTTAAGGAGAAATGTTGTTAAAGGTTGATGTATGACTTTGAAAAATGAGTGTAGAGTTTCAGGATGAGATTTGTCCTGAAAATGTCATGCTTATTCATTGAGAGGGGCATTGTTAGTGTTGTGACTTTGTGAGTTGACTCTTTAGTAGAATGTTATCCTTAAATATACGATATGTAAATATGTGTTAAAAGCAATTAGTGAACAACGGGAAGGAAGTAGTCGGAGAAGCAACAATAAGCAGCAGGAGAAGAAGCCTGAAGAACAAGAAGCCAAGAAGCCCTGATACCAAGGGTCACCTTCTAAGAGCAACGACAATTGTAGTACTTGCAGCTTCAAGCATGAAAGTCATTATGATGAGAAGAATATCAAGTGCTATAATTGCGAACAAACGAGACACATCGCGAGAAAGTGCTTCCAGCAAGTGTAAAGAGATGGAGCAAAACCTAGAGACAAACCAGTTACTCTAGGCTGAGTTTATGCAGCAACTCTGTCAGAAACTCTAGCTAGTCCGAATGTTATAAAATATATACTTCTGATTTCTGGTGTTAGTGCTCATATTTTTTTTACTCGAGTGCAACACATGGCTTTACTACCCCTACTTTTTCTACTTGTTCTACCTACATCTCTAGACATAAATTATCAAGTAGACACAACAGTGAGAAAGACCATTTGTGTATATAAGGTTACCAAGGGATGCATGGTACAAATTAAAGAACGTCTATTGTCGATGGACCTCCTAATATTGAAAGTTAAGAGAGTAGACATTATCTTGGTCATGGATTGATTATCTAACCATCATGCAATAATCAATTGTTGGAGAAAAAGTTTCAATTTTCAACACCCAAAGCCCCAATATTCACCTTTCAGGGTGTTAAAAAACTAGCAAAGCCGACAATCATTTCATGTCTTCGGGCCAACCACTACCTACAGAAGGGTTGTCTTGGGTACTTGGATTATATGAAGACAGAAGTTGATGATAACTTCTCAGTCGTGAAAGTAAATATTGTGCGAGAATTCGTGAATGTTTTCTCTGAAGAACTTTCAAGACCTCCACCAGATATAGAAGTTGAGTTTCAGATCGATCTAGCTCCTAGCACAATACCCATCTCTATTGCACCATATAGAATGTGACTTGCAGAGCTCAAAGAACTCAAAGATTAGATGCAAGAGTTGTTGGATGTTGGATTTATCTGACCATCGGTGTCCCCTTAGGACGCATTGATCTTCATAAAAAAGGATGGGTCACTACGCATGTACATCGACTATAAAAAATTGAATCTAGTAATAGTAAAGAACAAATATTCATTTCCGAGGATAGACAATTTATTTGATCAACTCCAAGGGGCAGCCTATTTTTCTAAGTCGAATCTACACTCCAGGTATCACCAGTTGAAAAATTGGGAGGTGGAAGTGGCCAAGATAACTTTCCGCTCAAGATATGGGCATTATGAATTTTTAGTCATGCTCTCTGCTCTCATGAATACCCCAACTGCATTCATGGATTTAATGAATCGGGTGTTCAGACCATTTTTGGACAAGTTCATGGGGGTATTCGTGGATGATATTTTTATCTATTCAACCAATAAGGAATAGAATGCAGAACACTTGAGAATAGTTTTGCAAAAACTTAGAGACATAAGGTATATGTTAAGTTCTCTAAATATGTATCATGGCTAGATCAAGTCTCATTTTTTAAACATATCATTTGTAAAGAGGGCGTGATGGTGGATCAAGAAAAAGTTGAAGTGGTGATCAACTAGTATATACCCAAGAATGCCATGGAGATTTAGCAGGATATTACAAGCACTTTGTTGAAGGATTTTCAATATTGGTAGCCACAATGACCAAGCTGACAAAGAAGAATGTGAAGTTCAAGTAGAACGAGAAGTGTGAACAAAGTTTTCATGAAATCAAGAAGTGATTAACCACTGCACCACTATTAGTTCTACCTTCTAGCACTTGCGATTTTACTGTTTATAGTGATGTGTCACATAAGGGATTGGGTTGTTTTTTTATACAACCTAGCAGGGTTATCACATACATATATCAACAATTAAAATTGCACGAAATGAATTACCCAACTCATAATCTAGAGTTAGCAGCGGTAGTATTTACACTCAAAATTTGGCGACACTACTTATATGGAGAATAATTTAAGGTCTATACTCACCATCAAAGTTTAAAATATTTGTTCTCCCAAAAGAAGTTGAATATGAGGCATAGGCAATGGCTTAAGCTACTTAAAGATTATGATTTTGAATTAAAGTACCATCCAGAGAAAGCCAACATAGTGGTTGATGGACATAGTCGAAAAGCAAAGTCAGCCATAAAAATATGTGTCAAACATGCTTGTCAACATTGTGAAGCAAAAAGTAGAAGTACAATGTCTTCTAGGTCAATTGATGTTTGTTCAAATGACCT
This sequence comes from Nuphar pumila, assembly GCF_984573655.1. Taxonomy (NCBI): domain Eukaryota; kingdom Viridiplantae; phylum Streptophyta; class Magnoliopsida; order Nymphaeales; family Nymphaeaceae; genus Nuphar; species Nuphar pumila. The sequence continues at coordinate 7,128,187 of NC_143259.1, forward strand.
TAGAGTCTAAAATTTGGTACAAAATTAAGGAGAAGCAACCCTTAGATCAATAATTAAAAGGAACCTGATCAGCAGTATCTAAAGGTGAAGTTTGAGATTTCAAAATGAATGACCATGGTATTCTGAGATTTTGAGATCGAATATGCATTCCTATGGACGAGAAACTTAGGAAACAACTTCTTGACGAGGCTTATCATTTCAGGTACTTCATTCACCCTAGCAATACAAAGATGTACAAGGACTTGAAAAATAACTTTTGGTGGAATGAAATAAAGAGGGATGTTGTAGATTTTGTTAGTAGATGCCTTGTATGTCAGCAAGTAAAGATCGAACATCAGAGGGCGGGTGGATTCTTGCAACCACTATCCATTCTTGTATGGAAGTGGACAGATATCATAATAGATTTTGTCACAGGATTTCCTAAGACCAAGGAAGGATTGACAAAGTCTACGCATTTTCTTGCATGCAAGACAACGTGTTTATTCGAGTACTTGGCTTATCTCTTTATTAGAGAGATAGTGAGATTGCACGAAGTGCCAGACTCCATTGTATCTTACAGAGATTTGAAATTCACCTCCAATTTTGGCAATGCTTTCAAGAAGTAATGGGGACTCAATTGAAGATGATTACAACCTTTCATTCTTCGACAGACAGACAGTCAGAAATGACCATTCAAACACTGAAGGATATGTTGCGAGCTTGTGCATTAGAATATCGCAACTCTTCACATGAGATTCTATCATTAATAGAATTTGTTTATAACAACAATTTTCAGGCCAACATTGGTATGGCTCCCTACAAAACTTTATATGGGAGATGTTGTAGAACGTCTCTATGCTAGGACCAGGTAGGTGAAAGGAAAACCTTAGGTCCTAAATTGGTTCGACAAATGAAAGAGCAGATCAAATTCATTTATAAAAGACTCCTAACAGCTCAGAGCCTTCAGAAAAGTTATGCAGATAAGAGGCGACATGAGTTGGAGTTTGAGTAAGGTGACCACATTTTCTTGAAGATATCACCTTTTAAAAAGGTAATGAGGTTTGAAAAGAAAGGAAAATTAAGTCCAAGATATATTGGACCCTTCAAAATTTTAAAAAAGATAAGGTCTACAACCTATCGGTTGACATTACCCCCATCGTTGTCCAGGATGCATAATGTGTTTCATGTGTCCATGTTAAGGAAGTACATGCCAAATCCTTCGTACATATTGAGTATTAGTGAAGAATCAATCAAGATTTTAGAATTCAAAGAGCATAAACTGAGAAAGAAGGTTATTCTGATGGTCCCAATAAGATGGAAGCATCACAACAGAAATGAAGCTACATGAGAGAGGGAGGCAGACATCCACGCATAATTTCTCCATTTATTTCTAGGTAAGATTCAGGATGAATCTTCTTTTAATGAGGGTGGAATTGTAATGTCGTCTAGGTGGGCATAACCCACCTGGAGGTTAGTTACAGAGAGAGGAGAGGTAGGTACCCCTTTCTCTCATGTATGGTAAGTGGGCAGAAAGAGAGGGGAAACATGTCTCTTAAATGAGACAAGAAGGGGTGAGGGGGTAACATCTACCCCTCACCCATGGCTATAAGAAGCCATGGATCCTCTCTCCCCCTGTCAATTTTGGTGAAGAGGTGAGAGAGAGGGCACACACTCTGAGAGAGAGAGAGAGAGAGAGAGAGGAATTCAAAGATTGAGAGGGAAGAGGAGAAGGAGTAGCGAACTCGAGGAACACCATCGTTGGCTAGGTAAGCACCTCCTCCCCCATCCTTTGAATAAAAAGGGCAGTCGACAATCGTACAGTTGTCGATGATTTGCAGAGGTGCGAGAATAAGAAGGACCTTGTTCCTGCCTTTCAAATCAGTAGTGAGGCATAGAGGGAGTTCTCTCTATCCTCACAACCGGCAGGTTGCCGATGACCGAAAAAAAAAAAGATCAAGGGCAGGGGGCAAACCTTGTCGCCTGTCGTTCGTGGTGAGGAGGCGCAGAGGGGTTCGTCTCCTCTGCCCTCACCGTCGGCTAGTTGTCAGTGGCCTGAGATTTCAAGAAAAAAAATACACAAAACACGGTGGTGCCATCACGTTCAAGTGGACGATAGGGGAGTGCCCTGCAACAACCGCCGACAATCATGAGTTTGTCGGAGGTAGCTGCACAGCAGAGAAGGAGGGAGATAGAGCTGACCCCGAGCATCGGGCACACTGAGTCTGCACTTAATGGCAGACTGAGTGGGTATGACCCAGACTGAGCCGGGTCTGCAGGCGACCGAGATGACTCGGTCTAAGCATGCCCATACCGAGTCAGGAAAAATAAATAAATAATAAAATTTAATAACAGACTGACTCAGTCTGGACATACCAAGTCGGTTTGAGCATTTTCGGCAGACCGACTCGGTCTGAACATACTGAGTCGGGTATGACTTACTTTCGATAAGACTAACTTGATCTGAACAGACCGGGTGAGGTCTGACATGTTTTGACAAACTGACTCGGTCTGAACAAATCGAGTCGGGTCTAACTTACCTTTGGTAGACCGTCTCGGTCTATACAGACTGTCTCCGTCTGTACAAATCGAGTCAAGTCTGTTTTCTTAGCAGACCGACTCAGTATGGACAGATCGAGCCAGATCCATAATCATGGTAAAATGACTCAGTTTGGACAGAATGACTCAGTCTAGACATACCGAGTCGGGTCTGCTTTCTGTAGACCGACATGGTTCAGATTGAGTCGGGTCAATTATTGGCAGACCGACTCGATCCTTATCGATTCAGGCTAATGGTTGGGACAGACTGACTTTGTCTAGACCGAGTCTCGTCTGACAGACCAACTCATACTAGATCAAGTTGGCCATGTTTTAGAAAAAAAATAAAATAAATATAATGAATAAAAATATATAATATTCATTTATATATATGAGAATATATATATATATAGGAATATATATGTGCGTAAGCGGATATGGACATGTACATGGAGCGGGGTGAAATAGAGATGGTGAAGACCTCGATTTTCTCAATACGAGTTGGATTCAGGTTTGGATCCAAACTCAGATCGGATCTCGTGTGCATAAAGTGAATCTAAAACTAATTGGATCTAGTTGAGTCTAATCCAAATCATTTTCATCGTTGATGGCATACTTGTACCAAACAAAAAGGTTTGGATCGGGCATACCAGATCTAAGATCTAGTCAGGTTTATAGTTGAAAACTTAAATGATCCAATTTAGAGTAAGAGTGGATCTAGATTCAAAATTCAACTGAAAGATCCAATTGAACTAAATTTGAACTGTAGTGAATGCAAATTTGGTGTGGTGTAAAGATAAAATGAATCGAAAAAAATTATATGAACCCAAGGATGGTTGAAGAGTAAAAAGACCATTTTGCCCTCAATATGCTCAATTAGTAAATAAGGCATAACTTTTCACCCCGATATCGGATTCAAATGATTTTTAGATCCTTTGATTCTTCTCTTTGATTAAGATTCATTAGCAGAGGATATGATGCCAAACTCTGAGAAAATAGATTCAGAGTTTATCATTAAAGCATAGGGGTATTTTCATATTTTTTATAAAGATGGGGCTTTAAATAATGATACTAGATTTTTGTCTATTTCATAACAGAACGTGCGAGAAGACTAAGGGTATTTCTTAGAATTTAGAATTTTAAGCTTTTCATGTAAGTGAACATTTGCAAATTTCTTCTTAATTAAACAAAATACATGTTGGTTAGTTTAGGCGTCCTACAAATATGATTTCATATATTTTAAGTGTGCTAGTTTTATTTTATTTTGAATAGAATAATTGTTTAGCATGTTTAGGGATCCATAACCTTGATGTTGTGAATGATACTTAAATATGATGATACATGCTACATGTTTTTAGATTATGACATTATTTAAATTATGAATGTATCATGTGTGGAGATAATCATGGCATTACTGCATGTAAAATGTTGTTAAAGGTTTACGTATGACTTTGAAAAATAAGTGTAGAGTTTCAGAGTTTCGAGATGGGATCTGTCATGAGAATGTCACACTTATGCCTTGGGAGGGGCATTGTTAGTGTTGTGGCTTTATGAATTGACTCTGTAGTGGAGTGTTATCTTTAAATATACGATATGTAAATACGTGTTAAAAGCAATTAGTGGACATACATTGATTATTGTATAAGGCACTAACCTTAAGAAATGAACGTTAAAAGAATAATGTTCATGGGATAACCATATAGAACATGATAAGAAACTTTACTAGGTAAGGCATGGTCTAGGGTATTGTTTGATGTGTGTACCTCATTCGTACATTGAGATTTGCTTAAAAAATTTAGGTGACCTTTAAGGGTTAAAACACTGCTCACTAGACACATGTAGGATGTAACATGAACCACAAAACCTTAGGGATAGGTATAGCTCTTCGACACCTTGGAGGCAAGTATAGCTCATTGAGCACATTGGAGGCAGGTATAGCCATCTAAGTTCTTCGGTTAGCTATCAATGAGCAGTTTATGGCTTTCGGAGAGCAGTTACAATACTTATATATATAGTCTGAGCCGGTTTGGACTATGTTGTTGTAAGTGGTTCATATGTCTGACCAATGCCTTATACTCTGAGTTGTCTACATGAGTTGCTACGTCAAAGAAGGATATTTTTCGAATAGCTGATTATAGTAAAATATGAGTATTTACTTTGAAAATGATGATAGAGATACGATAAGATAGAGATACGATAAAAAGAGTACAAATCTATAAACATATGTACTTAATTAACAAACTAAACTAAGATTAGGAGTTTAAAGCTTACTATACTTGAAAAGTCATGTATGTCTAATTTGTAAATAAAAAACTTAATGAGTGGTAGATTCACATTCTCTAGGTTTAGAACATGTTTGATCGAAAAAAATGTTCAGAACATTTTTTTTAACAAACGCCCTCCGCCGTGTTCAATATACAATGTAATTGTCGATCCACCTCTCCATGTTACTAAATGAAGAGGAACGGAGGTGACGAAATAAAATATTGTGCATCGACGGGCGCACCAAAAATGAACAGGAACAGTACTCTCTCACCTCCGGAGCGCTCAAACTCGAAAAAGACTGGGAATCGACGAGCGCCCCTCTTTTGTTTACAATCACGCTCGATGGGAGGATGGTCAATGTGCTCTTTGTCACCGGAAAGGAGGATTCCAGCGACTCAGCGGTTGGGGTCCATACAGGAGGCAATCAGGGCGGTCGTGGAGTGCGCCGGTGGAGAGAGTTCTGGCGAAAAACAGTGGAGGATTGATAGGAAGAGTTGAAGATGTGGGGTTGCTGGTTCTCTCTTGTCATTGTTTTGAAGACAAATGTGTAGATTTGGGTGTTTCATTCATTTTGTGGGGGTAATGATCAGGACATCAGGTGGTTTTGGTTTTTGGGATGTTAATTATCATGAAATATTAATATTGGGAATGGGTTTGCATGCCAAATCGAGACACTCAGTGTATTTTTTGCATTTTTCCTGTTATTCTCAGTGCATTTTTCTGCATTTTTTCTTAATGAGAGCATTTTCTGCAGTTTAATCGAGTTTAATCTAGGCACTCTGCATTTCAAAGAAACTTGTTCAATGGTGATGAATACATGATTAAGCACAACAGAAAATTTTTATTTTTATTTTTTTAAAATTTTAACTCTTTAACAATGTAGGAATTGCATAAAAAAGCATAATCCCTCTTTTCGGTTGGCTCCTTCATGTCATTATTTATAACAGGAGGTTGACGGTGGGATGCTTAGAAGTTGTTAAGAACAGTTGATAAGAGTATATATATATAGTTTTTCTGTTTATATATGCTGTATAACCTATAGACTACATTTTTGTTTATATGTACTGTATATACAGATATTTCTGTTTCATATTTTTGGTTTATATATACTTTTTATATATTTTTCTGTTAATATACGTTGAAGTTTTCTGTTTATATACTGTACATGTATTTTTGTTTATGTATACTGTGCGTATTCTGTAAAAGCATGTTTCCAAATTTTGTTAATATATGCTAAAAAAAATTTGTTATCATGTTCTGAATTATATATACATACATACATATATAAATAATCATGTTTCCATGAATTTTTCTGTTAATGCTGTTGAATCTCAATGCTTGCCTCCTTTGTGTAGATCCAGTGTTTATCTTTGCCAGCATTTTGCCCAGTTGGAGCTACTGATGCTTTTGTTGTATCATAGGGTTGTGGCTATCATAGATCCAGTGTTTTTTTTTAAACAGTGCTGATTATAAACCATATGCAAATACAGGCTTCCTGGTGGTGCAGCTACCATTTGTTAGCTAGTAGGAAAAAAATTCCATAAACAAACAAACAAGCAAATTTTTTTTCAGTTTTCAGTCTGTTTTTCTCATGCTACACAAACAAGCAAAAAAATTCATCTTCATGCAACCTTTCTTGTAAATGCATGTCTTAGCAGCTACACAATCAGACAATTGCATTGTTATCACAACACGATAACATGGAGGTGGTCAGACAATCAAATAAAAAAAAAAGCCAATGATGGCCTTCTTGTAAACCTCTGGATGAAAGATGCTAATTTCCTGCAAGAAGGTTCATGTGCTGCACAGAATTCCAACCTGCAATCGTCCTCTTTGAAAAGTGTAAGGTGACAGAATGAAGCAGAGACTTCTAAAGCAGGACTTGGTTATTCTTTTTTTTTCTAGTGTTTTATTGTGGTGTCATAGTGAAAAAGCTGGTAGGAAACCAACAAAAATTGTAATGGAATGCTTGCTTTTTTTCTCCTGCTGATATGGTAGCATCGACCTTCTTTTAAATTTATTTGTTCTCAAATAAGTTACATATATCTTCATTTGAAGATTGGCTGGCGCTTGTGAATTATATTGTTTGCATCAAACCTGTTTGCATCAATATCACAAGAAACTTTATTGATATGTATTTATCAATCTGATTGATAGGAAAGAGATTCTACTCTTGCAATATTCATGAACTTTGCAAATTCTACATGAAGGTCATGTTAAGTACAATGTAAACCAGAGATTTTGCTGAGTACATGTTTCATATCCTTTGAACTGTTAAATTATATATTTACAAACTTGCTCTAGATATTGGGTCTGTGACTAATCAGTAACTAAATGCATATTACTTTTAAATAACCAGAAAAGCTCATACTGAAAGAGGGATACATGAATGCTTAGCGACAATGTCTATTGGAAGTGCAAAGATAAGTTTAGCATTGGGGGATGCCTTCCTCAGCCTTGACAAACATTCTTTAAAAGTCAGCTTCTTACTGCAACTGGTATTTTTATGATAAATAAGCAGCATCCGTGGCAGTACGAGAGTGTGAATCTTTCATCTTGTGGTGATTTTCATGGTTTTTCTGTCCTGCTGCTCAGTTTTGGAAGGGCTCAATTGTTTGCTGCGTTTTCTTTGTTGATAGGTTTATATATTCCATCTGGCTGCTAAATGAGTTTGTTCCTTGTGATACCCATTTGAAAATTTGGATCATGCGTGTCTATCACTTTGTTATCTATTCGGTTCAGCTTACTTCTGCTCTGCTCTAATGCTTATAACTTCTCAAGCTTGACTGCTCTTAGTCTGTGAACTTAATGCATGCGTATGTGTTTTATAAGTTTTGGCATGTAGCTCATTCTTGCCTCTTTAGGATGATTTCCTGTTAGCATAGAATCTCTGCCTGTCTATAGCTGAAAACATGGCTACACGTGCATGTTTTTTTCATTCCTTTGGATGGGCTACAAAGAAATGAAACGGTTTTAGGGTGAGAAGCTGATCAAACTAGTCGGTCGTCCGAGATGTTCCCTTGAAAGACAATACTGAATTGAAGATGCCGAATTTTGTAAAAAATGAAACGTGTTAAAGCGAATGCCTTTTTTCCTCCCAGACTTAAATAAGGTGCCTTTGTAATTCTAATAGTATTTACTTATGGAGTTTTTGTATCTGATTTTGTTGCTGACATCCAACCACACGTATTACTTAAAATCTATGCAAATTCTCATGTTCTATTTTTTGCTATAAAACATTTTTTAGTAAAGCAAGTTATTACAATTATTTGAAAGTGGCTTCGGTAAAAATATACATACTCGAGGCAAAATCCAATTAGAGATCCATATTCGGGGCAAAAATCCAATTAGAGATCTATATTCGGGGCAAAAATCTAATTTGAGATCCATATTCGGGGCAAAAATACATATTTAGGGCAAATATCTAATTTGAGATCCATATTCGAGGCAAAAATCCATATTTGGGCCAAAAATCTAATTTGAGATCCATATTCGGAACAAATGTCCAAGAGATTTTTATTTAGAGCAAAAATTCATATTCGGGGCAAAAATACCATTATCCATATTCAGGGCAAAAATCTATATTTAAGACAAAAATTCAATTCCAAATCCATATTCATGGCAAAAAATCATGATTTTAGATATAATTTCTTAATTGAATCCATATATAGGCAAAAAACCATAATAAATTTGTTAAAACATGTAAAATGATGAACGAATCAGATCATATGATCCAAAATGAAGTAATTCGACCCATTATCCATGATTGTCCAAGTTGTTTGCATATCATCATCAAACAATAGATATTTGGAATATAGCATTTGAGTACAGTCCAAACAAACGTTGAACTTCGAACAATTGTTACAGAACTAATGTTCTCTTCCGTTCTTTTTATTCATTTCGTCCAACCCTGGACAAGCGATCAGACATACCTTCAGACATAGAAGAAACTAATCGTGGACTTTGACTCAGCTGCCATCAAACTTTACCGTACTTAAAGTATTATTCAGTTTACATTTTCTATTTATTCTACTTGTGACAATTTTTGGATGATAACACTCATTATTGATGGATGTATGAACATTTAATTCTTATGAAAAAAAATGTTGGCATGATTTTGAGCTTATTTTGGTAAAAAAAAAATTGACAACTAACCTCCACAAATCCGATCTCGAGAGGCCCTGATTTGGGTCGTTACAAAAACACACAGAAGAGATCTAGGCCTAAACTTGTTTTCATTATACTCTCAAAGGTAGGGCACCCCACATTCATAATCAGTTTTTTTTTTTTGACAAATAATTTCAAATGGGGATTTGGTTCCAATATTTGGTGAAGGTAACCTACTTATTAACCAGGCCGTCATAGAGAAAGCTTCCACCCAAAAAAGATGTGGAACATGGGCCATCAAAATGGCCCAACGATACGTAAATCATTGAAAGTGATTCCTTCACTCAAGAACTAGACTCAAGCCATTGGGATTTGGTTGGTCATTCGGTACAGTCAGTCAATTAGGAGTTAAGCACTTAAACAAGGGTCGAGCCGGCCCATTGGGATTTATGGACATTCGGTGTGGGAGGGTCGAGCCGGCCCAATATCCAACCCTACCTTGGCAAACTTGTCCTCAACTCCGTGAGCTCGATGGCTAAAAGCCCTGAAGTCCATGCTGATACGATGGAGGGAGGATCAGGTGCAATCACATTGCACAAATTCAATGTGCCGCTGCACTACCTGATCACCCTCCATCTTCTGTCGTACATCCTGTCAGAGTGGGACCCAGCAGCAGATGGATGGTGATCAAGTGCAGCAGCACATTGCATTCAGATCAGGTGAAATCACATTACATATTTTTTAGTGTGCCGCTGCATCTGACCGTTCTCCATCTACTGTTGGGCCTCGTGGCTGACAGATTGTATCCTTGAAATGGAGGGTGGTTTGGTGCAGCGGCACACTATAAGTGTGCAATGTGATTGTACTTTATCTACACTTGGTGGGTTAGACTAGGGGTGTCAATGGGTCGGGTTTACCCGGACCCAGCCCGTACCAAACCCTATAGATATAGGGTTTGGGTATAGTGATAAATAAGAAGACCTATTAAGACCCGAGTCCGGACCTTCAGGTCCAATCAATACATGGAGCTGGGTGTAGTTTGTGAAATTTCATAGCTGACCCATTCCCGACCAGAGTTCCTATTAAGACCCACAATTTTCAATGTAAGATATAAAAAAATATTATTTTGGTATGGCTCGGGTGTGGGTACGGTTTCTCTTATAGTGGATCCAATTAGACCAGGGTCCAAACCCGATACCATACCCAAAAATCGGGGTCAGGTCTGATTTTACCTGGGTTCGAACCAAACCGGACCCGTTGACACCCTAGGTTAGACTCCTTGAGACTTTTTTCAATTGCAACAAAAACAAAAAATCACTGCGACTATCTTTTACAAGTTGGTCTATGATTGTAGCTTCTCATTAGGCCTATTTGGTTATGAAAACTTTCCATGCACAGTTCCTTTCAAACTAGGAGTACCCTTCACGCAGGGCACTTATAAATGGCCATCTACCAATATCGGGCGACTTTAAATGGGATTAATTGCACCAACCACAGCCCGTGAAATACATGTGCTGCATATTTCAATTTTGTGGTTGTAAAGTACTCAAATAAATGAAGAAAAAAATATTTATAGCAATGAAATAGAACCACGTACTGGCTTTTGCATGTTCCTCAAGATGGTTACAGCATTTTTTAAGCATTGAAAGTGTTCCGGATATATTATCTCTTCATTTATTAGTCAGTAAAACTAGTTGATAATCACCAACGGGAGCTCCGCTTGTTTGGTAGGAGCTGTTAGAGCACGTTTGGAAGTGAAAAATTCATACAGTTTTTTTTTTTACCCATCCAAAACAAAGAAAATTTCTCTCTAAGAAAGTTTTTCTAAAAAGTACACTTTTTGATAAAAAAACATTTCTCCATACGTTGAGGAATGTTTCCTAACACTAGAAAATGGTGAGGTTCACTCCTCACCACCACCACCTCCCACAATGATTTTTCACTACCACCACCACAACCACCATCCATCTCATCACCATCACCCACCTCCTGGAAAACCGCCCTCCCCACCATCACCCACATCCCAAAAAATGGGGCAGGCACCCCTAGAAAACTACACTGGAGAAGCTCTACCACTACCCCTCCTCCTTTCTCTCACTTTTTTAAGATTTTACATGCTACCCAAACAAGTGACAATTTTTCATTTTAGAAAAATTATTATATCAAAACTTCTCCTAGGTAAAATATTAGTTTCTTATGAGAGTTTTTTGCGCTACCAAACATGCCCTTAGTGCATATCACCATGTGTTGGGACATTGCAATTTCAAAACCCAATGGTATGTTGTGTAACTGGTGGGGGGTCGGACTAACCCAGCTTGCCTATCTAAAAAAAACTAGTAGAGCGACCTGTACAAGGGACAGACACTTATAAGGAAATGAATGATTTGTCAAATTGCATTTTCACCTTCAACGACTGACTTTCTGAACAACCCCAACTCAAAATCTAAATGCTTTAAATCCCTAGGTGCTAGGACGATATCCGGACTTCTTTCGTGCTATTAATTAGCAAGCCTAACCAGTTTGACACCCTTCAAGTTTGTGGGCATGAGATAAAGGAAGGTTCTATAATGAAGTACATGAATGGGACAAAGAAAACTTTGTAATCCGAAACACCCTTCAATTTTGACATTCACTACCCCTACTTTTATATCTGATTACAGCTTTTGTAGGCATTGAAAGTGTTTCGGATTAATCTTTCATTTACCTGTTGGACAGGTGATGCAAATCTGTTGCCGGAAATCTACAACACTTCTTTTAAATGGAAACAAAATACAAATTGTGTTGGGATATTCAGGTTCAAAACCAACGGGGGCGCAGCTTGTTTGGTAGGAGCAGCTAGTGCACGTCACCTTGTGTTGGGACATTGAGTGCCATTCTTTCACAAGATGAAGTCTCTCATGCATTGCATTTATTTTTATTCTTTTACAAAATAAAGTTACTCATCATATATTGCATTCATTTCATTCTTATACGTGGTAAAAGTCATTTGTACATTGCATTCATTCTATTCTTTCACTACTTTGATAGAGAAAAAGCATCTTTATGGAGAGAAAATATTGTATACCATCGTTACATTATGTGTTGTTCTCTTAATTTTTTTTGTAATCGAATATTTACTATGAGATACGTTGACTCTGTGTTGATAGGAGCTATCATAGTTCGTTAAATCGGATGCCCTCATCGATTCAACATCATCATTGTTCATGATTAGAACAGGTTTTCAGATGATCAATTGTAGCACTCACGAACAGCTTGCAGACTTTTGGTTTTCTATCCCACCCATATCATAAGATGCGCTTATCGAAAAACTCATTGTCCTAGGCTGCTAATGAAAACCATAAAAACCAAAGTTTCTCTAAAACCCTAATTTTGCTTTTATATTATGCTCATACGAAAATATGAAAAATTCAAAAAAAAAATTGCAATATCGGTGCCATGTGAATATAAATTTTACAATACTGTGATTTCCCAATGGTTGAAGACCATAAAAATTTCACAAATTCACAATTTTTTTGTAATTTTTCACGTGTGATATTCTTTTGAAATTTTATAAATTATAGAAATATCAATAGAAAAATATGAAAATATTTTTGCAAATATTTCATAATTGTGCAATACTTAATGCAATACTCTTACGCAATTTCGGAATTATCAGACTTCCATAACTTTTATGATTTTCGCAGGTGATCACACGAAACTTGTCACGAGTTTCGCAAATTGTTGAAATTTTGCAATCTTTTTTAGAATATTGCAACCTTCAATGTGATTTTGTTGATGAGTTATGTGGGTGTATTATTTTAGCGTCATGATGCAGAAAAATCTGAAATTTGTATTTGCGAGGGGTAAAAGTGCCCAAATTTTTTTTTTTTAACTTGTGATATTGTACATTAGGCATATTTGATAAATTGGAGGGAATTTTTTTAAATGCATCATTTTTGTACAATACAATAATTTTTCGTTCTCAAAACATATGGTATAAAGGTCATTAAAAAAAAGTAACAAACACTCAAAAAAAAATTGCACTCACTACCCATGTTTCATCTTTTATATATTTTATGATTGCAGCTTTTGTAAGCATTGAAAGTGTTTCATGTTGGCACACATGATCGACCCAAGAATCTTCTGGAAGAGTTTCGGTCAAACACAAAGTGCCAACCAAAATAGGTTTCCATGCAAGATGAGTCCTACTTCAATTATGAAGCATAGGATATAAGCGGCCAAATAAGTAGTATCAACATTATCAATAACACTTTAGGAACCCCCGTTGAGCTAACCCCCAATTCCTGTAATAAATATTTCACCCAAATAATTTCTGTAACTGAATTGACAATAGCGCTGTTAGATCGTGACTATATACTGCTTTTTAGCACTACAAGAAATTAAATTTGGTCATAAGAAGACTGCATATTTTATATATAAATATATAAATATATGTATATTCTATATATATATTATATATTTATATAATATATAATATATTATATATTACTCGGCTGATCCTTGAGTGACTCGTGACTTGGCGGGGTCAACTCAATGACTCAGCCTGGTCATGTTAACATTATATTTTATATATAAATATATGTATATTCTATATATATTTTATAGTATTTTATCAATATATTATATAATATATATATATATAATGATATTTTTATAATATATTTAATGTATAATTGTATTAATACTAGATAACCATATTTTTATATATGTATATATATATACATAATTCGCCCATGACTCGGTCGGATTTTGTAAAAAATGAGTTCAACATGTTTTTTGACCCAGTGACTGGGCGATGCGTGCCAAGTCACCGGGTCAACCCGGCGACTTTTTAAACTGTGCCTCCTATCGTTTAAGGATCAGACCCAATCTTCATTTGTATAGAATGTCAAGTCCATTGAGGTGGACGGATTAATAAGAAGTCCATAACGAATTGCACTCTTTAAGTACCTCGAAATTCTCTTGGCTGCAATCCAATGAGACTCGGTTGGCTCGATCATACATGAACATATACACCTTATTTACAAAAAAAAAAAATCAGGACATGTCATAGTAACTGATGCAACACGTTTGGGGCCGGGGTCGGAGGAAGACATGATGAAAACTCGAGTTCAGTCACCCGAACGCTGTTCACGCCAAGTTTGAACCAAGCTTATAGGGAAAATGTTAAATTTAGCCAATTTTCATATTTCTGAAATTTATTTAAATTATGATGATTATCATTTTTTTTATACGTAAATAAGTTTTTTGATATTCAGATAATATTTGCAAATTTCTGTAATTTTTGTAGCTTAAAATTTTACATTTTAGGTTTATCCAAATTTCGCCCGTGGCAGATGTATGTGGGATTTTCTGATAGTTTTCTTTAATTCTCATTTCTTTTATTTTATTTTAAGTATTGCTTAAACCCAGCCAAATTAAACTCAGTTGGCTCATGGATGATCAGACACACTTTATTTACAAGAAAAGAAAAAAACAGGACTTATCATAGTAACATGATATTGAACCCTACAATGACTGAGTTGCATTTTCAACTAGATTTTCCACATGCTTTGATAAAGAGGTAGATCTTGACATATATAGGCGTGGGAATCGGTTTGGCCCCTATCATCCCGCACATTTCAGTATCTCAAATACATATTTCCTTTGAGACTAGAAAAGTCTATTGTCAGTATAAACTGCTTCTATGCATAAAAAAAATGCAGATAACCCATGTCTTTAATTATAAATTCAGTTCCCACTTGATAAATAAGATTCTGAAATTGACAAGATGAACTACTAGTGAAAATTATATTATCTACATAAATCAGTACAAATGTTACACTTTAAACAAACAAAGATGTATCTGTTCTGTCACCCTTGAACCCAATATCTATTAAGAAATTAAGTCCCTTCATTTTTATCAAAGAAAAGCTTGGTAGAAAAGAGTTGAAGATTGAATACATCTCATCAAAGGATCAAGTTGTGTGCTCGTTAGTTGTTCAAAGGCACATGATGAGTTGTGGAGCAAGCTCAAAGTGCTGTCCAGGACTCTTGATCGTTTCGACCCAGGCATCTTGAGGAAGAGTCCCAGCTGAACACAAAGTCCCACCAAAAAACGGTTTTCATACAATGAGTCCTGCTCTAAGAAAGTTGATGTTAGCAAGGACTCTCAAAATCCAAGGACTAAGAAACCAAATCAAGGAGGCCTTAATAAGTAAAGAATCTATCTCAAAAAGAGGTGTTATGGGATCTCATGTAACGTGTGTGTATATATATATATATATATATATATATATATATATATATATATATATATATATATATATATATATATATATATATATATATATATATATATATATATATATATACACACGTTCATATCCTCTACCAATCTCCTTCTTGATCAGGGCGTCCTGAAAAATAACACCTTTAGAAGAGAAAATAGCAATACAATTTAGCTCTTTAGTGATCCTACTGACAGACATTAAACTTGAAGGAAAATTTGGCACATATAAAACGTCAAATGATTTGTCATGATCCAAAAAATGTGAAGTTCTGATTCCTTGAACAGGAACATACGTGCCATCGGCTATAAACACAGGTCTATTAAGAGATAATTGGATATTAGTAGCATGTTCAAGTTTGTCCGTCATGTGATTGGTGGCTCCCGTGTCAACGATCCATCCCTCGTGTTCTTTTCCAGTGAGAAAGGCAAGATAGTTACCTGATGGTGCATCCTTATTAACGATTGGAAGCTGCGTAGAGGCTAAGTGGGCTTTGCTCATTTGTTGGAAAAATTTTGCAAGTTCTTCCATTGTAACGGTTTGGGCCATCCCACGCTTTGTGCTTTGCATATTATCGCGTACGGGTCTTCCCGTGAGCTCCCAACACCTATCGCGTGTATGTCCAAGCTTCTTGCAATAGTTGCACTTGAACCTGGATCGCATTTTGACTTTTTCGGTATTGTTGTCTTTCTCCCTTTTGTTGTGGGCTATAGCAGTCTACACTGAGGGATTACTGGAAATTGAATTAGCCTGAAATGTCATTTTTTCTGGTTCATTATCAGTTACCTTAACGCTGAGCTGCATGACTTTTCGTCTTGCTTGTTCTCGCTGGATGATGGAGCAAACCATGTTGAAGAAGGGTAATGGTATGGTCATGAGAATCTGGCTTCGGATGACATCATAATCATCATGAAGACCGGCAAGTAAACCAAAGACTTTATCCTCCTCTACACGTTGTCTTGCATTGTCAGGATCATGGGTAGTTGGGCGATAATGGATTAATTCATCCCATAGGCCTCTAAACGTGCCAAGGTATTCATGGAAAGGCTTTGTATCCCATTTGAGAGACGCAATCTCATGCTGAAGTTGATATACTCGAGCCAAATAATTATTTATGTCATAGACTTCTTGTAGAGTTTTCCAGATCTCTCGAGCAGTTTCCAAAAATAGGAAACTCTCGGCGATGTGTGGATCCATGGAATTCAGTAACCATGACATCACCAGATGGTTTCTAGACTTTCAATCTTCATATTTTGGATCTTCCTTGCTTGGGGGCTGAATCTTACCATTGACATAACCCAGCTTAGATTTTTCACTAAAAAATAGAGTAGCAGTCTTTGCCCACCCAACGTAATTGGACTCATTCAAGGGGATCGTAGTGATTTTGAGGGTTGGGTTTTGTTCTGCAACAAGGACCTTGGTTGACTCGTTGTGAACTGGGGTGGTGAAAGGGGAAGCAAAAGATCAACAGGCTTAACGTAGCTTTGATACCATGTTAAGAAAGCAACGTACAAGAGAAAAAAGAAAGATGCCAAACAACGAGACAAGAGGTATGTGGTTCGGTCAATTGGCTTACGTCCACAGGGCAAAGCAAAGGTCTTCTTTCTATTATGTTTTTACATAACCCATGTAACAAGGTTAAATACTTGCGACTCAGGAAAAAAGCGGATAGAGAAATGGAAACGGTTCAACAAAAAAGGTAATTGCAGAAAAGAGCGTTAATAGAAGGGATAATAAGTGAAGAAAAAAACGGTTCATGAACCAGGGAAACAGTGGATATGAAACGGTTGATGAATGGATACGTACTGTTTTCCAATACTCTTCACTTGCAAGATATGTTGAGTATGTTGTGGTCAGAGTCCCACCGAGCATTTCAATCCATTGAAAAACCAGAGAATCAACTAACTTTATGAACTTTTCAGAGTGGAGTATTGGTAGGTGGTACTGGATAATATGTAGAAGCTCTGTAATGAAAAAAATCAAGTTCAATCAGGATTTGGTTCATCCCACAGGTAGGCGTCATAGACATCTATATGTGACTATTGAGAATCATGATTATAAAGTGTTAATACTTCACCAAAAAAGTTTTTTTATTTTTTTTTTTTCAAAATGGTCAATACGTGGAGGTAGGTCATCTTAGCAATTTCTTAAAAAAGTAGGCTTTTATCTTAAATATTTAACTGAGAAGGCTGAACATTATAGGTTAGGTGCCTATGTAAATAATTACTTTTTTACTTTGGATTAACTCCCTACCATGAAATGATGGTGAAAATACATAATCCTCACATATGGATTTCATGATTGGTTTTGTCATTTTGTCTATGAAAGTTTTTGTACCCAATGACAAGACTGAGGGTAATGCGTGCTAGCTAGTGAAGTAACTATATATACTTGAACAAACCCTTTTATATGTGTATGATAACCTAAAAAAACTCCACAAGAGTTAAAAGTCTTGTTATTTCAACCTTTTTATGCTAGCAGACTAGCAGTGATCACCTAAAGAAACATTCCACAGGAGTTAAGTCATGCTGTTCAATTTATTTTGTATCTTTTGGTCTTATCTATTGCTTTCTCTACATTGGACCATCCTTCTCTTTCATAATCTTTTAGCCTAATGAGATCATGGAGTTAAGAGGGTGTTAATAGGATACAAGCATGATGATACAGTCGCTTGCTTAATGTGGGCATTAAATTGTCCGGCCTAGATACATATTTGGAGGTGTGAGGTTAATGGAGCAATTGTTAGCTTGCTGATCAGTGTAATTAATTACTGTATATATTTATATAAAATTTTCTTTCTTTAAAAAAGAAAAAGCAATTTTATCGGCATGAACATCATCACCAAGCTGAAGAAATGTCATAAGTTTGAAACCTTTGGTGCACGTTTGTATGACCAGCGTGGTAGTTGTGAGGATAATGAGATGAAGGCACCAGATCAAACCCCACTGGTGCACAGGTGTACCCATATAGCTTTTAGAGGTGGACCACGTAAGGCAGGATGGTCGTAGGACCCCACCTAGGGTTTTTCTCACTTTTGTGAGGGTTCCTCATTGTAAAAAAAAGAGGTTAAAGCTGGTCGTATTCTCTGGTGGGCAAGGGAGAGTTGGAGTTTTTAGAACAATGAGCTTTGTGAGGGAGGTGGTTTTCCTTATTGTCTAAAAAAGCATATTGGTAACCATCAAAGGGTTATCTATGTGGTCAGCTTGTGTCAAGCAAAAGGCTTAGAATTGAATCCTGTTGGTGCTGGGAGCTGCCATTGCTTTATTATGGTTGGGGCACATAAGGTAGGGATGTGGGCTCAGCAAGTGACCCGGTTCTACTTGGGTTTTTCTCAGAGCCGTACCTGTATTTTATGGGGCCTGAGGCGGAGGGAAAAAATGGGCCCCCCTATTAATAGTAGGAATTCAGGGGCAGCACCTCCGATTTTTTTAAAGAACCAAAATAACAATAAAATTTGCATTCACATTAAACAAATATAATATTCCAAATATTTATATTATATTAAATAAAAATAGGGGAGCTTGGGCCTTAAAAATGAGCCCCTAAAATTTTTTTGAGCCTAGGGGCCCTGAGGCCCAAGCCTCACTGACCTCTCTACAGGTCCGGCTCTGGTTTTTGTTAGTCAATACATATATATATATATATAGGTGCTTGTGATACATGCTTAATGGGTTTTTTTGCTCTTGCAGTTCATCGACACTTGGATCATGTGTGTTCGATGAAAAAGTGATATTTGGAGCCTCAAAATTTTACAAAGATTTTGGACTGGTGATTTTTCAAACCTTATAAAAACCCACCCACGTGTCAGAATCGAGCTGATTCTTATAAAATCTTACTTTCAAAATTTAAAAATAAAATAAAAAAAACTTGAAAACCACATCCAACACTTATCACCTAAAGCTCTCTCTCTCTCTCTCTCTCTATATATATATATATATATATATATATATATATATATATGAAATTATGCTGCCATTTTCTTTTTGTTATATATACGGGCATAACTTGATTCATAAGATCCAGACAGACAGGGAAGTCAACAAATCATAATTGCCCTATGAAGATTCTCCTGTGCTTTGGAGTAGTTGAAAGGTGATTAAATGGGCAACTGCCACATTGGTAGATGGGATAGAGCTGCACAAAGCGTGCCACCTCTTGTGGAATCTATGGTTGATTCAGTAGTTTTAAATTATGTGCCTTGAACCAAAAGTGGCTTAATGTCAATAATGTGCTTTCAAGTACATTTAGATGTTATATTTATAGATAATCATAGTGGAATTTACTTACTCTGACAAAGCAACATGACTAGTTAAATCAATACATATTTCACAAACCCTTTTCTTCTGTACAAACATCAAAAATGTCAAAGACCACTTTATTTTTGCCAGCGATATTCAATACTTGCATCGAATCCTATTTTGAAATCAGGGCTACCATTCACTGAAAAGATATACCATTTGGTGCAGTTGACACTATTCACCATCATTGCTTGACAGTGTCAATGTGCAAAAGCATTTAACCTATCAAAAAAAAGTATTGTCCAACAAGAACTGTGTTTATCAATAATATAGAAGGTGATTTCTACTCGATAGTCCCGTGCCCTCGTTAGCACCAAATATTAATTCTTCAAAAATCAACTTCATGGACATCTAACCTAGCCTGGGGTTGGTACAAGAAGAGTACCTACTGCTTTTACCCTCCAACAATAAACTTGGTCTTGTTTTCCATCTAGGGTTTGGAGGGTTGATGAATTAGGTAGATATTGACTTTATATCTTCCTTGATCAATTTGTTATCTTTTGTTATTTATTTTCCTTAAAATGCATTATTTTATACCATTGTTCATGCCACAACAAATTGGTTCAACCTATGAAAAATGAGATTGAACTTTGGAGGATGATAGAGAGAGAGAGAGAGAGAGAAATGATTAATAAATTCTTGAAGGTTAGGTTTGAGATTTGATACAAATTTAGTATCAAAACTAGTGTTGTAAATATTTTTAAGAAGGAAAGGATCACGCAGCTGACTTCTTTAGATCTCTTTTCCAGAAACTTTATATAAGTCAAGCTATGCATGACTCTGGGAAGACTCAACGGACAAATGCCGGTCAAACAAATAAACCAAGCCCATTGACTAAGCACGGGGTCCCATGCCGACCCAGTACCAAGGTCGGGGTGCGGGTCTTTCTAATGTGTTATGAGAACCCATTTCCAAGATGCTTATACCGTTGCCCACACTCCACGGCACGGCTCATTTGACGATGATAACATTCTAAGATGATCAAAGAGATGTAGTGTGTGTGTGTGTGTTTAATGGATCTAATCGGGTCAAACTTTAGACCCAAATCCAACATTTTTTCAGATACGAATTTTTAAAGATCCAAAAGGGTAATTGGATTTACATGTCTCTCATATTATCTTGGATTTGGATCAATGCTTTCAATCAGATCTATGCGGATGATTTAGGGTGTGCATGGTGTATCTAATATTACCATGTATATTTCAGATCCAGATTCCACTTTGCATCATCTGATTTAATTATGAATTGGACTTAAATTTGGATCTTGTGCACAAAAAATCAGGTTCAGATTTGAATTCGGATCTGGTATGATTTAGACTGCCGATCCGTTTTGCACACACTATGAGTGTGTCTTTGTGTGGGGGGGGTATCCCTCGTATTTCGTATTTCACAAGCCCTGGCCCAACTACAATAAATGGGGCTCTCTAATCTACAAGCATTCTCTTACATGAGGTACATTTAAAACTGAAACTGAACTTCCTTCAAAGTTTTAATCAGTTGAGGATGTTCCCTTATGCTTGATAGGATCAGCCCACTTGCCTAGGTCTTAGGGGGCAGACCCAGGAGGGCATGTTTATCTTAGGCAACACCCATCGGCCATTTAATTGTAGGGATGGCAGTGGACAGGAGGGAAAAGTGGCCCCGCCCCGCCTCATTGGGTTTGGACCGGGGATGGACGACATGGAATGGGAATGGAGGTAGGGATAGAGGTTAAAATCAAAATCCGTGCGGGATGGAGGCGGGGATGGACTTATGCTTTTTCCGCTCCGCCCGTTTTCCCATCATGATCTCTGTCTTACCCCGCCCTGCCCCGTCTCTAATCCTTCTTTAAGAATGACAATGGACCGAGGGGAAACAGTCTAGGGATGAAGGTTAAAATCAAAACCAGTGCGGAGATGGAGGCAGAAATGGAGAGCAGAATTTTGAGATGGGATGAGGGTGGAAACCTTGTCCCCCCGCTCCGGTCAACTGTCATTCCAATTTTAATGCAATTACCCTTAGGGAGGAGTCGGTATAGGGTGCAATAGCATGGCACAAATTTTGTACATTACCAAACGAGCCCGATAGCCGCGAGGGCTCGGCTCATCTGGTAGGGGTGACTTGTTAATGTCATCAAGTTGAGGAGACGTCACAAGTTCAAACCCCACGAGAGGCACCCTTTGTCGCCGTGATGTCAGTGACAAGAGGGAGGTCTGATTTCCCCTGTATTATTCATAAAATAAACGAGCTAAATGAGCTGAGGTTGTCTAGTTTAAGCTTAGCTCCTCAGGCTTGAAACCATGCTCAAGCTCGTTACGAGCTGAGGGCTAAGCGGGTTGAGCTTCAGTTGACTCATTAAAGGAAAAGGCTTTTTTTTCAACACAATAATAAGATTTGCATGACCTCCTTCATTCAACCCCCATAATAATAAGATTTGTAATTTAATATTTTTGAAGGGGGTTAAAAACTTATTTAATAATTTAAAAAAATAATTACATGTGTCATTTGATGATAAAAAGTTGTCGATTAAAAAACAATTTGATTCGATTAGTAGGTTTTTTTAAAGCAACCGATTCACCTAGTAAACCAATCTTAACAACATTGAATCTAAGTTTTTGGAGTCCTATACTTCCACCTACCAAAAGGCAGGAAGAAACCGGGTCCACTCATAATGGATCCAGATTTCATAGGTGTTGCCTCACAGTCATAGTGACAAATATCGTGATAATATCGCTAGAAATTGCCTGAAAGTTTAAAATGGCAATTTCTCGTGGGATTTATGAAAAAACATAAATACCGTGATTTAAACATGATATTTACGTTTTAAACGGCTATTTATCATGAGAAAATCGTGTATTTTTTTTAAATAATTTTTATTAATAATTTTTATAAAAATATATTTTATGTATTTTTTAATTTAATTTTTTATTGCCGAGATTTTTCCAAAAAGTGTGGGATTTATAAAAAAATTTCAAATTCTAGCAAGTTTTTTAAAAACGAGATTTGGCAGTTTTTAACGTTTGTCACTGTGCTCACAGCAAAGTGTCTTAAGACAATGAGCCCACAAGATACTGACAGGGAGAATGAGTTTGACTAAAAGAGCAGTGTGACCACCTTTAACCAGCTTTAATCAAAATTAGTTTGAAAAAACAAGTGGGCCTATATCTGTATTACAAACCACAGAGACCATTAACAGTTATTTTCTACCAAAGCTTGTCCTTTTTTTTTTATAGGCAAGCATCACAATATGTCTTTAAGTAAAGCAAATAATAAAGAATAAAGGTAATTTAACGTGATTTTAACTGTTTAACATCAGTTTTTTCATTGGAGTTAATGAATTTGTGAATTTGTGTTAACAGGGTAAGGGGATAATCCAGGATATTCTAAGCTTCTTGAGGAAATAATCCAATATTAGAATAAATAAACCCCATTGAAACTGAAAATCTGTTTCAGCTATAATCCACAAGAGAGTCAGAAAGTGGCTACGGACAAGAGCGCCGTGAATTAAGGTGCGTATGCAGTGGGCTTTTATTGTGTTTCTTGGACGGGCAGGATTTCACGAGCTCGCGTATCCCATTCCCTCTCATTGGTACCACCACCGTCCGATTCGATGCTTTGTCAGTCTCCAAGGTACTTATAACTCTCTCTCTCTCTCTCTCTCTCTCTCTCTATACTGAAAGAGAAGAAAGGATCATGAGCTAGATTTGCTCCACCTTGGAAGGATTCCGAATCGATGATGGATGCGTAAATCTTCCCTCAATCTCTGCTGAATCGAAGTCTCTCTCTCTCTCTCTCTCTCTCTCTCTCTCTCTCTCTCTCTCTCTCTCTCTCTCTGAAACAGAAGAGGAAGGATCAAGACTCAAGAGCTAGATTTGCTCCACCTTTGAGGGATTCCGAATCGATGGTGGACGCGTGAATCTTCCCTTCAATCTCCGTTGAATCAAGGGTGACGTTTAGGGAACAATGTCCGTAAGCCCCCTAGGGAAAAGGATGGAGGTGGGGACGAGGAAGCACCGCCAGAACGGCGGCAGCCCGGAGGCGACGGGGGCCAAGGTGTCGCCGGAGGCACCGCCGCGGCACCAATTTCCGAAGAGGGTTCCGGTGGTTTATTACCTCTACAGGAACCAGCATCTCGAACACCCGCATTTCATTGAGGTCCCTCTTTCCTCCTCCCACGGCCTCTTCCTCAAAGGTAACACGAAATCCAGACTTCCCCAAATGACTGAATGAGAATTCTGAAGATCGGTGTTAATTCTTTTTCCTTTTCCAAATCTTGTTCCTTCTTGGTAATGGTTTCATTTTTTCCTGTTTCAGATTTCATAGAACGCCTGAATGTCCTTAGAGGGAAAGGGATGCCTGCATTATACTCGTGGTCTTGCAAAAGGTATAAAAAAACATCAAAGAAATGCTGTTTCTTGGTGATCTATGCTACTTTCTTTCTTTGTTCTTTGTTCTTTGTTCTTTGTTCTTTGTTCTTTGTTCTTTGATCTTTGATCTTTTGATTAAATTCACACACCCACTTACTTTTAGGCTTTTAGCTATGATCTTGATGGTATTTCCGGATGTCCACTTTTTGTTTTACTTGATTTTGTTGCCAGGAAAGGTAATTAGGACTCTCTGAAGATTTGGTGTTTTAACTCTTTCCTGTTTTTTCTCAATATTACATGGGAAACATTAGATTTTACTGATCTTATTTTCTTGGTTTACAAAAAATCAGAAGCTATAAGAATGGGTTTGTGTGGCATGATCTCTGCGAAGACGATCTGATCTACCCCACAAACGGGAACGAGTATATTCTGAAGGGCTCTGAACTATTAGAAGAGATTCCGTCCCCTCCTCCTCCTTCGGGTAAGAACTTTCATTTCTGTCTGTGTTCAACGCAAATATCTTGTTCACGATTCATCTTTTTTTCTTCAAATTTTTTTATACTTATTCTCTTTTTTCGTCAAAATTTCGATCCCCATCTTTGTTTCTTTCTTTAATATGGATCCCTAACTTCAACTTTTCCTTCAAATTTTTAGTCCTCATCTTCTCGCTCTGTGTTATAGATCGTCAGCAACCACCACCGGTTCTCCAAACCAAGCAGCACCATGACTCCTCTTCCGCATCCACCTCCTCCTCTCCCGCCGCCGGAAAACTCTCACGGTCGTCGGATTCTTCCCCGTCGACCGCCGGACCGGAGTACAAGTTCTTCAAAGCGGCGACGGCCAGGACAGCCGCGGCCGACGTCGCCACTCAGACGAACGACTCGACTCGGCGAACGTGCAGCAGAGGGGTGTCCACCAAGGAACAGGAGGAAGAGCCGGACGACGAGGACGACGACGAGGGGAGGGACGAACTGGTGGAGGCCGACCCGAGTCGCGCGTCCCCGCCGCCGTGCTCGACGTCGTCGGGCGAGAAGGAGAAGCCCGAAACACTCGAGTCGCTGATCAGCGCTGATCGGAAGCTGCGGGGCTACCGCGTCGTCTCAGACGAATCGGAGGCGTTCCTGGGCGAGAGCTCCAAGCCGAGGATGGCGGACGTGCTGATGCAGCTCATCTCCTGCGGCTCTATCTCGGTCAAGGACCACGGACTCGGTCTCGTCCCGACTTACAGGACTCGGGTTTTCGCAGGGGAGAGCCGGAGGTTCGGAGACTCGGGACGGTTCCCGTGGAAATCCGGTTTGATGTGTGAGTTGGACTCGCTCTGCGAGAACCCAAGACTCATGGGACTCAAATTGGAGGACAAGGAGTACTTCAGTGGCAGCCTCCTTGAGACCAAGAAGCGCCATGAGGAAGTCGTCAACTCGGGTCCCTCTCTCAAGAGATGCTCCTCCTATAAGGCCGAGAGGTAATGCGTCTCGTCTCGGACTGAAACCGATTCGGAGTTGTGTTGATCTCTTTGTGTTTGTCTTTTGTGCTAGTTTGTTTGTTTCCTGTTTTTGGTTTCTTTTGGAAGGAATTGGAGGGAAAAGTTGGTGTTCCGGATGCGTGTTTCCACTGTTTGGGAATGGGAAAATGAGGGTGTTTGGTAATGGCCTTATCCATTCTGGCTCCCTGTTTTTGAGATCTTGATTGGTGAGAGGTAAATCGATAATTCCTCTTTCCTTCCCCCTCTGTTTTCTGGTTGGAGAAATTCAAGTTGGAACCCCAAAGAGGGAACTGGGGCACACTTTTCTTTGGTAGGTAGAATCAGCTCGACCCTTTTTGAATGAAAACCAAGTGATGAATGTCTATGAATGGGGGAACTTGGACTAAGACAAAGTGGGGGGATTTAGTGAGTGCTTGAATTGGAAACATGGTAGATATGAACCTAGTTCTCTCAAAAATTTGGGCACTCTGTCCAAGCTTTTTTTTTATGATAAAGGAAAACCCTCACCGAGAACCAGGTCACTTGATGGGCCTGCCTCTCTGCGAGGTAGAACTCAGAGTTGAGGACACGACCAACCAAGCCCCAACCGTAAAAAATTAGACCTTTGCCACTCTGTCCAACTTGAAGTGGGTGTTGGTACATTTTCTTGGTGAACAATCGACTCCTAGTTCAGACCCATTGAAAGTTGAGGTTCTCTAACTATGTTTCAACTCAGTTGCCATTGTCATTAACTTCAACCATCCTTGATTTGGTTTTGCAAGTCCTGTTCGTTTAATTGTTTATGTTTTAAAATCAGGATTAGCGGCTAATTTACTTGGCATTCCTAACTTCAGCTTGGTTTCTGTTGCACAACTTGAACTGTGAACGTGAACAAGTTCACTTCTTTAAACTTTGGACTTTTGACATGAAAATTGCAGGAGTTGCAAATCAGAGGCCAATCAGGAGCAGTTGGAGGAGCCCGCTAGGTCCAAATGCATCCCTCGGACGATAAAGTCTGCACAAAACAAACTCGCCAGGTCTCCGCTTGCGGATCATCCCAGGAAGTCGTCTGCACGCAACGCCGATGGGTGCCATACCTCACAAGCAGTTGGCAGACATATCACCGACGTGTCCTCATCAGAGACGAAATCATCCAAAAGGTTCGAGTCCTTCAGGGAAGAAGAGAAGGATAAAATTATCAAGATTGAAGAAAGTTGAGTTGCTTAAACTACCACAATTTAAGAATCCACTTGAATTGTAGTTCCCCTGTTATGATCCATACTTACAAAGCCATGTTTTGGCACTAATTATACAGTCATTTTGTTTCATACACACATACACACATCTATATACCCCCTGCTATGATCCATATTTACAAAGCCAAGTTTTGGCGCTAATTATACAGTCATTTTGTTTAACACACACACACAATATATATATATATATATAGAGAGAGAGAGAGAGAGGTTTGCTTGGTTAAGGTGTGAGGAAAGAGAATTTGATGGGGATGCATTGTTTTTGTTGGTTGGTTTCAGGCTTCCTTCAGGAGCTCGGGTTATAATACAAGCTAGAGCTGCCAACGAAGACAGTGAAGGCAGCAGCAGTTCCTGAACAGACAACTCATACTTGGCTGACGGGTTTTTTTAGCTAGCTTAGCTGAGAGTGCTCTTTGATGGCCCCACCCCCTTCTCAACCCATTTTTTTATATTTTGTATGCAACCCTTCTTGTTTTGCTCTTTTCTCACAAGCCATAGGAATCTGCTTCTACCTTTTTTTTCCTTCTGTAACGTTTGATATATTTTATTGTTCTGTACATTAACAACAATTCCCTTGCGTCGTTTCCTTTGTTTGCTTCTTTTCTTTTGTTGGATTCGATGTGGGGTTTGATTTTGTCACTCACCTTGGGCTAAAAGCTAAACTTTTGTTGGTTTGAGCTTTTTAGGCTGTCCAATATTGGGTTGTTCAACTAGTGCTGACCACGGGAGTCCTATGATTTTCTATTTCTACCCTTCCTCGTCTTAGGGAATAGGCCCCGAATAGGCCTGACCTTTTATTTGACTCACCCTCTTGACTTCATGATCTGTGATGTCTGCCAAGAAGTGAAAAGAATGGATCAGGGTTACTTTATTTGGATGATAAAAACTGAGTAAAAGGTTGGTTTTTGATTAATGGTATATATAGACACCTGGACAAGAGAGGATTCTTCACGTGTGGTGTGAGTGAAAGACTATATCTGCACGTTTCAGGGTGAGAGAGAGAGAGAGAGCATGTAACAAAAGTCAGGCTTCTGACTTTTGGAGCCTTCTTCTTCACGGATTGCTTTAGAAAAGTTTGTATAAGTTCGATGCCAATTACCCTTTGACTAATTGTCAAATTATCAGAAGGAAAAACAAGCTCAAGTCATAGGGAGAGAGAGAGAGGGGAAAAAAGCAGCAGAATATGGGATATATATATATATATATATATATATATATATATATATATATATATAGAGAGAGAGAGAGCAGCATGAGGGTATTGACCCTGAAATGGTGGGCTGCAAAGAGAGAGAGAGAGAGAGAGAGAGAGAGAGCAGCATGAGGGTATTGACCCTGAAATGGTGGGCTGCAAAGGGTTCCATACTCATTTCCCTTCTTTTCACTTTTACAGTTTACTCAAGTGTTACGGTGGGTGGGCGGCACAGAACAGAGCATCCAAAGCACTTTACCAATGTGATACAGGATCCCATTTACTATGCCCTCACTGTGAAAAAGGAAGTGACCTCAGCCTAGTCTCTTTATCACTCGTCCCACACGTTAGTGAGACTCAGTGGCCGTTTGGCTTGTGGCTGAGTCAGTCCACTGTGTCATGGGTCTCCTCAGTAACTGTCAGAGCTGAAAAAGCTTTTCTCTGGTGTTAAGGCCTCAAAGAAACTGTAGCAGGAGGTGCTCTCTGCTCGCTGTAACCCATTGGTCTGGTATAAAACTGTACTGCAAAAGGCCTGTTGTAAAGAATGATAAGAAGCTAGCTACTCTTGGTGGTTGAAATAGGATACACTTTTTTTGCCAAGCTTATGATGTTAACCACATAATTTGTTTAGCGATAAATGTCATTTGGAAGCCTGTGTTTAAGGTGTATAAAGGCCTAACATGGAAAGAAATCAAAAACCGATGTGGCATTGAAAGACGAGGCATGAACGGATTCCAGAATGGATGGCAGTCCAAAGAAAGTGAAAAACTGCCATTAACACCATAATAAAAAAAGTTAAATCCGGTATTCTATAGTTACTTAAATCAATGGCCTAAAATCTTCATGAAATTTTCAGTCTCCAAATATCTTTTTTTCATTCAAAAACATGATCCTGGTGCCCATTCCCAGTAAATCAACCATAACAAACACATCTATGGGGTCGAGATTGTGAAAAAATACTAGAAGAACTAAAAAAAGAAATATTTAGCATGTTTTCATCACTCATATATATATATATATATATATATATATATATATAGAGAGAGAGAGAGAGAGAGAGAGACTAGAATATGGGAACTAACATGTGAATCATGATTTTTATGGATTTTTTGTTCTTTTCTCTTAAATCTAGCCATACGGATGTGATCTACGTGCTTGATTTTATTAGGGACACTCATCTGATTATGATGCATAAACAAGATTTAAGGCATTGAAAATGCTCTGCTCAAATAGTAGTTCTTGCAAGGAAATATGGCCATAAGATACTATTGGAACAGGATTCCAACGGTTGTGTGCTCTCGTGTTATTGGCCAACAGGCCTCTAACAGTTAACTACAAAAACAGAAATAAGAAGTAAAATACATATAAAGGGTGCAACCCTTGGGATGAAGGGACATTTCTCCATTTGACATAACCCTGATCCAGTCTCTTTCAGTGTGATAAAAGTGGTTTTTGAGGCCAGGTTCAGATATAGAGATATACAGAACTTACTGTTTTCATAATCAGGGTTCTGACTTTAGGTATTTCCTGTCAGAGGTTTTGATTTTAAAATTTGTTAGAAACAGTGTTACTGTCTGACGGATTTTCAAAAACAGGCTATGTATTTTCTGACATTACAGAAATGTGGTTTAATCTTTCTGTTTAACTCAAAAAATTACATAAACCGAGTTTTGTGTTTCTATTTTAATTTTTCATTATGCAAAACCATTTTTCTACTTTTTAAAACTTACAAAAAGAGGTCTCTAGCTTGCAGAATACCCCCTAAAATCTTTAATGGTTGTGTTTATATTATTTGCTAGATTACATTGCAAATTTTATTGCATTTCTAAACTAAAAAATAAAAACATTGTTGGATACTTGTGAACTTGTATCATAGAATTGCTAGTTGAAAATTTGTTTAATATCAATCCTAGTACTTCTAAATTGTTTAGGCATATGGCAAATCACATCATCATGGTAGAACTTTCCAAATTTGAAAAACTAAATGGAACTAATTTTAGAATGTGGAGGAAAAATAATGGAATACCTATTGCTGCATGATAAAACATTACACGTGTTGAACAAAATCAAACCTTCACTAACTCAAACATCTAGTGAAGAAGAAAATAAGGTGTGTAATAAGTACGTAGAAGATGATCAACTTACTTGAACCACTCTACTCACATTCATGCAAGATAACTTTATTTGGTTATTTAAAGACTTTGACACTTCCAATAAAATTATGGAGGTAATTAAGGAGAAGTATGACATGACTTCAGAAACTCACATTCAACTTCTACTGGAACAATATAATTTATGTAAAATGAAAGAATTTAACAATGTAGTTGACTATGTGAATCATATGTTGGTGATCGTTAGGACTTAGTCATAGCTTAAAATAAAATTCTAAAATGGATGCAAATCTCCACCATACTGAATAGACTCCCTCTATCATAGAAAATTGTGTCGACAACAATGAAGTTAAACCAGAAAAGTCTCACCGTAACCGATCTCTCCCTGCAACTAGATCTTGAACATGAGCACATGAACAAAGATAAGAGGGGAGAAGTTATGAATATACAACAATCCTTCCCTAAACCTTCGAGTGAATTTAAGCCCAAGGGTCTAACATTTAAGAAGAACTTTAAGGGTCAGCCTGTGCAGAACAAAATATCCATGGGCAATTGTTAAAGGTTCTTGCTTTTCTAGTGAAAAACCTGAACACTTCAAAAGGGATTACCCAAGCAGATCCAAGAAAAAAAATTCAGGAAAGTAAGCAACAGATAAGCATGAAGTAGTTTGCATTGTATCTGAGTCACTAATCATAAATGGTGACTTCCTTTGTGAATTGACTTAGGAGCAACGTGACATATTGCCAATACTAAGGAAAAACTTGTGGAACTGAAGGAGTTGAAGTCAAGAGACTATAAGGTATATTGAGAAATAATACCTACAGTAATGTGGACAGAGTCTTATCATATAAGCTTTAATTAAAAGATATCAGTTTCCTTTTGACCAATGTATTATATGTACCTTCTATGAGAAAAAATCTTTTGTCTGCAACTGACTTTGTAAACAAGGGCTTTGAAATTTGTTTTAGTGGTAATAAGGTTACATTTGGAAAATGTGAGAAAGTAAATCTCAAAAGTGACTATGATATTGACCATGGTCTATTTCGTCTCAATATAACTTTTTTAGAGATTAATGAAATGACTTTTTCTGGATATATTGATTGTGCTTTGCATGTTGATGCATATTTGTGGCATTTAAGGTTAGGGCATGTGAATTTCAATAAAATGAAAAGGATATTAAGCATTGATTTATTACCTTTACTTAAAAATATAGATTTTGAAAAATGTGAACCATGCATATCCAAAAAAATGACTAGAAAACTTTTTCTTAAAGGCAAAGGGCACGTGAATTGCTAGTTATAGTGCATATTGATATATGTGGGCCCTTAACAGAAGAAACACATTATAAAAAATTATATTTTATCACATTCATAAATGACTACTCAAGGTATGGATATATCTACATAATTTCTAGAACACCAAAAGCACTAGAGAGGTTTAAGGAATATAAGCATGAGGTCGAAGGGTTATTAGGAAGAAAAATTTAAGTAATAAGATTTGATAGGGGTGGTGAATATAACTTTGATGAATTTAATTTCTACTGTTATGATAATAACAAAACCCCTCATACAACTATATTTTATATATCACAACAAAATGGTGTAGCAAAAAGAATGAATAGAACTTTAATAGATATGATAAGATCCATGTTGACACATACAAACCTTCCTAAAAAAGTTTGAGGAGAAGTCATAAGCATTGTCATGTATATTTTGAATAGAGTTTCTTCTAAGGCTATTGATTTATACCCTATGAATTGTGGACTGACGAAAAGCTAGTGTTAAGTCATATGCAACAGCGGGGGTCATCTGTGCATGTGTTAATTCTTAGTCAATTGAGAGATAAGTTAGAAATAAAACTATCAAGTACATCTTTATGGGGTATCCAAAGGAATCAAAGGGTTATAAACTATATAATCTTGAAAAGGGATTTATAGAAGGCTTTTTTATCTTGACTTATATCAAATGAATATAAAAACAACTTTTCTTAATGATGAATTAAAAGAAATCATATTTATGAAACAACTAGAAGACTGTAAAATTGAAGGTTAAGAAGATAAAGTATACACGTTAAAAAAAATCCTTTTATGGGCTTAAGCAGTCACTAAGGCAATGGTACTTGACATTTCAAGGCATAACCAAGTTGGGTTATAAGGCAAATAATTTGGACCAATATGTATATGCTAAGAAAACTGGGAGTAAGTTTATTATTTTGTCTCTCTATATTGATGAAATATTAATCATAGAAAATGATATAGATATGATAAATGAGACTAAGTTGGGGTTAAGTTCTTGATTTAAAATAAAGGATATGAGTGGAGCCTCATATATCCTTAAAATTAAAATCCGGAGAGATCGAAAATAGATGTTGCTATGTCTAAATCAAGAAAAATATCTTGACCATATTTTAAAGAAATTTAGAATGCAAAGTATTAAGGCGAAGGGTATTCATGTGGTTAAAGGTTTAAGACTAAGTAAAAGTGATTGTCCAAAAGATGAACAAGAGAGGTTAGATATTCTCTATCATAGGCAATTAGCAGCTTGATGTATGTTATGCTTTGCACTAAACCTAATTTAAGTTTTGTTGCAAGTCTAGTAAGTAAATACCAAAGCAATCTTAGGCTCCCTCATTGGGAAACAGTGAAAAAGAATCTTTCGGTATCTAAATGAAACTAAGGAAAAGTTATGCTATCAAGCTGATAGGCTAATGCTTGTGGGTTATTCAGATGCAGATTTTGCTAGTGATAGAGATGAAGTAAAATCCACATGATCATGCAAGGGTGTATAACACAACATACCCAGGAAGTTGTAACATGGCAGCCACTTTTGGCATTTGATAAATCGCTTCTTAAATGATTTGAAATTGGATATTCTAAAAGATCTAGTTTAAATTTATTATGATAACAAAGCTGCCACATATTTGATTCATATAGAATTAAGAGTAAGCATATTGATGTTAAATATCAATATGTATATCATTTGCTTATGAAAACTAAAATAGTCGTTGATTATGTTCCTTCAGGTGATATGATGACATATCCATTAACCAAGGCAGTCAATGAGAAAGTTTTTACTAGACATGTGAGTCAGATGGGACTCAAGTTTGTCTAAGTGGTGAGTATATAAGTTCACAAAGAATACTTAAACAAAGTATTACTCAAGAATGTATGTCAATGGGTAAGTCATTTAGTAAATACAACTTGGCAATAAAGGTTGTTCGTTATGGGCAAGTGGAGATGTAAGACAATATGGCCATAAGACAACCATTGGAATGGGATTCTAATGGTTGTGTGCTCTCATGTTATTGGCTAACAGTTAACTACAAAAACATAAATAAGAAGTAAAATACAAATAAATAATATATATTAAAAATATACAGGTACAGAGTTTGTTCATGGGGTGCAACCCTTTGGGTAAAGAGACATTTCTCTATTGGACATAACCGTAATCATGCCCCCTTTCAGTGTCATAAAAGTGGCATTTGAGGTTGGATTCAAATATAGAGATATGTAGAAATTATTGAAAGGTGAGAGGTTGTAATTTAAAGCCTACTGTCCATAGTGATTTACAGTGTGTATGCCCAAAACCCCAAGTTTGCATATCTACATCACTTCTGCACATAGTGTCTCCTGCTCTTACAGTTCTCATATTATAGTGACCAAGCTCTTTCTCTTGGCTTGCAGATTCCAATTCAACCAGCCCAATATGGCCTTAGTTGGTCAAAACCCGATATTTAATTTCTTGAAACAAAATTTTGGTGGCTACATGAATAGCTCCCTTGGAAAGGCATTTAGAGGTGCAGTGGTTCCTATCATTGGTGTGGTTTAGTTGTTAGTGCTATATTTAAAATGCACTTTTTTAAAAAAATATTCAATTAAAAATTCTTCCTACATTTGCATGGGTATATATATATATATATCATTAGTACTCGTTAATATCTCTCTTGTATTTTTTTTGTTACATCATCCAGAGACTTCTAATTCATGGGAGATTATGGATGAACTGTGAACCATGTACGATATTCTACACCACATCAAAGATAGTTTAACGATGATCCAAAGAGAAAGCAATCATGAGAGAAGAACTATGTTTTTCATCCCATCTAAAAATTTAGCGGGATCATGTCTTATTCTCCTTGTGATCTTGATTGCCCAATCCATTTGGACTAGGTAACAGTGTGACATGAGAGCATCACTAGGTGCTCCGTGTAATGCAGCGGTGGCCATCACGAATGCTCCGTCGATGCTTGAACCAAGCACCAGCCAAGGTGGGAGCCAAAAATAGATTTAAGTGATGGAGCCATGGACTGGACATCCTTTTAGGGCCTGGCTGATTTTTGGTCTACAATTCATTTTCAGTTCCTATGTTTAAGGGTCTTGAATGGTGTCTTAGTTTGTAAGTGTTTTGGTACTTCAATGATCTTGTTATTAGTTGTCATTTGTTTATGAATGATGATTGATAGAACTTAAAATTCGTCATTCTTATATTATTATTTTACCAACTAAAAAGTCTAAAGCACACGAAAAGTATATATCTTTTGCTTTTATTTTATCTTCTTACTCATATATAAATGCATCAAAAGAGTTAGAGTTTAAAGAGCATTAATAATGTTTGGTAAAAAATACTCATTTTGTATCAACAAAGTAATTTGCATTTGTAACGAAATAAAATATAACATTAAATATAAAATAACAAAGAAAAGTATAACAGCAATTGTCAAAACCTTCATATCTTAAATGATAGTTAATATTTTTATTGTTATAAGAATTTATTTTAACAAACATCCTTAATAGTTCTTCAACGTTAACTCTTTTTATGTGTTTATATATGCGAGTAAAAGATTAAAATGAGTTGCATATTTTTCATATGTTTTAGACTTTTAATTTGTAAACGAATATTTTAAATGCGATAAAAAATAACGCAAAACTCAATATTAATCAAATTCAGGAGTAAAAAAATATTTTCAAATACATAAAAAGCAAAGCAAAACTCAACACTAACAAATTGACAGTATACAATGTTTTTATTATTAAACAAAAATAAACTCATTTTATTTAATAGAGTAATTTGTATTTGTAATATAAAATAATAAATAAAATATAGTGTTAATTGTCAAAACCTTCATTATCTTAAATGATATTTGACAATGATAGATAATGCTTTTCTTGCTATAAAAAAAATATTTTAACATCATTAATAATTTTTTAACTCTAACTCTTTGGATGTGTTTATTTATGCAAGTAAGAAGATAAAACAAAAATAAACACTATATATTTTTCATATGCTTTAGGCTTTTACTTCGTAATAGTTTATCATTTTTATAAACTCATGTTTCTTATAAAGGTTGACCAATAGTAAAAAGAAAAAAAATAATAATACAAATGCCATCAACATTGTTAATAATTTAATGACTTTTGATAAGTGACTTTGTTTGTAAGTGTTTTGGTACTTCAATGAATATTGTTAGTTGTTATTTGTTGTAAGTATTTTTCATTCATTCTCTGATGGTGCACTTTTTGTTATTAATATTTTTTTTGTCGACAGTTAACCTTTAAAAGAAACATGGTGTATATAAAATTATAAGCCATAATTTTACAACTTAAAAGTTTAAAGCATATGAAAAGTATATTACTAAGTAAAAATAATGATTAAATAAGAGAAAATAATAGAAGATTTTGTTATAAAACATGGGCTACACATAAATCATACATTTAAAAACAAGAACAAGTGAGCTTTTATATTTGTTGATGATACAAATATGAGAAAACTTTTGTCCATTTTATTTATAATACGCTACAACTATTATTCTTTGTTGTGATGGTTTGTGAGGGTTGTCATAAAAAAGGTAAAAACAATGACAACCCAAGCCTTCATCAATTTTTTTTAATAAAGTGAGGCAAGGGGAGGCCCACGACACCTTTCACTCTCCCTTTTAATCCAAAAAAGGGGAAGAACCCATGCCTCTTCTCGCTCTCCTTTCCTCCTTTGTGCCTTTTTTTCCTCATTCTCTTACAACATTTAATCTTCATGCCTCCAAGATTGATGAACTCAAACCTGGGTGTGCTTTTGCAAGAGCAGTTGTCTGTACCAAGGGGTTTGAGGACCTTCACATTTTCAAGATTGGCTAGATTGAAGGTTTCTCTCTCTAGACCTTAGTTTTTAACCCCTCTCTCTACTACCAATCATATATGGATGAGATTTATGTGTGTTTTATTTTTATTTTTATTTTTTAAAATTTTTTTATTTGGGGGGGGGGGGGGAGATGGTGGGTTGTCTCAAATTTGGATATTTATACTTTCGAGTCATCATCTTCTAAGGTGGAGACTCTCTGTCTCTAGTCAATGAGGGATTTGCTTGAATATGAGTGATTGCTATTCGAATATGAATGCTTGTTGTAGTTTGCAAGATCTCATTAGGGTTGTTACCCATGACCAGGGGCAGGTTGGGTAAAAAAATTATTGTTATGCATTTTTCAATACATTTTGTGGTTTTTTTTAATCAATTAATGTTTTGGTGATTGCAACTTGATTCTTATTTTGTGCTCCAATAGAATTGAAGTTTAGATTTGGTTTCATTTATTTTTATCATAGATTTTAAGTATTCAAGAAATTTATAATATAAACAAATAGTAAAAGGAAAGGAGATGGTAGGAATGTTGCAATTGCAAAAAGAAACAAACTTGTAGAAGATTTAAGAAAGATGAAAAGGCTTCTCTGATCTGCCTATTTATTCAGTAAATGTAGGAGAGTTGAAATGAAAATTATCCACTTTTTAAATTTATTTTTGGCTAAATTCAAGGTACACACTTATTCTAATAACTAGTGTTGTTATTCTTCCCTTGTTATTTTTAGTGGCCTCCTTAAAAATTGAAATGTATTCTTTAAAATTCGTGACTGTGAAAAGTTGTGATAGATATTTTGTTTGGATTTTGTTTTTGAGTATATTGAATGTGATCTTTTTTTCTTATCATTGAAATGTAGAGAACACAAAGAAAAATGAAAAATGAGCGTACTGTATAAAAAAAATCACACGTTTCCTGAAATGCCTTAAAAGAATTCAAATTCCTCTATTGTCCAAAATCATAAATATTGTTATTTTTATGACCTTTTCAGCCCTCACACCTATCATTTTTTATGTTAATTTCCTCCATATGTGTTGTTTTGAAGTTCAAGTTTAAAAGAAATTTTATAATTTTTTATGCGTAGTTATTACATTTTTTATGCGAAATAACTTAGGTATTTACGTAGTTTGGCGGTTCAAGTTTGAAAGAAATTTTACATATTTTTTATGCACATTTCTAAAAAATTTATGTGAAGTAACTCAAGTATTTGCGATATTTTTTATGTGAAGTAACTGAGGTATTTGTGCAGTTTGTCGATTCGAGTTTAAAAGAATTTTTATAGATTTTTTATGCAAATTTAAAAAAAAATTATGCAAAGTAATTTAAGTATTTGCGATGTTTGGAGGCTCAACTTAAAAAGAAAGTTCATCAAACATATCTAGATTAAGTATTTTCATAAGAATCTTTAATGCCCTAGGTGGACGTTCACAAGGAGATAAGATCGACCAGTCGACGCCCCCTCTTCAATGCCCTAACCAAAATTTGGGTTGAACCTCTTGGGACTTTGCAATTTTATTTATGAAATATTTTATAATTTGTGAAGCTTTTATGGAGCCTCCCTTGGCCTATAAAAAGAGACTTTCATTGTTAGCATAAGACAAGAAATCCAAAAGATTGAAATGCTTGTCGCTCTCTTTCTCTAGTTAGACATTACTTGTATACAAGTTTGTGGGGAGGATGAAGGGGAGTCTCCCATATTTTGGAGTTAAGGGTGGTAGTCAAATACTAAAAGTGATGCCCTTGTGAGGTGTTATTTCCACCTTTGAACTTGCATTGACAAGTTTAGGGAAAGTTAAGTGTGCATTGTCCCATGACTCTTCTCATACACAATCCAATTTCCACAATGCATTAAAGTGGATACTTTTCCAATTTTTAGAGCGAATTGGTTTGTACTATGTAGACGGTCTGCGACGAAAGAAAAAAGAAGAAAGTTAATAAAAAAATACCAACACATTACAGGCAAAGGGCTGGTTTGAGCAGTCAGCTTTATTATAACTATTATCAAGCCAAGCCTTTGCCTATATTGTGTTGGTGCTTTTTGGTTAACTTCATCTACACAGTTCAAAAGAAATCGCTCTGAAAATTGGAGGAATATCATTCTAATACACTGTGAAAATGAGATTGTGTATGAAAAGAGTCACAGGATAATGCAAGTTTAATTTTTCCTATACTTGTCGATGCAAGTTCAAAGGAGACAACTTCACTTCACTGGGTCCTTAGAATGACTGTTTGTATGAGCATGTTCATTTATTAATGAATGAAATCAATTTGATTCATTATAAATTTGATTTACTGATAAATTAATGGATTGAATGATTGAATGAGTAGGTTCATTTGTTGATAAATGAAATCAATTTGATTCAATGTGTTTTTTTTATTCATTGCAATTATGATTCACTGGCATTTTTTATTCATTGTATATTTAATTCACTGTTAATTCAATCTATTTGTAAACTAGATTCACTGTCATTTTTTATTTGCATAAACTATTAAAAGGTAAAAATTACAAACCTATGAAGTCCACATAAACACTTGCATAAAAAAATCCTTGGGTTACTTCGCATAAAAAAATTACTAAATTCACATAAATAATTTGCTAACATTCTTTTAAACTTGAACCTTGAAACATCATAAATACCTAAGTTACTTCGCATAAAAAATTTACTAAATTCACATAATAAATTTGTGAACTTTTTTTTAAACTCAAACTAACAAACTACTCAAATACCTGAGTTATTTTGCATAAAAAATTAAAAAAAAAAATTATGAAAAAAAACTATAAAATTTCTTTTAAACTTGAACTTCTAAACTTCACAAATAGTTGAGTTATCTCGCATAAAAATTTACTAAATTCACATAAAATATGTGCAAGCAAACTTTTTTTTAAATTCAAACCTCTAAACATCGCAAATACCTGACTTCTCATACAAAAATATAGGCAATTCACAAAAAAAGTACATGAACTGTCTTTTAAACTCAAACTGTCGCTTGGGCTTCTCTGTGTGATATAAATAGTAGTGGCCAAGACATCGCATATTCTAGTGCTATTCTCACATAATCTAGGGTTTTCTTTGTGGTCTCCACCAAAATAATTCGATAATTATTTTTGGTGTTTTGAGGACTTTTTTTCAGTGTTATGTCGACTAAGAACCTTGTGTTTGTGAACTATGTCATCCTTCAACTATTGTATTATAAAGTATATGAATGTCTTGAAATTTAAAAAAAGGGGGTGACACCCTCACTGTCTTTGCCTCAACAATGATTGAAACAAAGGTTTTTAAACATTTACCATAAAAAATGCAAACTGAAAATTTTGTCCCTCCGTAAAAAGCAGTTGCATCAGCTAAAAAAATGAATGAAGGGGTTGTTGTCACAATGATGTTTTATATTCTTGAAGCATCTAAAAAGAGAGAGGTGGTGGGAGACTCAGCGAAAGAACATTTGTTTGAGCCATGTGCTCACTCGAAGGTTATTGGAGTTGTACCTAAGTTGCCTCATCCTCTTGTTGTGAATGTGGATGCTAGAAGATTAGAGGATGAACCTCAGCAAATGGAGGACAGATTTGCACAATGACCATATGCTTGTCAGCAAGGGTTAGAGGTAGTTGTGCAACGAAAGGATGTTTCTCAACAAGGGGAGAAGACAACTCAGTAAGGGCCAAAGACATTGTAGCAAGGGGCAAATGCCAAAAAGAAAGTACAAGTTTTGAGGATTTTCTCGAAGAGGGGAAGAATGTTTGATTCTTCTGGATGGGAGCTACAAGTCGATGACAGCTGCATGCACCACTTCTATTGGTTTCAAGCACGACAGTAGTTCCAAGCTCTCTCAAAGGACATAAAGGGAATGCTTGATAGTATGTATTTTCGAAGTTTCTTTGAGATCTCACCATGAAAAATTAGTCACCCCTCTTAGAGGCCATGGTGAAGTTTTGAGATAAAAAAACCAACAACTTTTGATTTAGAGATATGGAGATGACCATTACGTTGGTGGACGTTGCACGAATTATCTGGCTGAAGTGTCACAGGGTGCCAGTGAGTGGTCAATAGTGAAAAATCATGAGTAGTTGGCTATCATGATTTTGAGAGCGATGGATGATGCCTTCGAAGGAGAAAGGTTGAACTTAGCATGGTTAAGGAATTACGATGACCGCATAACAGCGAGGAGGATGAAGGACAAACTACCGTGTGCTAGAGGGAAGGTCGGTAGTACCTGTGAGAAGGATCTAACAACATTTTTTTTTCTACTTCTTTGGCACATGCCTATTCATTGACAACGGTGAAAAGTTGGTCCATAGTTTCTATGTTAATCTGGTGGCAATCTTGGATCACATCAACGAATATGCATGGAAATCCGCTATGCTTGCACACCTTTATGCCTCTTTGAATAGCATGAAGGTAAAAAAAGTAAACTTGTTTGGCATGTTGGTCCTACTGGAGGCAGTTACTCCTTTATTATACTTAAATTATTGATTTAAGCTCAAATATTAGTTATTTAGTTATATTTTTATGTAATTTATTATGTTACTATGTGTTAATCCTTGTATGAATCCTGGTAGGTTTGGTTATGGAAGCACATATCTATTGAAAGGCCCCTGAGAGGTCAGATTGTCTATGAATTTCCATGTCTCGCAATATAGAAACATAATATCAACAAATATGCACCTCATCGAAGGAAGTCTCATCAATATATGGGTTGTGACCAGTACTTCAAGAAATTGCAAAAGCTTACTAGGGCAAATGTAAGTATATTTTTTTTGTAAAACTGTCATACATGTTTTTAAGTAATGCAATATAGGACTAACCATGAATGAAACTTCAATACATAGGTAAAGTGGTGCCCCCTATGAAGATGCAGGTGAGGAGGAGGAAAACCAAGATGTCGTTGTGCAAGCAAAGGCCATGGCAAGGAATAACATTTGGTTGCACAACATGAATAAAGTGAAGCGCCAAATGACCAACCGAGTGGTCTTACAATTTGGCTATGTTCAGTAATGAACCGATCGCCTTGGCGTAGTTGACAAAATTGTGCTAATGACAATCAAATATAAGTCAAAAGATTACCCTACTCTATTTAAATTAGAACTTGTAGACTGATACGAGGGCGGCCAAGACTTTTGTGTGTTCTTCATGGTAGTTGTAGTGATGACGAAGACGTAGTTTTTCATCATGATGTAGGCAGTCCCTCCAAATGGAGAACCGAGGAGGAAAAGAAATGTGGCCAAAAGTATAAGTGGAACATATACTCAGTTGACTCTTGCACTGTCAGAGACTAAGCAACAAAAAGATATGCTTGTTGCAAAGGAGGCCAAAATCAGTGTGATAAAGGAAACACTTATCGCAATGTCTCTGACCATTATACAACATCAAGTTGTGATCATAGAAAACTATATTAAGTTGAATGAGCAGCTACAATTACGACTAAGAGATCTAGAGCAATGATTTTTGTTTTGGATTGTTTTGTAAATTATTAAAATAAAGTTATAATTGATTATGTGTTTAACGGTTTAACTAGTTTGTATACCAAGTTTTTAGCCCTCACACCTATCGTTTTGAGGTTCGAGTTTAAAACAAATTTTATAGTTTGTTTATACAAAGTTATTAGATTTTTAATGTGAAGTAACTCGAGTATTTGTGAAGTTTTAAGGTTCGATTTAAAAAAAATGCAATTTTTTTTATGCAAAGTAACTCAGGCATTTACGCAGTTTATGGTTCGAGTTTGAAAGAAAGTTCACAACTTTATTATGTAAAATTATTATATTTTTATGTGAAGTAACTCAAGTATTTGAGAGGTTTTTAAGTTCAAGTTTAAAAGAAAAATTATAGTTTGTTTATGCAAAGTTATTATATTTTTTATGTGAAGTAACTCAAATATTTATGAGGTTTGAGTTTAAAAAAAATCATAATTTTTTATGCAAAGTTATTACCTTTTTATGTGAAGTAACTCAAATATTTACGCAGTTTTTTAGTTTGAGTTTAAAAGAAAATTCACAGATTTGTTATGAGAAGTTATTACATTTTTTATGTGAAGTAACACAAGTATTTATGAGGTTTTGAGGTTTGTTTATGCAAAGTTATTACATTTTTTTATATGAAGTAACTCAAGTGTTTGCGAGGTTTTGAGATTCAAGTTTAAAAAAAAAGCACAATTTTTTTATGTGATGTTATTACACTTTTTATGCAAGGTAACTTGAGTATTTGCGATGTTTATAGGTTCAAGTTAAAAAAAAAAAAAAAGAATTTTTATACAAGGTAACTCAATTATTTGTGATGTTTATAGGTTAGAGTTAAAAAAATCATAGATTTTTTATGCGACATTATTATATTTTTTATGCGAGGTAACTCAAGTATTTGTAATATTTGTCAGTTTGAGTTAAAAAAAATCATGAATTTTTTATGCGATATTAGTGCATTTTTTATGTGAGGTAACTCAAGTATTTGCATTATTTGTCGATTCAAGTTAGAAAGAGTAAGTCAACTCTTTTTTGTTGAGTTGAATGGTCACTTTTCTCCCTAAATCTTATTGTTGAGTTGATCAGTTGCTTCGCTCCCTAACTTAGTAGTTTTATTGTTAACAAAAATAACAAGCTGCAGAGGTATTGATTTATTAATCCCGAAGCAGCGTCCCCATTAATCGCTAACTCAGAGATCGAACCTTCATCAACTTGTTGTGTTCTCTTTTTCTTAGTTGCTCAGTCTTTTTGCTCCCTAAATGAGTTGTTTTGTCTTCATACCTTAGCAAAAACACTCCCATTTGTTGATCGGTCGCTTCACTCCCAAACTTAGTTGTTTTGTGTTTGTTTATCAATAGAGGATTGTTGACGTCCAATCCTCTATTGGATTAGGCCATAAATAGAATAAAAGATAAAATTGATCGCTTTGTTCTCATAAGTTATTGGCTTTATGAGTTGAGTTGTTTTGTTATCAATAAAGGATTGGACAAAATCATAGATTTTTTATGCGATGCTATTATATTTTTTATGCGAGACAACTCAAGTATTTGTGATGGTAATTTTTTAAGTGATACCTTTATTCCAATGTCTTTCAGCTATTTTATCACCCACTTTGGCTTCTGTCATGATGAACCCTGCGATGTATTGGTGATGAGTATATAATGCAACATGCAACTACAGTAGGCTTTAAAAAAGGAACTAATCGTGATTTTGAACCAGTTCATATTTTTTGGTCTCTATTTGCATTTCAATGGGTTTGTTCAAGTTTTAAAAAAAAATGCAGATTTTTTATGCAAGGTAACTTAAGTATTTGCGATGTTTGTGGGTTTGAGTTAAAAAAAATGCAAATTTTTTGGCAAAGTAACTCTAGCAGTTGTGATGTTTATCAGTTCTAGTTTAAAAGAAAGTTCGCTCGCACTTATTTTATGCTAATTTGATGAAATTTTAATGCACGGTAACTAAGGTATTTGCAATGTTGGAGTTTTTGGTAGAGATAGAGGAAATTCACACATAGAGGAAATTTTCATAGAAAATGCTAGATGCGAGGGCTAAAAAGGTCATAAAAATGATAACATTTATGATTTTGAACAGTAGACAATTTTGATAATTTTGAAGGTATTTCAAGAAATGTGTCATTTTTGCAGTTGATACAGTCATTTTTCAAAAGAGAAAATTTGAAACTCACAAACTCACAATATAACTTGGTTTGGTCTGGATTAACCTACATCCACGATGAAAATCCTCCCTCTCTATTTAACGTAGAGGGGAGAGGTTGTGCCTTGTTTATATAAGTAAGGTATTACAAGGTGGTGATTTTGGACTCTACAACTCTTCATGGACTTAGACTCCATATGTAACACCTGAGAATTTTCTATAATTATTTGATAAATAAAGATAACATTTATGTCTCACATTTGGTTTGAAATTTAATTTAAAATTTAAGTTCATTTAAAGTTGAATTTCCTTTTGAGTTTGAATCTGA
Organism: Nuphar pumila; assembly: GCF_984573655.1. Taxonomy (NCBI): domain Eukaryota; kingdom Viridiplantae; phylum Streptophyta; class Magnoliopsida; order Nymphaeales; family Nymphaeaceae; genus Nuphar; species Nuphar pumila. Next base: position 7,172,058 of record NC_143259.1, read on the forward strand.
AGTTGATTTGAAATTGAATTTCATTTTAGTATTTAATTTAAATTTAGAGTTAATTTCAATTTGAATTTTAGTTTCAATTTGAATTTGAATTTGAATTTAAGATTTAATTTCAACTTGAGTTTGAATTCTAATTTGCAATGAATATCAATGTGAAATTAATTTGGGATTGAATTAAATTAAGGAAATCAGACCTATAAGGTGGGACGCTTTTTAGGTGGGCCCCTCCTAGATCTTGGAAACCATCATGGGGTGGACTATATCTAGGCAAGCCTATCTAAGGGGGTGAGACAACCCCACCTATTTTTTTTAAATCTAATTTAAATAAAATCAAAAATATCCAAGACCTTTAAAAGGTCGTCTATTGCAACATGAAAACTCTAGAGGATAGTTATAAAAGTAGCCTCTCTCCTTTCCTCCCATACTCCCCTTAGACTCATCTTTCTCTCTCTTGCCTATTTTTTATCTCTCTCTCTGTCTTCCTTCTTCCTGCCGCACGCCCCTCTCTTTGAAAGTAGAAGGTGCCTGTGGTGTAGTTGTATCTAAGTGGTGGTGCATATGTAGGAGGAATCCATGGGTGGATACAGATTTAGGACAACTCTTTTGGTAATTTTTTTTATTTTGAGGTAGTTACATTGTAACCTTGCATGTGTATGAGGCTAGATGCATGAGCATGATGTGAAATTATCCCTGGGTACGTATCAACATGCATATTATGAAGGTTTTTTTATAAACTAAAAGCCTTTTCTGAAAATATTTTTTGAGGGAAAAAATGTATTCGGTATGAGATAATAGTTGATTTTGGATATAAGTTGATTTTGAATGTAGATTCATGAGTATGTATTGTGTTTCTATTACTACAACATGATAAAATATGTGCAAGCATGAATCTAACGTGTTATTGATGAATCAAAATCATTGGATGTATTTTCATTATGTTCTTGATGAAAAGCATAAAGTTCTTGTTTATTTTTTGAAAACTATATACTACTCTATGTATTTTGATTCGATCAATTATAAAACTAATTCTGATTCTCTCAAATCGTGAACCCATAAATGTTATAAAATTTTGATGATGTTTTATATACAAAAGCAATCTCAATCTAAATCTGAGATTCAGATGAGTTATGGTTTGGGAGATATGTCATCTACAAGTCGACACAAGAGTCTTATCCTGACAGTGATTCTGTGGAGACAGAAAAACTTCATAAAAATTATATATCCTAGAATACCTAAGATCTATTGATGAGATTTTAATATCTGGTAGTTTGGATATGTAAGAACAAAATATTAAAATCTTAGAGAAAGATTTCTCACAGTTTAGAAATGAAAAATCAAAGAAGTTGTTCCAAAATTTGTGATTTTTTTAAACATGTTCTTTCGAATAACATAAACAACATATATGACAAGATTTTTAGTTCTTTGCCGGAATCAAATTTAAGTCTAAATTTTTTGGGACTTGAATCAAACATATCAAGCTACCCACTGTAAAAATCTTAGTATTTGAATCGTTATGTATGATTTTTTATTAGAAATATATATTTAAGTAAGACTATTTTGTGAACAAAAAACAATATGAGCTTATAAATTTTTTAATTTTTAAACTGTAATGAGTTAAGGTTTGAATTTTTTCGGTATGCATGTAACGTGTGTATGAAGTGACTGAAAAATCTCAAATCCAAAATTATTTTGGCAGGTTTATGGCAGAATTTATAAGGACAAGTAAATTTTGTGACAATAGTCATGAATTGAGAAATTGTCTGAATGTACATCATGGTTTCAAAAGTAAACCACATGAATATGACTTAGTTATAGAGGTGAATCAGTTAGGCACATGACTTATTGATGTACACTATGCGAGCCTAGTGAGGTTTTGAAAATTGTGTCATCATGTGAATATTTTTTGAATACTATATTGTAATTTTTTGTCATAAAGTTATAATGGGTTGCATGATGTGTTAATGTACAACATGAACAACATGAGTTTGACTCTCATTGCCTTATGAAGCAGTAATATATATATATATATATATATATATATATATATATATATATATATATATATTTATATGATATAGTCTAAAACAAATAGTCAAAGACATTGGCTTCTATGTAATTTTTTGATATAGAATTTAAAAATAAAATTTTAGGTTTTGGGATTCAATTCAATCTTATATGGTCAAACTCTTATTGGATTTGGACCAAAACCTAAATTGTTTTTTTGGATTATTTTCCAATTTGAATCAAAATTGTTTTGTGTGCATGCTTTACGTGTAATGTATGTGTTTCTACCCTATTTTAACATACATGTAAAACCATAAGTTCTTATTCACATTCAAATACACTTAAATGAATCTATTTTGGACTTATATGTTAAGATATGGCTTGATGTTGATATGAACTATGAAGTGATCATTCATCAATATATATGTTCCACCCTTACCAGGAATCTAAAGTCAAGGATCTACCAAGCACTTTCACAAATCATACTTTCATTTATATCCAGCTTGGTATCGCGACAATGAGTCAATATCCAACCCACTTGTTGTATAGTTTTTAGTATGTTGCCCAACAAACTTTTTTTATTTATCACCCAAACAATTTGTGTGTTGAGCTCAAAGACCTGATCCTGCTGGCTAAGCTTGCCATTCTGTAAACCCCCAAAAAATTCAAGTAAAATAAGGATAAATTTGAAATTTGGGTTTGGATTAAAAACATATAGGAGGGTTTGCTCTTTAAGTAGCATGTCTTTCCTTATTTAATGAGTATGAATCAACTGCTCCAAGAACTTCATGATCTTTAATGATTAGGCTTTAGCCTGCAAGTGACTAGTACGCAACTCCTAAAGAAGGAGGTTGATGATGATGGACACTGCAAATGCTAAAATAAAGAATAGACAAAAGCAAATATACTAAAATTATATACACACACTCTAAGTAAATTAAATAAAATGAATAAAATAACAATAAGAGAAGTGAACTCACTATAGGCTTAGGCAACCATCCTAAGACATTAACTCTGACGAGCAACAAATTCGACAACACCTCCATAAGGTACTAGCTCAAGGAGGTTTGAGCATAATGGATTCTGGTATAAGTGATCTATACCTAGATTTGGTAGGCAGGTTTGATATAGTGAGAACACTTAGGTTGGGTTAGGCTCTCAATGTGACATTACTTCTTTTTACTCTAGTTTTAGATGGTTGAACTAGAGGGGTAGATCTCTATTTTTAGATTTTAAAACAGTTTTGGGTCTCGATCATATGAATTTTAGGTCCAAAAATCCATATCCAACTTTCGATGGCTTGAAAAAATCCTATGGTTGAAAGTTTTGAAATCCCTTTTCTATTAATTCTTGCTACTAGGTTGAAACCTATTTGTTGTAGTTATCTAACTTAGGGAGTAAGCAACTTGAATCAGACCAATTTAATGAAATTGAGATAAGAGCAATCCCTAAGTGATTATGAAGTCTTGTTTATAAGAGAAACGAGGAAGCTTCTTGCTAGTTTATATGATTTTATAAGAAGATAAGAATCTAGGAGTGCGAATAGGATTTTAATAACTTTTCTAAGATCTAAATATAAGAATTTCAGATCTTCATATTTCAAATCAGTTTGTAATGACAAAATAAATTGTTTTTACCATAACTTTCTATCCGAGTGTCAAATTAAGACACAATTTAATACTTTGAAAAATTAACATCCTCGATTTTAATTCATTTTTTAAGTGAAAAAATAAATTATATAATTTTTTATAGTAAAAAATACACTGAAAGTAAAACCTACCTAAAATTAAGTTTTTGGTCAAACTGATCACCTTGTTTTTGTCATAACTCCTTACTCTAATGTCAAATCAACCTGATTTTTTTTTCAAAAGATGACTCCATTTTAATTTATCTTTTGGTCAAAACCCTTAAGATGTTATTTTGAAGGTCAAAAAGTGCACTTGAACTTAAGTTTGACTTGAAAATAACCCAAAACATGTTTTCAAAAAAAAGTTTTTTTCATAAAATTGTTTGGTCAAAATTGAGGTGTCTACGTATACCTACCTAAAACTATTAGCCCAAAGTTGTAAAAGTCTAGGGTTGGGACCCCACCCCTAGGCTTATGATGGAAGTTGGCTTGCACAAGAGAGTAACACATGTCAACCCATTGGTGTAAAACTCTAAGACTAGGACCCCCACTGGATGTTTGGCTTGCATTAGCGAGTGACAATCGCACTAACCTAACCTCAATCACCTGTCCAACAACCTAGTCTTTACACATTGTGCCAGTCCCCTCGGGATGATCCCCACAATCATGATACAGTCTGGATTATTCGCGATCTGAATCCAAGTCCAAAATACAAACAATAGATTTGAATCTGAAACATATGTAATCAAGTACGGTTCCAAAATGCATGTGATAAAACTGTATCCGGTAAACAACGATTAAAAACAGAATTGCTAAATGTCACAAATATCTTTAGCTGCAGAAACCAATGTTAATTACAAATGATGCGCAAAACAATGGACATAATATGCATAAGGTCAATCTTTCATAAATAAAGCTTGGAACTCATTCCAAGTACCCTGCATATTACAAGCACCATCGTACCCTTGTCCTCGCATATTCTGAATTTGAAAGTTGTGACTACTAAGAATATCAGAAAATTGATTTTTCAGATTCAACGAGGTAGTATCACTAACACTTTTAATTGCAAAAAATCGTTCTCTTAAAATTCTCTCTTCATTGACAAACCTCAATACAATGCACATTTGTTCTTGTTTAAATGTATCTTGTGCTTCATCAACAAGGATACAATACGATGCATCTTCAACTTCATTATGAATCATACCTTGTACTCAGTTTGTCATAATGTGCAAAATCTCCCTTTGAATATCTGAAAAAGTGTATGTGGTATTTCTTGGAGCATTAACCAAAACAACTTTACCAACATCTGCATTTATTTTTCCAGAATAATCAACCAGTTTAATAAAATTTTCACGATTCGATGAAGATAAAGATTCATCATGACACTTAAATGTGCAACCTTGGAGCGCTAACCACTGAAGAGCTAACATTGAGGTTCTTACTCTCAAACGAGCTTTCTGACGTTCCTCTTGGGATACAACATTCATCACTTTGTCAATGTGATGACCCGGTCTCATCAAAATCTTTGCATTTCTTACACATATATTATGATATGAAGACGGTGAAGAACCGACATGAGTAAGAAAAATATATTTTTCTCCTTAACTAACCTTCTTCCAATTATTAAATCCAACTGTTGTCAATACTGAGAGATTTGAAGAAGGGCTATTATCGAGAAAAAGAAAGCAATAAAAACAATATACTTTATCTTCTGTCGGAGAATACTCTAGCCAACAAAACTTATCATACCAATGTTCTTGACATCGATGCACTTGTTTACCACATTGTCTACTTGGGTATTGTGAAAGTTTTGGTTGAAAAGGTACCACCCTCAGATAAGTCAGTTTAATTCAATCTATTTCATTAACAGGTGATCACACATACACTTTCTTTTACTCAGATCTCTTTCAATATAAAAATCAGATTCTAAAGTTGGATTCAGAGATGAAATATGCTCAGGTGATGAAGGAATGGTTGGAGTAGGACTTAGAGTTTCCTCGACTTGTCCATTTGAAGAGTTGTCTAACTTCAAAAAAATGATAACAAGTTTTTTCTTTTCTTAGTGCTCGAAGATTGTCCTTTTTTCATTTCAAATTCTACAAATAAATAAGATACTACGTGAGCATAACTTTGAATGTTTCAACTTACATAAGTATTACTTTAACTGTTCAACATAACAATTATGCATAAGTATACCAAATTAGATACATTTACTCATTGGTGATAAATAATAAAAAAATAATTGAATAACATCATGTTAAGTTAGTGAAAAAACACTAGAGAAAAGCAAGTATAAATTTTTCACCGAATCAGATATAATTACTGATTGGTGATAAAATTATTAATCAAACACATAAACTGTCAATAATCTACATAATTAATCATTACAATTCTACACAAGTACACCGAACCAGATACAATTACTGATTGGTGATAAAATTATTAATCAAACACATAAACTATCAATAATCTACACAATTAATTATTATAATTTTACACAAGTACACCGAATCAAATACAATTACTGATTGGTGATAAAATTATTAATAAAATACATAAATTATCAATAATCTACACAATTAATCATTACAATTCTATACAAGTACACTGAATCAGATAGAGTTACTGATTGATGATAAATGACAGAAAAATACCAATATAACACTATAAGTCTATACCAATTAATAAATTAACACTATAACACTTAACAACTATAACAAACTAATAATCGTGCATAGGGTATGGATCAGGACAAATAAAAATAATAAATTTGTAAATTGCAATTAGATAAGAGTTAAGCATATACTCACAAGTAACTATGAGAGTAACTAGATAAGAGTTAGCACAGCTGAAACGATATTCACTAATTCACAACCTTTAAATATTTTTTTTTGTCCTTCAAATAAATTCACTGATTCACAACCTTCTCCCATTGTCCAAAGATAATTAATTTGGATATCAAAACATTAAAACACAAGTTAGAAGTCAGGACTTTTTTATAATTCTATATAATTTGAGTAGATAAAGTAGATAATTGATTCTATAATTCAGAAATCAGGACTTGTTCTAAAATTCAGAAGTCACTGATTCACAACCCTCTTGTAGCTTTGTTTCAACTAAAATGAGTAGATATAGTAGAATTATTGCACCAAAAAACATAAATTACCATCAACAGTCAACATTCATCTTCCACTTTAATTTAATTTGTGAGTCAAACAATTAACATGAGATAAAAGACTGAGAGACATATGCATATATGTATATAATATATACATATATACATAATAATATATGCATAAGAGCTCATTCAGAAACAAAAAATAGGATTTATCCCCAAAATGGGTAATTTTTTTTTTTAAATAAAATTTGATCAAAAATAAATGCAGTGAATTGTTTCAGGTCAGGATCAAGCTTACTTTGGAGTTGATTTGATTGAATCCACTCTAATCTACTCTAATCCACCTATAATTTGATTAAATCAAACTAGTACATATTTGATTAATCAATTTACCCAAAAGATTGATGTCTCGTCGTCGTGCTTGGTCGGTGTCTCATTATCTCGCTCACTCAGGAGCTCGGGAGCAGCGCTGGAGGCTTGGAGGAGAAGCATGGGCAATCAACGTCGGAGAAGAAGTTGTGCGACTGGGCGACATTGGATCGGTCGTCGAGAGCTGGGGGGATTTGGGGAAGACGAGGGCAAGGGCTAGGTCACTCAAAATCAAGATCGAAGAAGAAAAGGGGCTGAGGGGTAATAAGTTAAACGGGTTGGATCTAACATGGGTAATAATTTAAATCTCAAATCCAAAATTATGCAGGCAGGTTTATGGTAGAATTTACAAGGGCAAGTAAATTTTGTGACAATAGTCATGAATTGAGAAATTGTGTCTGAATGTACATCATGGCTTCAAAAGTAAACCACATGAATATGACTTAGTTATAGAGGTGAATTAGTTTTGTATCATTATGTGAATATCTTTTGAATACTATATTGTAATTTTTCGTCATAAAGTTATAATGGGTTGCATGATGTGTTAACGTACAACATGAACAACATGAATTTGACACTCATTGCCTTATGAAGCAGTAATATATATATATATATATATATATATATATATATATATATATATATATATATATATATTTATATGATATAGTCTAAAACAAATAGTCGAAGACATTGGCTTCTATGTAATTTTTTGATATAGAATTTAAAAATAAAATTTTAGGTTTTGGGATTCAATTTAACCTTATATGGTCAAACTCTTATTGGATTTGGACCAAAACCTGAATTATTTTGTTGAATTATTTTCCAATTTGAATCAAAATTGTTTTGTGTGCAGGCTTTATGTGTAATGTATGTGTTTCTACCCTATTTTATCCAACCTATAAGGCCATAAATTCTTTTTCACATTCAAATACACTTAAATGAATCTATTATGGACTTATTGGTTAAGATATGGCTTGATGTTGATATGAACTATGAAGTGATCATTCATCAATATATATGTTCCACCCTTGTGAGGAATCTAAAGTCAAGGATCTACCAAGCACTTTTACAAATCATACTTTCATTTAGATCCACCTTGGTATCGCGACACTGAGTCAATATCCAACCCACTTGTTGTATAGTTTTTAGTATGATGGCCAACAGACTTTTTTTATTTATCACCCAAACAATTTGTGTTTGAGCTCAAAGACCTGATCCTGCTGGCTCAGCTTGCCATTCTGTAAACCCCCAAAAAATTCAAGTAAAATAAGGATAAATTTGAAAACGGGGTTTGGATTAAAAACATATAGGGGGGTTTGCTCTTTAAGTAACATGTCTTTCTTTATTTAATGAGTATGAATCAACTGCTCCAAGAACTTCATGATCTTTAATGATTAGGCTTTAGCCGGTAAGTGACTAGTACACAAGTCCTAAAGAAGGAGGTTGATGATGATGGACACTGCAAATGCTTAAAAAAAGAATAGACAAAAGCAAATATACTAAAATTACATACACACACTCTAAGTAAATTAAATAAAATGAATAAAATAACAATAAGAGAAGTGAACTCACTATAGGCTTAGGCAACCATCCTAAGACATTGACTCTGACGAGCAACAAATTCGACAACACCTCCATAAGGTACTAGCTAAAGGAGGTTTGAGAATAATGGATTCTGGTTTAAGTGATCTATACCTAGATTTGGTAGGTAGGTTTGACATAGTGAGAACACTTAGGTTGGAGTAGGCTCTCAATGTGATATAACTTCTTTTTACTCTAGTTCTAGATGGTTGAACTAGAAAGGTGGACCTCTATTTTTACATTTTAAAACAGTTTTGGGTCTCGATCATACGGATTTTAGGTCAAAAAATCCATATCCAAGTTTCGATGGTGTGAAAAAATCCTATGGTTGAAAGTTTTGAAGTCCCTTTTTTATTAATTCTTGCTACTTGGTTGAAACCTATTTGTTGTAGTTATCTAACTTAGGGAGTAAGCAACTTGAAACATACCAATTTAATGAAATTGAGACAAGAGCAATCCCTAAGTGATTATGAAGTCTTGTTTATAAGAGAAACAAGAAAGCTTCTTGATGGTTTATATGACTTTATAAGAAGATAAGAATCTAGGAGTGTGAATATGACTTTAATAACTTTTCTAAGATCTAAATATAAGAATTTCAGATCTTCATATTTCAAATGAGTCTGTAATGACAAAATAAATTGTTTTTACCATAACTTTCTATCCGACAATATATATATAAGTGTAGAGTAATGGTTATGTGCTAAAGGAGTTTTTCAGGGTTATTTTATTTTATTTTTAAAATTTGACCGTACAAATATTATCTATGTACTTGATTTTATAGGGATCAGCTCTTGAAGTGTTCACGTGGGTGGGCTTTTATAAGGCTCAAAAAATCAACTTGCTAAAATCTTTGTAAATTTTTGTTGCTCTAAATATCATTTTTTTCATTGAAAACTATTAATCTCGGTGTGAATTCTTCGTAAATCAACCATGCTCAACCCATTTATGAGGTCAAAACTGCAAAAAAAATACCGAAATGGCAGAAAAATCCATTTACCATACATCATTTAGCACAAATCAATTTTGTACCTACCCATTTCTCTATAAGTGTAATATATGAATATATATATATATTTAATGTATAAATAACATGAGATTTTTTTACACGAGCCAGCTTGTATTCAGCATGCCTCCTGCATAGAGAAGATGAGCATGAGCTCGGCTCTACTGAACATGAATGCAGGATAAGTCAGGTCAATCCAAGCCCGAACATGCCCGGTTGGTTTTAGGGATGTCAATGAACCGGGGCGGGGGACATGGTCTTCACCCCCGCCCCGTCTCAAAATATGGACCTCCATCCCCACATGGGTTTGGATTTTAACCTCCACCCTGCCTCCATCCCCGTTTCATGTCCTCTATCCCCAATCCAAACAGGGGTGAGGCAGGGCAGGGCGGGGTCTCATTTCCCCTCGATCCATTGGCATCCCTTAGAAGGATTGTGGACGGGGACGGGGTGGGGCGGGAAAAAGCGTAAGTCTATCCCCACCTCCATTCCCGCACAAGTTTTTATTTTAATCTTCATCCCTGCCTCCATCCCCATTTCATGTCCTTCATCCTCGGTCCAAATGCGGCGAGGCGGGGCAGGGCCCATTTCCCCCCGTCCACTGCCATCCTTAGTTGGTTTCCTTGGGCTTGTTTATCAGGTCCACAAACAAGGAAAAAAAACGGATATGGGTCGTATAAACCGCCCTACCCGGCCAAGCCCTACACATGGAAATCGGAGCTGGTCTAGATTCGGAGACGAACTCCGACTCAGAGTCTAAAACGGTTTCGGAAATCGCCGGTTCACAACCTTAAAAAGGAAATCGTTCTTCCCGCCATTCCACCGCGCGCACACACACAAAAAAAAAAGAGAAAGAAAAAAGAAAACGAAAACGAAAATAATTTAATATTTCTTTCTCTCTCCCTCTCATATCATAAGCGTTGTTCATGCTGAGCCATTTGCCTCTCTCGCCCTTCCTCCTTCTCCAAATCTTCCTTCGCAAGATTCCCATCTTTCCGAAATCTTAACCCTAAAAATCCGTTCTCATCGATGTCCGGCCGCACGGTCGCCGACGTTCTCATGGCCGCTGCCCGCGCCAGCGCCGCCAAGAAGGCCCAGACTCCCACGAAGCGCGCTAAGATCGCCGAGGACACCCCCAAGAAGGAGTCCGAGAGCTCGGACGAGCCCTCGAAGCCCGTCTCCGGCGGCGTCGGCCAGGGATTCGATCTCGACAAGAAGATCCGGCAATTGACGAAGAAGCCCACCGAGTTCAAGCCGAAGTCGGCCGCGTTCTGGAAGGAAGGAGAGCACGTTCCGTTCCTCTTCCTTGCGCGCGCGCTTGACCTGATTGCGAACGAATCGGGACGGATTGCCATCACCGATATCATGTGCAATGTGTTCCGGACGGTGATCGCCACCACGCCCGATGATTTGCTTGCCGTTGTGTATCTCTCCGCGAACAGGATCTCGCCTGCGCATGAAGGCATCGAGCTCGGTATCGGAGATGCGGCCATTATCAAGGTTCTTGCTGAAGCTTGTGGGAGGAATGAGGCGCACGTGAAAACGCAGTTGAAGGTAATTGTGAAGTCGATTTCTGCATCTGTTACTTGTTTTATTTCGTTCTAGGTATGTCATGCTGTCCTGCTCGATTATAATACTTTGATGACGAGAATTTGCTTCGCTTTCTCACTCGTGTAATTCACATGATTCACTAGCGTGAGTACATCGGTTCTGAATCTTGTCGGACTTTTGACTTCCATGACATTGAATCTTTTCGGAGTTTTTACTTCCATAACATTGAAACCTTTAAAATTTGGTTGTCGGTGAATTATGGGTTTTCACATGGTCCCTGATTTCGGGTTTCTTGAAACCTAGAATTTGAGTACTTTCAGAAAATGCAGAAAGCAATTCCCAGATATCGACTTACTCAAAACACCCGAGCTGTGCGCTGTTGGAATTTTAGTTCCATAAAGCAAAAGCGACGTAATCCAGAAACTCCAGTAGTGCTGCAAGTTTGCTATGAAAAAGAAGAAAAGAATTACTGAGAATTTCTTCTATGTGCGGACAGACCACCTGGTGGCACATTTAGATTTCCTTGGGTCCTACTTTGCGTGGAGAATGTGAATTTTCTTTCTTACAGTTTTTTATCCGTTGGTTCTTTTTGATATCATGCGACAAGAAAATGTGTTCCATTATTTTTCTAATACCAAACTGCTTCAATAGTGTTGAAAAAAGCTTATCTATACAATGCCTTCTGTTCTTTTTTTGAGATAAAAATTATGAATCTCTATCTGATGTCTTTTCCTACCACTAAAATCTGAGAGCGGATCAGGTCCAAGGAGCCTTGGACAGAAACACCGTCCAAGGCACCTGGATGCATCATGAAAATGAACGACACCCAGAACCTACTCAATGCCCCTTGTTTTGGACAATTTTTAGCTGTCTATTTTGCATCAATGGTGTTGTTCATCAACAAAGTGAATATCATCAGAATTTTTTGTGTGACTCATATAGGTAAAGACCATCCTTTTAGATGAGTCTTTGGTGCCGTTCATCTCCATGATCAACCGCATCCAAGGTGTCTTTGGACAGTTTTCTGTCCAAGGCTCCTTGGACCTGATCCACTCTCCTAAAATCTTGCCATGAAATCACTGCTTAAACCCGGATTCACTTAATGATAAAGTGGAACAAGCACTGTTCACAAAGTTGTCATGGTTCTATTATTTTCTTTAGCAAGAAATGATTGGGTAGAAATTCTGTTTTTCTACAAAAATAGGATCAATGTGAGCTCTAACACATTGGTGTATTGACCTTTATGCTGAGCATTTGAAATAAGCATGAATAACGTCATACCTGTACATGTGCACTGGTTGCTGGCACGTGCAAAATAAATCCACCCAGGCTCACTGGATGTAACTTTCCTCAACTGAATTGAACGTTGCATACTTTTGTTTCGATCTTACATCCAACACATCATTTTGACAAATGGACCCAACTTTTAGGCTTTATCTCCTCACAGTTGAACGGATCTAAGATCCTGCATTATATATCAGATGACTTGACGGTCTTGCGTATGCTTTTGTGCATGTGTGCATTGTGAAGGAAGGTTGTAGGGGATTGGAATGAAAAGATGTTTTCTAGGTGGAAAACACGTTTTGTATTTATGGTAGAATTGGAAAGTTAAATATACATGGTTTTTCCTTATTCATCCAATAGTTTTCACAGTTGTATACTTTTCATGCATGCTGATGGCAGTGTAGTAAACTGATTGGGTCCTATAATGCTTCCAGAGTTTGGGCAATGAATACTTCCATTTAAAATTTGTGATTTGATGTGTTTTCCTAATTGATAGGATGGTTGAGCATGTTTCTGCTTTGACTGCTTAAATGGAGTTTGTGCTTGCAAAACAATAATGGAATGCTTCTTTATCTTTGAAAGCTGTAGTGCTATTAGTCACTTTGCACAGAAAGTAACAAGAACTAGTACCTATGTCACATGGACTCTTCTAACAGGGCACCGCACCCGCGTTGCACCCGCACCCAGGCAGGTACGACACTTGGACACAACTTCCTTTGTGTTAGGTGGAGGTCCATTTATATCCAAAAGTATATTCAGTTAACCCTAATCAAGTTCATATATATATATATATATATATATATATATATATCCTCCCCGCACCTCCGCACCCAAGTTTTTTTAAAGTGCCGCACCCGCACCTATGTGACATAGACTATTACCCATAAACTGCTCATAATGTAGTTACTAATCTATCTGAACCTTGCTTTGGTAAGTTATGAGAGGTACAAACATATTGTTAAGACTTTGAGTACTCTTGGATACTTTTGTCACCCTAATGTGCTTGTATTTGCCAGGCATTGGGGGACCTAGGGCTTGTTGCAAAAGCAAGCCGTCGGACTCAAGGGTTGATGAAAAAGCCTGACCCACTCACAGTAATTAATGTTTTGAGGACTTTCCGTGACATTGCAGAGGTGTGCCTTGCATCCATTCTTTTGATAATTCATGTAACATAAAATTCAATATGCCTGTGCATGTTTGCATATTTTAACTAGGCTATGACCGTGCTGCCTTCATATAGTATGTTATTTTAGTTACTGAGAGTGGACTGTTACTTGGACTGAATTTTGCTGTAGTGTTGCTCAACTTTTTCTATTTATTGAATCTGGATACATAACCTAGGTTGGTTAATGTGATTATCTGGGAAAGTTGAAATCTTGAGTTGGATAAACAGTGTGTAGAAAGTTTAAAGATTGGGAAATGGTGTATGCAACAATTTAATCTTCTCAATTATATGAGTCTTACTAAAGTGGATTAGGGTAATCTGGTGATGTTTCATAAGTGTATTGTTGAGGGTGATTGATCTTAGCATCGGCCTTTTGTGTCCATATTAGGATTGAGTAACTGGATATCTAGCGCCTTGGGAGCCTGTCTGCATGAAGATTTGACACAATATGTCAACTTATTTCATATAGCACATTCAAATTGCCATTTGATCTCGTTGACTAATAAGGGCCATTGAATTTGAAGGGAGACCATCTAAGTATTTCAAAATATCTTCATATTGAAATCCCCATAATAATAGTGTTGATATCATGAAAGTCTCAGTTATCAGAAAAACTCAGGATAGTGTCATGTTATTTTCTTTTTTTCTTTTCCCATTAAATTCAGTTTGATTACATATATTCTTGTGTTATTAGTGTCTTTCCACAATAATAGTAACTACATTTTATTAAATTAGTATTACGTTCGGAGATTATTAATATTATTAGTGTTTATGCACCTCAAGTAGGTTTAGATGATTCCATTAAGCGTCAATTTTGGGAAGATTTAAATGGAGTAGTACAAGGGACATCTTATGGAGAAAGGCTTTTCATCAACGGTGACCTTAATGGGCATGTGGGCATTAGTAGGGATGAATTTGAGAGTATCCATGGAGGCTATGGTATAGGAGAAAGAAACGAAAGTGGAGAAAGGATTTTAGATTTTGGTTTGTCCTATGATATGATCTTAGCAAACACTTGGTTTAGGAAGAGGGAGTCTCACCTAGTAACATTTAAAAGTGGGGTTAATACGAGTCTGATAGATTTTTTTCTACTTAGAAAGAGAGATAGGGGTTGTTGCATCGATTGTAAGGTTATACCGGGAGAAAGTGTAGCTACACAACATAGAGTCTTAATTTTAGATCTTAGAATTAGACAATGCCGCAAAAGGGATAAACATAAGATAGATTCTAGAATTAAGTGGTGGGCACTGAAAGGAGCTAAACAAGGAATGTTTGTAGAGCAGGTAGTTAAGGAAGCTGATTGGTGTCTCGAGGAGGATTCATAATCAATGTGGAATAAGATAGCGGGTGGCATGAGAAAGGTGGCTAAGGAGGTATTGGGTGAGTCTAAAGGCGGTGCACCACTAGGTAAGGATACATCGTGGTGGAACGAGGATGTCAAATTAGCTATTAAGGTTAAAAGAGAGTGTTATAGAAATCTAAGTAAGAGTCGTGATAATGAGAATTTGGAGAAGTATATGATAGCAAAGAAGGAAGCTAAAAAAGTAGTTTGGAACGCGAGGGAGAAGATATATAAGGAGGTTTATGACAAGTTGGATACCAAAGGGGGCGAGAAGGATATTTATAGGCTTGCAAAGATGAGAGATAGAAAATCGAGGGATCTGGGTATGGTTAGATGTATCAAAGATGAAACACAAAGGGTTTTAGTCAAAGATGAGGAGATTAAGGAGAGATGGAAAGATTATTTTGATAAGCTATTTAATGAAAGTCATGCTCAAGATCTTGGAGACTTGTCCATTCCTTTTCATGAGATGAATCGTGACTTCATGCGCAAGATTCAAAAGAAAGAAATTGCAGAGGCTTTGAAGAAAATGAAATCAAGAAGGGCAGTTGACCCAAATGGTATACCTATCGAGGCTTGAAAATGCTTGGGAGAGAAAGGTTTAGAATGGTTGACAAATCTTTTTAACAAGATTTGGCGGACAAATAAGATGCCTAATGAGTGGAGGAAGAGTACTTTGGTGCCTCTATATAAGAATAAGGGTGATATACAAGATTGCACAAACTATCGTGGTATAAAACTCATGAGTCATACTATGAAACTTTAGGAGAGGGTGATTGAGTCTAGGTTGAGGAAGGTTGTCATGATATCGGAGAATCAATTTGGTTTTATGCTTGAAAGATCAACTATGGAAGCTATACATCTTCTTAGACAACTTATTGAGAAAAATAGAGAGAGGAACAAAGATTTGCATATGGTTTTTATTGATTTGGAGAAGGCATATGATAGAATACCTAGGGACGTTCTCTGGTGGACAATGATGAAGAAATGTGTTTCTCTCAAGTACATTAGTATAATTAAGGATATGTATGAAGGAGTAGTAACCAATGTCCGCACTTGTGGAGGGATGACAACCAATTTTCCTATAACGGTTGGGTTACATCAAGGATCTGCTTTAAGCCCTTTCCTATTTGCTATAGTGATGGATGAGCTTACAAGATCAATTCAAGAAAATGTGCCGTGGTGTATGTTGTTTGCTGATGATATTGTTTTGATTGATGAGTCTAGAGCTGGGGTTAATGCTAAGTTAGAATTATGGAGACATACATTGGAAGCAAGGGGTTTTAAGTTGAGTAAGAGTAAGACAAAATACATGGAATGTCGGTTTAGTAAGCAACGAAGTAGTGATGGGAGTGTAGTGAAGCTTGGTGAGCAAGAAATATCGGTGGATGATTGTTTCAAATATTTGGGATCTATCATTCAAAAGTATGGAGAAATTGATGGAGATGTAAATCATAGGATAAAGGTTGGGTGGATGAAATGGAAAAGTGCAACTGGAGTATTGTGCGATCGTAGAATGCCATTGTGGTTGAAGGGAAAGTTTTATAGGACGACTATTAGGCCCGCTTTACTATATGGTACGGAATGTTGGGCTGCCAAGAGACATCATATTCAAAAAATGAGTGTAGCTGAGATGCGTATGCTGAGATGGATGTGTGGAAATACAATAAAAGATAAGATTCAGAACGAGGAGATACGTAAGAAGGTAGGCGTTGCACCCTTTGAAAATAAGATGAGAGAGAATCGTTTACGGTGGTTTGGACATATTCGGCGAAGGCCTAATGATGCTCCAGTTAGAAGGATGGAGAAATGGGAAAATACATTAGTTAAAAGAGGTCGGGGTAGGCCTAGGAAGACATGGATGGAGGTGATAGGAAAGGATATGAATGCTTTGAACCTCACCAAGGACATGGCATTGGATAGAAATGATTGGAGGAGAAGGATTCATGTGGAAGACCCAGAATGATTTTCTTTTTTGGTTCATATCGCCGACCCCAATTGTTTTGGGATGAAGGCGTAGTAGTTGTTGTTGTATTTTCTTGAAAATTTGAAATTTATCCCAAGACTTTACTGCTCCCAAGATGTTCTTAATACTGATATTGGTGACTATGGTTGGCAATCAACAGGCAGTTTGATCGATTATGCCCATGGCACATCTTTGACTGATTTTGTTTGTCCATATTGGAGTGTTCATGGATCTATTCTTTTTTATCTGTATTAGTGGTATCATGCATCACTATTTGTGAAAATCATTCTTTTCTGTGGTTGGATTTTGAACATCTAGTCATTCCATTTCATACTCACGACAGAGTCTGCATCTCGTACATCTAGAAAATAAATGCATTTGTCCTCTCTTGTTTTTCCAAAATTTCTTAACCTTTATAATGGTTGCTTTTGGAATTTGAGCTTTTGAGTCTCTGAGCTTCTTCATCTATGTCCCTCCAAAGCCTGGCTGTGCTAGTCAATGGTTTTGCCAAGTTCTATCCGACATTGTTGAGCAAAGGAGAGGAGACGATGCAAGAAATTCTTGTATTGTTCGGTTCATAAATAAACGTCCTAAATTTCTTTTTCTTTGACTTATCCTAGCTGGTTTTTCCTGCTTGTTTATGAATGCGACTAGGAATCCGGAAAGGAAAGTCAAGACAAAAAAAGAACCCGTATAAGAAACCTTCTGGTGGCCGCAACCGATTGTGAACCTCAGTATCTTGTCCGGCTATTGCAGGTTTGGGTTCAATTTTGAACCTTTTATTTCTAAAATGTTCGAAGATTTTCTGAACTTTTGGTGCACCTATGCAGTCAAAGATGCGGATTGGTTTGGCTGGGCGGACTGTTTTGGTTGCCTTGGGACAAGCTGCGGTATATTCTGAAATTCCTCCAGTTCCATCATCACAAATCCAGTCCCATCTGGAAGAGGTAGATCAGCAAGCAATGCATGATTCACTTGTTAGTCTTTGTGATCGCTTATTGTCACTGTGATTGTTAGAAGCATCTTATATGGTGGTTTCTCTTAAAAAATCTCATGGTTTGCTATTACAGTATTACTAGTACACTCATTGTTTACTACTGCTACTACTGCTGTCTTTGCAAGTTTTTCACATTTGATTGTGGCGATATAACTTTCAGTGCATATAACTCTCAATTTATAAGTCTGCTTTGCATTTGGTTGTGGTAATATAGCTTGTAATGCATTTTCAGGCTGCTAGAACAGTTAAAAAAGTGTACTCAGTTCTCCCTATATATGATAGAATTGTCTCTGCGCTCCTTACTGTTGGTGTGAGGAAGCTCTTGGAGGCATGTTGTTTTTCCTTGGGTGTGCCCGTTGGGCCTATGTTAGCTAAACCTACCAAGGGAGTGTCAGAAATTCTGGACAAGTTCCAAGACACTGAGTTCACTTGTGAATATAAGTATGATGGTGAACGTGCCCAGGTGACCTAATCTTCTTTCAACCCTCCAGATTCTCCTCTTTAAATATGTCCATGTTGTCTTCTGATTTCTATTATCTTTGATGTAGATACATTATATGGATGATGGAAAAGTTGAGATCTATAGTCGAAATGCTGAAAGGAACACTGAAAAGTTCCCTGATGTTGTTGCTTCAACTGCAAGGTAGAATTCTCAGTTTAAAAGGATGAATTTTATTGTGCAAATGCTTCCTATCAGTTGCAATTCCTGTGTGAGTTGGGCCTTGAGCTAATCTATCACATATGTATTTGCATTTCTCTTTCTTTTCTGTAGCTTCCGGTTCTTGTCTTTCATAATGTTGGTTCCTTCCTGCTTTCTGCTTTATGCTATTTCACTTGATCTTTTGACAAAGCAACACTGCAAACTGGCTATGTGTATATTGATTTTTTGTGTTTGCTTTGGTGTTAAATTGTTAATATAATGCCTCATTGTAAATTTGTTCCGACTTTGAAGTTCCTTCAGAGAAATTTTCTGTGCTCTTCTAAGCTAGAAATTGATCAAGATATTGGTTTGTAGTGTCTTTTTTTCATCTTGTAAATTTTCTTAATTCAAATTTAACTGCAGTCATCTCTTAGATATGACATATTAAGGGCATGTTTGTTTTGATCACATGTTATTCAGCTGTGAAAGTTTTGTCTATGAGGAAGTGATTTATGTGATTCACATGCTCAGGCATTAACTTTCTCATGTTTGCTTTTAGGTTGTGAATTTGACTTGTGAGAAAATCTGTCATGGGTGAATGCATCATGTCACACCGTTGTAATGAAGTGCCAAATGAAAAGGGGCAAAGTCTTCAAGTGAAAGCACGGAAGCACGCACATACACAAGAGGCCACAAAGGGGCAAAATAAACCACAAAAGTGGTCAAGCACAAAAAGAGGTAAAAAATATTCTTCACTTCATAGAATGCTTCACAAGAAGCTTAGGAAATACATGGGGCTGTGCCCCTTATTTATACACAGCAAGGGACCCAAGGAGGGGCTCCCATAGAGTCGTTGGAGCCCCTCCAACGGTCATATTTATGACCGTTGGAGGGGTCCAACGACTCTATGTGGACCCCTCTCAATTGTTAAAAAGAAAAAAAGTAAAAAATAAAAAAAGGAAAAAGAATAAAGGAAAAAGAAAGAAAAGAAAAAAGTATATCAATGATATGCGTGTACAGGTGAAATGACAGAAATACCCCTGTGGGGTTTTACAAAATAAATATATATATATATATATATTTATATATATAGAGACACGTAGACATATATATATCATATATATGTATATATGTAATATATATATAAATATACATCATATTTTAACACCCCCCCTCAAACACACGGTGAAATCACCGAGAGTTTGCTAAGGAGGAAGTAGAAGCGAGGCGAAGGCAAAGCTTTGGTGAAGAAGTCCGCCAACTGATATTCGGTAAGAACATATGAGAGTCGAATGGTGCCGCGTAGGAACTCATCTCGAACATAATGACAGTCCATCTCAATATGCTTCGTTCGTTCATGAAAAGTGTGATTGCTAGCAATATAGATGGAGCTCTTGTTGTCACAACACAGCTTTGAAAGAGTTGAGAATGAGACACCCATATCTTTAAGTAAGCTTCTTAACCATATAATCTCAGTTGTGGTAGTGGCCATCGCACGATATTCTGCTTTGGTAGACGAGAGAGAAACTTTACGCTGCTTCTTACACCTCCAGGAGATAAGCGACTCCCCAAGAAACACACAATAACCTGTGGTAGAAATACGATAATCGGGGTTACCCCCCCAATCAGAGTCAGTATACGCAAGTAAAGTAAGAGGTGAAGAAGAGGAGAAGAATACTCCCTTAGTTATGGAAAATTTTAAGTATCTGATAATCCTCATTACTGCTGCCATGTGAGTAGTGGTAGGAGCAGTATGAAATTGGCTTGCACTATGAACTGCATGTGAAATGTCAGGCCTGGTGATAGATAAATATGTTAAGGATCCAATTAATTGACGATAAGGCGTGGGGTCTGCTAAAGGAGTGCCATCATTGGCTCTCATCTTGGCATTGATTACTTCTGGAGTCTCCACCCTTTTGTCATCTGTCAACCCAGACTTAGCAATAATGTCAGAGGCAAGCTTCATTTGAGATAGGACATACCCCTTGGGGGAGTATGCAACTTCAATTCCTAAGAAATACCTTAGAAAACCCAGATCAGACATATCAAAATTTTTCTTAAGAATATTTTTAATAAGATCAATACCTTTCTTATCATTACCTGTGATAATCATGTCATCAACATATAATAACAAAATTGTTATGTATTCATTAGAAGATTTAACAAACAAAGCAGTATCTGTGTAACATGAGGAGAAACCATTATCAAGAACTACTTTGCTAAAAAGATCATACCAAGCTTTTGGTGCTTGTTTTAAACCATAGAGAGCTTTGTTTAATTTTAGAATATTACCTTTCCCAATTTCAAGACCCGGCAGAGGGTCCATAAGGACTTCTTCACACAAAGTTCCATTTAAAAACGCATTTTTAACATCAATTTGATATATTGGCCATTGTTTTATGGATGCTAAAGCAATTAGGGTTCGTACACTAGTCATTCTGGCTACAGGAGCAAAGGTTTCTTCATAATCAATCCCATATTCTTGGGCGTAGTCTTTTGCAACCAAACGAGCTTTGTATCTTTCAAGAGATCCATCACATTTGGTTTTGACCTTATATACCCATCTACACCCAATTGCTTTTTTTCCTAAAGGTTGAGGAATAATGCTCCAGGTTTGGGCCTTGTTAAGAGCCTCTAATTCGATTTTCATAGCTTCAATCCAATGTGGGTGATCTTTAGCTTCCTTGAATGAGGTAGGTTCATGATACAAATGTATTAACATGAGACAAGCCCTATAATTCGGCGAAAAAGATTCATAAGACACAATTTTTTGTGGTGGCCTACTAGTACGAGAAGATCTCCTAGGTGGATTGTTATCAATAGATTCTTCTAAAGAGAAGTCTTGAGAGTATCTGTCAATGGCAGGTTGATGTTCATTTCCTATCCGCCGGGTATATACATTTATATCATTAAGGTTTTCATTTTGGGAAGTATTCTCATGTTGTGGTATATTATAATGTAAAATTCCATCACAACTAGTATCACAAGTGATTGCCTCAGGAGACTCAGTCCTAGGAGCTAAGTCGAATAGAAAAGAATAATCGATGTCTTCCTTAGATGTGTGGATATCGAAACCATTTTGATCTTCAATAAAGTTTACATTTCTCGACACATATAATTTATTGTTTCGAATATCATAGCATCTGTAGCCTTTTTGATTCTCACCATAGCCAATGAACACACATTCAATAGCTTTAGGTGACAACTTATCTTGTCCTAGACTAAGTACAAAACATTTGCATCCAAAGATTCTTAGTCTATTAAAATCAGGAGTAATTTTAAAAAGTTTTTCAAAGGGCGAAACATTTTTTAAAGAAGAGGAGGGCATACTATTCACAAGATATGTTGCGGTAAGAAGAGCTTCAGCCCAAAAGTTTTTAGGAACATTTTTAGATACAAGAAGAGTTCTTGTGGTTTCGATTAAATGTCTATGTTTCCTTTCCGCAAGACCATTTTGTTGCGGAGTTTTGGGACAAGATTGTTGGTGCAAAATTCCATTTGTTTTAAAATAATTTTGAAAATCTTTAGACATGTACTCTCCTCCTGAGTCAGACCTAAAAATGGCTATATTGTGTTGGAATTGATTTTGAACAAGAGCGTGAAACTCTTTAAAATTAATGAAGACATCGGATTTATTCTTGATAATGTAAACCCATGTGTATCTAGTAAAATCATCAATAAAAGAAACATAGTAAGAGAAGCCCCCTTTGGACATAACGGGTGCCGGTCCCCATACATCGGAATGCACAAGTTCAAAAGGCCTTTTTGACACAAAATTGCTATGAGAATATGAAAGAGAGTGAATTTTCCCAAGAATACAATCATTGCATGTAAATGTATTTGTATTACAAAATTTTTCCAAAAACGGAAAAAGGTACAACTTGGAAATACTAGGGTGTCCAAGTCTCTTATGCCAAGTCTCAATATCTTTGGATTGAACGTGATTACAAAATGATTTGGATGGCAAAGACAAAAAATCCATATAGTAAAAGTCCCCTCTTCTATGGCCTTGCCCAATCCGCTTCCCGGACCGGAGATCCTGCACATAGCAATGGGTTGGTGAAAACGAGACATTACATTCAAAATCGGTAATTTGAGAGACGGAAAAAAGATTCAAATTAAGTTTTGGAATAATTCGGATTTTGGGAACAAAAAATTCTTTGTTTTGGTCATAAGTTTTCTCAAGGTTTCCAATACCTTCAACATTTAAAGACGTTCCATCAGCGGTGGATACATATGATTTAAATTTATTGAGACTTGGTTTTGATAAAAGTGATGCATTTGGAGTCATATGGAAAGAGGCACCCGAGTCAAGAATCCAATAGGTCATACCTGGAAAAGAGGAGATGGCGGCACCGGAAGTGGAAGGTGAGGAGGATGACGTAGAGGCGCTCATCTTTATAAATTGTTGAAGAGTTTCGGTAAGATGAGCAATGGACTCCTTTATGTCACCATCCTTCTTTGAATCTTCATTGATGATTGGAGGAGTTTCCCCCACGGAAGCCACCTTCTTCTTGAATCTAGGGCAATCAGGACGAATATGGCCCGGTTCATTACAATTATGACAAATAAATTTTCTTCCTCCACCACCATTATTCTTCCAAAAATGTGGTGGTTTATATGTTCTTACATTGTTGCCGGGTCTAGACACGACATGCACTTCATCAACATCTCTTTTCAAGGCCAAACGGGTTTCTTCTTGACATAAATCGGCCAAAATATCACTTAGAGGGGTAGAGGCCCTATGAAGTAGAGATCCTCTAAGTTGTTCAAATTCGGGACGAAGCCCATGAATAAATTGAAAAAACCTCTCTTTTTCCATTTGCTTTTGTCTCATAGCAATAGCACTTCCTTCCCATTGTGGTTTGAGAAGGACAAGTTCATCCCACAAAGAGGATAAGGCACTATAGTAGTCCCTAATGCTCATATCACCTTGCTTGGTAGCTCTTACCTTTTCTTGTAGAAAAAAATGCCTAGCAAGGTCTCTTTGGGTGTACATGCCTTTCATAAAAAACCATGCTTCATTAGCCTTTTTGAATTTTGCAAGGTTTGCACAAATCTTCAACTCGACATTATTCATGAACCATGCTAAAATTTTAGCATGTTCACTTTCCCAATCTTTCATTTTAGAAGAATAATCAAGAATAGCTTTTTCATTTTCTTATTCATTCAAAGCTTTTTCCTCATTTCCTTCAAATTTAGTTAACTTCAATTGTGGTTCCGGAATGGTTCCACATACATAACCCCAAAGCTTTTTACCTTTGAGATTATTCTCCATAGCGGCGGCCCACATGCGGTAATTGGTCCCATCCAATTTGAAAGATAGATCGATTTTTGCATCTTTGTTGGCCATTTAGAAAAACAAATTAATAAGACAAGAGAGAGGAGAGGTATTACTTGTCAAGGTAGAATCCGATGAAGCCTTCTTAACCAAGGCTCTGATACCATGTAATGAAGTGCCAAATGAAAAGGGGCAAAGTCTTCAAGTGAAAGCACGGAAGCACGCACATACACAAGAGGCCACAAAGGGGCAAAATAAACCACAAAAGTGGTCAAGCACAAAAAGAGGTAAAAAATATTCTTCACTTCATAGAATGCTTCACAAGAAGCTTAGGAAATACATGGGGCTGTGCCCCTTATTTATACACAGCAAGGGACCCAAGGAGGGGCTCCCATAGAGTCGTTGGAGCCCCTCCAACGGTCATGTTTATGACCGTTGGAGGGGTCCAACGACTCTATGTGGACCCCTCTCAATTGTTAAAAAGAAAAAAAGTAAAAAATAAAAAAAGGAAAAAGAATAAAGGAAAAAGAAAGAAAAGAAAAAAGTATATCAATGATATGCGTGTACAGGTGAAATGACAGAAATACCCCTGTGGGGTTTTACAAAATAAATATATATATATATATATATATTTATATATATAGATAGACACGTAGACATATATATATCATATATATGTATATGTGTCGTAATCTATATATATATATATATAAATATACATCATATTTTAACAACCATGTCACTGCTTTATCACATTCACAGCTAAGCATCAAAACGTGTGAGTTTTACATAGGGTTAGACTTGTGTAAAACTTTCACAAGTTTTGAGGCTTTAACATTCACAGGTGGAATCACATTCATAGGGTTGCATTTTTGCAGGTTTCCAATACCCTTGTGAAAGTTCTAAAATGTGATTCAGAATCACAAGAAACCTGTGAAAATTAAAAAATCACAGGTGTTGCAAACATGCCCTAAGTATTGGAGAACCCCAAGCATAACTGCATAAGTTTAATAGTGAATATTTATTGCATTTGATCCTCCTTGGAAAGCAAAATTCACTTCTATTTTATCTGATGAGATGTTGTGAATATAAGCTAGACTGATTTGAAGTGGTTGGGACTGTTGTGTTTGATCTCTGATTCCAAAAGTTTGCATTTATTTTCATCTTATGGAAGTACGGTGGTTTCATGGCAACTCTGGTCCAAAACTTTTGTATAAACTTCCAATGCAATCTAACCTTAGGTTAGCTTAGTATGCACTGGATCTTACGAGGGTTTCTAATTATAAAGAAAGTTTATTCTACATGTTAATGCTTTTCTTATCATAATAATTTTGCATTCTTTATGATCGGTACTTATGTTTTTGTATTCTATGGTGTATAATCATATCCAGCAAGCTGGTCTCAGATCAGCCAGCATGATTAAATTAAGCACGTGTGCACTGCTTTGATAAAAAATCATGGGTTTCACACTGTTGTAGTTCAGGGAAAATGAGTTATAGAACAAATCTACCGCATGACCATCCCTTTTTAAAGTTTCATAAAACTGACAACAGATACAAGGATTTTGTTTGTATGCAAGTGTATATGACTATTACCAGTATGTCGTTCTCTGATAAAGGGACTTAGGGAATTTGATAACAGATATAACTTATTTTACGTGTATGTGCTATTCTTTGTCAGTTATTGCATTGTGCATGCAGCCATTGAGATGGGTCCCTAATTGTGTTGTGTTAGATTTCAGATTCAAGAAGCCTTCAGTGCAATCTTTTGTGCTGGATTGTGAAGTTGTTGCTTATGATCGTGAAAAGAGAAAGATTTTGCCCTTCCAGGTTACATCTTCAGCAATTTTATGTGTTATTAGTCATATATTTCAGTAAGAAGATGGATTATATTTGTCTAAAGATTTTTTTTGGGCACCTGGAATGTTTCTTTACTCTTGTTCATCAATATTAAAACATTTCAAGGCAGCATTTACTGTCTCTTTCACATGGATTCCTGCACTGTTACAAGCAGCTTTATGAGGGACTGAGGAAGTTGTTTCCGAACTGAAAGTTCTGTCAGGGCATTTCTCTTATGTTTTTATACTAAATTCAAAGACAGTTTTACTAAAAATTTTCTTGTGGTCTATTAATGCCTTAGCATAACTAGTATTAGATATGAAGTGTGCAAATGAATTGTGATGGATGATCCTTCCACTGTCTTCTTCTCAAGAGCTTGATTTCATACATGGTATTATAGCAGGGCAAGGGGTGAATTCTCTCTTTTTAGTTCTCTTTCATTTGTTTTCTTTCTGTTTTTAACATCTTTGTCAGTTTCTTGTTCCCTTTTTCCTTTCTTCATTCCTGTGATTTCTATAAATGCCAATTGCCTTCTTTTCCTCCACATTTCTTGCCTATGTCACATGGATACTCCTTTTTGACTGCTGCTCCGTATCCATTTATATACAATTCATATTCAAATCTTCACAAAAATGGCCGAATCCCTGTAATCCCATTCAGTGGTTCTTGATTGCATGTGTGCATGTGTTTCCATGCCCATACATTTGCATTAGACATAAATAAAATATCAGCATACATAATAATCAGTGGGTAAGTAAATATCACGGTCATATGTAGGTAGATAAATCAAATTTATTGCATTGTTCTCTAGATTTTTTAAAAGTTTTACAAGAATTTAAAAAAAAATGTTAAAGACACTCAATTGCTATCTATTTTAAATTATAGCAAATAACTGTGATAACTTCATGATATTCTCATAAGCTTTCACCAGTATTTCTATTTCTATTTTTATTATTCTGAGAGAAAATAGATCTAAGTTTTAACCTACTTTAAATTATTGCAATATTGTCACAACTATTTCATGAATGCTGATGAGAATATTGCAACATCTTAACTCGGCTTTTCTGGTTATTATAATTTTTTTTTATTTTCTTGAGGGCACATTGGTTTCGCAAAATTCTCCAGTAAATTTGTGTTTCCAATAGTGTCCTGGTGCTGATTCAGCAACCACTATATATGTACACACTACATGCCAGAGTTACTGAAAGCGCCCTTAAGTATGGGGAAGTGTGAAACATCGCGCTTCCGAAATGTGTTGGGAAGCACACCAAAAAAATGGGAAGCACGCTTCCCATTTTGGGGAAGCGCACTTCTCTCCTTTTTCCATTTTTTTTGTATTTTTAATTTGTTTTCTCTTTTTTTGCTTTCCCCTCGCTTCCTAGGTCGCTTCCGGTTCGATTTCTAGGTCAGTTTCGAGACGATTCCTGGTTCGCTTCTAAGTCATCTTGCTTCCTAAAATTTTGAAAGTGTCTCGCTTCCTGCTTCCTGCTTCCTGCTTCCCGATCCCCGCTCCCTCGACTGGCAACTCTGCTACAGGCATTGATTATACTATGTTGTGGCAGATTGATAAATGCCTTCTAACATTGTCATTTTCTTCATAGGACTTGGATCACATCTGTCTTTGCTTGATTGGAGTCATCCTGTCTTCAGCATTAATTTGATTCTGTGTCTTGCAGCGTTTGCTTTGGGTTGACTCCTTATCCACTCTCTCTTTGTTGGTCTAAAAAGTTTACCCAGGCAAACTTTGCCTTCCCACATTCTTCCTTATACTTTTCATAATAGATACTCCTTGGATGAACTCCTCCATGAATAACCTAGTGAAAATAAAACTTGGTTCTTTCAACTTCATAACTTGGAAGAACAATTCATGTTATGCTGTATCACAGTGTATTCTAAATTAATAAATCCTGTTTAAAAAATAAAAATTCTAACCATTTGAGGAAAAAATGATAGATTTTGTTAGCATAGTTATTTAAATTAAATAGATTGTATTTTCATATTTATTTAAATTAGAATACACAATAAAATAACATATAAACCAATCAGTTAAAAAAAGCAATTATTTTCAATATTCTATGTTATTTTTGTAGAATTATTTGCAAAAAGAAAAAGAAAACAAATGAACTAAATAGAGTTCCATAGTAATTAAACTGAAAGCATTCAGAATCTTTAATTGCATTACATAATAAAATAAGCATTGGTGTCCCCTGGTGAACAATAGTGTCGAGAGCAGATTGTGTCACACACTGTAGATAACTTGGAATATTGATATGCAAAAGGGCATCTGTTTTCTCTTGGTGGCTCTTGGCTCTCTCTTTTGACAATCCCTATTTGGGAATATTGAAAAACACAGCAGATGAAGAGGATATATTTATGTTCTTGGTTTTGAAATGTTTTCTGCTTTTAAGTCTCACTAAAATATGCAAAATATAAAATTTCTGATGAAAAACCTCAAAAGTTTCAGAAAACTTTTATCCCTTCTTAAACTTGTAGATCTATTTCAAGCAAGATCATCTTCATTGTGTTTCCCCATGTTCCTGGAATTTGATCTGAGATGAAATGGGAAATCTCCAATTTCTAGCATGTTGAAGGCCTGAGGGAGAGGGGGCATGGAGTTGGTTTTTTGGGTATTGTGTGAGTAACTAAGGTCAGTACCATCCTATTTGTAGAAAAACTCTATCGACAATGCTCATAAATGCAAAAAATGAAAAGGTGGAGTGGAGACATTCAATTTCAGGAAATTTGAAGAGCATCTTGATTCATATGATCCAGTATCATGCTATTCTGCATGATGTGTCCATCTGTCATAGAGTGGATGCTGATATATTATGCTTGTTCCTCTGTTACCAAAAAAATGATGAACCTTAATGTTTCCCTTTTTCTTGAAAATACATGATATATCAGTGTTTCATATGACACTAAGGTTGTTAAGATACTGACCTTACATGGTATTCCTCAACAACATATTTTCTTTTAACCTTTTGAAAAAATTCATGCTTTGTATGGTGTCTCATGTTGCTACTTAGATACATAAGGTGCTTGTTAAAAAGTGCTCACAAACCTGTCTTATTTGTTGGCATATTCGATCAAAGTGTAAAATATGCAGTCAGTCATGTCCGCTAGTTTATTGTATTAGCTCTTTTATGGAGAACTGGTCATGAGATATTTTGTTTGATTTGTTCCTTTTCTTAAATTACTTGTCATAGATAACTTTATGCCTTTTTGTTGGACTTATTTTGCTAACTGATGATGCAGGTTCTAAGCACCCGGGCCCGAAAAGGTGTCATATTGAGTGATATCAAAGTTCAAGTCTGCATTTTTGCTTTTGATATTTTGTACCTTAATGGCCAGCCACTACTTCAGGAACAGCTTAAAGTCCGTCGAGAGGTTGAGTATATGTCGTCGTTTCCTTGAAATGAACAGAATCGATGCATCACCTTCCAGTTCTTTTTCTTTGTAGTTTAGCTCTGATTATGTTTATGTTAGTCAATGTGTCCAGTTCCTATGTTTTTTGCACCATCTGCTATATGCATCTAGTCAAATCATTTTTGGCATAGATGTAATAATCCAATTCCTTCAAATGCCAGCTGTAACAAAGGCAGTATGTCATAGTTAATGTATTCGGCGTGGAGTGGTGTTATGTTTCTTATCAAGCTACCAGATGTTTTCCTTTTTCCCTCCATCCATTTGAATGCTATCCATGAAGATGGAATGAAGGTTAATTCAGTTTAACCTACATCATAGGCCACTACACAATCCCATGGATGGTGATTATGCATCAGTATGTCAGTGGGGATTCTTCTTTGGCTAATATTTTAATATTTTACATGTTTCTTGTTGCTGGCGTGAAGCTTTAAAGGATCTTTTGAAAAGCAGAGGATAATTTAACCCATATATTGGGGGTCCTTTGATAAGCTATGTATGTTAATGCACATGTATATATATATGTATGTATATTTTTTATTATTAGGTTGTATTTAGGTTTTTAATGTTTGTATTTTTATTTTTGTTCAATGGGTATTCCGGTCATTTTGACCAGCTAGCCGTTGGGGCTTCCCAATGGCTAGATAACGACTAGATATTGTCTCTCTCCCCTCTAATTTGTGTGTGTGTGTATGTATATATATATATATATATATATATATATATATATATATATATATATATATATATATATATATATATATATGGGACTTATAGTCCCCATTTAAACTATGCATCTTTTGTGCATTTTATGAACTAATAAAATTAATTATTTTAATTGTGTGTGTGCTCTTGTGAATGCCTCTTTGTGGCTTTGTATTTATGCTCTTTCCCTTCATAGGCATTGTATCTTTGCATCCTTGAGGATTCATTACATGGTATCAGGGCTGATGGCTCTTGATCCTTCTTGCTCATGGTTGTGAGTGACATTGGTGATATCCTCCTCCTCAAATGTTCATGGTGCTCAAGTGTTTGTGGTGACACATTTGTTCTTGCATCCTTCATCCTTCACTTTCTCTTTTTCTCTTCCATTCTTTCTCCCACTCTTTCCATGGCCGAAAAAGAGGTTGTCACCATCGTTCCTATCAAGTTCGATGGGAACAATTACTCCATGTTGGCAACGACGATGAGACACTTCCTAGTGGGGAAAGAACTATGGAATTTGGTTGATGGCTCCACTTTGGAAACTCAACTTGTTCTTACCGAGGAGGTGAATGGAGTTAAAGAAGCATTAAATGACGGTGAAAAGGAAAAGGCTATGTTCGATTATCAGAAATCCTTGATATAATGGGGCCATGCTAAGGTTCTTTTATGGTTAATGAATAGCATGAATGAAGATCCATGTGCCAACATTTTGGGCTTTGAAAAGGCCGATTAAACACGAACCTTTCTAAAACAAATGTATACTCAAAAGGATGCTGCCTACTTGTGGGAGCTTAGAGACAAGATTCACTCATGCAAGCAAGGAGATCAAACCATTCAAGAGTATTATGGAAAACTAGAAAGATTGTGGGATGAGATGGCTAGACATGATCCTATATGGGACACTCCTAATGACTGAAAGTATTGGAAGAACTATGTTGCACTGACTCGCCAAAGAGGCCGCCACACTTGCTTCTACGTGACGCGACACAGGTGCAGTCATCCCACACCCGGGGTTATCTTTCTCCAAAATGAACTTGGTCAACTCTGATTGAGTCCATTTTGGTCCAAAAAATAAAATGGGTGGGGTGGGGTGGGGGTTGTTAGGGCACGATCGCGCCACACCTTCCCACATTTCGCTGCTCCTCCTCCTCACCGGCACCAACGCCGCACTGTTCCACCAACAATGCCACCATGCTGCCTCTCTCTCTCTCTCTCTCCTTGCTGTGTGCCACATCCTCTTGCACCATTGCCTCTTTTGCATGCACTTCTCTTCCTCCTCTCTTCCCACTGTGAGATTCTCTCTCTCTCTTTCCTTATTGTGTGCCACGTCCTCCCTCTTGCGTCGTCGCCTCTTCTGCTGGTGCTTCTCTTCCTCCTCTCTTCTTGCTGTGAGGTTCTCTCCCTCTCTCTCTCTCTCTTGTTTTGTGAACTATCTCAACACCTGGTCGGCTAGGTGTTGGGTTTGTTTGACCTGAATCAGACATGGGCAAATGCCCAAGTATATGGTTAAACTAATTGAAAATTGTTAGGACCCAGGTCTCATTGAATCTGATGGTGTTTATCTTCTTCCTCCCTTAATTTAGTTGCGTACTCTGATTCTGGTCAAGGAGGGGATCTTAATAATCCTCGATCAACTACTGGTTTTGGTGTGTTTTTAGGTGACTCGTTCTTGTTGTGGAAGTACAAAAAAATAGCAAAAAAGTTTATCTTTTATCAACAGAAGTTGAGTATGAGTAATGACCACCACTACATCCGAAGTTGTATGATTGAGACAGCTGCTTGAAGATATGGGAGTGCACCTGATTACACCCTCATAGCTTTGCTGTGAGAAAAAGAATGCCATTTATATTGTCGGCAACCATACATTTCATGAGAGGACTAAACACATTGAGATGGATTGCCATTATGTTGGAGAGTACTTAAAGAAAACTATATCATTGCCTTATGTAACTTCTGAATATCAATTGGCATACTTCTTCACAAAGTTGTTACCTCCTTGATAAACTTTTAGTGATCTCACTATAAGTTTGTGGAGGAGTGTTAAAATATGTATGTTAACGTACATGTGTGTATACAATGTACACACATATATATATATATATATATTTTGTATTTGGTGTATATGTATATTTTATTATTAGGTTATATGTAGTATTTTTTAATGTTTATATTTTCAGTTTGACCAGCTATCTAGCTGTTGGGAGCTCACCAACAGCTATATGGTCTCTCTCTTCCCTATACTTTGTATATATATGGGATTTATGATCCCCATTTGAACTATGCATCTTTTGTGCATTTTATGGATTAATAAAATTAATTATTTTAATTGTGTGTGTACTCTTGTGAGTCCTCCTTTGTGGATTTGTATTTGTTCTCTTGCCATTTGTAGGCATTGTATTGTTAAATCCTTGAGGATTCATTACATCCTTGTCACAAATTATTTCTGAGTTTCTCTAATCAGTTATAAAAAATTGAAGCATCAGTTAGAAAAATTGGTGTATGCTACTTGAGGTGCAAGTGTAGACCTCAGCACAAAACTTATCTTATTGTGAAGTTTCTATAGCAGCAAAATTTTAACATGCCCTAATGAGATTAGACTTCAAATTTGGTGGGACACTTTGTCTTAATTGTCAAAAGCGGCGTCTAGACGCAGGGCCGCCACCTAGGTTTATGGGTCTTGGCGGTAGGGCCATGTTTTTCCACATAGGAGATGCCTAGGCCGCAGGGACATGGTTGTTATTTTTTTATTTTTTATTTTTGTCGTTTATTTCTTTTTTCTCTTCCTCTTGCCCTAAGAGCTTTCTTTTTTGTTATCTCCTTTTCTTCTTCTTCTTTTGCTTTTCTTTTTTACCTTCTTTTTTTCTTCCTCCTCTTTTCACCTTCGCCTTCTCTTTTTCTTTCTCTTCCTCTTTTTCCTTTTTTCCCATTTCTTTTTTCTTCTTTTTCCTTCTCTCACCCCTCCACTCTCCTTTTTCCCCCCTTTTTTTTCTTTTTTCCTTTTTTTTATTTTTGTTGTTTACATGTATGCATGTGGTTTTGACACACACTCACATACACACATAAAATCTCTTTTTTCAGTTATATATATATATATTGATGCAACGTGGGGATCAGCTGGTAGACACACGTGGGTGCGGGAAAGGGAACACGACTCCCACGATCGTGTGATGAGTAGAAGGATGAAAAACTCAAACGCAGTAGTGAACAAAACTCGAATTTATTTCATAGGCATAATCAAAGAACACATAAAAGTTGCATAGCTGAAGGGAAAATAATAGAAAACAAAAGAATAACAGAATAAAACAAAAACTGCAGGCAAGGAATGTCAGAGAAAGGCTTGGCTGAAAACTCAATCACGTCTGTCCCACGCAACCCTAAAACAGGGTATTTAAAGATTGCAAGTGGATCTGGGTCTCGGGTCCGGTCCCTGGACCCGAGATGACTTCAGTCTGCTGATGAAATTGGGATACCTCCGACCTTCGCTCGCCTGGAGCAGGTGCGCAGGGCCACGTCCCTGCCTCGAGATACCTTGCTCGCAATCGGATCCAACTCTTGGGTCCGATCGTCCATCCCATTTGGGTCAGGTTCCCTGTAGCCCGGTCCGGTCCTGCTCTGCATCATTCTCCCCTGGTTGGGAAGAAGTCGACTCTGACGACTTGTTACCACAATAAGCATATAGATCAGACACATTGAAGATAGGTGAGATGCGCCAATCTTCGGGTAGTTCAAGGAGGTAGGCATTCAAACCCAATCGCCGGAGGATCTTGAAAGGACCATATTTTTTAGGACTCAACTTATGATAAGTACGTACTGGGAAATGTTCAGGACACAGGTAAACCCATACTAATTGACCTACTTGAAACTGGACATCACGACGACCTTGGTCCACAAAAGCTTTGAAAGCTTCGTAACTTTCAACAAGTTTGGCTCAGACTTGTCTGTTAATATCACGCATGTACTCAACAACATCAAATGCGTCTGTGAGACTAGACACAGGTGCTAGATCTACTACATGGGTTGGTGAACTACCATAAACCACTTTAAAATAAGATTTGCCCGTGGACTGGTTGATTGAACTATTGTAGGCGAACTCGGCTTGCGGTAAGACTAGGTCCCATGTTTTGACATTCTCCCCAGCTAGACTCCTGAGTAGGTTCCCTAAGGTGCGGTTCACGACTTCGGTTTGACCATCGGTCTGTGGGTGGTATGCACTGCTGAACTGGAGCTTGGTTTTCAATAAGGCCCATAATGATTTTCAAAAATGACTCATGAAGCGAGTGCCACGATTTGAGGTGATCGTGTGAGGCAATCCATGAAAGCGGTCCACGTCCTTGAAGTAGTACAGAGCTACTAACGAGGCGTCAGTGGTTCGCTTACACAGGACAAAGATAGCCATTTTGGAAAATCGGTCAATCACAACTAAGATGGAATAAAAATGATGCGAGGTTCTGAGAAGACCCACAATAAAATCCATGTAAACGTGTTCCCAAGGCCTCTCAGGGATGAGCAAAGGAGTATACAAACCACTATTCTGACGTCGACCTTTGAACACTTGACATACCTCACAACTTTGAACAAACTTGACAACATCTTTGCACATTTTGGGCCAAAAATAACGTTCATCTAACAATGTGAATGTCTTATCATGTTCAAAATGTCCAGCTAGTCCCCCTTCTTGCAACTCAGAAATCAATTGTAGCCTAAAGGGTTAACGCATGCACACATAACTTATTACCTCGGAAGAGGTAACCGTTATGTATAGTGAACCGTGGGTTTGCCGTGCTGGTAGAGGAGAGGCACCTTTCCCAGACCTGCTGAAAATCAGGGTCCGTCGGGTACAACTCCCTATACTGCTCAAACCCAATGACTTGCACAAACATAGTCATTAAAAGACTATTTTTCTTGCTAAGTGCGTCAACTACCTTGTTCAGAGTACCTGATTGATGACGAATCGTAAAAGTGTACTCTTGCAAGAAACTGACCCACTTGGCGTGCCTCACACCCAACTTCTTCTGTGTGTTTAAATACTTTAACACCTCATGATCCGTGTACAAGACGAACTCCTTATAAATGAGACAGTGCCTCCAATAACGAAGGGCTTGTACAACGGCATAAAACTTATCATGTCGATCATCCGCATCATGGGATCTTCGTTGACGATACCAGATTCCTCACGCTCCTTCCCGTTCGTAGGATCGTCCCTCGCTTCTTGCGCCATGCCATCGACCAAGGATGAGGGGCTGCGCTCTGATACCACTTTGATGCAGCGTGGGGATCAACTTCTAGACGCACGTGGGTGCGGGAATGGGAACACGACTCCCACGATCGTGTGATGAGCAGAAGGACGAAAAACTCAAACGCAGTAATGAACAAAACTCGAATTTATTTCATAGGCATAATCAAAGAACACGTAAAAGTTGTATAGCTGAAGGAAAAATAATAGAAAACAAGAGAATAACAGAATAAAACAAAAACTGCAGGCAAGGAATGTCAGAGAAAGGCTTGGCTGAAAACTCAAACACGTCTGCCCCACACAGCCCTAAAATGGGGTATTTAAAGATTGCAAGTGGATCTGGGTCTCGGGTTCGGTCCCTGGACCTGAGATGACTTCAATCTGCTGATGAAACTTGGATACCTCCCGACCTTCGCTCGCCTGGAGTAGTTGCGCAGGGACGTGCACGTCCCTGCCTCGAGATACCTTGCTCGCGATTGAATCCAACTCCTGTGTCCGATCGGCCATCCCATTTGGGTCGGGTTCCCTGGTCGTGCCTGGGTCATGCTGTACAGGCCCGGTCCGGTCCTGCTCTGCATCATATATATATATATATATATATATATATATATATATATATATATATATATATATATATATATATATATATATATATATATATATATGAGAGCGGGGTTCATCCTACCCTTTTTTTCTTTACATCACCATTAAGACCCTCCAAATATCAAAGTTTTAGGTGTTTTATATTCAATTTTATTTCAAATTGATATGATGTAAAAATGTGAACATTTTATTATGAAATTTTAGTACGATATCAACCGATGATTTTTTTACCTCTTTAAAATAGACATCTGAGCATAAAGATGCTTATTGATTACATGTTCTCTATTCAGCAACAATCATGAACACATCTAACCATTCCAGATCAAGCATAAAACATCTAAATGCTATGATTTTGGAGGGTCCTAACCTTGACCGAATGAAGCAGGGGCAGAATAATCCCCATTCTCTCTCTCTCTCTCTCTCTCTCTATATATATATATATATATATATATATATAAAGTAATTGAATGGTGTGCCCCAAGTTTTGGTGTATGTTCACTATTATGCAATTTCATGAATTTTGCCAGAATTACACACTTCATCCATAATGACAATGATATGTCTGTTATTAAATTTAACTATTTATTGTAATATTTTTGCTTTTCTTGATGTTTTATTTTTTTTGTCCGCATAGGCCGACTAGTTCCACCTAAGCCCCGACTAGTCCTTTTAAGGGTTTTCTGCCTAGGCTCCGGCTAGCGCTTTTGGCAATGAAGCACCTTGTTGATGATCTTTGGCTCATCTACATATTAATGGGCCCTCTGCAGCTTACCTTTGAAGTAGTGGAGACAGAAAAAGTGTTTGTGCTTGCTTGCTTTTTAGGGATTTCTTTGAAACAGGTATAAAAATGCTTACGACATTTCCAAGACATGCTTGTCGGATTGCGTGCTCTTGTTATCTTTGTAGACATCTTTGTCTCCACAGTATGATGACATGCTAAGTATCCTCATCTCAAAGGAAAAAGGAAAAGAAAATGTCTAACCTTTTTGCTGAAGGGTTATAATGATTGGACTCAAGGTGGTGAGTCTTGTGACAAAATGTAAGAACTTGAAGAATAATGTATCGTACTACCATAGTGTTTGATGTCATTTTGTATTTTTGTTTTATGTATTTGAGGCTTACTGATTAAACCACCTCGATGTTTACATCTTACCTCAAAATGACTGAACTGCCTCATCTCTGCCTCAAGCCTTTTTAATCTTGGTATGTGTACGTGTTTGTGTTTGTTGGAGCATCAACTATAAATTGATAACAAGGCTATAGGAAACATAACATAGACAAGTAAATATATAAAATTTATTGGATATAATAAGATGTGCATATATGGCAGCATTCACAATCATCCGACACCTCTAGACAGAATTTCCAGCATTGACACGGATAAACTGCATTTTGAAACGGTGTTGACGGATGATACATAGCCTTCAAGCCAGTAACAAGTGGATGTATGCTTAATGTTTATGGCTTTGGCTCTAGTGATAGAGTTGGAACTTGGAAAGGTGTGGGGCATGAGGAAAATTGAATACTCTGATTATTACTTGCAGGTTTCAGTTTCTTTGCCAAGTGAACTTGTTGTTCATAGGTCTACTCTCTTATGTACCAATTGATTAGGGATTGCCATTTTAACCTTTTGTTTATTCTAGGTTTAATGCTTAGGCCTTTTATCAAAAGAATATTCTTTCTTTCAAAAGTGCATGTCTGATTTATTTTACGGTGCTGGGAATGCATTTTTCAAATCCTTCATTTTGCAAGCTTTTTCTGTTGTTGCAGTTTGTCTCTGCAGAAAGCTGTATACTACTACTACTACCACTACTACCACCACTACCACCACTACCACCACGACCACCACCAATAATAATAATAATAATAATAATGGGCTTAACACTGCTTTTCCCCTTGTTCTTTCTTCTCAGCTCTCTCTCTCTCCCTATATATATATATATCTACTTTTCTATCTAAATGGTTGAACAAGTTGGATCGGCAGTGTTGTGTTTGCTTGCTTAAAAGTGCTGTTTTACTGGCTTATCATATATTGGTTTTATTGGTTAGTCTAAAGCTCTATTTTTTTGTTATTTTCTCCTCCCATGTCGGTTCTGCCTGTGCTATATTGTTTTCCTCAGAGATTATTTTATAATGTCAACTTTGAGCAATTTTGAAATTTTCCTTCATCATTGTCATTCATTTGTCTAGTCTTCTTACCTTTTGTGGTTAAAAGGATGACTGACAATAGTCCTGAATTCATGCAGCTTCTGTACGATTCTTTTAATGAAGTGGAGGGGGTGTTTCAGTTTGCGACTGCAATTATATCCAGTGACCTTGAGGAAATACAGAAATTTCTTGAAAGTGCAGTTAATAATAGGTCCCATCATCTTCTGAATGTATTTTGTGGATACCTGTCTTTATTGGTCTCTCAATCTCCTGCTAGGCTTCATGGTTCAGAAGTATTTCTAAGATCTACAGATGTCTTGATAATGTTCTATCATGTTTATACTTTTTCTTTTTATTATTCCAAGTAAATATAAGAAAATTAGAGCTGCAAAGATATGTTTTTGATGCATTACGATTTGGTTGGCTATGAATAAGCTGGATGTGAAACATATTTTATAGCTTTTGTTCTTCTAGTAGTTCTTGTGTATCTCACAAGGGCGCTTGATTTCAGCCACGTATTAGGGGAATATGGCATCAGACATGGAACACTGACATGTACTGAACGTGGTCAGTATGTTTTTGGGGATTTTCCCTTTTTCCAAAAATAATCATCTGACCATGTATTTTCTGTGCCTGCTTGTCCAAATTAATGGTTCAAGATCATTGTTATGAAGAAAAATTGAATGAACATGAAACCTAGGCTCATGTAGATCTTGCATCGCAGCTCAACCATGAACTTGTAAATTGTAAATGAAAACTGAAAAACTAAAAATGAAGAGAACCAGTTGTGAAAGTGCACTAATGTTGTTTTGCATATAATCTTTCAAAGAGATTCATCATTTTTCCTCTAATTTTGTTGTTTGGATCTAGTTGTCTGTTCCGGTCCCACAAATTTCGTTGATTTCATCACTCATTTAGATTTTCATCTATTGTTCCCTTAAGTGATAATTTTTTGTTTAGCTTTATAATGCAGACAAATCTCATGTTTAGTAACATTAGTACTAGTTACGTGAAAACCAGTCCCTTGGAAAGCACTGTTGTCAAAAGCACATACTTTCTTTGCAGTGCTTCCATGCAGGTTCTGTGAGTTTTTTGTGAATCCTTGATTTGCAGAATTAGTTCTAGTCAGTATTTCCATCTGCCAAAAAAATATATTCCAAAAAAATGTTGAATTGGAAGTCATTCATTTGAGTTACAAACCAATGTTGTGAATAGCGTTGAGGCATAGCGAGGTGTAAGACCCACTCATGAAGCGACGCATAAGGCATAAGATTCACAAAAACTATTAAAAAATTGGCTAAATAAAAAAAAACAAAAATAAGCATGCATCATTTATGTACTATTAATGAATAATTGGATATTTTAATAAACAATCTTCAAGAAAATCACAATAACTAGCAAGAACCACTCTACATAATGATTGTTCAAGAAGAACAGGAGAAGAAAAAGAACAAAGAGCGATAGTCGAGAATACCTTCTTCCTCCTTTCGGTATATATATATATATATATATATATATATAGAGAGAGAGAGAGAGAGAGAGAGAGAGAGAGAGAGAGAGAGAGGTCCCCTAATTGGGGCCAATTAGGCGCACCTCGCCTAGGGATGGCAGTGGACCGGGGGACAACGGGGCTCCGCCTTGCCCCCGTTTGGACTGGGGATGAAGGGCATGAAACAGGGATGGAGGCGGGTATGAAGGTTAAAATCTATCCCCGTGCGGGGATGGACTTAAGGTTTTCCTTGCCCCGCCCCGTTCCCGTCTCAATCCCCGCCCCGTCCTGTCCCCAATCCTTAAAGGGATGACTATAGACTAAGGGAAAATTGGCCCCCGCCTCGCCTCCGTTTGGACCGGGGATGGAGGACATGAAACGGGGATGGAGGTGGGGGGTGGAAGTTGAAATCCATCCCCGTGCGGGGATGGAGGCGGGGATGAAGGTTCGGATTTTGAAACGGGGCGGGGGTGGAGACCCTATCCCCCGCCCTTGCCCCGGTCTA
Organism: Nuphar pumila; assembly: GCF_984573655.1. Taxonomy (NCBI): domain Eukaryota; kingdom Viridiplantae; phylum Streptophyta; class Magnoliopsida; order Nymphaeales; family Nymphaeaceae; genus Nuphar; species Nuphar pumila. The sequence continues at coordinate 7,211,930 of NC_143259.1, forward strand.
CTGCCATCCCTAACCTCGCCATGATCCGTGCACCTCATACTCATAGCCTATGAGGCAAACGCCTCATCGCATTCGCTCTTTTTCAGTGCGCCTTGAGGCACCAAAGGCAGCGTCATGCCTCAAGGTGTGCTTTTAACAACACTGGTACAAACCTTTTGCAAAATGTGAATTCTCTTAACTCACAAAGCTAGGGTTTTAATCTTTTTTTTTCTTGATTTTTTTCTTTAGATTCCAGCTATTTTGGATTTATTCTTAATTTTTTTCCTTGAAAACTGCTTTCCATTGAAGCTTGTGGATCATTATTTTCTTGGTAGAAAATGTGCTGGATTGCTTTATCAAGGGTTTGTTAAAGGGATGAAGTGAAAACCAAGGTTGCCAAACTAGGAAGCGGAAGCGAAAAACCATATGGGAAGCGAAAGCGAGGCATTTTAAAATTTATACGAAGCTGGAAGCGAAGTTTCAATTTAAAAGCGAAATATGAATAAAAAATGAAGCAATATGGAATCAAACAAGAAACAAATAAAAACTAAAATAAAATTGATCATTCTTATATTTCATGATTTTTCTATAAAAGAGTTAAATTTTTGTTAAAATCTAACAATGATGGTTACCAATTTAAAGAAAGTACATGGAAAGTGAGTGAAAGCGTGAGAGAAAATACATGAACAAGATGAAAAGAAACATGAGAAAAGTATATAGTATGCATAGACCATGTGTATGAGAAGCATAGAAGAAGTGTGGGGAATCGAGCTTCCCATAAAGTTTCGGAAGCGAGAAGTATATTGCTTCCGAAGCGAGTTTCCGGGAAGCGAGCTTCCCACCTACCTAAGAAGCTTCCGGTAACTCTGGTGAAAACTCTTTGATTTTTTAAATTCTAACACATGAACATTCTTCTGGAGCTATTTAGGCACTGTTATGCATATAATCATTCAAGTAGGATCTGTGGGCATATTGTAGCTGAGGACCCATGGACAAACCTTGATTCTTTCATGATCTATTTTTTGGTATTCTCTTTCTGAGCATGTATTGTTGGGAATTGGTATTAGCCTCATCTTTCTTTTATTTGGAGAGGCATCTAATTGAAAATTTTGTATTTTGTATTGTATTTATTTATAGTTTGAGGGACTGATCCTATGATGGCATGCGTTTGCCATTACATTCTTATTACTTGTAGTTGCGAGGGATTAATTATCAAAACATTGGATAAGGATGCTACATATGAACCTTCAAAGCGGTCTATGAACTGGTTGAAATTAAAGAAGGATTACATGGACAGGTTTCACCATCTTTTTGTTTTCAGAAATTAGTTGATCCCCAACTCTTGGCTCAATCCAATAATGTGAATGCAATCTTCTGATTTTTACATGCTTCTGGCTCTTTTTTGCAGTATCGGAGACTCGGTAGATCTTGTACCTGTTGCTGCATTTCATGGTTGTGGAAAGCGTACAGGTGAACCAAAATTTATGTTCTGGTTGATCATATGTTTTTTGGTTGTCTGAGTCCTACCCACCCATGGCCATGCACATATCATCCTTGATTTTTTATACATTTCTGTATTTATGTTTTATTGTCTCTTTTGTCCAATTTATATCATATGTTATGATTGATTACAGGAGTTTATGGTGCATTTCTGCTTGCATGTTATGATGAAGTCAATGAAGAATACCAGAGCATATGCAAAATAGGTAGAACATCAGATGGTTGCCTGCAAAATTTGGAATCTTTGGATGGTTGTTTTGGCTTACACTTCTCATATGTGATCGTTAAATATATTTGCTGATATTTAGGCACTGGCTTTTCTGAAGCAATGCTTGAAGAACGTTCAGCTAGTCTCCGTGATAAAGTTATTGCTAAGCCAAAGGTGTCCTTTTTCTTCATGATTTTCATTTGAGTCTTTCACTAATGCATGGCTGCATCAATTGAAGTGCTTTTTATGCTGAAGCCTTACTATAGGTATGGAGATACGATGAATCCAGATGTATGGTTTGAACCAGTTGAGGTAATTATACATCTGAAACAGAAAAAATGTTTATGTACATTTAATCTTTCTTTATGCATTTTGTTTCTATCTAAATGCACATGCATGCCTAGATCATTTGATATAGCATTGATTTTCTTTTGACTGTAGTTGTAAAATTTGAAGAGGGGGATTGTTGTAATGAAACACTAGGCAAAGAACAATGCCAAAAATGACTATAAGAGATGCACAAACATACAATTAAAAGGCCACAAATGGTTAAAATACAATAGGCCAAAAAGTGGCAAGTGACAAACACACAAATACGAGAGAGAGAGCACTTCAAAATATAAATGAACTTATCATTGAAAAAGGCTCTCAGAAGCATTACATTTTAAAAGATTCAAATCCCTTTGTTCTTCAAGAAATGTCACATTTCTTGAAACACAGAGTTTGTTACTTTTGATGTCATAACACTTATAACCCTTTTGATTTTCACCATAGCTAATAAAAGCACATTCAAAGGCTTTTGGTGAAAGTTTATCTTGTCCTTGAAAAAGAACAACATATTTACAACAAAAAATTCTTAATCTTTTAAAATTTGGAGATATTTTAAATAATTTTTCAAAAGGAGAGACATTTTTTAAAGACGAGGAAGGTATCCGATTTATAAGATAAGTTGCGAAAAGAGCCGCTTCGGCCGAAAAGTTCTTTGAAACATTTTTTGAAACAAAAAGAGTTGTTTTAATAAGATGCCTATGTTTTCTTTCGGCAAAACCATTTGTTGAGGAGTTTTGGGACAAGATCTTTGATGAATAATGTCATTTTGTTTAAGATAGTTTTGAAATTCATTTGACATGTATTCACCTTCGAAATCGGACATAAAAATAGCTATGTTATTTTGAAATTAATTTTGAGTAAGGATATAAAATTCTTTAAAGGTACATAAAACATCAGATTTGTTTTTAATAAAATAAACCTATGTGTGTCTAGTAAAATTATCAATAAAGACAACATAGTATGAATACACTCCTTTAAACATAACGGGTGTTGGTCTCCATACATTCAAATGCATTAACTCAAATGGTCTTTTGGAAATAAAATTGCTATGTGAATAAGGAAGAGAGTTTATCTTTCCAAGAATACAATCATTACATGTAAATTCTTTTTCATTACAATTTTTTTTTTCAAAAATGGAAACAGATACAACTTAGAAATACTAGGGTGATCAAGCTTTTTGTGTCAAGTAACAATATCTTTAGTTTGGACATGATCACAAAAATGATTTGGATAACAAAGACAAAAAATCCATGTAATATAGGTCTCCTCTTCTATGGCTTTGTCCAATCCACTTCTCGTATTGGAGATCCTGCGTATAACAATTTGTTGGTGAAAATGAGACACTATATCCAAAATCGATAATTTGCTAAACAAAAAAGAGATTTAAGTTAAGTTTTGAAATAATCTTAATTTTTGGAACATAACATTCTTTGCCTTGGCTAAAAACTTTTTCAAGATTTTCTATTCCTTCAACATCTAATGATGTTCCATCGGCCGCGAAAACAAATGCCTTAAAAAAATTAAGACTTGGTTTGGATAAAAAAGATGCATTTGGTGTCATATGAAAGGAGGCATCCAAATCAATGATCCAAGAGGACATACCGGGAGTTAATTATATCGCGGCACCAGAGGTGGAAGAGTTGATTCTCGTGAATTGTTGAAGAGTTTTCGTAAGTTGAGCAATAAAGTCTTTTATGTCTCCATCTCATTTTGATTCTTCGCTCGAATTATTTGGACTATCTCCAATGGAAGCCACCTTTCTTTTAAGCTTAGGACAATCCGGTCTAACATGATTCAGTTCATTACAATGATGGAAAATAGTTTTTCTTCCTCCACCATTGTTATTTTTCCAAGAATGAGTAGGTTTGTATGTCCTCATGTTGTTTTTCAGTCTAGATACTGCATGGACTTCATCAAAGTATTTTTTAAGACCCAAGCGAGTTTCTTCTTGACATAAGTCGGCAAGGATTTCACTAAGAGTAGATGTCCTATGAAGAAGGGATCCTCTTAATTGTTCAAATTTGGGACGAAGCTTGTGAATAAATTGAAAAAATCTCTCTCTCCATTTGCTCTTGCCTCATAGCAATAATGCTTATTTTCCATTGTGGTCCGAGGAGAGTAAGTTCATCCCATAGAGGGGATAGAGTACTGTAATAGTATCTAATATTCATATCACCTTGCTTTGGTTCCTCTTATCTTTTTTTGTAAAAAGAAGTGCCTAGCAAGGTCCTTTTGAGTGTACATACCTTTCATGAAGAACCAAGCTTTATTTGCTTTTTTAACACAAATCTTGAGTTTCACGTTATTCATGAACCATGTCAATATTTTGACATGCTCACTTTCTCAATCTTCATTTTTAGATTGATATTCTTGAATAACTTTAGCTTTTTCTTCGTTACTTAGGGCTTTTTCTTCATTCTCCTCCTTTTTGGTGAGCTTCAACTGTAGTTTCAGAATGGTTCCACATAAATAGCCCCAAAGTTTCTTACCTTTGAGGTTGTTTTTCATAGCGGTCACCCATATTCTATAGTTGGTCCCATTTAATTTGAAGGAGAGGTCGATCTTTACATCCTTGTCGGCCATTGAGGAGAAATTGAAGAATAAAGGTAGAAATCTCAAAAACACTCAAATTGAAGAGAGAGCGTAACCCCAATGGTGCTTCCAATACCTAGTGGCTTTGATACCATGTAATGAAACACTAGGCAAAGAACAATGTCAAAAATGACTATAAGAGATGCACAAACATACAATTAAAAGGCCACAAATGGTTAAAATACAATAGGCCAAAAAGTGGAAAGTGACAAACACACAAATACGAGAGAGAGCACTTCAAAATATAAATGAACTTATCATTGAAAAAGGCTCTCAGAAGCCTTACATTATGGTGGGGCAAGACCCCCTATATATACAACAAGAGGGAGCAAAAGGGTCTCCCATAGAGTCGTTGGGAGCCCCTGCAACGGTCACATTTGTGACCATTGGAGAAGGTCCCCAACGACTCTATGTGGGCCCTTATTCCAACATAAAGAAAATAAAATAAAAAAGATAAAAATAAAAATAATTAAAATACAAAATGTAAGTTCCTAAATGAACATGCGTATTTGCAAGTGAAAAGATGAATTTGCCCCTAATGGACATTACAAAAGTTATATATATATTATAAGGTTGATGTGCATGTTTGAAGAATCTATGCACAATTGTCCTTAAACTCTAAAATTCCAAAATTGAAAATGAACACTCACACACACATATACACACACTTTTATATATGCATCTATGTATATATGTATACACTACAGTTGATTGTAGGTACAATGGACCTGGGATCTCATAGGTGCAAGTTGTTTTGGGTCAGTCTCATGTTGTATGTGTTCAACATGATCGATTTGGTTGGGATTAACCTTGATTGTGTGTTTTCAACAAAAAAAGAAGTGTAAATTGAGAAATTCTGGTGGATTTATGAGGGTTAATTTTCAATTGCTGGAAAAACCTGTTTACACATCAGAAGACTGTGATCTGAATGATGATCCCCACAGAACTGACCATGTAGATGACATCTATGGGGCTACATTTGCCGAAAAACAATTTTGAAAGGCACAATCGATTGTACCTACAATTGACCATAGCAATATATATATATATATATATATATATATATATATATATATATTTGTGGAAGAACTTGTGCATTTCTTTTCAATTATGAGGTGAGTTATTTCGCTACTCCTATATAATGTTGCTGTTATTATTATCTGTAAGTCTTAACATGATCAGTTATGTAAACTGGATATTGTGTTGCTGGTTTTTAGCAGTTTAGTATGCCCCATTGATATTAATGTTCTTGAAGAAATAACTTTTCTTGGCGTCTCATGTATCTAGGGATTTTTGCAGGTTTGGGAAGTGAAAGCTGCAGATTTAAGCATTAGTCCTGTTCATCGTGCTGCAATTGGTGAAGTAGATCCTAATAAGGTTGGACGGAGTGTTATTTATGCTGAACATCAGCAGTTCTTTATTTTTGTTGTTCTTTTTAGTTGTCTTAATGGAAATTGTTGCCACTATAAAATACAGCATAGTTGCTTACAGCAGTAATACTGCCAACATTTTTGAAAGCCATTGAATGAACTTTTGTCCTAGATTCCCAGGAAAGATTTCTAACCGTTTTCAGTATAAGTAAAAAAGCCTATGTGATGTGGGTTTTTGCTGTCAAAAGCAGAAAATTGAGTGCCTAGGAGAACTAGGCAATGAGGCAAGTGATTTATTACCTCACTTAGCTCTGCCAGTGTGAGACTTAGACCTAAATTAGATGCTTGAATGTTTAGCTTTTCAGCTCACCATGACATTGGTTCCTGTTTGCCTCAGGCAACCGTGGCAAGGTGCTTTCCAGATTGCCTGCACTCTAACCTAATGCTTTTTATTGACATGGTGCTTTGGTGCACTGGAAAAGAAATTAAGAATTCAAAAGTTGAGCTTTACCATGTCATAAACCAATTCTATAACTATTGCTGGACTTCTCGGATTAACAAAAGGTGGAGATTTTGCTGAAAAAACTCACATTTTGGTGGTGGCATCAAACATCTTTGTAGACTTTGCTTTTGGTAAAGATTGCAGTGGATTGAGGGAACCATTTTCCTTTTGTTGGATAGTTGGGAGCTTTGCTGAGGCAGTCATGAGTGGCGTTAATATATATATATATATATATATATATATATATATATATATATATCATTGTAAGAGTTAAATGCCTAATAGGGGTATTTTAGTGTTTTCACAACCTTGTAATAGATTGTTCCCATTAGGGACACAACAGTCTTTTCTATTTTGTCTTTTTAGTTTTTCATATTTGTAATATTATTTGGCATTGAAGGCATTTAGGTAATAGGCCCTTAGAGCCGTTGGGACCTCCCCAATGGCTCTATTTCTAGTTGGGACCTTCCCAAAGGCTCTATTTCTAGCCATTGGGGAAGGTCCCAATGGCCCTTTATGTCCTATGTTGTGTATAAATAGGGGAGTTCCCCTCTTGTAAATGCAATGCTTTCTCAAGCATTTTAGCAATGTCATTCTTATATTTTTTATTGAGTTCTTGACCCATAAGTGGCCTATGTGTATGTGTTTATGTGTTTGACCTATAAGTGTAACACGTGATTTTCAAAAAATAAAAAATATAGTTTTGGATCCAGGTTGAATCCAGCTCCAGCCACCTCCCCGTGTTTTTATTTAAACCCCCACAGGGGGGGGGTGTTCTCTTTACGAAAAGAGGAAACCCCCCTCGACTCTCCCACACCTCCGAGTCCCCCGAATCCCCTCTGTAAACCCCGCCCCCTTCCACCTCCCTCCTCGTCTTCTTCCCCCTCATGCCGGGCTCCCCTTCGCTGGAGCTGCTGCAGTCGTTGCCTCCCTGAGGTATGCAACACACACACTCTCTCTCTACCTCTATGGTGGTCACCGAAAACCACCCACGGTGGTTTCCCCCACCCCTGCTTCTTCTCTATTGCAGTCGGAGGGAGGGCACAACACCCTCCTTCGCCTCTCCCGCTGTTCTTTTTTTTCACAGGTGGTGGCACCACTCGGGTGCCGCATCTTTTTTTTTTTTTTTTCTTCCTGCCTTCTCTTCGTCTCCCTGTAAACCTAGGTAAAGGAGGGGCACCACCCCTCTTGCCTTCTTCTTCTTCCCTCTTCTTCCTCTGCTTTCTCAGAGGACAACAACAACCACTGGCAGTTGGGTGCCGACCCGGTGGGGTGGTTGAAGCTGCCACCCACTTCCGCCCGTTTCTTCTTCTTCCTTTTTCTTAGGGAACGACACGGCTGTGGCCATTGGGTGCCGACCCGGTAGGGCGGATGAAGCCGCCACCCACTTCTCCCCGTTTCTTCTTCTTTCTTTTTCTCAGGCTGCCCGCCTCCCTTCTCTGATTCCGGCAAGCCGTGTCTGCCCCGCCTTTGTTTTTCGAAGGCAGTTCGCTGTAACCCTCCCGCCCCCTTCCTTTAGGACTACTGTAGAATGGTGGCTCTGGCTCATCAAGGGAGCGAGGGTGTCAAACACCCTCTTCCCCTTCCTATTTTGTTCAGACAAAGGCAGAGCACATAACTCTTCTCCGCCTCCTCTCCTCGTTGGCTGGTGGCGCCAACCACTGCCTCCGGTAGTGGGCTGGCTTGCCTTGCCCTGCCTCCTTCCCCTACGCCTTACGCATGGTGGTGGGAGGCCACCCAAGCCAGGGTACCCCTGGGACTCGGGTGGAGGGAAGAGGAATGGGCTCGACTGAGTTGAGCCCACCTTCCGCCGTGCTCCCTCTCTCTTTCTTGGGCCTGCTCGGCGGCCCTCAATGGCAGCAGCCAGGGTTGCTGCTGGCTTGGGCTCACGACTCCCTCTCTCTTTTTTGCGCAATTTTCAGCAAGCCGGAAGTGTGCAGGCCGGGCTCAACCTAACCAATGAGCCCACCCCCTCCCTTTTGTTGCATCACCCGCCGAGCCGAGCTCGGCTAGGTCTCTGCTTTCAGACTGAGCCGGCTCAATCAAGCTTTTCTACCCACGTCTTGTACCAAGCTTGATGCGGTTTGGACGGCTCAGCTCGATTGGCTCGAACTAGGTTCGGGTTCGATCCCTGCGATCCAAGCGTTGCTTACTTTAATAAATTAAAAAAGATTTCATCATTTTTTTGTGGCATAACAAAATACCTTTTAGCACACCCCATCGGTGCAGCGGACGCGACACACACATCAAGGTAAGAGCCCTTGATATCCTACGCTCAAAATCGTTAGCGAATCCGACCATCTTTGAGGTAGGAAAAAGTTTTATACAAGGACAATGACAAAGCACTTCTAACATATATGTATACGTATATACATATATATTTATATGTATATATATACATATGCTTTTAACTCAAGGACGCAATTTTGCGTATTCTTGCCCATTTAAATTTATGTCATTTACTTTGCCGCTGCACTGTTATGTACACAGGCTACTGCTTACGCAATTTATTTAGCCGATGTACGATTACGTACATCGTGTATCACTTACGCAGTTTATTTAGCTTGATGTGTGGTTTCACACGTCGAGTCTTGCTTTATGTCATTTACTTTGCTGTCACACTATTACATGCACATGCTACTGCTTATGCAATGTATTTAGTCGATGTATGGTTTCACACATCGTGCACTGCTTACGTAATTTATTTAGTTGATGTATTGTTTTATACATCATGCGCTGCTTACACAATTTAGTTGGCCGATGTACGGTTTCTGCTTATGCAATTTATTTTGATGATGTACGGTTGCGTATATCGTGCATCGCTTACGCATTTTATTTAGCTTGATGTGTGGTTTTGCACATCGATTCTTGCTTTATGTCATTTACATTGCCGTCGTGCTGTAATGTGCACAAGCCTATGTTTTGATATATATATATATATATATATATATATATATATATATGGTACATAGTTTTGCGTATTCCTGCTTACCTTGGATTATGCTTGCTTTTAAAGACGCAAATTTGTGCATGCTCGCTAAGTCTTTAAAGAAAAGGGAATTTCATACAAGATTTCAATGTTTGTAATCTTTGTTGTTTCAAACATCAAAAATGAATATTTGTTGGTTGCAAATTCGCATGCAAGTCTTTCCCTCAAACCTGCGTAGCCCTAAGTGGTGCGTACGGTCCTTTATGATATTCAAAATGACTCGGATACTCCCGACCTAAAATACAAGACGTTGAGATTTTCTAAACAAAGTTGGGGTTTCTTTCTGAGAAACTGATACCCTTTTCATCGTAGTGATACTATTAAACATGTGCGACATGTTAGTACTACGATGATTGGATGACAGGTTTATGGTAACCTCGTAACATGCAAATAAAAAATGATAAACGGAACATTAAAATTTTTAAATAATGTTGGGGTTTCTTTCTGGGAAACTGATACCCCTCTTATCGTAACGATACTATCAAACATGCACGACAAGTTAGTACTACAATGATTTGACGATAGGTTTATGGTGATCTCGTAGCGTGCAAATGCATAATGATAAAAAGAAAATCACATAAATAATGATTATTGCCTTCACTGGTAAGGTGCTTGATTTAGTTTGAAAGACAAAAGCATGTAGAATGGGTCATCAGTTAAAATACAACCTGACATACTCATTTGTTTATTGGTTTCATCAAGGGAGATGATGGGATGATACAAAAACTTCGATAGACAGGTTGTTAACAATTACGCTCCTCGAGTAGCAATTGACTCGGTGTCTCCGATCATTGGAGTTAGTGGACGAGACTATAAAAAATTATCCTATGTGATAGATCGTATGAACTTTTTCAGAAGTTGGATGCAGCCTTTGCCACGAATGCCTTTGGAGAATTCTCTCTCGGTCACTGACTGTCTTCTTAGGAACGGACTCAACTAGTTGTCCGGGGTAACAAAATACATAGCATAACAAATCCCGGAGCAGTCTTAGTTGTTTCTACGTTTCTCTTGTGCGTACCCTCAGGACAGTTAATATCAAAACAAAGTTATCATATTTATTTTACTTATTTTGACTTACACACCGCGAAAGAAACAACATATATGTTAGTTTTGTTCTGAATTTTGTTATCTATGCACCTATCAAATTTTTACCAATTTGACCCATTTCATGAGTACAAATGATGATTAGGTTGGAACGATAAGTGATGGCACGATGACGTGATGATATCAAGATGCGACTCTTTCTCTGACGTTTCGCTCCTCAGGACATTTTTGTAATTTGGTATAAGAGTTTCTTTAAAAATTTTCTTTCGTATAAACTTTAAAACCTCGTTTTGAATCTATTTGTTTTCAATGAGGGCATAGAGTTACAAATCCGTTGTGTAAAGGAAAAGTTTGTCTAGAATGCGCCCAAGGTCCGTTCACTTGTTATTTCAAACACCATTTTCCCCCGAACTGCTATTTTAAGCTCTGAAAAAAGGAATAATTACAAAGCTTTCAAAATTTTCCAAAAAGTTACAATTCCAGGATTTTTGAGGGCGCTACAATAAGTAGTCCTTATGCTTTTGAATGTTGTGTTCTTGTAAGCCCATAACAGGCACTTTCTTGTTCTTGTTTTCATTAGAAGTCAGACTATACAAGAGCTTGTATAGGCTTGTTAGTGAACTCGCTCTGCTGACCATGGGCTTTTTAGTAGACAATCTCTGCTAAAGCTTAGATATTCTTGGCTAGCCTCACTAATTCAATAGTGTATGTTGTGCATTTTACTTTTGGATTGCATTATCCACAACTTTTGTTGTGGACCCAAATCTAATTTTCGATCCCAATCAGCAGTATGAAGTTGCATTTTCTGACCTTGAGAGGACTCGTGCCAACATCAGATCTGCGCTAACTGATTTATGTTTTCTGATTCAGATAAATAATTATGTAATTATTTCAATCCGTTCTGCAAATATCTAAAGCATGTTTAAGCAATAAATATACAAGCTTTATGTTATCATAAAAATTTGCAGAAAAATCTATGAGCTGTTTGAAATAATGAAGAGAAAACATGTCTAAGCCTCAAGTGAAAATTGCTGAGAACCATAATATTCTTTGAAAAAGTCATCTGGGTTTATTGCATTATAGCCATTTTAGCTCTGTTTGTTCTGAATATTAGATACCGTAACTCCTGGTATCACTTCTACTTATGCTTGCAGCCTTCAAGCTGCACTTCTCATACCACAGTTGTGTTGATCTCATTGTGTCCAAAATATTACAAACATTAAATATAAAACTCCTGCTACCCCTCCTACTTGTGCTTCCAACTATCCCAACGCTGTAGTTCAGGTGGGAGTCAATTGGTATCATAGAGTTTCAACTGCACTAAATGCATGCAGCTATATGTGATTCTGCTTCTCTTCCTCTAGATACCTTTGCATCATTCATATTTCATGGTTATTATTGTCAAATGACAGAATCTGCACATGTGCAACCTTTTTTGGAACATGAAGCTACACATCTTTTTTGCATCTTTCTTACCAGCATGTGATTGGCTTCTTTTAGAGGCATTCTTCAGTCTTAGGCTGTAAAAGATTTCCTCTGGAATTGCCACCAACTTGTTAGAAATATGTACATAGTTTGTTTGTTCACTACTCTGTGGATTCTTTTGTTGCTTAACTCCATGTCTGCCTCTAGTATATTGACTCTGTATTTTGGCTATAGTCATAATATGAGTTTTCAGAATCTATTTATCGTTGAAGTCCTAACGTATAAACAAGCCTTTAAACCGGTTATTTGTTGTCTTCATGGTCCTCATTGTCCAAGTATGATGAAGGGAATTTTTTTACTTAAAGCGCATAAACATGAATGCATTTCTCCATTATTATATGTAAGCATATGCTTCTGCTTCTAAATGTTCCTCCATTATTATATGCATGTGTTTCCGATTCTAAATATTTGACTATGTGCTTCATTTAAAAGGGGATATCTCTCCGCTTTCCACGTTTGCTAAGGCTTCGTGAAGACAAGAACCCAGATCAAGCAACAACATCTGAGCAGGTGGGGAATGAATCTTTTGGACCACTCATCAAGTCTTTGAGTTTAACTAGCTTTTCTTTTTGATGCATCTGTTGGTTATGGTGCTGTAGGTTGCTGAAATGTACCGTAATCAAAAAATTTACCATTCAAGGAACCAAGAGGAGGAGGAAGACTGACACAAAAATGAGAAACCCTGTTTGTATGTTCAGATGCGAGAAAGAGTGCATTGCTTGATGTTTCAGGTAAGTCTTTTTGGAACCTCTTCAAAGTTATGTATTTATTTGAGAATTGTCAGACAGTATACATTTCACTCATTTGTGGTACGCATCATTATTAATGCGTAGTGCTTATCTTGTTTTTAGGATGCCTTTGGTTTCTGCGCACAAATGAATATATATATATATATATATATATATATATATATATATATATATATGAGATCGTGCTTCTGCTTGAAGGTGAAATTGACGTTACACCCTTGGGGGGTGGTGCTTGGTCCAGGCAATGCAGTGTTGATTCCAACAGAATCTCAGGCAAAAGCCAGAACTGAAATGGATGTCCACGTTTGTGACTTGGCTCTGTTATCTTTATTTCCTTTTGTTTTTTTTTTGCAGTGTGCATGTTTATCTGTATCTGCAGCTTTGCATGTGGTTTTTGCCTCAATCTGTTGTTGTCCAGTGTGATGCTGTTACCTAATGAAGGGTGGAGAATTGAACTAACTTCGGATGGTACTAATGACCTCATGTAACAAACTGCTTCCTACTTTTGTAAACCCACTGAACATGAGCCTGGCGCGACATTGATTTTCTTACCAACCCTTCAGTAGTCGTCAACTCTTCGGGCATTTTTCTTCGATACAGCCCATGTATTATTTCATGTTTTTTTTTCCTTAGCTAGGGGTTGCCCCTCAATGGGCTTCGAATTCGAGACCCTTGGCTAAGATAGTGCATTCTAACCATCCCAGTGTCTAATTCGGCCCCTTTGTCATACGAAACTAAGCATGTGCTGTATAGAAATTGAAAGCGTCATAACCGTTCCCGTCGAGCCTTAGAATTATTTTTGGACTGCCAAGTGCGTCCAACTGAGCGTGTATCAACCTAGGGGTGCAAATGGTGTATCAACCTAGGAGTACTAATGGATTCGCTTTTGTCGGATCTTCGATTTGAATCTGGCACATTATTTAGAATTTGGATTTCAAATTGCGATTGTATTGTAAATTTGGATAAGATTCTGGCTAACATGATCGGGCTCTTTTTGGATATGGATTCAGATCTGGCGAGTGTCATTTTTTAATGTTCCGACCCTTAGCAAATCTGATCAATTTGTACATTTTATATGTAAAAATATTGTGCTGACCACAGCCTATGCCACAAAGATGCCTATACACGTTGCCACGAGATGCGAAGTTGACTCTTTGAAATTTCTCAGAAAATAGGGCATAGGGGCATGGAATTTAAATTTTTTTTATATCTATAAAAATTGTTTTTTGATATTTTATTAGCAAAAGATGCATTTTTATGGAACTGACATTAAAATTATTAAACTATTGTCTGTGCCTGTCAGTCTGTGTCGGTGTGTCTGAGCATGTCCGCTTGTGTTACCAGGGAAACACCCAAAATGGCGTGTTCCCGTGACATACCATAGTTGCAAATCTTGTTATCGAAAAAATACTGGCAAAGAAAATTCTCATGATATTTCCAAAAAACTAGTTTTCTTTGTGAAAGTTTTTGGAAAATGGAGCGAGTGTATGTAGCACGGGTGATTATACACAAAAGGTTTTTATCACATTAATAGAATCAAGAAAAATACATTTTATTGCATATTTTGATATATCAGTTTTTGAATGTACTATGATATTTTCAAAATATGCGATATTTGTAACTGGTTTTAAGCTTGTCAATTCCAGTATGATCATGACTATTTAAATCCAGATTCAACTTTATTTTATCAAATCTAGTTCAATTTCAGGGCCTGACTCGGATCAATTAATGTTTGGATTTGGTCTGCTATGATCTGGACTGTATTTGACCTGTTTGCACACCCATATGGGCCACCTTGGGTTAATTTATTGGGCCTTACTAGTATGTAAATTCAGTAGCTTTTCATAGTTTTTTTTAACAACAGGGTATATCACGACATTAGATGATTTTGTCTTCAGATATCAGTGTCGAAGACAGGAAAAGAGTGAGAGACCCACCTAGGAGATTTGCTTCCGATGGTTCCCAGAGTGGATTGCAAAGTTTGCAGTGTTGCAGATGCCTTGTATTATTAAGGCATGCCAACAAGGCGAGGCTTAATCTAGGTGCATTCGGTCTCTGATTTGTTGGATTTATGACTCGATACCCAGGACAAAGACCTGGTTGCACTGGCTCAGCCTGCCATACCTATGATCCTCCTACCGACGGAATAAAACTCCTAGGCTAGGACCCCTGCCCCCGGGGACTAGGCTAGGTTGCTGGCTTGCGCAGAGAGATTCACCACCTGTTTAGTGGCAAAGGTCCCACCCCACTACTTCAACTCCCTTGGGGCTATTCAGCGTCTGATTAATCTTATTAATGTTTACGACGCTTTGATTTGATTGGCACTTTCAGTGGTGTCACATTGGCATGAACATGGATGCAGATTCCATGTGGATATGAGACATGAATTCACAATTTTTTTTTTTTTTTTTGAAAACCAGGAGATTTAGGGAACAAACGACTTTGTTATTTAATCGATAATCTGATATTTTAATATAGGAAATGTATTTATTATTTAACACTATTATTCACAGCTATTAAAAATAATTAAATAATGATAAAACACATTGCAGCATGTGACGTGATTTTATTCACGTCATGTCGTGTCCCTTAATACAGGGACTTGAAGATGATACACGATTCAGTACTTTAGCCTATGCTGACTACTCAGCCTACTGGATCAAGGCCCTCACCCTAAGGAGACCGTGGGCCCTAGTCTCAAGCAACCTTAGGCCACGTGGCCCCAAACAGAAGACATGTGGCAGCCTAGTAAGAGGGTGGGCCCAGCACTCCAGCTCACGTGGCAGCTCAATCTTAGGTGCCCCCACCAGGGGATCTGCAGGGAACGAGAGGGAGGATGAGGTGCAATGTGATTGCACACTTTTTGTGTGCTGCTACACCTGATCACCCACCATCTTTAGGATGCAACCTGTCAGCTGTGGGGCACAACAGTAGAGGATGGGTGATCAGGTGCAGTAGCACACTTTGTCTCGCCTGAATCTGACCCAACTCCTTAAATTTCGCTTCAGGTTTTGCAGATATTTATATGATGGCATTTTT
Organism: Nuphar pumila; assembly: GCF_984573655.1. Classification (NCBI taxonomy): domain Eukaryota; kingdom Viridiplantae; phylum Streptophyta; class Magnoliopsida; order Nymphaeales; family Nymphaeaceae; genus Nuphar; species Nuphar pumila. The sequence continues at coordinate 7,227,717 of NC_143259.1, forward strand.
TATGCAGCGGTGCTGCATGATGCAACAACTCTGCCACCGCTAACAGCCACCCATCCCAACATTTCACAAGATGAAGACCACACCCATCTCGAGAAATGCCAAGATGGTTAGCAGCATACATAGAAGTTCTAAGCATAGTTATTAAACAAGAAAAACTGCAATCAAAAGTCGAATAAGAAAATCTCTCTCAAAAGCGTTGCGCTACATCCCAAAACATCTATTTTATTGTCATTGGTGCAGAAAAGTCATCATCATCATCATCATCCCTATCGCCTTAAGCTTTGCAGTATGTATGTTGCATAAAGATCCCTGACATAAAAAACCAGAATATTTCAGTAAGCACTCTATAAGATCATGCTGTGAAACCACCGTATTTTTATGATGGGTGGGGTTGTTGTGGAGGCAGATAGGACCAGTTTTATATAGAGCATGACTATTAGAAAGATCATGTTATTAGGTGTTTGGGCCATATGAATACACCTCATTGAACCTTTTGACAATGTTAATGCCCCGTTAAAATGGGTCATTAATTCGAGCTATCAACCTTCACCAATCGCTCGATGAGCAACAAAATCATAAGAACATTCCTTTAGAAGACTAAGATTAGTTGAAAGTTCAGCAAGCACTCACATTAGCAGCTTGCATAGTTGCTGGAGATGTGCATTTTCAACTTCTGAGTTTCCACCTTTATTTTTAACAGGCCGTGGGTATTTCCTGCCCTCTAATTTGGATTTTTGGAAGAGAAGTAGCAATATAGAGGCTAAAGAAATTATAAAGCTATTTCATGGCCTTCTGTGAAAGGCAGTAATTTCTCCTAGAGCTTCATGGTAGCCCCTAATTATATGTGTGTGTGTGTGTGTGTGTGTGTGTGTGTGTGAGGTATACTTACATCGAGTATTGAATGGCTTCAAAGGCAGTGGATGATGGCAGGAACTCATTCACATCAACCTTTTTGTTCTCGTTTTTCTTATCTAAATTTCAGTCAAGGAAGCCAACTTGTTTTCCTTGAATGCTGTCATACCAAGAATTCCTCTGAATTATTATGAAGTAATTAATTGGAGCTTTATTACTAAACTTATTAGACAAGCCCTCAGACATGCAAGTGAACTCCATAGCTCAAGAAGCATATGAGCACCAACAACACAGTTAAATTCGGCTTCTGTTAGCGACAGTAGTTGGTTCCAAGACACTGACCGACAATCTACACAGCCTATTTCCTATTGAACACCAGAAAATCCTAAATACTCGGAATCTTTTTTAACGTTTTACAAATCTGGATCTCAATAAGGATCTATTGCTATATGGACAACCTTGCAAAAAGGCCAAGGCTTAAGTATGTTGCATTCAAATAGATTATCATGCCTGTAAAGAAATTACTTGAGAATTTAGTATGAACTTTGTCACACACGAAGAATGCACGGTTCTGTAGATCTAGCCTATCTATATCAGTTGTGTATCAAAGGAAAAATTTGGCAAAAACTCAATAGCTACTGTAATTTAATTGAAAAAGGATACAGTCTTCGAAGAAGCGCCGGATCTCAGCAAGACGATGCGGTGGTAGTTCTTTGATGTCATTATAGTGTCGATATTCTGGATCATCTGCACAGACTGCAATGATCTTGTCATCCTTCTCTCCCTGTTGACAGAATAAGTTGAATGGTTAGTGTTGCAGCATCTCAATCAGGGGACATAGGTCCAACTTACAACATGATCCATGTAGTCGACTCAAAATGATACAATCATACAAGCCGATGGAGAATTGAAGGCTTTAACACAGCTAAGGATACGCTGATAAATATGAAACAACTTTTCTATCTTTTTTGTTAGTCTTTAATCTCCTGTCTGATCAGTTTAGACAGAACTTAAATGACTAAGCACAAAAGCTGAAACTAATTCTGAAGATTCCTCACCTGATCTATCATGGGCATCAGTCCAATTGCTCTTGCTCGTAGAAAACACCCAGGAAGAACTGGTTCCTATTGAAAAATAGAAGTCCCAAGTCATGAAACTCCATTTTGATTGAAGAAATATGAATGACAAATACAGTACATTATTTTCCTTTTCTTCCATATTTTTCATATTCATTTACAGAGAATGGTTTGATTAGTTTAGCACCTGCATGAGGATCAATACGTCCATTGGGTCATTGTCTTCACACAAAGTACGTGGTATGAAGCCATAATTATGTGGATAGACAACTGAGGAGTATAATACTCGATCAACCTGGAACAAATAGATTTGAACATACGTTATGCGGATGTCATTGATCTGATGTTCTAAAAGCAACGGGTGAACTGTTTTTACCTTTATCATCCCGGTTTTCTTGTCTAGTTCATATTTTACCTTGCTTCCTTTAGTAATCTCCACCACCTATATAATTAAAAGAAAGGGAGTAAAATCGCTTTTGTCATGAATATGCTCTTGAGATTTAGATAATAAATCGGTGGTAGATGGTTAAAGGCACTAACACAATTGAAAACAGTAGGGGCCTCAGGTCCTGCATAGTAGAAAAATGAAAAGATTGATTAGCAAAACATGAAAAGCAATGGAAGGTGATTCCCGGATTCAAATAGGCTTTTACCGGCCTGGAGATATTTAGTGCTGAAAGGCATGATAAAAACCTTCCCCACAACCCCTATTCCAACTTTTTTAATAAAAGATGTACACGATTGCATTGCCTGATCTAACTTTTTAGATGGTCGGACCGCCGAATGAAATTTTACCCTCTTTCTCTCTAGCATTGCGTAATCTAACTTTTTAGATGGTTAGTTCCATGACCATCCAATGAAATTTTACCGTGTGTGTGTGTGGAAGTGGAGCATTTGAGAAGAAAAATAATCAAAATAAGCTCATTGATTGATGCTTTCATCATAAAAAATCTAAAGCCAACAGCCAGAAGACGGTGTTATCAATACAGCCATCAGAGAGAGAGAGAGAGAGAGAGAGAGAGAGAGAGAGAGAGAGAGAGAGAGAGAGAGAGAGAGAGAGAGAGAGAGAGCCGAAAGTAATTCAACATTACCACTCATGAAGATCAACAAAATGTTGAACCCATGAACTGAACAAGAACAAAAGCCAGAACAAATAAAGAAAGCACAAGAGAAAAGAACATGTTAAGAATATCATACCTATCTCAAGATCATGCCATGGATGGGCAGCAACAGATCTCCTTGATAAAGATGAAAGAATTCTCTCATTGAGTTTAGGGGTTGGACGCCCAGAAGCTCCATTGCCGGTTGGTGCTTTACTCATCTTCTCCAACAAAAGCAGAGACAATGATCAAATCAACAACACCATACACTTTGCACATTGTGTGATTCTTTTGGCAAATGCCCAGTGATAAAAGAAGGGACATGAAAGCTTACTTTAATCAGCAATCTGTGGGAACAAGAAATGGGAAAAATGATAGAGATTGAAGGGTATGATTGTAGATAACTTAGCCTATTTAAGGTGTAAGCAAGGGTTAACGAGAGGGGCTTTCTCTTCGGTGGGTTCAAACTTCAAAGAGATTCAGTCAGGCTGGTCTCTTTACAGCACTTTAGATCCGCAGAAAAAGGTGTCTTGGTTTAATTATTGGGCATTTGTTTCTCGGCGAGGGGTAACTTGTTTTGATAGTCAGACAAGATCCTTTTGGGCAGTTAAAGTATTCATATAAGAAAAGCAAAAGCAGAAAAAAAACGGACTGGCTTTTAAGTTGTCCCACCAACTACAACAAAAACATGAGCAGGCACATTCTTTATTGCCCTCTTAAATGAAAAAAATAAAAAAACTCTTTGCCCAGTTTCTCTTTCTTTTCTTCTCAACTATGATAAGAAAGCTACCAGTCAACATCAACGGCGGCGGTTTGAATAACTCTGTGCTAGCAGCCGCTGTAAAACAGAGGATGCAAGAGCTTGTGGTATCTGCAATACTTGCGATCACCAGTCTCATGACCTCAAGAAGGCATTTTGCTTTATTGATATTTAATAAAACTTTTATTCTAGAAGTCTGTCAAAGAGATCGGAGATGATCGGGATGGATCCCAGCCCCCTCTTCGATTTGAGGTTCCGATACGCCGGACTTGGCATTGGGCATGACTCAATGGTTGCCAAAGAGTCGAGAAACTCAACGCCACCCAGATGTTAGGCAACTTAAAAGAAGCGCCGACTCAGGCTGGTTGCTTTCCTCCGATCGAAGGAAAAACATCCCTAACCATTGAAACGGAAGATAGCAACTATGACTTCTTATCTTACTTGAATTCTGTTATTGAAACTTAGTAAAAAACAACATGCCGTACACCAGGATTTCATCATGTCTAATAGGAGTAGCAAGTGCACGTTACCTTGTGTTGGGACATTGCAGGTTCAAAATCCAATGGTGTAGTGTACAACTGGTAGGGGTCTGCCAAACCCCAGCTTGCCTTAAAAAAAAAAACCAGCCAACAATCTGAAATTGAAGAATATAAAACTGAAGCCTTATAACCTTTTATATCTTAAGATGCATAGACAATTTTTGTTTATTCATCATGGTTGGCTAGAAAGAAGATGGAGAAAGACTCTTCAACAGTCAAATCAACCTCCCGATGGTTCAATATAATATTTGTAATGGCTCAAATTAGCCAAAGATACGAACATCAGGGATTATGATAGAGCTCATAAAGCCACATAAAAAGTGAACATTATTTTACTTTCTAAATGAAAAAGGAAGAGACACTATTTGTATTCAGCTTCAGTACTAAACTGAGATACAATTTTTTACTTGCAAAAGACTGAGAGATGACGTTAGGGCCTAGAAAAACCACGAATCCACCTATAAACTTTTGATTATCTAAGCAACAGGACTAATCAACATCATAATAAACACTAAGCTGTAGAGAGGTAGATTGCCTAAGCAGAAGACCGTGATGCAAAGTGTCCTTAAGGCAATACAGGATCCATTTACCTTGTTTACTGCAAATGCTACATTAAGGCGAGTGATAGTGAGGCATTGTAATTTGCCAATGATGCTACGATAAAGAGTAGCATCATGGAAAGGAGTGAACCCCTCTTTGGAGAGCTTGAAACTGGAACTCATGGAAGTGGAAACAGGCTTGACATCGGCGAGGGATGCTTTCTAAAAGAGGTTGGGGACATACAGACGCTGAAAGAGATGGACAGCTACTGCAAAGTAAATAACCTCAATGCCAAGAAAATAACTGAGATGCCCGAGATCTTTGATAGAGAAGGCAAAGCTAAGATGACTGTTTGATGGTCAAGAAGGAGTTCCACATTATTATGATGTCATTAATATAAACTAATAAAATAAACAATTAGCCCATGTCTTTGGAAGATAAATAATGAAGCATCCGACTGAAAGGTGACGAAGTCATCTCTGAAATTAAATAGGTGATGAAAAGCTGGTATAGGTACATTGGTGCCTTTTTTGAGTTCATAAATGGCTGGATTGAGTTTGCACACATGATAAGGAAAGTTGACATCCTTGAAACTTTGAGCTTGGTTCACATAAACGTCTTCATTGAAGAATCCATTTGAAAAGGTATTATTGAAATCAAGTTGGTGAACATGCCTGAAACAACAAGAGAGAGAACCACACAAATCGTTCTGAGATTGATAATTGGGCTCTATGTTTCAAAAAAATCAACACCCACTTTTTGGTGAAGGCCCTTGGTCACAAGCCGGCCTTTATAGTGGGCGATAAAATTGTTAACATGACATTTGATATGATAAACCCACTTGGATCCGATAATGTTAAAATGATACTAAGGTGATACGAGGTACCACATGTGAATATGTATGAGGGCCTTGTACTCATCCTCCATGGTTAATCACCATTTGAGACTCCGGGAGGTTTGTTTAAATAAAGTGGGTTCAAGTTCAAGAAGGGTAGTGTTGAAGAACATTAAGGAAAATGGGATACAATGTAGCACTGTAAGACTTAGGTTTGAGAGCCCCAGTCATGGATCGAGTGACCATGTAATGAACATGATCCACCACTCGAGAAAGAGGGGGATTTGGATTAGGGACATGAAACACAATAGGTAAGGGAGGGTCACTTACGTTGAGGGTCGGGCTGACAAATGGGGACACTGAAGGAGAGCTAGACATGGGTTCGATAGCGATGGTGGACCCTCCACCATCAAGATTGGGTACAGTCGGGTGGCTGGGGGTCATGGGTGGAGCAGAGGTCGGGTGGCAGGGCAAAACAGTGAGACAACTAGGAACACCATCATCATGGGGGAGGTGAAGGGGGCACAAGTATGACCGATGGAGCGATCCCCCACTGGGATAGCTTAGGTTGGAAGGGTGCTACGAGTGAGCATGTTTTTGAAGTAAAAGATGTGTCAAAGTAAATGTGATGAGAGATGCAAGTGCAGTTGGAGAGAGGGTCAAATCAGATGTATCCCTTGTGCCCGAAAGCATATTCAAGGAAAAGACATGGGGGGGGGGGGGGGGGGTTGGGTGAAACTTAGAAGAGTTGTAAGGAGTGATCAATGGGTAGCACAAGAAACCAAACACACGTAGATGTTGATAGTCGAGAAGGTATTTGAAGATCAACTCATAGGGAGATTTACGACCGTGCACCAATGTTGGCAACAACTTGTTAACAACATAGGTTGCTGTATTGAAGGCATGGACCCAAAAAATCATATGATAAAGAGGCACCACTGATCATACTTTAGCCTATTTCCATGATGCACCTATGTTTGTGCTCAACTAGCCAGTTTTGCTGAGGCGTGTGAGGACAGGACGAACAATGAAACATCCTATAGTGCTGAAGGTAGTTCTCAAATTTGAGGCTTATGAATTCTCCATCGATTGAATTTTTTTATAACAAAACCAACTTGATTTTCAGTAACATGTTTGAAAGTTTTGAAGCAATCAAACACTTGATACTTGTTTTTCATAGCGAAAATCGAAGAAAATCAAGTAAAATCATCAACTATTAAGAGACAAAATAAAAAACCTTCTCAAGAGATCACAGGAGCTGGACCTATACATCAGCATGTACTCTAGAGGATGCGAGCTACACAATGTAGAGCACCCAAAAGAAAGTTTATGATCGTTTCCAACCAAATAATTTTCACAAACTTTTATTTGCCTGTCTATGCTAAAAGAAATAACATTGCTACAATTTTAGAAAAAATTGAATTTTTTTATTTGTGTGACTAAGCCGCTCATGACTCTTAAGACAAATTATGCTTGTTTGCCGATCCTTAACAAAAAATTTAGAAAAAGGTGAATTTGAAAACACAGTCATAATCTTTAATAAATTAGCCTATAAACAATAGTTTTAGCAATGTTAGGAACATGAAGAACATTCTTTAAGGTAAATTAGATGATAAAATCAAGTCACCTGTATGAAAAATATGCAGGATCTTATAATTGCCAATAATGATAGACTTGTTGCCGTTATATGTAGACTTGTTGGAGAACTGTTGATCTTCTATAGATAAATGATTTGTTGCACCAGTGTCGGGATGCTAATAATCATTAGTGCTTTGTTGCAGCGACATTACAAAGAAGGCCTTGAGAATTTTCCAACATTTTTTGGCTGTGTTCACGTTTACTTCAATATTGAGGACCTTGAGAGCCTTTATTTGGGTTCTATGGATTCAAACTACATGAGAAATTTCTTTCTTGTCCCCTCGATTTTGTCGACTCACCCATGTCCATGACCTCAGCCTCTCGTGGTAATGAAAATAGTCCGCGTTGATTCTTGAAGAGAATAAAATATAGAATGGAGAGAAAAAGTGGAGAACGATGATGGAGAATGACTTCTAGTATTTTTCACTCAAAAAGGCCCTTCACACTCCAGATACATACAATGACTCTTAGACTAGGCTTTTATAGCACTAACAAGACCTTTCTAGATGTATTGAGACTCCAAAAGACTCTTAAAAACTTGTATCTACTTAATAACTCTAGAAGACTCTTAGAAACTTGTACATACACAATAATTCTAGAAGACTCTTGTTCAAGTTTAATTTATTCCAAAAAATTCTTGGGTTTCAAGTTGCTTGGGATGCAACATAAGCCCTTGTTTCTCTTGATTTATGAGATCATAGAGATCTGTGAAGGAGTGAGACAAGGACCTAATGGCTATAGACGTAACAAGGCTCTTATATTGGTTTTTGGTTTTTTCTTTCCTATGACGAATTCATTAGAAATGATGCTTTTTCTTTTGTACTTCTTCTTTCAGTTAAGAAGCTTATAACTAGTCACCTAAGCACGGTGAAAGTTAGGAGTTACTTATGCTTCTGGGAATCTACAACTCTTGAAATTCATTTTTCTTAAAATATAGTTTTTGTATTTCCCTTAACTCCTTGCAAATTTCTCTAACACAGGTTCCCAACAGAGCCACATGCACACCCAATAGGAGTCTTAACATGGAGTGAAGGGTCAACACCTTCTCCTCAGGCTCGCTGCCACCTGGCCGACCCCGGCAAGTGTCTCCTCTTTCCTTTCATCATTTTCTTTATCCGTTGTTCTGCCTCTGGTGAAAACATTTGATCAAGAGTTTTCGCTGCCATCAAAAAACCCATTTCCAGTGCTGTTGAGATTCACAAACTACCTTGATTTTACAATAGGGCCGCAAATGATCAAATATGGTCAAATGTTCAATCCAAGTTTTGCATGTGATTTTTAGGCACATATCCTTTAAGTAAAATCCCAATATACATCTTAATCAGATTCGATTTTTCTCAATTGGATTATCTTTGGGTTCAAACCAGATTTGGATTAGCATTTGAAATCAGATCTGTGGCTAATCTGGATCAAAATCCAACCTGATTGCATGTTTTTTACATGTGAATAGTTCATTTTTGTTCTATTTTTTCTGGATCTAATATTACCACATCTATTTTGGACTCGGATTCAGCCTTACTTCCTCTGGTCTGATCTGCTTGTTTGGTAGGAGCTGTTAGTGCACATCACCTTGTGTTAGGACGTTGCAAGTTCAAAACCCAATGGTACCTTATATAACTAGTGAGGGGTCTTCCTAACCCTAGCTTGCTTATAAAAAAGAACGTCAGTTTTGTAGCTTCTTATTTTTTTTAACTATAATTAAGGGTAAATAAGTAATTTTTTAGAGAAAAGTAATATATATAGGTAATCATCATCTAACAATTTCTTAATGTTTGGAATCTTAGGTGGTTAAACGTAAATTCACATACATTAAGTGCCTATAACTAAACAAACCCTGTAATATTTCTTTCTGATCACCGTAAACATGTGTTAATTCCTAAAAAGAAAATAACCAATGACATTCTATAGTCTAAAGAGAAAGGGGATGGACTAACCACCTAGGGCTGTCAACAAGTTGGGTTTGTAAAACACCAACCCAAATAATATTCAAGTCGACCTGAACCTGACTTGAGCAATAGTGATAAAGGACTCATACTCAGAATTCAGACCATTCAAGGGGTACAAAACCATAGCATAATTAGGAACATAATGGTCAACAACACTCAAAGAGTCACTTAGAAAATTGACATGTAGATATTCAACCATTGTTTTTTCTTCTTTCTTGACATTTTGTAATTTTCATTTCAGCTGTATAATTTGCAGGTTTGAATGGGGTGCATGTTGTTGCTCAAGGCTAATCCAAGCTTAACGAGCCATCCACATACCTGATCAAGTCTTGGCTGATCATAACACTTTCAATATGCAACCAACAGAGAAGATAGTATGTGCGGTCAAGCTTAACCGATACTAAGCTTGAGAAAGCATTCCATTGCAAGACCGGAGTGGTTGACAGAGATGAATTAGTAGAAGATGAATTAGGGACTGACATGATACCATAAGACATACCAAAGAGTGGCTCTGATACCAAGTTAAAAATACAAAAATAATGTAAAAGAAAATAACGTGGTTCAACCTTAATAATATGCCTACATCCAAGATATGTCTTGGCTCTCTCTCTTTTCTCACAATATGATCACGAGAGAGAGTAGGTTTTATTTATGGGAGTGTTTACAATTTCAGATCCATAATTCATGGATCTAGATTACAATAATTAATCCAAGGAATCTCATCTTCTTGATTTAGCATCATCTTGCTATTTTGTGATGATTCGTTTATTGCAATATTTGTAATTGTGTCTTCAATTCCTTCTTATCTTCATAGCTGTGCATTCTATCAATCTCAACAGTGAGCATTAGTGTTGTAATGTTCTCTGTTAGCAAAATCCTGCCACTCTAGGTTTGTAGTACTTCATCAATATTTTGTGAAGGCTTTATAAGTGATAAGTTTATGTTATGTTGATATACACTCTATGAAAAAACTCATAATTTTTTTTGCTTTTAATTGTGAAATTTTTGTTGCTTTATTGCTTTTACAGTCATGCTGAATATTTTGTTGTTTTCAAGTGATGTTTTTGTAGCATGCCAATCACTCTGAGATTGCGAAATGATAATAATCTTTTTATGAACCAGTTGAAAGAAAAACTTCTAAAATTCAAATAGTTACCTCTGTCTGTGAGAAGAATTCATATCTCTTATGTTGTTTGAATTCATGCTATTTTCAATAGATTTTCTCATTTTAGCAAATTTTTTTGTCTTGTAAAAAGTTCCTCAAGTGGAAATGAGAAGTCTCAAGACTTTCCAGGCAAGTAAAGTGATGCTGTAAAACCCCCCTCCGACGATTTCGTCGGAGGGAACAATGTTAAAAAAAAAGGGAGAAAGACGGTTTTCCATTTAGGGGAAGTGCCTCCCCATTACCATTTGAGGGATGAGGATAAACCTCACCCCCCACGATCGATGGGAGGGGGGGGGGGGGGGGGGGCTACCCCAAAACAATCGAGCAAGAGGGAGAGAGTCAAGAAAAAAAAGAGTTCAAAGGGGAGCCTACCGAAAAACCGACGGGCGATGAGGTAAGATGCTTTTCTTCTTTTTTTTTTTTCAGGCAAAAAGAAGGCTGACAACCATGGATGTCGACGAGCTGTAGTGAAACAAAAAAGGGGGAAAATCCCAATGTTGCAGAGAGAGAGAGAGAGAGAGAGAGAGAGAGAGAGAGAGAGAGAGAGAGAGAGAGAGAGAGGTTGGAAGGGGCAGAACCCCTTCTGCTTTTATTTTTAAGGGAGGTCAGGTTGGCCTGGGTGCGACCCAACCCAGACCGGAACCAGATGGGTTTAAAAAAAAAGGACAGAGCAGGTCGGCCTGTCGATGAGTAAAAAAAAAAGACAGAGCGGAAGTGACCCAAACCGGATGAGGCGAGTAAAAAAAATCAGATCGAACCGATTTAGATCGAGTCAACTCAGGATGAACCGGTTCATAATCGAGCTGATTAAGAACTAAAAAGGTTAGATTGAACCGGTCCAAATTGAACTGGTTCAGATCAACTTAAACAAATCGACTTGGTCTAGAATTTGAATCAGACTGAGTCGGGTCTGACTGGGTCTTGATTCAGATCCAGTCTAATCTGGATCAGACCAATTCTGGATCTAGTAATATGGACTGATCCAAATAAGAACTAGATCCAGAGAGATCTGGGTTTGGATTCAAATTGACTATTCTAGATTCAGAACAGAATTTGATCTGGTTCATATTAGCATTTGATCCAGATTAGATTTGGATCCTGATCCAACTGAATAGATCAATTTTGAATCTAGATCAGAACTAGGTCTAGATTCAGACCGAGAATTCTAGATCTAAATTAGTAATGAGTTTGGATTTAGTCAGACAGTTTTAGATCTAGATAAAAAATTTATGATTTAATTTTGAATATTAAAAATAATTATTAAAATGACCAAAGTACTCTCATTTTGGTAAAATGGGCATAACTTTGAACTCTGAGCTTGAAATCAAGTGAGGTTTGGTGCATTAAACTCGTATTGTAAAGAGAAATCCTTGTATTTTCTGGTTTTGATCAAATCAAAGGCAAACAAATTGAGGTCTCACGAATCAATTTTAGAGGGGTATTTTGATAATTTTGTTAAAATATAAAAGGTGATGTGTATTAATATGAATATGCTTATGTAATAATCAGATCCTACTATTAGAGCTGCTTGAGACTCGATTGTGACTAAAACACAAGATTTGTATTCGTGATAAGGAATATTATAAGTAATTTTAGATGTGAATAAACCTTTTTGCATTGCATATTATTATAATGTTATGAATTTTCATGATTAACATGATATCTTTTGAGTGTGAACATAATGTGTATAAAATAATTATTCATGATATTATGAGATGATTGCATACACATGTTGGTCATAGTATATCATATATATTAGAAAGAGATTATTTTGTGATAGCATATCTATGTGATAAATTGCTAATAATAAGCATTATGATGAGATTGAGTTTAGACTTGAGTCTCTTTTATTCTATTCATGTTATGTGGATTGATATATTGAGATTAGTATGCATAACCCTTTCAATCTCGAAAGTAGTGACCTATGGTAAGGGATACCTAGTTCACGGCTAGAGTGCAACCATCATGGAGAGGGGGGCGTTGGTGATTTAACGATATAGAGACTATATATCATTGTGTGGTTAGAATGAGATAAGTGTGAACCCTAATATCATCTTGAGATTAAAGATTAAGATTCATCATGATCATTTTACGATGTCGCTCTTGAGAGAATGAGTGAAATATACGAGTTTGAGAATGTGGTTCAATGTGTTGAACTTATCTTATGACGTAGGGTTATACTCACATAGTGTTTGAGACTCTAAACGACCATGGATGATTGATAACCATCATGGTTAGGATGTAGCATAAATCATACCGAGATTGAGATTGAGATTGAGCTTGAACTTCCGACTAGCTACCAATGGGGTCCTCTTTTTGTTTCACTGCAGTGCCTGGTGGTTCGAGGATCACTAGGTGTGTATGGTTCATTGTCTGACCAGTATGTAAAATTGAAGTGTTTTACGCGAGTTGTTACACCTATAAACGACTATAACTAGTATAGCTAACTTAAGGTAAGTTTTGTGTGACAGAGTGCTTAAGAGAATTAATGAGAAGATAATTAAAACATAAAAACTTATGTGGTGTGTCGGAAACTAAACTTAGACTAGGGGCTTAGAGCCCACTAGAGTCGTAAGTTAAAATATTTATTTGCTTATAATTATTATTTAATAGGTTATAGACTCAACCTCCTGTATAATTACAATTGTAGGTTCTAGGCAAACTAGCACATACATGACATGATGAGTTTCTTCTTCGACAGATTACTTAATAGTTTTTATTTTTTTTGTCATTGAGCATTTATGTATTTGTTATTTTTTATGTTATGACGGTTAAACATTTTGAAAGAAAATGATTTATTGAAAAAAGAATGAAAAAAAAATTAACCATATTTTCTCTGTGTAAACTATGTATGATTTTCCTTTGAAAAGTAATACCAACCGAACTCAGACTTTTGAGGCCCAAGCTCGAGATGTTACATATGCTTTTTGGGACCCCACTCTAAAAGAATGTAAGATTGATGTATCATAAGCTCTGGCTTTAAATTAACTGAACTCTTGTCTTATTGTTCAAAAGGATCAAGTGAATCAAATGTAGCTGATTTTGAAATTCGATCAGTGTGGTTATAGTCATGTATTATATTGTGTGCTCATTTTCTTTTCATATTTCTGGTTTTGAATGGAATCTGTAAACATAATCAAATTTACATTGTTAAGTCTAAATGCTAATCTATCTTTCGCTTGAGAGAGTTTTGACATGAAAGTGATTGATTTTGCTAATAACATGATTATTCATTAATTTTTTTGTCTTGTAAAATATATTTCCTGTTATATGCTTTATGTTATTTATTATTATATTTATACTTTTCTTATTATTGATTAGTTTTGTACAAATTATATATATTTCTCTACTATTGGTTAGACTTTAGCACATTCATTTTTAGTATGTTGCTATTTTTGGTCTTGGATCTCAATCATTTCTTTATTCAGTGTATTTTCTTTTCTTTTGTTCAAACATATTATCATTTTTATTAACTGAAAACATTGAAATCAACTTCATGAACTAATTGCTAAATGACTCATACACTGACTTTATTTGTCTCAATGTTCAACTCATGATCCATGATTTATCTGAAGAAAGGTTTTTGTTAATCTTGGCCTTTAATTGGAATATTGCTCTTCTTTTTCACCAACATTTATGTGGTTTCTATTGACAGGAGCACCTAAGCTCAATCGACCAGAACTAGAAACTGCTTGTGAAGACTTAGCATATCATAGGTACTTTGCCCGATTGCACAATATTCAAAGGAACACTATCAAGTGGAGTTGAGATAGCAGTAGCATCAACTACAGCTATGTCAACTACAGTTGATTACTTGAATGATAAGCGTAGCCACATGGCAAGACAGATTAATCCGAACAGATTAAAGAAGAAAACATGGTGACATGAGAGAAATACAGATTGTACAATGGCAGATTAAAGGCTTACGGGAGGTGATTCACAGACATGATTGCACGGCACAAAGCTAACTGGCTTCAACAGAAAGTCTCGAGTTCTGCCCACCAAAGAGGAGAGCCTTGGGGTTGCGGCATCTGTTGAAATCTGTGTGACTTCTCTCAATCTTGTGGTTATGTCCATTGTCGGTCTCTGATTTGTCTGGATGAATGCACTGCTGAATGACATCACAAATGATGTCTAGCTCATTGTTTTTAAAGGTCTTCAATGTCGGGTCAATCATGTAATTCATCAAAGAACTTGTCCAACAAAATGGGTTGGTCGAAAGAAAACATCGACACATCATTGAAACTAATATAACTCTTCTTATATAAAAAAATGTTCCAAAAACATTTTGGGCCAAAACCGTTCTTACGACTATCTATTTAATTAATAGAATGCCATTAACCATTCTTGAAAACATTTCTCCTATTGAAAAATTATTCAAAATATCTTCGAATTATAAACGATTAAGAATCTTTGGTTGTATATGTTTTGTCCTTTCTAACAAAAATGATAAATGATCATGCATAATTTTTATGCATATATACACATTTTATGTGCGAGGTTAATTGCAAAAAGAAGATTAATTACCCGTGTTTATCGACTTTTGGCAATTGATTAACTTTCAAAATGAGAAAAATTATGTAAAAAATAAATCCACTTGAGTGATTTTAAAAAATGTAATATTTTGTTTTAAGAGCCTTCTTGAAAATAGTTTTTGAAAATGGGTGTCTTTTGAATTTAGTAAAAATTAGCTGAGTTTTTAGAAAATATTTTTTTAACCCTAGGCTTAGTTATAAATAGGATTAATCAAGAAGAGGGGGAGTGTCTCCTCTTCTCTCTCTCTCAATGGCTTGTACATTCATGAGCCAAGTCACCTGGTCTTGCCAAGCAATGACTTTCTTACGGTCCAAGGCTATTTGTATTTGTGTAAATCCTAATTGTATCCTCTCTCTCTCTCTCTCTCTCTCTCTCTCTCTCTCTCTCTCTCCCCCACAAACTCAACATTTATTGTCATTTAGTGACCTAGTACCAGGCCTTTCTCAGGTTTGGTCGTGGCCAATACCTTATTAGGTTGGGTTCGGGTCATGTTGAATCAGAATTTTTGGAACTTTGTTATTGGCTCAGACCAGACCATCTTCATATAAGTGACTCATTACCACTACTTGAAACCCTAACCTTATAATAATTGGACCATGTTAGGCTCAGAGCGTGTCCAACCCTAATATTCCATCGATCAAAAACTGAACCATATCAACCCATCTATGGCTATACACGCACACACACATGGCCAGCCCCTCCTATATAAATTTTCTGTGCCGAACTAGACAATCCCAACACGAGTTGACTCATGTTTAAAAAAATAAAAATTATATTGTTTTTACATGAGCTATATATATATATATATATATATATATATATATATATATATATATATATATATATATATATATATATATATATATATATATATTCTGTGCATTTTTTATATATATTTAACTTAAAATATATATTAAATATATTTATTTATTTATATAAAGTCCATAATGAGCTCTCCCTCATTTAAGTTAAACGAGCTTCTCGTGGCGTGGCTTGTCATCTATGCGAACCAATCATGAATGAATTTGTGACGATCTGAATAGACTTGATAGCTTTCTTTACCAGGCTTAGTTGCATAGTGGAAAAGAATTTGGGCCGGGTTTAAATCACTAATTTGGGCCGTGTTTGTGTCCAGGTATATTACTTATTTTAAGCCAATATGCGCCTTGCCTGACCACATGGCGAAATGGCCTGAATGCCAGGGACACGCCATTTTGGTGGCTTGTCCCCAGTGACACGACTGGACACCTAGGGCATGATGGGACAAACACACACACAAATTATTTTAATATTTTTTAATAAAATTTGAATAATATTTCAGTAAAAATGCACTTTCTTCAAAAAAAAAAGTTTTAATTTGAACTTTGCACTTGTGTCATATGCCGGGCGGTACTCGTATCTTTGTGACAGCCCGAACGTACCCTACATCACATGTCCATTTGTAGGCTAACTACCGCTTCTTTAGGTACGGGTGTATCTTGAATTAAAAAGTAAAGTCCTGTTTTACGGGTTAAAAACCATTTTAAACATGCTGCATGAATGGGATGGCAGTGGACCGGGAGAAAACGGAGCCCCACCCTGTTTAGACCGGGGATGGAGGACATGAAACATGGAGGTTAAAATCAAAATTCATACAGGGATGGAGGCGGGGATGGACTTACGCTTTCCCCTGCCTCGCCCTGTCCCGATCGCCACCGTGCCCCCGCACCGTCCCCAATCCTTCTTTAGGGATGGCAATGGACCGAGGAGAAACGGAGCCCTGCCCCATCTCGCCCTGTTTGGACCGGGGATAGAGGACATGAAATGGGGATAGAGGCGGGGGATGGAGGTTAAAATCAAAACCAATGTGAGGATGGAGGACATGAAACGGGAATAGAGGCAGGGATGGAGGCGGAGATGGAGGGCTGGATTTTGCCCCGATCCACTGCCATCCCTATGCATGAAAGGTGCAAGAGACAAGAAAAGGATCCACATCGTCAACTTGGTGGAATTCCCTTTGGTTCATGACCAGAAACATCATAAGTATAACGTTTAGCACGTTATTAACAAGAATGATTCTGGAAAGATTGAATCAAGTCAAATTGCACATTCCCTATCCTCTTTTTTTTTTTTTGAAAGAATGTAATCTTTTATTGATGCAACAAAATTGCACATCTCCTATCTTTGAGACCATCTTGCAATGTTCACACATGACGCACCCAATTGCACAATAACAATTCTATAATCAATCAAGATCATAATCTCATTTTTAATCATTATTAGAAAAGTCTGCAGCTGAAAACTTTTTCTTTAAGCCCCGTTTGATTTCTGGGAAAAAAAAACTGGATAAACTTCATATGGTTAAAGTATACACGGAGGAAAACAAATTTGACAAGTTTTTTAGGGGAAAACTTTCACTCACGTTTGTTACCTGTCGTGGGTCCCACGTGTTTTGAGAGAATTTTCTTTTTTTTTGTTAAAAGTTGGGGATGAATAGGCGTTTGAACAAGCCATGCTAAGTTGAGTTTTTTTTGTGTTCTATATGGTACGGAATGTTGGGCTGCCAAGAGACATCATTTGCAAAAAATGAGTGTAACTGAGATGCGTATGCTTCGATGGATGTGTGGAAATACACTAAAAGATAAGATTCAGATCTATGAAATACGTAAGAAAGTGGGCGTTGCATCCATTGAAAATAAGATGAGTGAGAATCATTTACGATGGTTTGGGCATATTTGGCGAAGGCCTAATAATGCTCCGGTTAGAAAGATGGGGAAATGAGAAAATCTATTAGCTAAATGAGGTTGGAGTAGGCCTAAGAAGACTTGGATGGAGATGATAAGAAAGGATATGAATGCTTTGAACCTCACCGAGGACATGACATTGGATAGAAATGATTGGAGGAGAAGGATTCATGTGGAGGACCCAAAATGGTTTTCTTTTTGGTTCATATCGCCGACCCCAATTGTTTGGGATGAAGGCGTTGTTGTTGTTATAAATACTCCAAATAGACAGCAAAACAGAAAAAGTAAAAAATCAAGTTGGGGTTAGCCATGGTAACCTGAGCTTTGAGCTTTGAGTTTCCTTTTAGCCCCCCTAGCAAGTAAGTTCAGCTTGGAATTAAGTATATAAAAGTCTCCTTTGTTCTTCCAACTACACACTTTTTTTATATTTACACAGAGAAACCACCCACAAGATCATAGACCTAGCCGCGCTGGCTCTGCCTGCCATACTTACGATCACTATCCTGACAGCGTAAAACTCTGTGGGCTTACCACTTGCTGCCGGAGAGTCATCACCCTGCACAAGGAGTGATGCCTATGGGATTTGAACCTAGACTGCCTGCCTAGCTACCTAGGCCCCATCCGACTATGCCAAACTCCTTTGGGGCTTAACTACTGCACTCCTTTAAACTTGCTTTTTTGATCAATCTCCTGGAGTTTATATTAAGGATTTTCCTAGTCAACCTCTTGTTGCTTTCAATTATACTGGCGCTCCACCAAACAGTCATTATATCAATGGTTCCAAGGTGGTAGTGTTGACATACAACACCAGCCTTATATAACTAAAGGAGGTGGATCCGAATCACCCCTTCATCGGTTCGACTCTCACTGAGTATGTGGGTGCCTTTAACTGGTGGGCTTGGGTGGGGGTGACCCCGAATCGAGGGTTTACCTTGTAGGGGGACAGGCCCATTAACTGACATGGTTATAGACAAGGGTTCCTTGTCATTAACACAGGTGTGCTCGCACACGCACACACACTTAAAGGGAGGTCGATCAAGGTTAATTAGTAGCAATGACCCATAGTGCACGCAAACGTTGTCAATGCCATCATTTTCCATGCATATCACATCATTCGAAAGGCAAATTGCAAGATTTTCACTGGGTTCTCAATCAAAAGAGAAAATCACCCTTTTGTTTTTTGACAAGTGAAGAAGTGAAATTTAGCTCACAAATGATTAAGAAGTCATAATGGTGCCTCCTAAGTTGGAAAATGCAGTCATTTGTTCCCACTTCCATAAAATAGCTCCAACTGCTTTTAGACTCGGCGAAGGCTTGACAACTTAGCAATTACTGGCAACAAAAGAACTATGAGAGTGAGATACATGACCCAGACCCACTAAATTGAGGGTCAACAATTGCAGGAATAGTTTGTATTATTTTTCATGCCCAAAGTAAAACAAATTGATAGAGAGAGAAAAAGTCAGTTTAGCCACAAAAAGGAGTCAATAGTGAAGAATATTCTTGTATGCATGACAACCAAAATGTGATTGAATTCGGAAATTAGGTCATGTATATATAGCAGTTGCTTGTCAAGAGCCTAATATGAAAGCATTGCATGGTTCTGCTCTTTTCACATTCAACAACTAGGACTGGTTTTTTCTTCATACAATGTCAGTAAGTTTGGTATTATGTATTACTAGATATTGAATTATAAGCTCATTTGACGTATAGTCAATAGACAAAGCCTGCCTTTGTTTCTAGCTGATTTTGGTATCTTACATGTGAAAAGATTGCATTGTTATTTTTGTGAATTGGTAGCGGTCTGCTTGACCCCCTTGCTTAATATCAGCTATAAAAGATTAGCAGGTTTTTGGCTTGTACTTAATTAGCTCCATTTGAAAATATATATTTTACGATGACCACCTAGAGATCACATTATATAGTGTTAGATTAATTCCATATTGCGGGTTTAATTAATTAACAATTTCAGGCACGATACTGATCGAGGTTCAAGTTAGCTACAATGCATGTTCAAGGTCCCAATGAGCGCAACGTATGTAAGCATGTGCAGCTCGTATCCCTATGTTTGTCAGCATCAGTTAGCATCGGAATTTGATGCAGTTGCAAAGACTTAAGTACCATTTTCGCCATTGGTGTCATAAAACGATGATTCTAGAAAAAGAGCGATTGCAAAGACTTAAGTACTCCAAAGATGATTATTTAAGACCCAGTTCCTGCACTGCAGAATTATCCGAGAAAGGAATCCCTTGAAAAAGGCCATGAACATCAACCCTCTCTCTCTCCTCCTTTTCTTTCTGCCTCTGTGCACATCCAGCAGACGATCCTACACTGCTCCATCAAGCATCGACTGACCTGCACACTGACTGTAGCATGATTCAACTTGATGAGTCGTGGATCCTGATTCAGAGTTTTTGCCCTTACAAAGGGGGGGGGGGGGGGGGGCGAGGGCGAGGGCTCCCCCGGTGCAGGTAAATCGCTACTCGATTTAGCGAATTTTCATTTTTTTTTGCTACACAATTTTCGTAAATCGCTACTCGATTTAACAATTTGCCTTTTTTTTTGCTACAAAATTCGTAAATCGTTACTCGATATAGCGATTTACGAAAATCGCATAGCGATTTGCCATTTATTTTTTTTTGCTACGCAATTTTTGTAAATCGCTACTGTGTGTAAATCGTAAATTGCGATGCCGAACTCCGCCCCCTTGAGTACGATCTTCATCGTGATCAGGCTGTAATCGTCAGCCGTCCTGATGGCAGTCTTGAGAGATCCGTGATGGGGAAGTCAGAGAGGAGCGTGCTATTCCCGACATTGGCGGGGAGGTGGGTCCTGTCGGAGAGCACGGCACCGGAGGTCGAGATGAGGACATCGCGGTGCCAGAACCCGACGAATGCCCACCAAGACTTGAAGGTGTGAATGCCCGTGTTGAGCAGCGTCAGGGTGACCTGGAAGACATAGCCCTGATTGAAAGTATTGCCGACGTAGAGGTAGATGGATTGTACTTTGAAAGACTCTGTTGTAGGTGTACTGGAGGAAGATTCTATTGTAGGTATCCCTCGAAGGCGGCAGAGGGGCCACCGCAGTTGGTTGTCCGCTGGACGAGGGCAACATTCCGGCCACTGCTAGCAGAAAGAGGACGGCGATCAACATCGGATCACCGACTCTTTGCCTCCCTTAATTTCTTCTCTAGAGAGAGAGAGAGGGTTTTACAGTGTTTCACGGAGAAGGAAGAAGAAGAAGATGAAGACGAAAAGTTCATACGAAAAAGAAAGTGAGAGCTTTTCAAGTTTGTTTCATTGTTTGGACTTTGAAGAGTTAACATCATCCTCGATTTTCTGGATGGAAGATATTTTTGTCCTTTTTTCGAACCGTCATTTACTTTTTTTGAATGGTGAATATTTTTGTCATTTTCTTGAACCGTCGTTTCATGACGAGAATAGCAAGAAAGGATACTTAAGTCTTTGCAACTGCATCGGACTCCAATGCTAAGTGATACCGATATACATGAGAATACGAGCCCCATGTGCTTATATACGTGGCGCTCATTCGGACCCCCGAACATGCACAGGAGCAAACAGTGCATCTTCGGGGGAGAACACACAACCCCCCCCCCCCCCCCCCCCCCGAGTGAGAGATTTGGTGAAAACGTCAGGCACTTGTGACTCTGACAAAAACTAGTAATGATTTTTTTTTTTCAGAGAAAGTTGGGGTTAGGCAGACCCATACCAGTTGTACAACCATACCATTTGGGGTTCGAACATGCAACGTTGAATGTTCGTTGGTTTCGAATCCTGAACTGTCATAACGCTCTCATCGGCTATCACGTGTCGTGATATGTAAACATGTCATGAAGGAGTGTGCAAGCATTTATAACCCTTGTACTGCTGACTATAACCAATGAAGACGCACGTCAATGATCACATATCGAGTTTATTTACAGAGTAGTCTTGTAGGTATGGAAAACACCTGCAGCAAAAAACTCTCAAATATCCATAATCTGGTACTCGATTATACAATTTCTCAAAAGAAGATTTCATTTTTAAATAGCAACTTGAAACTTTGTTTATCAACCATGCTAGTCTTAAAAGATTCGATTGAATAACTTTGTGGCGTATTCGTGCGGAACATCATTGAGAGGCCTAACTTCGTGATGTTTTTGTGTTTGTGGTTCGCCTGACCATTTTGTTCCAGCCTGAATACTATGATGGATCTCATTTTTTCAAAAAATCATTTTTACTTTATTATTAATGAAGTCTCTCCCACCATCATAATGAAATGTTTTGATCGCTTTCTTAAACTGCGTCTTAATAAGCTTTCTAAATTCATCAAAACAGTCTACAAAACTTGATTTTTGTTTGAGTGGATAAAACTAAAACGATTGTTTATGAAAACTACATAATATTGAAAACCTTGGTTTGACCTAATTATAGGTGTTGGTCATCATAGTTCACAATGAACCTTATCAAAGGCCTTTTTACAAGTAAAAAGAAGTCTACATGCCTTGGCCATAGCACAACTAGTGCAAACAAATTATTATTTTTTTTTAAACTTCTATCAATTTATTTTTCTTATGAAAACTAATGACATCCATGCGAGTGACCGAGTCTTTGGTGCCAAGAATCATTTCTAACCACCTGAAAATGTGTAGAGAAGAATGTTTCATTCAACTTTAGCTCTATGATATACAAGTCACTGTTGATACGACCCTTTATGATCACTGATTTTGTTTCCATATTTTTTATCAAAAAATTATCAAAAGAAAATTCAACAATTAATGACTGTTTTTCTATCAACTGACTGATTGAAATTAAATGGCTTTTCAACTGCATGGAAGTTCTTCATTGTTTTGTGGCTTTGAAGAAAAGGATGATCTCCCTGTATGATGGAGCTGGACAAATGGCTTGTAACCGGATCTGAGTCCATTTAGTAAGTTGAAGACATTTAACCAGTCACTCATCGGTTTTCCAAGATAGCAGTGTTGCCTGCGGTTGCTGCCTTCTCAAGTTCATCTGATGAGAATGTACACAGTCGACACCCATCAGGTGCATAATGATCAATGATAATCTTGCATACCCCATAATTGCCAAAAAGGAAACCGCGTTGAATCTACAAAACAAAGAAATGCATGTTTCCTTTTCTATGTTCAGATTGCTGTGAGAGGAAGAAAGAACAAAGGCCCCGCCCCCTCACCCCCTCACCCCACCCACCACCACCACCACCAGCACCACCACCACCACACACACACACACACACATACGGACATCAATGGGGTCATGAAATAATGGTTTTGGACTGACTTTGAAGTCCGGAACCATGGGTCCCACACTGCTTTTTTGTTCACATTTCACATGCTTTTGGAAGTGGTCCATGGTTGGTGTAGGGCCAACGCGCACAGCATGACCCCACGCAACATGATTTATTGTGATGTATGTGAAGTGTTTATGATGTTAGCTCTGAAGCAGACAACAACTACTGCACCCACACGCCGGTGCGTCTGGGACACTCCAAAATGTTGTCAGTATGAGTCCTGAATCGTTGGGCTACCGATTCAGCTGTATCAGTTTTATACCGATACTCAACTGAATCGTTTTGTAAATGCTCAAAAATAATAAAAAATTTATAACTTACATGTGTTAAAAACACTAAAATAAATTTAAAATAATATTATAAAAGTATTTTTTGGTATTTTTATAATTATTAAAAAATAGCCGATTCAGACATGCAATTTATGCCACCCTACTGATAACAATACAATGACCCAAAAGACTATTGCCATTATGTCCATCATCCTTATCATCCTGTTTGCTGATTTTTCTGGTGAGGCACAAAAGACTGTTCAAACTCAGCCTGAAAATTAAAGGAGATTGGGTCAATGTCATTATAGGGCATATATATTATAAAGTTAATTTATGCTTTTGCTTGTACCAGGGTCGCCGGAGTGGTAGCGCGCGGACTCAGATTCGACTCACACCGGCTGTGCGGTCACTGGTGGGCTCTATATGGGTTTGGGTGTCGGAAACCCGACTCGGAGATTACCTGATCCAGCAGAGAACTTCCTTGTCAACATTTGTTATTTTGCTAGTAACTGATACAGGCATTGCCAATGTTGTGAGAATTAATCGTCTCGATTTTTAAATCGATTCAAGGAATTGGCTGATTCCGATAATTCGGAGCTAAGTTGAACTGAATCAGCCAACTTTGACCAGAAAATGATAGGCGTCGCAAAAATATTTAAAAAATGATTGAAAAATAAATTTAAACCATCTTTACAAAATATTTATGAATAAGCTGAATTATCGATTTTTGGCCCATAAGATTTGAATGGGCCTGTTCGCAAGCATCATGACAACAATGGACAGTGCTTGGCTGAAGGGGCTCCCACATTTGGGACATGCCCTTGGAAAATGGTTTTGGCAAGAACCCTGTACAGGCCGTGTTTGATAGCTTTGGATGTGGGGATCCTCATGCCTCCAAGTTGGGGCCAAAGAATCGTGAATAAAGGGACAAGTACGTGGAGGATGTGAGACACATGGTTAGATTATATACTTCGTGAGTCATATTAACCAAGGTTGTTAAATGCGATGAGGTGAAGCGAGGCGTTGAGCATGTTATGAAGCGAGGCGTAAGCTTCGAGGCGTTGAAGCGTAAGCTTCAGATTTCATTACATCAGATCCTTTTTTGGATTTATAACTCGAAGAAACTGCACCCGACACAAAGACTTGGTCCTGCTGGCAACGTAAAACTCTGAGGCTAGGACTCTGCCCTTGAAGCCTATGCTACGCATTGGCTTGTGCAGAGAGGTGATGCCCATGAGAATCGAACCATGACTGCCCATCTAGCAGCCAAGGCCTCACCCCATTAAGCTAAACCTATTTGGTTTCATAACCTCAGATCCTTGGATTTGAGATCAGAGCTCATCAAACACGGGGCATTTGATGCCTTGAACAAGTAGTTTAGGACAAATGCATCCTGCACAACATTACGGTGGTACCCATTTTTTGTGGGGACACCCATATCCTGGGTTTGATGTGCGCGGGACCATGCTAGGTGAGGCAGAATCATTGGTTCCAATTGCCACTGCCCCATGCATGTGATTTAAATGCTTCTTTTAATGTGGATTGACATTTCGATTGACGGATTCCATTACCACTGCAAGTCTTTTTTGTCGATTGAAAAATCAAAGACCGTAAATGTATCAAAAAATTCCAACAAAAAAAAAAAAACCTACTTTTCAGTGAAAAATTCTATTCAATAGATTCAATAGTTTATTTTTACTAAATCATACATGTTCATTGAATCTAAGATACCGGATTGAGTCAAAACAACTTACATTATTAGATTCCAACTAGATTACAAGCCCCCCAAGGGGATTTGGAGTAGTGAGATGAGACCTTGGCTGCTAGATGGGCAGTCAAGGCTAGATTCTCATACTGCCGAGGTGGTATTTCGGGTGGTAAGTGAAGGATCAATATTGAGGGAATGATAAAGGGTTTTTTTATCGTAAACGGCCTTCTTCAAAGAAGGTTTAGTTCACGCACCAGTGATCAGGTGAGAAAACCCTATTATTATTTATAGAAGAAGGGCTGCTGGGAATTTACCTTCCTTTGGGCAGCTGTTTAGCCTAGCCTTAGTTATGCAACTTCACTTGGAGCTTATTCAGAATGAAGAAATCATTTTGGATAAGGCCCTCAAGCAGGGCAGTTTCATCCGTTAAGGAGAGAGTGGGCCCTCCTCTCTCTTTAACGGACGAGGTTCTCCCTGAAGCATGGTCACGGTTATCAACATCTCCCACTTAGCCATGTGAAACAAAAACTAGATGCATGATTTAGCCTCCCACGTCTATTGGTGTATTTTCTTTGCATCAACATTCCTAAAATGAATTATAATTTGAGTTTCTCATCTAAGCATATATCTTTATTAGACATACCTTAACCCCATACAGGATATATGTTTTGAGAATATTTCCTCTGATATGCTCTTTGTTAAAGGATCAACAATCATATCAGATGTAGGTAAGTAGTTGACTTTGATTTCATTTCTTTAAATCATATCATGAATGTAATGGTATTTTACAATCATATGTTTACTTTTTTAATTATCAGCTTCACTCATCATAAGAGAGATGGTAGCCTGATTATCATAATAAATCTGAACTGGCCCGTTAGTTATTTTCTGCTTCAAATCATTAATGAAGTGTCTCATCCAAACAACAAATGTGGCAGTTGCATTGCATGCAATATATTCAGCTTCCTGAGCTACGTGGCCTTATTTTTTACAAGACCAGAAAATTGCTCCTCCTCCTAGGAGAAAAACATATCCAGAGGTGGATTTACTATCATCTTTGCTGCCTGCAAAGTCAGCATCAGAATATCTAGTTAATTCTAAAGAATCACCTTGAAAATATAATTTCAAGTTTATAGTTTCTTTTAAATATCGAAATATTCTTTTTACTACTTGCCAGTGTGGCCAACCAGGATTACTCTGATAGCGACTAACGAGGTCAACAACAAAGCTGATATCTAGCCTGAAGCAAAGCATAACATACATCAAGCTTCTGACAACTTGAGCATAAGAGACATTTAGTCTTTTCTGTCCATCACCTGGACTATCATTTTTACTCAACTTGACACATTTTACCACAAGTGTTCTAACTGACTTACAATCACTCATTTTAAATTTCTTGAGTATATGATTTAAATACCTTTTTTAACTCAAGCTTAACAGTTTGGAACTTCTATCTCGAGCGATTTCAATTCCAAGAACTTAGGATGCTTCTCCCATGTCTTTCATTTTGAATTGTGAATTTAACCATGACTTGGTTTTGACAATCATATCATTGTTATTTTTAGTCAAAAGAATGCCATCCACATATAGTGAGAGAATAACAAATTTACTCTCACTTTTTCAGACATAAACACAGTGGTCAAACTTATTTGCCACAAACCCTAATAGCGTAATTGCCTTATGAAACTTTAAATACCACTGATGTAGTGATTGCTTGAGTCCGTATAAAATTTTTTTCAACCTATAGACTTTATCTTCTTTGCCTTCTATTATATAACTTTCAGGTTGCTCCATAAAAATGGATTCCATAAGCTCACCATTAAGAAATACGGTTATAACATCCATTTGATGTAAATCTAGGTCGTAGTGAACTACTATCACAAGAATTATCCTTATCAAGGTGAATTTTGCAACCGATGAATATGTGTCAAAATAATCTAATCCTTCTTTCTGAGAAAAACCTTTAGCAACTAGTCTTTTTTAATGTCCATTTATAACCAATGACTTTCTTTCCTCAGGTAAATCAGTCAATTTTCAGACCTGTTTTTTCTCATTGGACTCAATTTTCTCGTCCATGACTTTTACCCAGTCTGTTGACTCGCGTGAGTTTATTGCCTCACTATATGACAGGTTATCATCAATGTCATCCATGTCTAAAACATAACACAGTTCCTCTGATAGATAGACATAATAGTCATCTAAGTAAGACAGATGAGCTCTAGACCTTTTGTGTCTAACCTGAGACGGTTGAGAAGAAGAAGAAGGAGTGATTCCAGAAAGTTTGTCGTTACTTATAGGTTATTGCAAGTCATCAGAATCATATTGTACATCAAGAAGATCGTCTTCATTTATGTCTGAAATAACTTCTTCCATGTTTTGATCTTTCAAGAAGATAACATTTCTACTTTCGATTAAACCCTTATATGGGTGATAGAATCTATAACCTTTAGATCCTTTGGGATATTCGATAAAAATACACCTTATAGATCTGGTATTGAATTTATCCCTTGATCGCTCTATAACTTTTATATGAGCTACAAAACCGCATCTATAAAAGTGACTTAGACTAAAAAAAAATTCTGTCCAAGATTCATAAGGGGTTGAGACAATAGCTTTACATGGAATCCTATTTAAAACATATATTATTGTATGTAATGTTTCTCCCCAAAATACTTTGGGTAATGAAGCGTTAAATAACATACATCTAACCATATTAAGAAGAGTCTTATTAAATCTTTCAGTCACACCATTCTGTTGAGGTGTTCCCAGAGTAGTAGTTTACGGTCTGATCCCTTGAATTTTGCAATATTCTGAAAATTCATTTGAGGTATATTCTCCTCCCCGACCAGACCATAAAACTTTAATCTTTTGACCAAGTTGATTCTCAACTTCTTGACGATATTTCTTAAATTTATCTAATGATTCATACTAATAAGTTATAAGATACACATAACTGTATCTAGAAAAATCATCAATAAATGATATAAAACCTTGCATTCCTTTATGAGTTGGAGTTTGGAAGGGACCACTTATGTCTGTGTGTATGATTTTTAATAATTTGGATGCTCTAGTGACATTTTGTGGGAATGGTTTTCTTGTCATTTTTTTATAAAGACAATGTTCATATCTATGAAAAGATGATTCATTAAAGTCAGGTATTAATTATAATTAAACAAGTTTTTTTATCTTTTTTAAGTTAATGTGATCAAGTCTTTAGTGACATACATTTATATCCACATTAAAGACAATATCAATATAAGCATAAGTCGAAGTAATTTTATTCATGTTTGAGTCATAAATTTTGAACAATCCTTGGTTCTGATCAAAGACCCCATCAAACAGGACTCGACCATGTTTTTCTATAGTGACCATCCCTAGTAAAAAATGAACTTCAAAACCCTTAGCAACCAAGGTCGGGACAAACACTAGATTACGTCTCATGGACGGTACAAATAAGACATTGGACAACAAAACATTATTTTTAGAGGTTTCAATGTGGTAAGTCTCAACACCCATAACATCAGAGTAGGTGTTGTTTCCCATATACACTCGATATTTACCAGGTTTATAGTCGATCATGTCCACCATCCCTTCTTTGGACATTGCGATATGTCGAGTTGCCCCAAAGTCCACCCACCAACCGGAAAGAACATAGTCTACATAAGAGCATTCCGATATCACGCAAATAATATCTCGCCTCTCTCTTTGCTGATTGTTTTCATTGTTTTTGCTAGTGGCTCCTGCAATCTCTCTTGAAGTGTCCAGGTTTTCCACACTTGAAACACTTCACTTGTGAGGCTGCTACCTGCGGCTTGCAGAATGTTGGATCATTTTTCTTATCAGATTTATCATTTTCTTTAAAGTATTTATTCTTGAATTGTGGGCGTCTAGAAGGGTTATATCTCTGAGAAGGTCCATCTTTAGCAAAGTGTAATTTGCTCTTTTGTTCTTGTTGCATGTGTTGTTGCTCAATTTTCAGTTAAGCAAGAAGTTTTTTTAAGGTTAAGTTTTTTGAATTTAACCTAAGAGTGGTTTGTACCATCTTCCAAGAGGATAGTAATCTATACAAAATGATAGATATCTATATCTGGTCAGGAATTACATTCCCAACAATTGCCAGGTCCTTGGCCATAACTAGCATTTTGTTTACATGGTCAACAACATTATCATTTTTGCTAAAAGCATGGGCAGTAAGGTAAATCAATTACAACAGGACAGAAAAATCTTTAACGTAAATGTGTAGGGTCAAAAGGTAATTCAGTCGTTCAGGGACTTCACCAAAAATTCTAGAAAAACTAGGGGTAAATTGGTAATATTTCTGAAAGGGACTTGACCAGATTTATTGAAAAAGATTAGGGGTTAAAATGTATTTTAACCCAGTAAACCGTATAAAACTCGATCTTTCTTCGGAAAAAAATCAGAAGCTTCTTGATGAAGCTTCTGCCTATTTTTTTATTCAGTCGACAAAAAAAATTGATCGTTGTCGGTTCGTTCACCAGAAAAAAAAACCTAGCGATGGTGCACTGTTACAGAAGGGGTGTTGAAGCTGCCCAGTGGTCACCAGAGCAACCTTTTCCGTTGTTGCAGCGGTGGAAGATTGAGAAAAAAACAAAAAAGAACCTTAGTTCTTCGTTCTCTAGAGGGCGATAAAAAAATGTTAATCTCCTTCCTCTTTTTTGTTTTTGTTTTTCGTGTAGTTGGAAGCTAGCGATCTCCCCTTTTTCTTTTTCTTTTTTAGATCGAACAAGAAAAGAGAAAAAAACTTACAGAGCAAAGGTCGTCGGAGCAACCTCGCTTAGCAGCGATAGAGGTTAAAGAACTTTCTTTTCTTAAATCATTTTTCCAGGTTGCTCTTTTTTTGTGATAAAACCCTTTGGGTTAGATTGCCTTGCCAGAGGGGTCGCCGAAGGAGGGACAAAAAAAATGAAAGATAAATCGATGAAAGAAAAAAAATAGGTAACCTTCCCCATTTTTTTGATACGAGTTACAAAAGACTCATTTTCTTTAAAAAAATTGTTACTACAAGGAAACATAACTTTCTTTTTCTTTTGAGATCTAATGGAGGCAGACACAGGCCCCAGTTCGGGGTCTGTGTTCTTTCCTTTTTTATAATTTTTTTTTGTTTATTGATGTTCCTGACTATGTGCCGAATGTGCGATAAACCATTTGGTTTAAACTATTAGTCGGATGAATCATCAGGCCAAAAAAAAAATCACTAGGGCAATAAAATAAAATTTCTGTTGCTCCTCCCTTTTGTTTTTTTTTATTGCACTAAAGGGAGGTCAATATATGCCGAAGAGAAAAAATGATGCAGGGGTTCTCCTGTTACTGACAACCCTCTAAGAATGAAAAAAAAAACTCGAAGGGTAACCTCTTTTTTTTTCAATAGACCCAAACCAGCGTCTGAGTCACCTGTCACTATTAACCAAAAGCAGGGGTCGCCAAAATCCGGCGATCTGCCTGATATCTCAAAATAAAAGCATTGACCTATTTTGCTAATCCTTTTTTTTATCTCGGTGACGGTTGCTCGGTGATTCAGAGACGATCTTGCACACACTACCAACTCTAGCTCTGATACCACTGAATAATCGATATTAAGAAAATGCCAGAGGTTTTTTTTTTATTGTAAACGACCTTCTTCCAAGGGGGTTTAGTTTACGCACCAGCGATCAGGTGAGAAAACTCTCTTCCTATTTATAGAGAAAGGGTTGCTGGGAATTTACCTCTCTTTGGGTAGTCGTTTACCCCAACCTTAGTTATGCAACTTCACTTGGAGCTTATCCAGAATAAAGAGATTATTCTCGATAAGGCCCTCAACCTGGGCAGTTTCATCCGTTAAGGAGAGAGTGGGCCCTCCTATCTCTTTAACAGATGAGGTTCTCCGTGAAGCATGGCCACAATTATCAACAGTAAGTGGGGTCCTGTTTCAAGTTGAAAGCCCAGGTTCGAATCCCTCTACCACATGGGGCTTAAGAGATATCTGGTAGGGGTCTGCCTAACCCTAGCTTGCCTTTCAAAAAAAAAAGATTCAAATCCCTCTACCACATGGGCTTAAGAGATATTTGATAGGGGTCTATTTAACCTTAGCGATAGGGGTCTACCTAACCCTAGCTTGACTTTCAAAGAAAAATGTTTACTTTTCATGAGCGTCTCCCCTCTGCGCAAGCAGGGGTCCTAGTCTTTGTGTTCGGTGTGGTTAATTCGGGTTATAAATTAAAAAAAAAACTAGATTGCATGCAAATAATTGTAGACAATGTGGATAAGTGGGTGTATTTGAATACACATTAAGAAGTGTGTATGCCAACATATTCATGTTAATCCTGTAGATAATTAGATCAGCTGTATTTTTGACTTTAGGCCTTAGTTACATAACTGAAAACAGCTATAGCTTAAGGTTGTGCATGTTGCAGTACTGACTAATAGTCATAAATCTCATTCTCGGGAAAAACTGGGTAGGGGAAAACTTGCCCTATTTGGAAAAATCTTCAGTTTGTTGACACAATCAGAAGAAAATGTTGGCTCGTATGTGTAGTGCTATGGCTAGTACTCTTGTGTCCATGTCTATTCTAGCCATGGAAAGAACTGGTGGGATCAGCCTCCCCATCGGAATCCCTATTCTGAGTTGCAATTGGTTGTGCATATCATAATTGGTTTACAACAAACAAGTAGGGGCCTCCCTAACCCTAGCTTTTTTTTTGTGATACAGTAATTTTTTTTTGATAGAGAACCCCAGCTTTCCTTACACACACACACACACACACACACACACACATATATATATATATATATATATAGAGAGAGAGAGAGAGAGAGAGGGAGAAAATATATAGTTGGACAGGGGCATCAGACAATCCTCTACCACTGATTATACCTCTACCGCTGATTGTATGCACGATCAGCAAAGGAAACTTTTTTCTAGAGGCCCTTTGGGCGGACGCGCAACCATGCGTCCATTTGTTCAATTTTTAAGTGTCCACTATTATCCCCCCCCTCTCTCTCTCTCTCTATCTATCTATCTATCTATATATCTATCTATCTATCTATCTATCTATATATATCTATATATATATATATATATATATATATATATATATATATATATATATATATATATATATATATATATATATATATATATATATATATATATATATATATATATATACACCAAAGGCTCTGCTCACTTTGTATGAGTGACTTGTGAACATCACCAAGTTTATGGGACATTGGGAGTTCGAAACTGACAATGGGTGTCCCTTGTTGCACGGTTGATGCTGAGTGCACTCTGCACTGAACCGATGGGATCTCAAGGGTTTTACCAACTGGAGGTGTTTTTCTTTATATATATATATATATATATATATATATATATATATATATATATATATATATATATATATATATATATATATATATATATATATATATGCGAAAATGGGTCGGTGCTAAATCCATTTGATGTTAAACCTCATGATAAATGGGTTTTTCAGCCTCTTTAGTGCTTTTTATGCAGCTCTGGCCCTATAAATGTGTTGGGCATGATCCATTTACTAAGAATCCACACCTGCATCATGTGTTTTCGATGAAAAAAATGATCTTTGGAGCCTTGAAAATTTATAAAGATTTTGGACCATTGATTTTTCAAACTTTATAAAAACCCACCCATGTGTTGTAATCAAATGCTTCAAGAGTTGATCCCTATAAAATCAAGTACATAGATCACATCTGTACAATCATAATTTAAAAAATAAAATGAAAAAAGCCCCAAAAACTCATTTATCATGCGGTTTAGCACCAAATGAGTTTAGCACTGACCCATTACTCTCTCTCTCTCTCTCTCGATATATATATATATATATATATATATATATATATATATATATATATATTGCAGAAGAAAATTTAGCATAATATTAATACATTAAAAATGAGATATTTTCAAAACAAATATTTTGTAAAAGATCATGCTTTTAGTGCCAAAGTATCAGTCATTGTCAATTTGGCATTAAATTCTCAATATTTTCAAAATATCAATGATATTTGTGACTATGGTTTTTTATTGTACAAATTTTTTTATTTAGGCCTAATTGTGATACGTTCAAGCAATAGCTAAGATCTAGTCTAGAGAACTTTGAAAGTCTTCTTGGATTACTCATAGCATATCTTGTCATAGCACAATAGGAAAGGTTAAGGTTGATTATTTTCTTTGTTTTTGTTTTTCACAAGCCGGGGTTAGGCAGATCCCTACCGGAAAACACAATCCATTACATGAATAATAATCATAGATCATTTGGGTCTGGATTCCAATCTGTAAGTTTGTCCTGTGTTTGATTTTCCTTGATGAGAGCTCTACCATGACCATTTTTCTCTGTACCAACCAGCTCGCATTGGAAAAGATTCATATTGGTGCATCCTACTTTATCTCAAGATCAGTTATCCTGGACTGTGCCATCTGACCATAACGACCAATCTGTTATCGCATATCCAAATTTATTGCATAGGCCAACCTCTACTTTATCTCAGAATCAGTTACTGTGCCATCTGACCATAACAGCCAGCCTACTATCGTATAACCAGAATTATCGCATAGGCCAACCTCATTTGCACATATCTCTTACCAAAATTTGTTGTATTTTTATTGTTACCATTATCTTTTACTATTACTGTGTAACCACTTCTTGTAAACTTTTATATTTACCGAATTCATCAATGAAATGATCAATGAATTTCTAAGGAGTCTCACATTCCACATGGTATCAGAGCTTGAAGGATCCATTTGATTTCATTGCTCTGTTGCTGAGCCAGATCATCATTTTTTTAGCAGTAACCTCCATTGGTGAATCAGCTACTCCGTTTGCTCTACTTAGAGATATAAAGTCGATCCTGCATTTTTTCTATAGCCGATCAAGTTTTCTGTTCTAAAACGTGTGCTGACGTCATGTCACCATATTTGCTGCACCATTCTGACAACCCTGGAACTGTGCTCGTTTCCTCTATACTAACAGGTGACAATTACTCGACCTGGCGGCATGCTATGAGGATGGCTCTGAGCGCTAAGCATAAGTTCATATTTGTTGTTGGCTCTCTCTCAAAGCCAATGAGTTCATCACCTGATTTTTCATCCTAGTGCTGATGCAATGATATGGTCATGTCTTGGCTTCTCAATGCTCTTTTTAAAGTCATCGCCAATAGTGTCATTTATGCAGACACAGCTCAAAATGTTTGGGTGGATTTAGAAGAAAGTTTCTCTCAAGAAAATGCTACTCACATGTAACAATTAAAGAAACTTATTTCTGATCATTGTCAGGCACAGAGTTCCCTTGTTGCTTATTTCACCACCGTCAAATCACTCTCAGATGAACTCGGTTCGTATTCCCCTCTTTCAACATGCACATGTGGTGCATTCAAAGACTTTAATACTTGCCTTGAATGAAAAAAAGTTTATCAATTTCTTATGAGATTGAATGAAACTTTCGCTGCAATCCAAAGTCATATTTTGTCTATCAAACCTCTTTCAAACATTAGCAATGTCTACTCCATGCTTCTTCAAGAAGAAACCCAACAACTTCTTATGCCACTTAGTGGTGGCTCTAATGATAATCTTGCACTTTCGGCGAAATATCATCCATCATGTCTGACGGTTAATCATTTTTCCACTAAAAGCAATAAGCCCCGACTAAAGTGTGACTATTGTGGGCTAATAGGCCACGTCAATAATCACTGATATTCTCTTCATGGTTACCAGCCACATCATCCAAAAGCGAATTTCAAAAGTGAAAATCATGGATCGGCCAATGCATCCTCTCAGCAAGAGCACACACCACTTCCCAATCCGCCTGAATTTTAATCCACTTCCATTCTTTCACAGCTTACGAAAGATCAACTTGGACAAATCGCTTCTTAGCTTAATGTTGATGCCAAACCAGCCTCCGCCAACTTGACATGTAATCCATCTTTTCATTCATTTTTTCCCTAGGTCATTGACACAAGAGCTTCACATCACATGACACCCCATTTTCAAATTCTTTCCAATATTACAATTTTATCTAAACCACATCCGATCAACCTCTCAAATGGTGAAAAAAATCTCGTTACCCATATGGGCAACATCAACCTTTATCCCCATCTTAATCTTCTTGATGTTTTCTATGTACCTAATTTTCACTTTAATCTTTTATCTATCCCAAAGTTAGTTTCTTCTATTCCCTATATAGCTACTTTCTTTTCCTCTTTTTGTCTTTTTAAGGACCTTTTGAAGATGACAGTGATTGGAAAGGGCAGACTATGTGATGGCCTTTATCATCTCATCCTTTCCAACACTCATCATGCTTTGACAGTTTTTACCCCAAATAAAGGCATCTTTTGGCATATGTGATTGGGCCATCCCTCACGTGACCAGAGTTTTTTATATATTAAATAAATTTATCTCAGATTTTGTTCTTGATTCCAAACATGTTTGTAATGTTTGTCATCATGCTAAGCAAACATTATTTTCATTTCCATCTAGTTTAAGTCGACATGCTCACCCCTTTGAGCTTGTCTATTGTGACATTTGGGGTCTCTACAATACGATATCTCATCCGGGTGCTCATTTTTTTCTTACGATTGTTGATGACTTTTCTCGTTGCACCTGGGTTTTTTTAATGAGATATAAATCTGAAACTTTTTATTATTTTCAACATTTTTGCGCTTTAGTTTGCAATTTCTTTCAATCTTCAGTAAAACGCCTTCGTAGTGATCATGGAACTGAATTTACTTCTCGTTTTCAAAAATTTCTTCATCAAAATGGCATCAACCATCAGAAATTCTGTATCAGGACACCTCAACAAAATAGGCAAGTTGAACTTAAGCGTAGACACCTCTTAGAAGTGACCAGAGCTTTATGTTTTCAGTCCCATCTTTCAACTTTCTTTTGAGGTGAATGCATTCTCACCACCGCTTACTTGATCAATCACCTTTCGTCTTCACTTTTGAACAATAAAACACCCTATGAATTACTTTTTGGAAATAAACCTCAATACCATCATTTATGGGTGTTTGGATGTCTATGTTTTGCAAAAAATATCAATGCACACCAAAATAAATTTTCCTCTCACACTAGGCGTTGCTTATTTGTTGGATATCCAGTTGACCAAAAAGGATATCAACTTTTTATCTTGAGACAAAACAATTATTCGTTAGTCACGATGTTATTTTTTATGAAAAAGTTTTTCCTCTCCAAGGTCGCGTTGAAACTGATGACATACCCATTATTATGCTACTTCCATTACTTGATACTGATGATCCCGATCCAACCATTATACCTTCAGACACACCTCCCGATCCCACCGACAATCCTTCTACACATCATGATCCGGATATGGCTGATTCACCATCCATACAGCCAACGAGTTCGCTCTATACCATCTTACCTTAAAGATTATGTTTGCTTGGCTCTCACACCAGAATCACATAGTCTATCACCCACTCCGAGACCCATTTCTTCCAAGTGTCGATATCCCATTGACATTTTCACTACTTTCATTCTCTATCCCATGTTTCTTTTCTTTCATCTCTTATTTCTGATGAGGAGCCTAGACATTTTGGCGAGGCAGTTAAACATCTGCATTGACGTGAGGCTATGTCCAATGAAATTCGTGCTTTAGAAGATAATCACACCTGGTCCATCGTTATATTACCCCCTGACAAGCACCCTATTGGTTGTCGTTAGGTGTACAAGGTCAAACATTGAGCAGACAGATCCATTGAGCGCTATAAAGGGTGACTTGTGGCAAAAGGGTACACTCAAATTGAAGTGTTCGACTATCATGAGAGGTTTACACTGGTAGCCAAACATACTGTAGTTCAGTGCCTAGTCTCCTTGGCAACTATAAGAGGTTGGTTTTTCTATCAGCTTGATGTCAATAATGCATTCTTACATGGAGATTTACATGAAGAGATCTACATGCGACTCCCTCCTGGTTTCTGTGTAAAAGGCTAAAATCAAGTACATCAACTCCATAAATCCATTTATGGATTGAAGCGACCCTCACACAATTGATTTATAAAGCTTACCTCTGCTCTTAAGGATGCTCACTTCACTGAATCTCAAGTTGACTACACTTTATTTATGTAGAAAACATCAAGTAGTTTCATTCTTATTCTTATCTATGTTGACGATATTATTATTATTGTTGGTGATAATGATTTGATGATTACCCACATCAAGAACTTTTTGCATACACGATTTCATTTTAAGGACTTGGGTGCACTTATGTATTTTCTTGGCATCGAGGTCACACGTATTCCCTCTGGAATTTTTCTCAGTCAACAGAAATATGTCCTGGATATACTGTCTGATGCTGATCTACTTGAGGCAAAGCCCATTGAATTACCTATGGATCAAAAGTGTCGACTTACACCCGATGATGGCGATCCATTACCAGATCCAACTCGATATCGTTGTCTAGTCAAGCGACTTATTTATTTAACTGTGACATGACCAGATATTGTCTATCCAGTCCAACTGTTAAGTCAATTCATGCAAGCCCCACAGACTACACATCAAGACATCGCTTTTAGAGTCCACTATTTGAAGTCCTCACCAGCAAAAGGGATTTTTATGCAGTCAAGCAACAATTTCCAATTATCGGCTTATTGTGATTCAGACTGGGCTACTTGCCCCACGACTGGTCGTTCAGTCACTGGATATCTCACCTTCTTGGGTCAAAATCCCCCTATCATGGTGGTCTAAAAAGTAGAACACGGTCTCTAGATCCTCTGCCGAATTAGAGTGCCAAACTATGGTTACAACCACTTGTGAGCTCATTTGGTTACGTGCGTTACTCCAAGATTTTAGTTTTTCATGTATGTACACAACCCATGATTTTCCCTTGTGACAATCAATTTGCCTTCACAACTTCGTGAATCCTGTTTTTCACGAATGCACCAAACACATTGAAGTTGATTGTCATTTTATTAATGAAAAATTACACAATGGATTGATCTCTACACATCATGTTTCTACCTAAAATCAGCTTGGAGATGTGTACACTAAACCCCTTGGGAGAGACCGCTTTCACGAACACATTTCCAAGTTGGGCGTCATACATTTGCCGACTCCAACTTGAGGGGGAGTATTGGCGCATCCTACTTTATCTCAAGATCAGTTATCCTAGACTGTGCCATCTGACCATAACAGCCAACCTTTAATCGCATATCCAGATTTATCGCATAGGCCAACCTCTACTTTATCTCAGGATCAGTTAATGTGCCATCTGACCATAACAACCAGCTTGCTATCGTATATCTAGATTTATCGCATAGGCCAGCCTCATTTGCATATATCTGTTAACAACATTTATTGTATTTTTACTGTTACCATTATCTTTTATTATTACTGTGTAACCACCTCTTGTAAACTTTTATATTTGTTGAATTCATCACTAAAATGATCAATGAATTTCTAAGCCGTCTCACGTTCCACAATTCAAAGCAAACACCTTAGTCATCAATCTATCATCCCAAAACACAAGTTTCTGTCCACCACCTCTCTTCTAGATTTTTTTTTGGATTTACAATCCCAAGAAACTGCAATCCAGCACGAAGACTTGTGCTGGCTCGGCCTGCCATACCTACAGTCATCATGCCGAGAGCATAAAACTCTGAGGCTAGGACCCCTGCCCTTGGGGCCTATACTACACGTTGGCTTGCCCAGAGGGGTGATGCCCATGAGAATCGAGCCTTGACTGCTCGTCTATCAGCCAAGGCCCCACCCCACTACGCCGGTCCCCCCTTGGGGCCACGTCTCTTCTAGATGATTTCACAATTACCTTACTACAATTAAAGATAATATCCTAAGATATAATTTCCAAATACTTCACTCTCACAAATTCCATCGCCCTTCATTTCTAAGAACTTACCTAAGTTTTCTATGCTTAGGTTGATAAATATGTTGACTTACTGATTATTAAAATGTTCACAACCCCCTAGCAAATTCTAATATTATATCTTGTTGCCCGTCAAGCTCAATTCTTAAGAAAAAGGGCAATCATTTTTCAAAAGCAAAAGAAATCCTCAAATTCAGAAGTTCTAAAATCCAAACAAGTCAAGAGGAATCTTGTAATTTTATAAAAGTACTGTTGGTGAGACCGACTGATAAACAAATCTAATAATGCTTAAGAGCCAATAAAGCTTAAATTGGCAACTGGTTTGAGTTGGCATTTCTATCTTAACTGTCAGTTTCCAAACAGCCAATAAAGCAATGGTAGATGACAAGTAGGGCTGTGAAACAAGTCGAGCCCCTTCGTTGCTCGGCTAATAAAGAGCTCGTTCGAACCTGTAAAATAAGCTCAGCAAGCTGAACACGAACAATAGATACTCGGCTCAGATCAACTCATAAGATCTTGTGTAGTAGTAAAAAAATAATTTAATTATATAGTATGTATAAGATACATGATTCAACTAGTCATATTTCTTTCATCTCTAAAATAATGTATTTTTTCTGTAAACAAGCTAGCTCGGACTCGGCTCATTTAACCAAAGCTTGAACACGTTTACCAGCCTTAATGACAAGGCTGTCCCAACGTCGAAGTTGCCAACTAGCTGGATTTGTAAGAAGGGAGGGATTCAATGCTACCAAATCCCATCCTATCTCCTGAGATTTGCTAATGTCCAAGCTCCCAAACAGAGGTGGATGTTGGAGATTCCATGAATCCCCCCTCCCAAACTGATGACGGTGTATGAGCTCTCAAGCATGGCCTTGATGAACTTGTCAACTTCCAACTTTGCCCCAAGACCAATTGATAGTAACATCTAAATGTACAAACACAGTACAAAAAATGTATGTCAATTTTGACTGGGGAAAAGAAGAAAAGAAAAGTCATATAAATTCAGCATTTAGGTGAAAGAAGTGTTCGGTTGCTAAATTTTGGAAAGATGCACAGTGACCTTTCATGCCAATAAATATTTTTGGATTTTTTTTGAATTTTGTTTTGCATTAGGTAAAGCTGTAGCCATCAAATAATTGTATATACAATTTTTTTTTAATTGTTACGATTTTCTTGTTCCACCTTGTCCATTGCATGACAAAGTATTGAATTCGGTAGATAAAGGACCCCCCTTTTCCTATTTTGCATATTATTTTTCCGTATAAGACATCTGCTTATTCATGCAAATCAAAGTGCCCCCTCCATATTTTTTTGATTTGCCATTAGTTCCCTTAATTTGGATGTGATTCATGTGAATAACTAGTCCCACAAAGAATACAAAATCTCACATGTGAGACAAATAAACATTGCATGTTATTAAACTACAAATTCACTAATCTTTGTTGGATATGACAAAAAAAAAAGCAATGCTTCTTCTTTAATTGGAATTTGTATGAGTAATGCTATCTTAAGGTTTAAAATATGAGCAGCCAAGTAGAAAATGATGGGGAGAGTTGGATAGGGAACTTTAGCCAATAAGGTTTAGCTTTGTGGGGTTTAGGGTTGTGGGGGTATACCTTGGGAGGGGGGCACCCTAAGATAATGGGATGTAGGTAGGTGAGAGAGAGAAAAATAAAGTAGAAATGTTGGCTGGTCTTTAGTTTTGATTGATGGGACTCAAATTTTGGCCTTTCATGAATCATGTGTCGAGACCAAGCGCTGCCCTACCCTTTCAAGTTCCCCCCCCCCCCCCCCTCTGCACACCAAGACAGAGAACGGCGCCTACTTCTGGTCTCAATCTTGCACCTGCCCCATGTGTAGGTAGAATTTTCCCTGTTTAAGTGGTCCTTTATTTGGGTACAATCCTACCAGGCCGGGTTTGGGGCATGATTTTTGCTGGGTACTCAGACTTGATCTGGCTTTTTTGTTGGGTACCCAATCTGACCTCAGTATTTTATATGTATTTTTAATAAAAAAAATCTGAAATTATGCAGGTTCCAGTCTGAGATTCCATTTTTGTAACCAGACAAAACCCTAACCCTAACCCGAGCCCGAGCCCGAGCCCGAGCCCGAGCCCGAGCCCGTTGATTTATTATTTGGATAGGTTCAGATATACCCTAATGGGTTGGGTACCTAACCCGTTGACAGCTAGTGTTTGAATAATCTTTCATTTTTCTTTGAAAAAATGGAAATGGATTTGTTTGGTGCAATAAGGCTATTACAATTATGATGTTGGTGTAGAAAGCATCTCAATAAATGCAAAGGATCATCTTGTATGGTGGTGTGAAGAGTTTGAAGCAAGATTTTCAGTTATACTATTCCAAAAGATGATCTAGAATTCAACATCCCCCAATGCTATAGAAGATATTATCACCAAGCTCCCTAACCTAACGAGGCACCGGGTTGGGACTGCAGTGAACCGTAGTATGGGAGGACGTCGACTCCTTTTGCCACAGAAAGGCTGGCTAATCGTACCCAGCAGAACCAAGGGGAACTCCCCTTGTTCTGGAGCAGGGATCCAAGGAGCGGTTAAGTGCCATAGCCAATGACATGACAGCATTTCATTTGGGGACTGCAGTCTGTAACTGTAGGCCCCATGCAATGCTGTCATGTGCCCCTTTGATCTCAACTCATCGTTATGAAAGGCAGATGAGTCCGAATGCTATATGGTACCGTCTCATCCCC
Organism: Nuphar pumila; assembly: GCF_984573655.1. NCBI lineage: Eukaryota > Viridiplantae > Streptophyta > Magnoliopsida > Nymphaeales > Nymphaeaceae > Nuphar > Nuphar pumila. The sequence continues at coordinate 7,269,306 of NC_143259.1, forward strand.
ATCTTTGATTGAGAGAGAAGAGATGATTGTTTAACTTCCTCCGCAAAACCGCCATTTTTTGAGTAAAATTGATGTGGGACATAACGGATCTAGGTCTAACCCATTTGGGTGACTCGGTTTGACACCATTAGTGGGCAACATTAGTGGACTACATATTGGGAAGATAGTGGGTGGGAGTTACTTACTAAGTGCCTCTTTTCTCATTATATAAGGGGGTTGGTTGCTATAAAAATGATGTGAGTTTCGATGCAAGTCTATCCAAATTTCACATACAGACGACGTGGTATAGGGTCCTGCTCACCGTCGACCTAAGGCCTGGGCTCATCGTGGGCATCGATCGGATGAGGAGAACGCCAAACACCCGCACACACACTCTTTTGCATCAACAGATATACTTTCAGGTATGCTTTTTGTGTATGTTGATGCAAAAAATGCCAACATTGGGTTATAGCCCACTTCCACGCATACCGCTACGCATGGGTGCGTGCGGGTCTGTTGGCGTTTGTTGCGACTATCGCCGTGGGGTGACGTAAGTCGCAGGTTGACGGTGACGGCCACCATGAGGTGACTGTTTTTTCGGCAGTCCAATAGACTGAAATTGTCGCCATGGGGCAACAGTGTTTCCCAATAGTCCGTCAACATTGGTCGCCAGTAAATGGCTATTGTCGTCGTGAGATGACTGTTATTCATGGAAAACTATCATTGTGAGGCGACAACATTCTCAGTAGACTGTCATCATGGGGCGACAACGTTTCCTGGTAGACTGTTGTCATGGGGCGACAACATTTCCCGATAGACTGTTGTCATGGGGCAACAACCTTCACCGACGACAGAGCCACCCTGAGGTGACCACCGGTCGTCGTGGGGCGACGTTGGTCGCCGATCGATGATGACAGACACCGTAGGGTGACTACCATTCCCGACAATCGTACGCCAGTGGCGGTTGCAACCCCAACAACCCTCATTAAAAAAAAACAGATCGAAGGTTTTACCTTTTGCCATCAGGCTGCAGGGGGTTTTGCCAGCACCGGGTTGCCTCAGAATGTCGTCGCCATCAGGATCGGCACGGGGGATCAGTCGGTGCTAGGGTTATCGTTGAAGGTGTCGCTGCGGTGTTTCGCTGGGAAGAAGGCGGGCATTGGGTCGCCACGCCGGCGAAGTCCCTCGACTGCATGGGTCATCGCCTGAGATCCCCTGCACTATCAGATTGCAGGGTGGTTGGCATGCGCCGAGGTCACGGCAGAATGTCGCCAGAAAAAGGAGGTGTTTAAAACCCCCCCTTTTCAGTTTTCCACAACCATCGGGCTGGGTGTGGTCGCCATCACCGATGACTGTTGACCGAGATGAGATCATCGTTGGTGTTTGTCACCGTGGGGCGACGAGGGAAGCTAATGGGGCGATCCAGGTCACTGCCAATGGCAGGCAGCTTCAATGACAGAGGGTAAATTCAGTAACCTTAGCTGTTTTGGGGTTGTTGTCGGGGTTGTCACCAGGAGCGACATTGTAGACGTCACCGGGGGGGGGAGCAGATTGTCGGCGTTCGTCTGGCGACTCATGACATCCGGGGTTTGAAAACCCCCTTTCTCTGCTCTGCTTCTTAAACCATCAGGCTGGGTTTTTTTGGTCGATGGATGTTTCGCTGTGAGCAGGTCACCGCCGTGGGTCGTTCGCAGGTAACACAGGACGCTGGCAGGCGACGTGGGTCACTGTCGATCGAGACGTTCAGTTTCATGATAAACCGAATGCATTCATTTTTTTAGGAAACTGAATGCACGTCTTTTACGGTTTCTTACGGGTAACCTGGGTTTAGGTTTTATGAACTTTTGTTCATATTTGGTACTAGTTCATAAGGTTCAAAATCGGTTCAAACCATTGGATGACTAGTTCATGGCTGTTTCAAACCGGTTCGGGGTCATATAAGACGGGTTCCAGCTTGAGGACTCTGGGTTTTACCCATATGAGCTTATTTTTGTTATTTTTCATGCTTTATAAAGTGTTTATTGTATAGAAAGCATAACTTATGCATATTAATTTATGTGTTCCATGTTGGTTAAGTCATGCATGATGGTTTTAAGCATTAAGCATAAATTATGACTAAATTCATGATATTTTATCATCAAAATTAGTTTATGCATATAAGTGAAAGCATGAACTTATATTTTTTTATGATATAAAGTATATCTTGTCATGAATATACAAGTATTAAAATATGTGTGCATGGGCATGCTCCATAATACGAATATATTTTCGGTAAAAGATCTTGATTGACCGATTCATGTTATCACCAAAGTGATCTGAGTCATGTTGATTGAGGATTCTTTGTACCATATTAAGATTTGTTATTATGATTGTGTGTGAATTTATGAAACATCGATTCTACCTAAAGGTAGGTCGTTGTGTTCCAAATTCACACAGGGTGTTATAGTAGATGTGTTTTTCAGCCCATGAAGCATGTTCGTACCCAAAGGTATAGTGCTGAATTGCATCTGATTACATGATCTACTATTTTCACCAACTGAAGTTAATTCCTTGAGAATTGAAGATACGAAACAACTATCAGTATTATTATTTTCATCAAAGTGAAACGATAATGACTCAACTATGCTTGTCTCAGAAAAGGTGAATAATAAGAGGTCTCACATTTACCTTTTCAATATGAATCTCGTATAGAGCGATTTATCTCTCACTCATACGGAGAACGGAACAACCATTTTGAAGGTTGTTTATGAGAAGTGAGAGTTTTTAAAATGATGTCCATGAGAAGTGAAAGTATTCGAATATTCTTAGCATGTTGCTTTTTGAAATCGTGAGTGGCTCAGAATATTGAAGTGTCATCTCTCACTACAGGACATTGAAGAAATTTTTGAAATCCATTGAGACAGAAATTATTGATTTTATATGAGATTTTATCTCAGGCCATTTGGATAAGAAGCTTCATTATAGATCTTGGGATTGTGGATTCTATTGAGAAACCACTAAAGATTTTTTGTGATAATGAAGCAACCGTGTCTTTTTTAAATAACAACAAGAACTGACTCTTGTGTCGACACATAGAGTTAAAATACTTTGTTAAAGAAAAAAGTGAGAATCATCTGGTATATATTGATACAATTGAGACAAAGGAAATGACTTTGGATCTTCTTACTAAAGGGCTACCACCGGGATTGTATTCCCAACATGTAAAGGGGATATGTTTTTTTTTATTCCTTCTTATGTATGACAATACATTATGTAATCACATTTAATTCTCTATGACTTTGTAAATTATTGATTTTACATAAAGGATCTCTCATATGGGTTAAAGAAAATAGCAGAATAACAATATTAAAAGACCAATAGAAAAATAGGTAAGAGACCAACCTATTTATAAAGATAATTTCAACATGCTTAAACACTGAAGGTGAATTATAGTATAGTACATGAGAATATGACATTTCATAAATGAGCGTTCATCTGTATGACTCATATGATTCATCCTTGTGATAAAGGGTAGCATGTGAACCCACATAAAGAATTAAATTGAGATAACGGTATAAACCTCGATTTAGTGCACTTTTGATGTCAATGGGTCAAGTGAGAGAATGTTGGATATAACGGATCTGGGTCCAACCCATTTGGGTGACCCAGTTTGACACCATTAGTGGACCACATAATGGGGAGATAGTGGGTAGGAGTTACGTACGTACTGCCTCTTTCCCCACTATATAAGGGGTTGGTTGCTACGAAGATGATGAGAGTTTCGTTACAAGTCTATCCAAATTCCACATACAGACGACGTGGTATAGGGTCTTGCTCATCGTTGACCTAAGGCTTGGGCTCATCATGGGCGTCGACCAGATGAGGAGAACGCCGAACACTCGCATGCACACTCTGTGGCGTCAGCAAATACATTTTCAGGTACGCTTTATGTGTATGTTATGTTGATGCAGGAAACGGCAACAATTGATTCACCCTAAGCCATGTTTCCCCATGGTAAACCCTTTTCATGCTTAACTATGTCATCCACTTTTGTTGATTGCTGAGAATAACAGGCTTCCCTAACAAGTTCCACACAATGTAAGGAAAATTTGAACATTTTCTATCTTGCATATTATCACAAATCCAAACATATTTAGAAGATTTTTTTCTCTGTAATCCGTTTTTGTGATCAACATGCATTGGCACTTAATTTCAAAGGCTTGATAATAGGTTAAATAACAGCTATGTTATTAAAAATAAAGATCATATCACATCATTGTTGTTGTGATTAGTCTCGTGCTTGCCCTAGACCTGCCTCCATCAACCACACCTGTTACAGTTCATCGGTGCAGTCTATTTTGACTGAAAATGTTGCATTTGACAAAAACACTGATATGTGACAAAGCGCTATCACACACTTCACTCCAATTGCTTGCCCATTCATTAGAAGCTGTACACTTGACAGAGATAGCTGTTGATTTTAGCTCTCAAAAATGGTTGGGAGTGTCTTCTTTCTGTCTTTTTGTTTCTCTTCTTCCCCTTGCCACTTTGACAGGGATAAGCATTGTAGGAAATGAGCCCAAATGAGTCATATATGCAGCTACATCAAATTTGACCCATTGGCCATGTGCACATTAGGGGTGACAAGGGTTGGGTTTGGTTCGGATCCAGGTGGAACCAGACCTGGCATCGATTTAATTTTGAGTATGGTATCGGGTTTGGGCCCTGGCTTAATTGGACCTACCATAAGAGAAATCATACCCGAACCCAATAAGAACAACATGAAATAGACCCGGGCCATACCTGGTAAAATAATATCTTTTATCATTTTAACATTGAAAATTTGTGGGTCTTAATTGAAACTCGGGTCGGGCCCAGATCTGTTATAAAATTTCACAAACTATGCACGGATCCATGTATTAATTGGACCTTTGGGTCCGAATCTTAATCAGGTTTTCTTATTTATCACCATACTCAGACCTTATAGGGTTTGGTATGGGTCAAGTCCGAGTAAACCCGACCCGCCCCTATTGCACACGAAGTGTGAGGGTGATAAGTGAATTAAGTGTATGCAGGGGCAGCCTAGCCAGCATAATAGCATCACTTCAAGAACTTGGAAGTGAAGCATTCTCAGAGGATACTAACAGCACCAACATGCACCCAGACCATGGAAGACATGTTAATATGTACCATGTACACTTTTGAGGAAGATGATACAGCAGCAATTTAACTTTGAATTGGCACTCATTTAATTAAAATCATCAGCCAGGTGAATAGGTCAAAAGAGATGGCTTTTTTTTTTATATATTTCCAGCTAGGAAGACCTAGACCTTACTAAGTCAAGACATTGATCCAGACCCACTTGGATTACCAAGTCACTCAATGCTCAACGTATGGAGTGTGTCAATCCTTGGTTCAAGTATCATGATTCGGTCACAGTGTGGGTTAATAGTAGTCAGATCTGCGAGTGCAAACATCATTTAGTGCATCTTTTTCGTTAAAGTGTTTGCATTGCAGGACAAACTCTGGGTGGACAGGATGCGCAGCATTTGTGTTGTCCATGCAGAGACCATATCCAATATTTGTCGACAGAGGGTAGGGGTGTCAATGGGTCGGGTTTACTCCAACCCCACCCGTACCAGACCCTATAGGGTCAGGGTATATATGGTGATAAATAAGAAGACCTGATTAAGACTTGGGTCCAGACCCAAAAGTCTGATTAATACATGGAGCCCGGGTATAGTTTATGAAATTTTATACGAGACCTGGGCCCGACCCGAGTTCTGATTAACACCTGCAAAATTTTAATGTAAAAATGATAAAAATAGTAATTTACCCAGTATGGCCTCGGTCTGGTTCATGTAGTTCTTATCAGGTCCAGGAGTGGTTTCTCTTATAGTGAGTCAGATTAGACCCCTGTCCGGACCCTATACCGTACACAAAAATTGGGGTCAGGTCTGGTTTCACCTGGGTCAGAACCAAACCACCCGTTGACACCCCTAACCGTGGGTATCAAATGCGGGACAGTGCCTGAGCAAGGACTAGTTTGTCCTCACATGATGAACCCTAAGGTTGTGTTTGATTGTCTGTCCGCGTTTCAACAAAATAGTAGAACAGAACAAACAAAACACATGTTTTATCAATTCTGTAGGCCAGCATTTATTTCGATTGGACAAGAAGATGTGCTTACGTTGTGCAAACAACTTGGATACCCATGAATAATGGGTTGGATATTTCGTTGTAGATCGTACAACCCAATCCGCCTCATCATATGAGTGTTTTGACATGTTTATTATGGATTTTAGCTTTGGATATGAATCTCATAGATCTAAATACCGAAAAAATATTTAGAATTTGGGTAATTTGAGAAAAGAATATCGATATTTTTTTATATATATATAAGTGCTTTAATCGGTATCATATTGGATCTAATTATGAGTGTTTATCAAAATATTATGAATTTTAGCCCTGAATATGGATATCAAATTGAGTCCAAGTACTAAAATATGTTTAAAATTTGGGTAACTTGAGAAAAAAAATAAGAATTTATATTTTTTATATACAAATGCAAAAACCATAAATAAATCATAAACCCTAAAATACAAAAAAAAAATCATAAATAAACCAAAAAATCTTAAACTATAACAAAAATAAATCATAAAATTAAATATAAAAAGTTCTAATTCAAACCTTAATAAAAATAAAAAAAATACCTAATTAAATACAAGAAAAGCGCTAATCAAATTAACTATAAAAAATCTTAATTAAAAAAAATTGATTGAAAGTCCTAATCAAAGAAAATCAAAGAAAAAATCTTAATTAAATCAAAGAAAAGCCTTAAACAGATTAAATAAAAAATTGATTCAAAGCTCGAATAAAAGAAATTTCTTGTTTAAAGCCCTAATCAAAGAGAAAAGAAGAAAAGAGAGAAAGACCATGCTACCGTCGCCGGCCTTTCACCAGTGGCCTTGCCACCCGACTGCTGCACAAGGGTGAGAGAGATAGACAGAGAGTGTTGGGGGGTAGACCTACCCTCCCCCTAGCCTTTTTTTTTTTAAATCTAAGTTGGTGGTGAATCACCGTTCCACATGCATTCCGCCGCATCCACCGTTTGATTTTTGGGGTGATCTGTGTGACATGCGGGATATGCAATCAAACACCTTAAGGGTACGTTTGAATCCCTATAATCTCAAACCCCAATGAGATTCTACAATATGAGAATGGACCCTCACAAATCTGTTCACAAATTCAGGATTTGGGCCTCATTCCCCTTTATATGAGTGATCTGATATCCCGTGTAGGATCTTGGTGTGGAGCCCGCACCATATCAGCATAGTCCAAAACACCTTAGATCCTGAATCTGAGATTTGCCGCCTAATTGTGCAACATCAATGGACATGTCTTTTCTTTGCAGAAGGTTAATTTAAGGTTAAATTAAGTTGTAAACGGTATTATAAGTATTGGAGTAATTACATCAATAGCTCGGAACTATAATAGGAAGGGCCACACTCCTATTCGGGCTGGACTTGCATTGATTTTTTGCACATGGATCCATGTCCCCCTCAAGAGGTCACTAAATATATGAAATGCTGAAAGGAAGGGAACAAACATGATTACTTAGAACATAAGACTTCCAACGAGGAGTCCCTTTTCAATTAAGATGAATTCCAATAAAATAAAACCGGATGCTAATGGACTAAATCCGACCCGCCACTGTCTCCTAGCCAGTAAAACTGTTATAAAGCAGTACACAGGCACAGCAGTAAAGAGTAAAGACTAAAGACACAAGCGTGGTAACTTGTACTTGAAGAACACTTCATTCTTTTTAGTCCTTTGGAATGGACCACTCCACGACTCACGTTAAGAGAATGTGCAGATTGGCAGCTTTTTAACTAGGGTTCTGCAAGCTTTTCTTTAATATCTCTCTCTCTCTCCATTGATACACTGTTATCTGTTAAATTGTCCCTTTTTATTCACACATACATGTCGAACATATACGCAAAAGATGTTAGAAAAGTTTTAAAATTAAAATCTTGATGATTTTGTTTACTATCAAAAATGCCTTGAAAAAGTTTAGTCTCATATTTAAGAGAGAAAAGTTTTTCAAGAGGTTTAAATAGAGAGTTTGTTATTTATTCTTTAATTTGGTAAGCTTTGAGTCTTTAGGTGGTTTGTGAATGTTGTTGTTTGTGCACACACACGCGTGTGTGCGCAAGGGCGCTTGAAGTGTAATATGGCGTTTTGAGGTGCATATGAGACGCAAATGTCTGTTTTGATTTTTTAATTTTGAGATATTTGATCGTTTGAAAGGTTTTAATAGCATTTATATTGAGTTTATGGCGCTTTGTGACTGTTGGACGGTTTTGAAGGCCTTTGATTGACAGTCAAAGGTGAGTGACCATTCAAAAACTTTTTCATCCTATTTTCAAATCGTCAAGATTATGACCATTAATCTCATTTATCTCAAAACGTTTTGGCCTGGCTAGTCTATAAATCTCTTCATTTTCCGTCTTTTGGATCATCAAAATGTTTGACTCTCCAGTTTTTCGCTTTTTTTTCTTCGCGGTTTGACTTACAGAGTTTATGTGTGAGAGAGGTTATTTATTCTTGCGAAACAGTGACTCTCTTGAGGTTCAAGTTTAGTTGTATTATGAAAACTCAATCGTAACAAAACCTTTTTTCGCATCTTCGAAATTACTGGAGTGAGGCGATTGAAGTTCTAAAAATAGTTATCTTAAGAACGTGCATCTAGGCTTGAGATCTAAATTCATTTTATCACAAGGTTGGAATAATAGAAGAGTAAAAGACTGACCCCATAGACGATGACCCTTTTAGTAGAAGGAAAATGGGGTACCATTAGTTCATTTGAAAAATAGAAGATGCAACCAAAATTTGCATAGAAAAAATGGGTGTACACAAGTTCCCCCTAAGGTATAGGTGTCCTTGTTTGTATCCAAAAGGTGACTAGCTCACTCACTCTCTTTAAAATCTTTTTCTTTTTTGTTACTACCACCTCAAGTAACAATTTCACCACGGTTCTTTTACTCGATTTTTTACTTCGGGTTTTCAACCGTCCGTAATCCCACGGCCTTATTTAAGTCATAATTTTGGTCTCCCCAACAAGAAAAAAGTATAGTTCACAGATCTCTCTCTCTCTCTCTCTCTCTCTCTCTCTCTCTCTCTCTCTCTCTCTCTCCAGTGATCAGTACTCCACTCTCACCCGACTCTATTCTCCTTCCGGCAATGGATCACCGGATTATCCCATCAGCAACCGATTGCTGGCCTTACCTCCTAGGCAAGGTACCACCAATCCCTATGCCTTCTCACACTCAGTCACCATTTCACAGAAAGAACTTGCACCAACATGATGTTTTTAGCTTCTTCACACTAACTTGGGTTCTATGCTTTGCAGAGTATGGAGGAATCGAGGCAATCTCTGTTTTACACGACGCTAGAGCTTGAGTACACGCGCATTGCTGCGAAGGAGGAGAGAGAGAGGCACGAGCAGCACGCGAAGGAATTGCTACAACTTGTCGAACAGGCCTACATGGAGAGAGACGAGGCCAACGAGAAATTCCAGAAGCTTCTAGAGAAGCTGCTCCTCCAGAGCACCACCACCGGAACGACGACGCCGGAGGAGACGCCGACGACCAACGTTCTGAAACGGGTCGACTCCACCACGTCCGACTACGACAGCATCTCCCGGGTCTCCTCCTCCCCCGTCCATTCCATCTTCGATTTCGACCTATCCGACGACCACCATCGGATTTCTCCGCCGGCGCCGCAGGCTCCGCCGGCGATAGCGACGACTGAACGGTACGAGGTATGGCCGGAAACCGACGCGAATCTGCCGGAAAAGGGGAAGCTGCTTCAGGCGGTAATGAACGCGGGGCCGCTGCTGCAGACGCTCCTCCTGGCGGGGCCGCTGCCGCAGTGGCGCCACCCACCTCCCCCGCTCGACTCCTTCCCGATCCCTCCAGTGGCCGTCTCGAGCTCTGGGGGGTCGGTGGTGACGGACGGATCGTCAGAGGGATTCTCCAGGAAGAGATCGCCGGAATCCTGCGACTCCGGCGACCGGAACACCTCCGGCAAGCACCAGAGGCTCCACTAGGTGGTGGTGGTATTTGCAGTGGTGGCCCACTCTCCGACTCTAGACCTCTTAGGCTTTCCTAACCCACTAGAGGGGCGAAAAATTACCAAAATGGACAGGGATGTTTGGTCAAAGATCTGGAAAGACCCTGCTTTGACTGGGAGTGGGAGAAAGAAACCGTGTCGTTGACCTGCTGACTCGTGAAATGACGATATTGGTCCTCTACATGCCGTTCTCTTTTCTGTAAAACGTGAGAGGAGAACGATACAGACTTATCCGAGACGAGACGGCATGAGTGAGACGAGAAGGGTGGCGGTTGTCCATTTTTCTAATTTTTCTTTTGTTTAATATGTATTTTTTTCCTAATTTAATTTTGATGAGGAAATTAGTAAACTGTTTGAGTTATATTATCCAATGTTGTTAAAATTGGTAACCGAAACGGTTTTTTAAGAAAAAAAAGATAAAATCAATCGAATCGAATCATTTTTTAATCGGGTCTTTGCAAAGATTTGTTTTAATTAATTTTATTTTATAGTAATTCAAAATTTTAAAACACATGTAAGTGAATCGATTCAGGGTATGACTACATGAAAATCGAGCGATTTTTTTGGAAATGGTTGAATCAGCCCTGTTTCATTTTGTAATTAAGGGTAGGGATGGCAGAGATCTCCACCTCCACCCTGTCTCAAAATTTTGCCCTTCATCCCCACACGAGTTTTGATTTTAACCTCTATGCCCTGCCTCCATCCTCGATTCAAACAGAGTAAGGCGGGGCAGGGCTCCATTTCTCCCCGATCCATTGTCATTCCTAAAGGTATTTTAGTTGTTTTACTAGTGGGGATCGGGGATGGGGCAGGGGAAAGCGTAAGTCCATCCCTGTATGGGTTTTGATTTTAACCTTCATTCTCGCCTCCATCCTGGTTTCATGTTTTCCATCCCCGATCTAAACGAGGCGAGGCGGGGTGGGGCTCCGTTTTCCCCAATCCATTGCCATCCCTAATTAAAAGGCCAATTTGATATGACCAATTCAGATCGATTTTGTTAACATTGATATTATCTCATATTACTCTGACTGCATTATATTAGGGCTGCGAAACAAGCTGAGTTGCTCGTGGTCCGACTCATGTTTGGCTCATAAAAAAAACTCATTCAAACCCGTAAAATAGGCTCGTCAAGCTGAATATGAACCATAGGTGCTCAGCTAGCTCAACTTGTATAAGGTCGAAATATATTTTACATGCATGTTTTTGTTATCTTATTTCTTCGTGATAGAAATAATGTATTTTATCTATAACAAGCCGATTCGAACTTAGATTGATCATGAGCTTGAACTCAGCTTGGCTCACCATGCTCAAACACTTCGAGCTCGGCTTGTAAAGCTCATTTACCAACCCTACATAATACATTATCCCACTTATATGTATGGCAGAGAGAGAGAGAGAGAGCAATTCACAATGCAAATTTCTACATTGTCCCACTTTATTTCTGGATAGGTGGTATCCCATGTGGTAAGCTGGGTCTTGTGTCAAACTGAAGGACCAGGATTGAATCTCTCTGCCACATGGGGGGGCTGTTGTTCTAGGGGTCCTAACCCGAGCTTGCTTTTCAAAAGAAAAATAATTGTTAAACCCAAAGAACCCTAAAGTCCGAGTGCTTATCATTGACATAAAATTTATTTTATATTATATAAAGGCTATAAGAAGTTTCTCTAAATTAGGTAAAGCAACTTTCACACCACTATGATTTCATAAAAAAAAAAATTTGTGAAAGGACGACATTAAGCACCAAGGTTTCATATGCTAAAAAACACGCAAAGATAAAGAAGACCATAAAATCATTGTTTGTATTAATCAATATACTATTTGTAATTTGTATAAATAACACAAAAAATGATTCAAAGTGTCAATCCTTCGTTTATTTTCTTTTTTTCATTTTTTTTTCTTTTTGAAAAGAATAACGTTTGTCTATATCATGAACATATATAAGATGATAAACATGCACATTACTTTTGTCACAACTAACCTTTGTTTGAGCCTACGTCTAACTTAGCTTAGGTCAACTTTGTTTACAAACCTTTTTTATACAACTCCATGGAGATGGCGAGCCAATTCCCTCGGCCTAACGGTCAGACCTTTGTGCGTGTGTATCTTTATTTTGGATAATCCAACGGGAAAAACTTCATCATTGACTGCACATTGGCTGGCCTTGGGTTCTCGAGGTCCTCCCTGCCCACCTTTGACCTTGCAGCAAGGGCCGCTACCTGTGGGTTTCGAACTTGTAACGTCCCGTCAAAATGGTGATATTTTCAAGTCGCCCCTTGTGTTATGCGTATGTGTGTGCTCGACTAATGTACCAATTGTATAGCAGCTCGTCAAAAGGAAAAAGGAAAAAAGAAATGAAAACTGGTGTGTGTTTTAGGGTTTAGGGGTTAAGTGAAAAGATCACACAAAGCCGTCTCTAAGGGTGCCACCTCCCTGGATAGCGAACTCCCGAAGTCATCACCTGTCATTCAGAAACCAAGGATCGAAACTTACTGGTCGAGGGGTGTCCTCATACCTTTATCCTAACAAGTGGGATATACTTTAGGAGGTGAGAGTATCCTAGAAGGTTTTTACCAGTGCTAAACTGGGTTTGGACTCAGGCAGTTGTAAGAAAAAACAAACAAACAAAAAAGGTCACTTGAAATCTGTTTATTCAACAGTATTTAACTTTTTTGAAAGGCAAGCTGGGGGTTAGGCAGACCCCTACCAGTTATACAAGTATACCATTGGGATTCAAACTTGCAAACGTCCCAACACATGCACTAGCTGCTCCTACCAGACAATACTAGGGTATGTCATAAAAGTGCTGACCTTAAATGTATAATTAGCAGATCGGGTTTGAGCTATGATTTTTGTCTGGTATCCGAACATTTGGCTGACCTGAGTGTTATATGTCTATGACCACCCTACCTTCATAGTTAGGGATAGGCATCAACATAGGCCTATTTAGAGCTCGGTCCATCGGGTTTTAAGTGCTGATTAGCATTGCGATGGCCCGGCAATTTATTAATAAGCCGGGTTTTTATTGGGCTCGGATTTGAAGAGCAACCCATGACTCAGCCAAATGAGCCAATGTTCAGCAGGTCAGTTCAGCCCAACCCAAACCCATTTGTAGGTTATTTATAGAAAAAGTTCATAAATTTATTTTTACAATACCAAAAGCAATGAATTAAATAAAAGATTAATACACCCATCTAATTATCTTTTTATTTTTTATATAGTCAATGTAACTAATAAGGTAAATAACAATATTTATCATGTTACTATGCAACCAGCTACTAAAAAAATTAATTAGGTAGCTCAAGTCCATCAACCTGGCTCCGGCACCTTTTTTGAAATCATTTGATAAAAACCCACCTCCAGAATCAGATCTAAAAATGTTGATAGAGGCTTTAAATTGATTTTTGACATCACTATGAAATTTTTTAAAATACTCAAATACATCGGATTTGAGTCTAAGGAAATAAATTCATGTGTGCCTACTATAGTCATCAACAAATATAACATAATAAGATACACCTCCTTTAGACATAATTGGAGTGAGTCCCCATGCATCTGAATGGATTAACTCAAATTGTTCTTTAGATACAAAATGACTAGGTCCAAATGATAAGATTTAATTTTGTCAAGAATACAATCTTCACCAACTAATTCTTTTTTATTACAATTTTCAAGAAAGAGAAATAAATACAATTTTGACATACTAGGATGTCCTAATCTCTTATGTCATTTTCAATGTCTTTCTTTTCAACAAAATTACAAAAAGCTTGATTTGAAAGTTCTAAGTTCATGTAATAGAGATCTCATTTTCTATGGCCTCGCCCAATCGGCTTTTTGGACCGGTGATCCTGCACTAAGCAACCACTTGATGAGAAAGTGACTCTACATCCATGATCGGTGATTTAAGAAACGTATAGGAGATTTAGATTTAGTTTAGGTACTACTCTAATGTTTGGCACATAAAAAAATTTGTTATTTTTAGAAGAATCTTTTAATGTATCAAAACTTTGAATTTTTGAAGAGGTTCTATCGGCGGTTGAAATATAAGAATCATTGGGGTTAATTTGACATTTGGATAATACAGACTCATTAGAAGTCATATGAAAAGAGGCACAGAAATCAAGAATCCAAGAAGTCTTATCGAGGTCCATGCATGTAGCGACGGCCGCACCAGAGAGAGAAGAGGCACAAACCTTGAATAGTAGTTGAAGGACTTCCATGAGCTGAGAAAAAGACATTTTTGGAACCTTCGTCTACACCACCCTTTTCGCTAGACGAACTTTCGTCTATTTGATCTTTTCTTCTTCTCTTTAGGCAAAATGGCTTAATGCGACCCGACTCATAGCAAAAGTGGCATATTAATTTACCACCGTTCTTGTATTCATAGTCATTTGAGCTCCTTCCATAATCATTTAAACTTTTCCAAAATGAAGAGGTTTGTAAGCTCTTGTGTTATTTCTGGGCCTAGCCATGGCAACACTGATTCCTCATTTTTGGTAGAGGAGAGTTTCTTCAACTTGTTCTCTTCCAGAGTTAATTCTTCTAAAGTTTCGACTATGGTGGAAACACCTCCTCTATGACGAAAAGCCGGTTTGGTCCCTTCGAATTCGGATCTAAGCCCATTGACAAATTGGTAGAAATGTTTCGTTTTGATTTGATTTTTATGAAATTTTACGTCTTAAGGATAATGCCACTTAGGCTCTGAAAGAGTCAATTTATCCTAAAGTAGAGAAAAAGCATTATAGTATTCCCTAATGCTCATTTCTCCTTGGGTCATAGTTTTAACTTTATTTTGCACATTACATACAGGAGTTATGTCTTTTAGACTACATATCCTTGAGATACTTTCATGCATCACTAGCAAAATCAAATTTTGTCAAACTTGAGCACTTCTTGATGTCGACACTATTGATGAGTCATTCAATGATCTTGGAATGACCCATCCTCCACTCTTTTCACCTTTTTTCATATTCGCAAAGGCTTTAGACATTTATTCTCCTTGAAACACTACTTCTTTGTCATTTTCGATCTTGGTAAGCACAACCTTAGGTTCTCTTTGGTGCTATCAACCAAATCTCATAGACCCTTTTCCAATATTTTGTGTTTCACTATGGATGACCACATCATAATTTGTATCATTGAGACTCACGGGAATAGAGATGATAACTTCTCGTTCATCCTACATTTTACAAAGAAGAGAGAGAATGAAGATAGAATAAAAGCAAAGTACTCTTTGGACACCACAAGCTCACGATCACATGTTCACACGAACAAGATCTTCAATTGATGGCTTTGATACCATGTAATCAAACCAATAATAAATCAAAGAAATGTCACAAATGCTACAATGAGATATTAATACAATAGTGGTTACCTATGGACCAAGAGAATTCATATAATGAAAATACACATCAACAACTCACAAGGTAAAAAATAATATATCCTTTGTTAACAAATGCTTGGAAAGCATTAGAGAATAAAGGGGAAAGCATAAAAACCCCTACTTATAACCAAATGAGAGAGAGAGTGGGGGCAGCCCAACTAGTTATTGGGCTAGCCCCCAATGGTCATATTTATGACTGTTTGGAGCAGCCCAACAACTAGTTGGGGTTATCCCAATCAGTCACATGATATAAAAGGCATAAAAAAAAATAAAAAGCAAAATTACAAAGTCAGACCCTAGTGGGCTGACACCTATTAAAATAGAAAATGATTGAAATACCCAGGGGTATTACGGTTTACATACAACTAAATATATATAATATATATAGTCACTAGAATATGAGAACTGAAAATATGGGCATTTCCAACACATTTTTTGCAAATCCAACCATGTGGATGTGCTTGGCATGGTGAATGTGCTAGGAATCAACCATTGGATCATGCATTTTCGATGAAAATTGTGAATTTTGAATGCTTGAATATTTATGAAGATTGTGAGCCATTGATTTTAAAGCCTTAAAAAAAACTCGTTTATGCATCAAAATCGGATGATTCATGAGCGGGTTCTTATAAAACCAAGCATGTAGATTACATCCGTGTAGTTAGATTCAAGAGAAAAGAACAAAAAAAATCATGAAAATCATGGTTCACACATTAGTTCTCATATTCTAGCGATTATATATATATATATATATATATATATTAGGTACACAATCTTAACAAGTTGTTGGGTCATGTGTCACTAGTTGTGTAAAAGTCCCATTTTAGTGTTGCTGACTCATGTGTGTGTGTTTATGCACACATAAGAATTTAGTTTGACACGAAGAAATTTTAACTCACAAAGAAAGGCATACCAATAGAGACCGGAGTCACCATTTATTTGGTGATGAAAGTTCTAAAAAGATTTCAAACCAAGGTTGCCATACTAGGAAGCGACAATACGGGAAGCGAAATAGAGAAGCGATGCATTTTAAAATGTATAGGAAGCGGGAAGCGAGGAATAAAAAAACATCAATATAAGAATTTAATGGGAATCAAAATAGAATGCAAATAAAAACTAAAATAGAAGTGATTATTCTTAAATTTCATGATTTTTTAGTGTAAGTATTAAATTTTTAACAAAATCTAAAAATGATGACTGCCAATTTAAAGAAACCACATGGAAGTGAGTGAGAAGCATGGGAGAATTGAGATTCTCGTCAAGTTTCAGAAGTGAGGAGTATCGCACTTCTGAGAAGGGGGCTTCCCACTTATGTAAGAAGCTTCTGGTAACTCTGATTCAAGCAGATTTTAAGGAAAACTAGATAGTTATAAAATGTAAAGTATACAATGCTAAAACTTTGCTTTTTTCAATATTCTTATTACAAGAACATTAAAAAGAAGTGGGAAGTATCAATCACATAGAGAAAGCAAAATAAATCAATACAAAAAGTTTGTTCAAGTCCAAAAGAATTGTCATGATATTCTCTTGAGATTTTAATTTCCATAAAATTTTCATAATATAATTATCCAAATATACAAAAAATTTATAAGTTTCATTTTCCAATATACAAGAAAATACCATGTCATTTATTACATTGACATAAAAATTTATTTTCTTGTGCAGCTGACGATCAGGTCATGCAGGTAATTGGACATGGAGAAATAGTGACCTAGAGACTCATGACCAATATTAGAAACTAAACAGCAACTTACACATATTCTCTCAATGTTTAGCTTGGAGAGAGTTACCATTAGTTGTGACCTATGAAGTAGACTGATATCTAAATCTACAAAATCAATTTTAGAGGAATACAAAAGTTTGTTCCATACACACATAAGGCAATGACAAAAAAAGCTCTTTCCCATACTATATTTCCCATCCCACAAACATATGTATACAGTTTTCTTCTAGCTGGAAAAATGAGGGTAGAAACCACAATGGTGAATATGAATGGAAGATATTACCTTGTGGTCCAGAACGCAACCTGATAAATATGCAGGCCAGGTTTGGATCATGATTTTTGCCAGATACTCGACCTGAGCCAGTTTTTTGTCGAGTACCTGACCTGAGTATTTTATATGTATTTTCAATGAAAATAATTCTTTTGAATATGCAGGGCCGGGTATGGGATTCTATTTTCGTGACCCAATAGAACCTGAACCCAAACCAGATTAATACTTATTTGGGTGGGTCCGGATCAACCCTGATCCAACTAGTTGCCAGACCTGCTTGTTTCCATCCCAACACAAGGCTCCCAAACTGTTACAGGTCTAGCCCGTTGATTTTTGGGTTATGAAATTTTGCTACATTATGGGCCGTTGATTTTTGAAACCCTTTGAAAACGTAATTACTTGTCATAATCACATGATTCAAAACAAATTTTCTAATAAACAAACCATGTTTGATCTAAAAATAAATAAATCATTAGTTCCTTACCTTATAACCAATATTTAACCGTAACATATTTGAATTTGGATTCCGATTCAGATGATGAAAAGCTATACCAAACCAGTTTTTAACATGTAAATAGATTCAGATATCCATCAAATTTGGATATTTGTCAAATTCAGTATCACTTTTTTTATGATGACGAAGGAAAACCCTTACTGAGAACCAGGTCACTTAATGGGCTCACCTCCCTACCAGGTAAAACTCCAGATTGAGGACACGACCATCATTGCCACATTTTGCACCACTCTAATCTGAATGTCAAATTTTACCAGAAGCATGCAGTTCCCAAAAGTAAACTAGACTTCACATTAAGGGCTTGTCTGGTGGCAAGCTTTACAAGAACCAACCACATGAATCAACCATCCATGGACCTCACATATTCAACTGCACCAATCAAAGGCATACCCCCAACTGCACATAGCCACCAGGAGTTTTCTTATGCTACAAGTACTGGCTCCAGTGCAAGTCAATATCTCCCTTGAACTATGGAATCATATTTCCAATGCGGTGCAGAGCCATCTGAAAAAGGCTGAAACTGTTTGGCCAAAAATGTAGCATAAAGCTAAAGAATAAAAGTGAATTACTCTGGACATCTTTCAGAGCTGCTGCTTCTGTTCACATTGGTAAAATTGCAGAAGATATGAAGCTTTGTTCCGCACCTGCATGAAAATAATTACTTGTTTTTAAACATAAACTATAAACCACATGTATGCACAGAAAGCATAGGCAGTTTTTTGCCTCTGCACCTTTGATGCATAGGGCCTCCAGTCTGTGCTGGTAATGTGACAGGAACAATTGCGAAGAAATGAACCCCAGACGGTAAGAAGTACTGGCCTTTCTTCCAAAAGAGAATTAGACAAGAGCCAATTATCAGCCAGCACCAAGTACAAATAAATTTGGAAAAAGTTGCAAAGCTTATCCTTCATATTAATCGATGCAACCAATCTAAGAACCTCTTCTGCATCATCATCCTGTGAGTACACAAAGTTCTATAAAAGATTAAACCAAGATGGTGGTAATTTGGTAAAAGATATTCAGCAAAAGCGGAAAAAACTAGTATGCCAAATTTGCTTTTAGCATGAGAGAGAAAACTTTAAAAAAAATTAAAACAAAATTAACTGCAATAAATGTAGAAGGCTCTTTCTGCAAATTCAATCTGAAAATAAATAACCAAATCAACATTCAAGATGCATTAAACCACTGATACACTTGAGTACATGACACAAGTCTTTAAAGTAGCACGTTTTCCTTCATAACCAGATACATTCCAAATTGCATTAATCACCAATTCCAAATTCAGGTCATTCCTTTCATCACCTAATAGACAGTGTTAAGAATGGGCTTGGCCTTATCAATGCTCATCTTGGTTCAAATGTAGCAGGAAGCAAATGATCGGGACAGACCCAATTATCTTCCTCCCACACACACAACCCAGATGCACAGTGAAATTTTCTGTCTTTCACTGTGCATTGGAATTGCCCCGTTCTTAACATTTTACTACTTTAGTGTATGGGTCCTAAAGGAGAGGGGGCAGGAGCACCTTTTTGCCATAATTGATATGGACCCTGATCACAAGGCCATGAGCTGCAGGATGAGACACAAAGTTGTGTAATGAAATCAACAATATCTCAAAGAAATGCAACAAAGGATTCAATGAGATATCAATACAATAGCAGTCACTTATAGACCAAGGGAATTCACACAATGAAAATACACATCAACAACTCACAAGGTAAAAAATAATATATCCTTCATTAACAAATGCTTGGAAAGCATTAGAAAATACATGGAGAAAACCCCTATTTATAACCAAATAAGAGAGAGAGAGAGAGTGGGGGCAGCCCAACTAGCTGTTGAGCTAGCCCCCAACTGCCATATTTATGACTGTTGGGAGCAGCCCAACAGCTAGTTGGGGCTGTCCCAAATCAGTCACATGATATAAAAAGCATAAAAAAGAAAAAGAAAAAGAAAAAATACAAAGCCCCTAGTGGGCTGACCCCTATTACAATAGAAAATGATCAAAATACTCTTCATGGGTATTTCGATTTATATACAACTATATATATATATATATATATATATATATATATATATATATATATATATATATATATATATATATATATTAACACACACACACACATATATATATATATCTATATATATATATATACATAATCTTTAACACCCCCTTCAAACTCACGGTGCAACAACTGAGAGTTTGCTAAGGAAGAAGTGAAATCTAGGTGAGAGGAGCGCTTTAGTGAAGAAGTCTGTCAGTTGATACTCAGATGGTACATATAGCAACGTGATGGTCTTCTTTAGAAATTTTTCACGAACGTAACGGCAATCCATTTCAATGTGCTTGGACCTTTCATAGAATGTATGATTGATTGCTATCTATATTGTGGTCTTGTTGTCACAACACAGTCTTGAGGGTTCTGCAATGTGAATTCTCAAATCTTCTAACAATTATCTCAACCATATTAATTCAGAAGTAGTTGTTGTCATGACATAATACTTTGCTTCTGTGAAAGAAAAAGACACATTTTGTTGCTTTTTTCATCTCCACGAAATTAGAGAATTACCTATAAAAACACATGAATCGGTGGTTGAACGTCTATCATTCACATCTCCCCCCAATCAGAATCAGAATATGCAATAACTTCTAAGGAGGAGGAAGATTAAAGAAATAAACCATAATTTATAGAGTTTCTAATATATTTAATAATCTTCATTACAACACTCATATATTGTTGTTGGAGCATGCTGAAATTGGTTAACAAAATGAATGGCATGAGAAATATCAGGCTTAGTAATAGAAAAATAAGTTGAAACTTCAACCATTTGTCTATATGAAGTTGGGTCCTTCAGAGGTTCTCTATCATCTTTTTTTATCTTGCATTGATGACCTCTGGAGTATTTCTCATCAGAGAGCATGGATCACTTTATTATCTTGATAGCATACTTAGTCTGAAACAAAAAATAACCACGAGGTAAATATGCGACTTCAATACCTAAAAACTAATGGCTAACTCATGGTTATTTTGCCAAACTTGAGCACTTCTTGATGTCGACACTATTGATGAGTCATCCAATGATCTTGGAATGACCTATCCTCCACTCTTTCCACCTTTTTTCATATTCGCAAAGGCTTTAGACATTTATTCTCCTTGAAACACTAATTCCTTGTCATTTTCGATCTTGGTAAGCACAAGCTTAGGTTCTCTTTCGATGCTATCAACTAAACCCCATAGACCCTTTTCCAATATTTTGTTTTTCACTATGGATGACCACATCATAATTTGTATCATTGAGTCTCACGGGAATGGAGATGATAACTTCTCGTTCATCCTACATTTTACAAAGAAAAGATAGAAAGAGAGGAAGAGAGAGAGAGAGAGAGAATAAAAGCAAAGTACTCTTTGGACACCACGAGCTCACGATCACACGTCCACACGAACAAGATCTTCAATTGATGGCTTTGATACCATGTAATGAAACCAATAATAAATCAAAGAAATGTCACAAATGCTACAATGAGATATTAATACAATAGTGGTTACCTATGGACCAAGGGAATTCATACAATGAAAATACACATCAACAACTCACAAGGTAAAAAATAATATATCCTTTGTTAACAAATGCTTGGAAAGCATTAGAGAATACAAGGGGAAAGCATAAAAACCCCTATTTATAACCAAATGAGAGAGAGAGTGGGGGCAGCCCAACTAGTTGTTGGGCTAGCCCCCAATGGTCATATTTATGACTGTTTGGAGCAGCCCAACAACTAGTTGGGGCTGTCCCAATCAGTCACATGATATAAAAAGCATAAAAAAACAAAAACAAAAATAAAAAGGAAAAATACAAAGTCAAACCCTAGTGGGCTGACTCTATTAAAATAGAAAATGACTGAAATACCCAGGGGTATTTTGGTTTACATACAACTAAATATATATATATATATAT
This sequence comes from Nuphar pumila, assembly GCF_984573655.1. Classification (NCBI taxonomy): domain Eukaryota; kingdom Viridiplantae; phylum Streptophyta; class Magnoliopsida; order Nymphaeales; family Nymphaeaceae; genus Nuphar; species Nuphar pumila. The sequence continues at coordinate 7,291,243 of NC_143259.1, forward strand.
ATATATATAATATATATAGTCACTAGAATATGAGAACTGAAAATATGGGCATTTCCAACACTTTTTTTGCAAATCCAACCATGTGGATGTGCTTGGCATGGTGAATTTGCTAGGAATCAACCATTGGATCATGCATTTTCGATGAAAATGTGAATTTGAATGCTTGAATATTTATAAAGATTGTGAGCCATTGATTTTAAAGCCTTAAAAAAATCTCGTTTATGCATCAAAATTGGATGATTCAAGAGCGGGTTCTTATAAAACCAAGCATGTAGATCACATCCGTGTGGTTAGATTCAAGAGAAAAGAACAAAAAATTCATGAAAATCATGGTTCACACATTAGTTCTCATATTCTAGCAATTATATATATATATAGTAGGTACACAATCTTAACAAGTTGTTGGGTCATGTGTCACTAGTTATGTAAAAGTCCCATTTTAGTGTTGCAGAATCATGTGTGTGTGTTTATGCACACATAAGAATTTAGTTTGACACTGTTCTGAAGAAATTTTAACTCACAAAGAAAGGCATACCAATAGAGACCGGAGTCACCATTTATTTGGTGATGAAAGTTCTAAAAAGATTTCAAACCAAGGTTGCCAGACTAGGAAGCGACGATAGGGGAAGCAAAATAGAGAAGCGATGCATTTTAAAATGCATAGGAAGCGGGAAGCGAGGAATAAAAAAACATCAATATAAGAAATTAATGGGAATCAAAATAGAATGCAAATAAAAACTAAAATAAAAGTGATTATTCTTAAATTTCATGATTTATTAGTGTAAATATTAAATTTTTAACAAAATCTAAAAATGATGACTGCCAATTTAAAGAAAGCACATGGAAGTGAGTGAGAAGCATGGGAGAATTGAGATTCTCATCAAGTTTCGGAAGTGAGGAGTATCGCGCTTCCGGGAAGCGGGCTTCCCACTTATGTAAGAAGCTTCCGGTAACTCTGATTCAAACAGATTTTAAGGAAAACTAGATAGTTATAAAATGTAAAGTATACAATGCTAAAACTTTGCTTTTTTCAATATTCTTATTACAAGAACATTAAAAAGAAGTGGAAAGTATCAATCACATAGAGAAAGCAAAATAAATCAATACAAAAAGTTTGTTCAAGTCCAAAAGAATTGTCATGATATTCTCTTGAGATTTTAATTTCCATAAAATTTTCATAATATAATTATCCAAATATACAAAAAATTTATAAGTTTCATTTTCCAATATACAAGAAAATACCATGTCATTTATTACATTGACATAAAAATTTATATTCTTGTGCAGCTGACGATCAGGTCATGCAGGTAATTGGACATGGAGAAATAGTGACCTAGAGACTCATGACCAATATTAGAAACTAAACAGCAACTTACACATATTCTCTCAATGTTTAGCTTGGTGAGAGTTACCATTAGTTGTGACCTTTGAAGTAGACTGATATCTAAATCTACAAAAGCACTTTTAGAGGAATACAAAAGTTTGTTCCATACACACATAAGGCAATGACAAAAAAAGCTCTTTCCCATACTATATTTCCCATCCCACAAACATATGTATACAGTTTTCTTCTAGCTGGAAAAATGAGGGTAGAAACCACAATGATGAATATGAATGGAAGATATTACCTTGTGGTCCAAACAATTTATGAGGATCTGATATGCCACCTCACTTCGAAAGTGCTTGCTACGCATGTCAACCCCAGTTATACAATCCACAATTCGCAAGCAATTTAAATCCTTTCGAATGCTGCAGTGAACAAAGAGTTATTTTACAAAAAACACTCCATGAGAAACTGAAAGCACCATTTATCATTATTACCCAGTCCAGAGTTAAGGCCAAATCTAGCTTCCCACAATAATGGGATCACCCCATAACCAAAAACTGAAACAGAAATCTAACAATAAACAGTAAATCCATGAAAAGTGTGCCACGAACTTTAAAACAATGTCATAATCTTGGTATCGAGATCTTGCAATAAATTAAACAAAATTTTCTTTCTCGGGAAAATAACAAATTTAAATGTCTAAAAATGTAAAGAGTAATTCAAAATATTAAAAAGATGTTAACATCACAAAAGTGTGTGTATATATAATTTATTTATTCATTTAATGAGAGAGAAGGAGGGACTGGTTGCACAGATAGCCAAAGTTTCTCATGCATGCCTGCACAGACACAGATTGAGAAATCAAAGTATCAATTAATAGTTCAAAAACTGATACACTACCTGGCAGCAATAGATTTTGCTACGCCCTTGGAGCTGACTTTCCATTCATCATCAGTAAAGAAACTCATGGCTGATAGCAAGCATTCTTGCAGAAGCAACAAAATCCCTTGAAGTTGACGATCCAAGAAGAAACTAATAACTACACCAAGTAAGCTCTCCACCTCTGTAACTGAAAAGATTGAACGTGCAATACTGCAAATTTCAACAAATGAATGTCGCCCTTAACACCAGCACAAGGGTTTCTGAGCTCCATAATGAAATAAATGACTCCTTTGAAACTGCTATATAAAAGTATTGTGGTTAAGAAGCTATTAAGAATTTTGAATTCCAATTCTTAGCAAACCTTGATTGACAACAAGCAGCAATAAACTTGACCAAGAATCTGACATTACGGGGTGGCCCAACAAAAGCTGTATCTGAAATATTATTGATATGTTAACAACCAAACCTTCTACATATAAATATGCTACTGGTTCCAACATAATCAAGATGAGCAGGAAGACTTTAAAAATTTAGAGATCAGACATATAACTCCCAGACCGCTTTTTCACTTCTAGCAGTATGCAATCTAAATAACAGTGGGCAATGTGAGTTCAGTTGAGATCCATAAGATTTATTGTTTTAAGATGCAAAATAATACGAAAATGTTTAATATGCATAGCATAGCGTTACACTGTTACTGTAAATTTAAGTCAGTTTTAGCAGGTATTACTACTACAACAACAACAACAACAACAACTACGCCTTCATCCCAAAACAATTGGGGTCGGCGATATGAACCAAAAAAGAAAATCATTCTGGGTCTTCCACATGAATCCTTCTCCTTCAATCATTTTTATCCATTGCCATGTCCTCGGTGAGGTTCAAAGCATTCATATCCTTTCCTATCATCTCCATCCAAGTCTTCTTAGGCCTACCCCGACCTCTTTTAACTAACATATTTTTCCATTTCTCCATCCTTCTAACTGGAGCATCATTAGGCCTTCGCCGAATATGTCCAAACCACCGTAAACGATTCTCTGTCATCTTATTTTCAATGGATGCAACGCCTACCTTCTTACGTATCTCCTCGTTTCGAATCTTATCTTTTATTGTATTTTCACACATCCATCTAAGCATATGCATCTCAGCTACACTCATTTTTTGAATATGATGTCTCTTGGCAGCCCAACATTCTGTACCATATAGTAAAGCAGACCTAATTGTCATCCTATAAAACTTTTCCTTCAACCGCAATGGCATTCTACGATCGCACAACACTCCAGTTGCACTTTTCCATTTCATCCACCCAACCTTTATCCTATGATTTACATCTCCATCAATTTCTCCATACTTTTGAATGATAGATCCCAAATATTTGAAACAGTCATCCACCGATATTTATTGTTCACCAAGCTTCACTACACTCCCATCACTACTTCGTTGCTTACTAAACCGACATTCCATATATTTTGTCTTACTCTTACTCAACTTAAAACCTCTTGCTTCCAATGTATGTCTCCATAATTCTAACTTAGCATTAACCCCAGCTCTAGACTCATCAATCAAAACAATATCATCAGCAAACAACATACACCATGGCACATTTTCTTGAATTGATCTCGTAAGCTCATCCATCACTATAGCAAATAGGAAAGGGCTTAATGCAGATCCTTGATGTAACCCAACCATTATAGGAAAATTGGTTGTCACCCCCCTCCACAAGTGTGGACATCGTACATATCGTACTTAAGAGAAACACCTTTCTTCATCATTGTCCACCAGAGAACATCCCTAGGTACTCTATCGTATGCCTTCTCCAAATCAATAAAAACCATATGCAAATCTTTGTTCCTCTCTCTATATCTCTCAATAAGTTGTCTAAGAAGATGTATAGCTTCCATAGCAAGTATTACTGTAAATCAGAAAAAAACAGTTCAAAAAAGTGTTCGGAAAAAAATGGAAAGTAATGAAAACAAAAAAGTGCATAGAAAATGCATTCAGAACAATGAGTACTCTTAACCATTTTTCAAGCTAACATAAATAAATACTGGAAATTGCCATCAAAAAAATTTGTAAATCAGAAGAAACAGTTCATAAAAGTGTTCAGAAAAAAATGGAAAGTAATGAAAACAGAAAAGTGTATAGAAAATGCATTCAGAAGAACAAGTACTCAACCATTTTTCAAGCTAACATAAATAAATACTGGAAATTGCCATCAGAAAACTGTAACAAAGTGCACACGTGCCCATGAAAAGGCTACAATAAAAGTTGAAAATGATTTTTTAGTAAATGAAAAATTCTATGTCAAGCAGTCCATCAAGCTATGTCATATGGGTATGGGCGTGGGTGCAGGTACGGAGAGTACGACACGGCAATTCCAAAAAATGTGGATACAGGGACACGGCTATATATATATCACATGAATACAAAATAAATTGAATATAATATAAATATATTGTTAAATTGTAATTTATAAGACAATGTATTTTCTATATATATTTTATATATATAAAAGAAGATACATATACATATATATATTTCATATATGTATATGTATTCATCTACTTGTATATATAAAATATATATTTCTTTATTGTATTAGCTATAGGGGTATTTTAGTCATTTCTACATTTTACGCATATTCATGTTTTTTAATATGATTGTAATTCCTCCTTTTTATTTTTTTATTTTTTTATTTTTTTCATTTCTTATTTTTGTTTTTTTATATAATGTTTTTGTACACATTCAGTGGCTGACTGTGTACAGTGTACAACAGTCAGCCATTGACTGTGTACACAGTTTTAAAAATATAGACGTTGAGCTGATTCCCAACGTCTCTAATAAGAGCTGTTGGGAATAGCCCAACGTCTCTTAAGTTTGCTTATAAATAAGGGCTATGTGAGCCCATTGTATGTATGTATTAGAGTAAGGAGTTGTCTCCTTAAGGTAGAGCTTATAAACACTGTGCATTTATTGCACTTCTTTTGTGGTGTAGCTTATAAACACTGTGCATTTATTTTATGTATTGAGTATTTGAAGTATCAAGTTATTTGAAAACTTGATTGTTTGCAAGGATTTTTTACATGGTATCAGAGCAAGGTTGGAGAAAAAAAAAGGATCGTGTGGATTCTCACTTTTTCGGGTGCCTCAAAAAGTGTGCCCTCGATTTTTTTGGTGATTGAAGTGGATTCACTTGTTCATCCAATATTTTAGAAGACTCTTCTATCAAGAAAGATCTAAAAATCCTTTTGTGATACGTATTCTTTTTCATCATCTCTCCTCTCTAATGGGTGAAAAATACTCTCATTTTTCTCTCGGCTTCAAACTCAATGGATCCAACTATCACGTCTGGGCCGGAAACATGGAGGCTCATATTAAAGGAAAAGGGCTTTGGGGTTATGTTCAAGGCTCGATTCCCGAACCGGAGCCAAAGATAACCTTGATGGAAAAATGAGAAATAAAAATCCTTGAAGGCGAAGAAAGAGTCAAGGCTCTTGAAGACTACACCAAAAAGCATGAAGAATGGGAGATGAGGAATTTTAAAATCCTCTCATGGATTTTCTCATCCGTAGAAACAAGAATTAACGTCAATATTATCAAGTTTAAGAAGGCTTCTCAAGCGTGGGAGTACCTTGAGAAGATGTACACCTCTAGAGACCTGTCTCATAAATATTACCTCTAAAAGAGAGCTCTAACTCTTCGTCAAGGAGAGACGACTATAACGGAGTATTTTGCCGAACTATCTTCTATTTGGGATAAGCTTGCTATGCTCGAACCCAAGTGGAGTGGAGAAGCCATAGAGCTTCGTTATAAACAATTGGAAGAAGATAGATTTTTTAATTTTTTGAATAGGCTTAGGCCTGAATTCGAACAAATCCGATCTTCTCTTTTATCCACCTTCACTTCCCCCTCTCTTGAAGATGTAATTACTAAACTAAGTGAGGAAGAGACTTGTATGGGTATAAGCAAGAACAAACCAAGTGTTCTAGCTACACCTTCCTATAATGAAGAAAATGAAGGAGTTAATGTCATCTCAAGACCGGGGAGCAACTTAAGGACCTACAAGCCTCCTCACTTCAAGAATCAAAACTCAAGTGGTCAAGGAGGGAAGAAGGATTATAGCAAGCTTTTATGTCATTTTTGTAAGAAACCGAGGCATATCAAGCCTATTTGCCCAAAGTGGAAAAAGTTACTTGCCATGGCTACATTCCGACCTCAAAAGGAAGAGTGCTCATCATCTTCAAATGGAGCTCTTTCGTTGCAACAAATCATGGATGCATTTCAACCTTTTTTAAAAATGGCTATTTCCGAAGCCGCCATGTCAACCTCTTCTCCTCTCGGTAAGACCTCTTGGCTTTTAGATTCAGGTGCTTCTTTTCACATCACCCCAAGTTTTAGTTCTTTTTCTGAATACTCAAAAAATCCCTCTCCATCTTTTGTTTCAACTAGGGGTGGCAATCGTGTCGGGTTGGCGGGTCGACCCGACAGGTTGGCGGGTCAGCATACCTCAACCCGAACCCGACCCGTTTATTAAACGGGTCGGCTGTGGCAAACACGAACCCGACCTGTTTAATAAACGGGTAACTCGACACGACCCGCCAACCCATTTAATAAATGGGTTGGGTCGGGTAAACGGGTTCTCAGGTTCACGGGTCAGGTTGGCGGGTCGGGTTGGCGGGTTGGCAGATGGGTTGGCGGGTTGACCCACCCGCCTAACCCGTTTATTAAATGGGTCAGCCGGGTTGGCGGGTTGGCATACCCCCAACCCGAACCCGGCCTGTTTAATAAACGGGTTACGCGGGTCGACCCGTTTATTAAACGGGTTGGCTTAAGCCCAACCCGAACCCGCCTAAGAGGCGGGTTGGCGGGTCGTGTCAGGTTTTGCCACCCCTAGTTTCAACTGCGGATGGAACATCTCTTGAAGTAAAAGGAATAAGAAATTTCGAAAAACAAGGGTTCTTTATTCCAAAAATTAGATTTATACCCAAATTAAACTTAAATTTGCTTTCTGTTTCTCAACTCTCAGATCATGGGTGTGATATAAAGTTCTCATCTAACAAATGTTGGATACAGGATCGCCGGACTGGGAGATTGATTGGGGAAGGCTCTAGGAAGGGCGATTAACTTCAAATTCCAAAGAACCCGTTTTGTAATGTTGTCCAACAAAAGGATATTAATGTGTGGCACAAGAGACTTTGACATCCAAATATTGCAAAAAATTCTCATTTACCTTTTGTTAAAAGTCTATGTAAAAGTGATTTAACTTGTAATGACTGTATTCTTGGGAAAATGAAAAAATTGCCTTTTTGTGAAAGATCTATGTTTACAACAAGACCTTTTGAAATTATCCATTCGGATGTACGGGGACCGGCACCCATCCTATCAAAAGGAGGCTTTGCATATTATGTTATTTTTGTTGACGACTACACGAGATATTGTTGGATTTATTTTCTTAAACACAAATATGAAGTTTTCTTAATTTTTAAAACCTATCATATGATGATTAAAAATCAATTTAATGAGAATCTAAAAATTTTTAGAACTGACTCTGGTGGAGAATACCTTTCAAGTGAATTCAAAAATTATCTTGAAAGTCATGGTATTCTTCACCAAAGATCTTATCCCAAAACCCCTCAACAAAATGGATTAGCCGAAAGGAAGCATAGACATATAATAGAGACAACTCGAACATTACTTGCTTCTCAAAACATCCTAAAAGGTTTTTGGGCTGAAGCGGCTTTAGCATCTATCTATCTGATAAATCGGCTACCTTCTAAAAACTTGAACAATATCTCGCCTTTTGAAAAATTGTATACCAAAGAACTCGACTATAGTCGATTGAGAATTTTTGGTTGCAAATGTTTCGTTCTTACTGACAAGAATAACAAGTTTTCGCCAAAAGCCATTGCCCGTGCTTTTCTTGGATATTCTAAAACCCAAAAAGGGTTTCGTTGTTATGATATTGAGAATGACAAGCTATATGTTTCCAGAAATGCGAGTTTTCTGGAAAATGTTAATGGTTTTGAAAGGAGTGAACCCTTTGAAGAAAACATGGATTACTCCTTTTTATTTGAAATGTTAGCACATGATGATGATAGTGATGACGATTTCATTCATAATGACGTCAATGATAAAGAAGATGGCTCTTCCCATCCACCTATCTCCCAACATAGAAGTGAAGGAGTATTGAGAGATCCTATAACATATACCCATAGAGATAAAAACAGTTTTAGGAGTGCAATTGAAAATTTCAGTGAACTTAGTGATGAAAACCTACGAAGAACTGAGAGAAGTAGAAAGATGCCTTCTAGGTTTATTTCATATGATTCGTTTACTCCTAAACATAGAGCCTGCCTTAGCGCCATTCATTCCTATATAGAACTCAAAAACTTCGAAGAAGCCAAAAAGAATGATGAATGGCTGAAAGCAATGGAATGTGAGCTTTCAGCTCTCAACAGGGCAAAGACTTGGGAGTTCCAAGATCTTCCTAAGGATAAGAAAACAATAGGGTGTAGATGGGTATTTAAGGTAAAAACTAAAAGCGATGGATCTCTTGAGAGATATAAGGCTCGATTAGTTGCAAAGGGATATAGTCAAGAATACGGGATTGACTATGAAGAAACTTTTGCCCCTGTGGCCCGAATGGCCACTGCCCGATGTCTCATTACCGTTGCCTCAATTAACAAATGGAACATCTATCAAATGGATGTTAAAAACGTCTTCTTAAATGGTGATCTGAATGAAGAGGTATATATGGATGCTCCACCAAGAATGGAGACTCCCAAAGGAAAAGTGCTTCGTCTTCGAAAAGCACTTTATGGTTTAAAACAAGCCTCTAAGGCTTGGTATGATAGATTTAACTCCGTAATGTTAGAAAATGGTTTTTCTTCCCGTTTCACTGACACTGCCTTATTTGTTAGAAAAACCAATGCAGGGATTGTCATTCTGCTCTTATATGTGGAAGATATGCTTATAACCGGAAGTGATTCTAAAGGGGTTAAAAGCATAAAATCAATTTTGAATAATAGGTTTGAAATGTCTGATTTGGGATTTCTAACTTATTTTTTGGGTATTGAAGTAGCTTACTCTTATAGAGGGTATTTTTTATCTCAAACTAAGCTTGCCTCTGAGATTATTGACCGGTCAGGTATTATAGATGATAAGGTTTGTGAAACTCCTACTATAGTAAGAGCCAAAATGAAGATTGATGATGGTATTCCTCTCTTCGATCCCACCCCCTACGGACAGCTTGTGGGATCTTTGATGTATCTGAGTATTACTAGACCAGATATCTCTCATGCAGTTCATACTGCAAGTCAGTTCCAACATGCACCAACATCAGTTCACATGAGTGTCATCTTGTGGATTGTGAGATACATAAAAGGCACACTAAACAAGGGAGTATTCTTATCCTCTTCTTCTGAATTAAAATTAATTGCTTATACTAACTCTGACTGGGGAGGTGACTCAAATAACCGTCACTCCACCATTGGTTTTTGTATGTTTTTAGGAGACTCGCTGATTTCATGGAGATGTACGAAGCAGCAAAAAGTGTCTCTATCCTCAACAGAAGCTGAATATCGTGTCATGGCGACTACTACCATGGAAATTGTATGGATTCATCAGCTATTAGAAGACATGGGGATCTCAATAGAAGGGTCCACCAAGCTATGTTGTGATAACAAGAGTGCAATATACATTGCCAAAAATCATATTTTTCATGAGCGAACTAAACACATTGAGATGGACTGTCACTATATTCGAGAAGCGTATCTGAAAGGAGTTATAGATCTTCCATATGTAACTTCAGACTATCAGTTGGCAGATTTCTTCACCAAAGCTTTGTGTGCTCCGCGGTTCAATTTCCTCCTTGGTAAACTTTCGGTCATCTTGCCCTAAGTTTGAGGGGGGGGGGTTAAATTGTAATTTATAAGACAATGTATTTTCTATATATATTTTATATATATAAAAGAAGATACATATACATATATATATATATATATTTCATATATGTATATGTATTCATCTACTTGTATATATAAAATATATATTTCTTTATTGTATTAGTTGTAGGGGTATTTTAGTTATTTCAACATTTTACGCATATTCGTGTTTTTGAATATGATTGTAATTCCTCCTTTTTATTTTTTTTATTTTTGTAATTTTTTTCATTTCTTATTTTTGTTTTTTTTTATATAGTGTTTTTGTACACAGTACAGTCAGCCATTGACTGTGTACACAGTTTTAAAAATATAGACGTTGGGCTGATTCCCAACGTCTCTAATAAGAGCTGTTGGGAATAGCCCAACGTCTCTTAAGTTTGCTTATAAATAAGGGCTATGTGAGCCCATTGTATGTATGTATTAGAGTAAGGAGTTGTCTCCTTAAGGTAAAGCTTATAAACACTGTGCATTTATTGCACTTCTTTTGTGGTGTAAAGCTTATAAAGACTCTGCATTTATTTTGTGTATTGAATATTTGAAGTATCAAGTTATTTGAAAACTTGATTGTTTGCAAGGATTCTTCACATATATATGCTATATCTAAAATAGATATTATATACTGAAAATATAAATTATAAATTGAATACAAACTTGTATGTACGGAGGGTAAAATGGCGTGTCCAGGTGTCAACGTGTGTCGACACAGGGACACACGTGTCAACATGGGTACGGAGGGCAAAATGGTGTGTCCGTGTGACATAGCCATCAAGATATTGCTGAAAGAGGCAAATAAAAATTCAATAGTTATCATACAAAAGTTATCAAAAAAAGGTTCAAACAATGCCTTAAATAAGTAAAGGCTTGAAGATCCAACACATTTTTGACAAATTGTAGAAATGACATGAAAGCAAATTGGCAGAAAAAAGGGCAAACCAATGGCATCATTTTTCTGAGCATGGATAGAAAAAATCCAAAGATATCCATATATTGCAAGGGCATCTTTTAGCTTTGAATAGCTGGGGGTCCAATTAAGCCATGGATGATTAACCTGCAAAAGTCATAAAAATGCTAAAGATTCCACTGCATGACATACATATGTAGGAAAATATTGCATGCATATGTAGGAAATAGATTTGCAAGCAAACACTCGCATCCAAAAAAGGAGAAGGTTACCTCATTACCATATGAAAGAATTGAGCACCAAAAGTCGCAAGAAGCTGCCTGCAATTTTTCGTTTGAAGAGTACAACACTGACATCCAGAACAAACAAGAATAGGCATATATTTAGTAGAATAATTTATCTTCAACGGTACCAAAAAACAAAGAGATAACTTACACAATTGAAAGGTCCATGATGCTACAGAGTCTTCGACTGACCCAGTAGTTAGCACCAAATTTGTCAGCCAGTCATTTAGCAGCAGGCCTTCCAAAAAAAATTGATCTATACATCAAAAATAGCAAATCAAGAAAAATATTGGTGACATACTAACTCATGCATCTCTAGAAAACAGTGATACATGAGGATAAGTGAAGATCAAGACCATTGTAAGCAAATTTATTTAAATTCATCACAGGAATTATTGCACGACAAGGCTGAAAGTTCGAATATGATCGTGGGGCCTTTTCATGGTACATTTAACAGCCAAAAGGACAAACTGCATCAGCATGACAGGAGTAGCTATTCGTCATCATGCAAATATTTTTGATAGAGACGCAACTGGAATGACAAATGGGCTCCTTGAGTCTAGGAATGACCAAATGAGATTTAACAATATCTGATGCCCTCATTAACCACATAAATCCTTTTGCACAAAATTGGATCCAGCTAACTATTACCATATATGCAGAAATCATCACATGCAGCTTAAGCTTTTTAGTATGTCCCACTATAAAATGAGAAAACAACAGAAGCCAACCAACAACGGTATAGTATATACAATACATTGGGTTTATGACAGATTGTAGAGTAGATTGTAGAGCTAGCAGCACGCTTGACTGAAGAGTCAATAATGAGGTACAACAATATGAACCGAACCCATTGTCAATGAAAAAATCCTTACCTTCTTCCACACACAAGCTGAGCATGGGATCGACCTCATTGTCAATGAACCGTCGCAAAAGATCGCAACTCCCAATCGCAGGCGGGAGAGATGGAGGGAAAGCCTTCTGAAGACCACATTGACTAAAGTTTAGAACAAAGCTTATAATAAGAGAGCAAACCAAACCCATCATGACGATTAGTTCATTCATACACTCTATTCACTAGAATAATGCACAATTCGGGATCAGAATATGATAACAAGCTGAAACCTTCGTCTAAATCAGTATCTGGAAAACCAGAAAGGATCGCGAAGAACCTGATGGCCGAAAACCCGGAGTCCCCATGAGGGAATCTCATCTTCTGTAACTATTTCGTTCACCTGATGAATTTAAAAAAGAAACAACCCGTCACTACAAAAACAAGTTTTTCGGTTTCGGAAAAGAGGAAAAGACGATGCGCGTAGTCTTTTTACCTGCTTTTCGCACTCGTCGACGAACTTAGACAGCAAGGCCTCCTTGTTTTTCTCAGGGTAGTCGTCCTCCTCCGAGGACACGCGTTTACGGACGTTCGCCCGCTTAACCTCCTCTTTCGCGTTTCTGCTCTTTTCCGCATAGAAATCGCTGAGCAGATCGTCTAATCCGATGGTTATTTTGCTCCTGGAACAGAGAAAAAGAGAATTCGATAGATTGAGAACTTCATACATCACGGGAAATGGAGGAAATTAGAAGCCCTAAACAATTCCAAGATCCAGGGGGGCAATTTCATCACCGTTTCTTTGCGGAGCCGAGTTGGTTCAGAAGCAAATCTTCGGACTCAAAATCCAGAGGGGCGTCGACGTCCATCGCGAGTCGAGAGGGGAGGGAGAAAGGGGGGGGGGGGGGGGCGAGAAGACGGGGAACCAGAAACCCGAAATTGCGGTGCTCGAGTCGATCACGTAACCAGCAATCGATGTATTCAAATTCCCGGGCAATCCAGAGAGAGGGGGAGGGTTCGTTTTAACTTTTCATGAAGTTGTGATGCATAGAGGCCGCGCATCTGAGAGCAATGGCTGCAGTCCGCAGCATGATGCCATGTCCTTAAACGGGTTGGTCTCGGATGAATGAATCCCATGACCAATTCTTGCTAGATCGGAATCCGAATATGAAATGCAAACATTAGAACTGTGAGTCTGGATCCGGTTCTGAATCAAATTCGTTGAGACAAGGTTGACTCTGAATCCAAACTACATGGTAACACTGTACATAGGGGAGTCACGAGGCTGGGTTTGGTTCGAACCCAGGGGAGACCAAATGACATCTAATTTGAGATGCTGGTACCGGATTCAGACTTGGGTCCAATCGAACTCAACACAACGGAAACCGTATGTAACATCTCAAATTTTCAAAACAAAACTAAGATGAAAATTTATGAATTTTTTTTGTCTTTACAACGAAACTTAGAAAAGCTTTTAGCAACGCAAATGAATAATAATGAGTTGACGGTTTTAGAAAACACAAGGAGAGTCACAGGTAGGTGGTCATGCACTCATTAACCACCAATGTATTCAATTTATCAAAATAAGTTTTTTATTACAAACATCACTGATTATAAAAGCAGTATTCTATGAAACTGGTTTTATAAAGGAAGCGGTGCAATACTATCGAGAGAAATTCTGAAACTCGATGTCGCCTTACTCCGTACATCACAGGTTCAACACCTGTATTTTTCATTAAACGGGGTTAGAATCATTGTTGATTTGGTAAAAAAGCATTCAATCACATCAAGTATAAACTTATAGAAATGCATAGACCACTCAGGGTCATAGTTCGTAACAACGACACTCAAGTTTTCACGACTTAGCGTATATCGCGAAAGCCTCCTCAAGGCACATTTTGCTCAAGTCTCCAAGACTTTGCACATCTGTATCCCACGAATCCAAGTTATTGGTCCAATAGTATACTGATCTTGATACATTTTACAAGGTTATGCAGGACTTGTCAAAACAATGCATATTCATTCATACATCGATGAACCTAGAACTAATGTATTGTTTCAATATTAATCATTCACCCCCAAGTACACGGGAGAAGCTTGAATTTCAGCATCAATACGACATTCTAAGGGTTTATTATTCTATGTATTTTAGATATCCTAGAAGCCTGTTGACCCTATCCATGGTAGGACGGTAGAACTCATACTGGGATAACCCTACCAAAACATTTTGGATGCATCCTCTAATGCAGTAGCTAGGTTTAATCATCAGATCTTAAGGATAACCTGACCTCCAAACCTCTTCAATGACGGAAGATCCCTTGAACTATTTGGTTCATGATAAATACATGTCACTTGCGGCTGTACCATTACCGTCTTTTACGGTGAGCAATAGTCCTAAAGGAGTTCAGTGGTCTAACCATTACTTATGGGATATTCGAATGCCACTCGGGCAAACCAGTGCATTCTGCACTAAAAAAATATGTACGCCAACCCCAGTGATGGCGCTGTTGTTGTTGTTGTTGTTGTATCACTACTTGGAAAAGCAATATTCTATAAAACTGGTTTGATAATAGAAGCAGTGCAACACTGTTTGTAGAAACCCTCGAACTCGATGCTACCTTACTCCACATATCGCATCGCAGGTTCAACACTTGTATTCCCCATTAAACGGGATCAAAACCATTGCTGATTGGTAAAAAAGCATTCAATCACATCAAGTATAAACTTATGGAAATGCACAAACCACTAAGGGTCATAGTTCACAACAACGACGCTCAAGTCTCCATGATTTAGCGTATATCAAGAAAGCCTACTCAGGGTCACAAGTTGAACATTTCGCTCCGGTCTCCAAGACTTGGCATATATCACGCAAGCCTCTTTTGGGCTTCAATTTGAACATCGAGCTTAAGTCTCCAAGACTTCGCACATCTATATCCCATGAATCTAGGCGCGAGCTGTAACGCCCCGAAAATTTTAACCCAAATTTAGGTGATTTTTTTTTCAGCGGAAAGAAGATCCAATATAGAGTTAAGCATTTCAGAACATTACATTTGAGAGAAAACTCAACACAGGTATTTCATTTCATTATGATATGAACATTTAAATTGCCATAAACCCAAGGAATCACTAGAATAGTAAATCAACAATCTCGATTCAATGTCTCATCTCACAACCGCTTATAAGTCTACTCGTTTACCTGAAAATGATAAAAATTATATGAATTAGACTACTATGTCTTAGTAGGAAAACTGTAACTTTTAATGCAGGTATGTCATGAATCTAGCATGTGATGTGGGTGCCAGAGGTAATTCTCAATATATGTCTAAACAAGTAAGCAGTTTATGCAACAGAAGTCAACATTCATATACATGAGTATGTGAGCAGTTATACAACAACCATAACTAAGCAGGTAAAGCATAGTGTATAGCATTAATAAGCAAGAGAGGTATGGTATGCAACATTTATAATAATAACAGAGTGTAACATTAATAAGTGAGATGTGTATTGCAACAATCATAACATTAACATGTACAACTCTCAGATAATGGTTCAACTACCTCGTATCTATATATTTCATAATTTTATATCATCTCAAGCTTAGAATATAAAGCATGTTAAGGAACATAAACACATATCTCCAGTATTTTCACTCACTGTGATACCTAATTGTTCTAAAATTGTGTTTAAATTATCTTACCCCATGGGTACACACATGCACAGGTGACCATCTCAGAAGAGAACATTCGGGGGTATATTATTTCAGGTATTTTATTAACGCGAACATTCTAACGGAAACTGAATCTCCAAGGAAGCGACCAATAGTCGAGAGAATCTCCCAGGGCTCAACTCAAAACAAGATGCATCCCTAACTTTTGCAGAAGACATGGAACTACCACCTAAAACACACATAGGTAGTCCTGGTCCCTAACTCTGAGGACCACTACAGTGAACTCTCATTATTCAAGCTTCAAACTACATAGAGTGATAATTTTCACCAAACTACCAAGATCCCATCAAGAGAAAAGCACACCCAATAACTCAACTGCCCAACAATAGAACATTAGGTTTACAAAGCAAGGGAAAACTCATAAAAAGATGCACATAATCCACATTCGTACTCAGTGTCTGCCGAAATCATACTAACACCCTCTAAACAGAAATTTCAAATACTAAAATCAACTAAGACACATACACAGATTTTATCATTCATTGTTGGCACAGTTCAAACTGAAACACATGACAGCAAGATCAAAGTAACACTCGAAACCCCTTCATGACCGTATGCAAATCCCCTCTATAAAACAAAAATCCAAAACCCCCAAATCGTAGATTTGGGCTTTTCGGACTAGGGTTGATATAAACCCCCAAATCGATTGTTATCCATACTGTAACCCCAAAATAGGAAACCCCCAAACTCTATCGTCTCCCCTACAAGAAATCCCAACCCACAACATTGGGTTTCTGTCAAGAAAGAATGTAATTAAGAACGTATTAAAAGGCTCGGCAGGTGAAAGGAATCAGGTTCCCCCTTGACCGACCCAACCACAGACTAATTCAATCCATAGCCATCAAGAAAAGTCAAAATCCTACCTCTCTTGGCGAAAGAACGGTTGTTGGCGACTGGAGAAGGTGACTGCAGGTGGTCGGCGTCGATGGATGACCAACAACGATGAAAGGGGTGCTCTGACAATGTGAGAGGAAAGAGCCGAGGGGGAGACAAGAGAAGTGAGATATGAGAGGTGAGACTCTCCCCACGAATCCCCCTTTTAACGACTTTGAAACCCATTCCCCTTCCCTCCAAGAACTGCGACAGCAAGATCTTGTTGCAACCCTCCCCCTTCTCGAGTTCTTGGTTTACATTTTCACAAGAATCGTGCCCTAAGCACGATCCTTACATGCAATGCTTTATTAATATCGAGCCGGGTCCGGGTCCCGCGACCCACGGTGCCACTGTATCGGATCCACTCTAACGTGGATCTGGGTCAGTAATAAGTTATGGATCCACTCTAATGTGGATCTGAGTTGGCAGCCATTTGACAGATCCATAAATTGATCTGGGTCGAAAAAAATGGATTGATGGACCCATAGTATGCTTTATTTGGGTCTACCTGCAGTTACCTAATACTTTTTAATTATATTCTTTTGGATCCGGGTAACGGATCTCAGACCCAAAATGCATAAAATTACTCAAAACTTTGGGTTATTACACGAGCTCCTCGAGCTTAGTTTAGTCGTGCGGACACAACAGAGGTCTTTGCCCTATCGGTTTAATAGTATACCGATCTTGACACCTTTCACAAGGTTATGCAGGACTTGTCAAAATAATGCACATTCATTCATACATTGTTGAACCTTGAACTAATGCATTGTTTCGATATTAACTATTCACCCCCTGGTACACGGGAGAAGCTTAAACTTCGACATCAACGCAACGTTCTAGGGGTTTATTATTCTATGTATTTTAGATACCCTAGAGGCCAGTTGACCTTGTCCATGGTAGGGCGGTAGAACTCATACCGAGATAACCCTATCAGGCCATTTCGGATGCATCCTCTAATGCAGTAGTTGGGTTTAATCCTCAGATCTTAAGGATAACCCAACCTTCAAACTTCCTGGGTGACGGGAGGTCCCTTGAACTCTTTGGTTCATGAAAAATGCATGTCACTCGTGGTTGTACAATCATCGTCTTCCACGGTGAGCAATAGTCCTGAAGGGGTTCGGCGGTCTAACCATTACTTATGGGATATTTGAATGCCACTTGGGCAAACCAGTGCATTTCGCACTAAAGAAATATGTACGCCAACCCCATTCAGTATTCTGTAGCACGATTTAACCGTGTGGTGCATAAACTATCATTAAGTTTTATTCATATGCATGCCTGACTCTGCTCTTGGCATCTATAACCATCACGAGCACTTCATCTCTTTCGGGTGAACAATGAACTCCGACACTCCGACCCTTACGAGTCTAGTTATACAACAATATTTCACATGAGCATGCATATGACACGATCACTTCGGATCGACTGCTCAATGCATATAGCCACAATGAGCACTTGGCCTACTCAAGGCACAACAACTACTCTGGCGCACCGGCCCTTACGAGTAGAGTGCCCTTACCGACGAAGGTGGAACAAGTCATTCTGGCAGGATTCCGAAAACAGGGCATCATTGTACCATTTAGGCAAGTCTTCTGCCAAACATTTCGGCAGCACTTTCTCTGCTTGATGGAGGAAGCGTGACAACCCTTTCTACCCAAAGAAACTATTTGTTAGAATTTGAGCATGACCTCCTTTCTTTGATGGAGTATGTGATACGTTCTTTCTAAGCTTGGTTGAGCTTCTTTTAAAAATTTTGGCAGTACTCTCTCTTTGATGGAGAAATCGTACATTCTTTAAAGCTCTATGAGCATCTTTTTAGAAAATTTGGCAGCACCTCCTCTCTTTGATGAAGGAAACACTATGCGTAACTCGTAAAATAGATGCACACCATTGTGCGTACTCCACATCCATCGAGGTTCGTTAGAACCTTAGGCCTTAGCTGAACCATTCGCAAGTGACTTAAGTTTTTAAGAAAAAACAATTTTATGCAAGAGCGAAGCCTTTTCAATAAGGGTTTTTTTTATCAATCAAAATCTTGATCGAGGAGCGACATATAGAATCATATTTGGTGATAATAGTTGATCTTCATTTGAACGCTCATTTATACGCAACTATATGTAATATAAGCAGGAGCCTGTGGTATATAGTGCGGTGGCCTAAATGAAAGCATATTTAATGTTCGGCGAGAAAAACCGAACTAAATAACTTACAGAAAGCAAATACATATATATTTGCAGAAAGCAGGAGCCTTGACATCGTTCGACTTGACGACAAATTTAAATTCATAAAGTAAATTATAAAAAGCAGGAGTCTTGGCATCGTTCGATGTGACGCAAATTTTAAATGCATAAAGTAAATTGTAGAAAACAAGAATCTTGACATCGTTAGACAAGACAACAATCTTAAAAGCATCAACAAATACACACACACACACATATATATAATATACAGAAAGAAGGAGCTTTGATATCGTTCAACGCGATGACAATCTTAAATGTATAAGCAAATACATATATATGCGGGAACCAATATCCAAAGATAGTTGGAAGGGTATACGCATGAACACCGAAGTATCCTAGAGGGCGTGAACTAAGGACTAGGGCTAGATACCATTTTTAAGAACACATATATTGCATATTCAACATAAATATCCAACAATAGTCGCAAGGCACATGCATGAACACCGAAGTGTCTTAGGCGTAAACCAATGACTAGGGTCAGATACCCTTTTTAGGAACGTATACAACATATACCACACCACAACAGTTAGCAAACACTTGATAGAGAGAGATCGTCAAACAAACTTATAATCCAACCAGTGAAAATGTCTTTGATTGTGCTTAGCCTGTTTCGAACATAGTTTCGGCTAAACTGGGTTTAAACCTTCTTTAGAGAGGCTACACTAAGTCAAATGAGTTTGGCCTAGTTAAGAAAAAGGAAGAGCAGGTCCAGCTACTAAAACTCAGTGGTTTGGACCAAACTGGGTTCAATCCAAATCAACTGGGTTAGGTGGATTCAAACTTAACTCAACTAGGCTAGGTCTAGGTTAGGTGGGTCAGACCTAGGCTATGACCAAAAGAGGTTGACTTAATCAAGCTTGACTAAACCTAGTTGGGCTCAAGCTAGGTCAGGATTAAGTCAAGCAAGCTAGGCTAGGTAGGAGAGGTTTTAGAGAGAGAAGCAAGTAGAGAAAGAGGGGGGGGGTCGAATTTTCAAAAGGAGGAGGGGGGTCCTATTTATGGGCTAAGGAAGCAACTTCTAATGGATAAGCCTTATTCTTTTTAAAAAGATAAGGCTTGCCCATTTACCTTTTTGCCCCTTCCTTTTCACATAAGGTTAGGATGTTCTTTTTGGTGTGGGGCCTACTTAAAAATTTTATGAGATATTTTCTGGGCCCCACAAGATATTTTCTGAGAAATATTTACGTGAGGCCCGCAAATATTTTTTGGGGTCCTATAATTTTTTTTTTGATTTCATCAATTTTTTCTCAAAAAATTTTGAGTACGACATTCTCTTCGTATTGACGAAACTAAGAAAGTTAGCTTGTATAAATTTCTTAATTTTATTTAGGAAGGAAGTTATGGCTCCCTGACTATTTAAGCATATATTTGCGAGGATACGTACATCATAAGCATAATTGATTCATTGAAATCTATTCATTTCACATTTCGGGTTTATATATTATTTTCACATAAAAATGTCTCATGAATTTATTCAGAATTTGTACTTAAAAATTATGGGTCTTACATCATACCCAGATCCTATAAGAATTACATGAACCAGACCCAGACCATGGTCATTAAAATAAAATTTTTTTTTACATGAAAATTTGTGAATCTTAGTTAAAACTCGGCGTGGGCCCAAGTCTGTTATGAAATTTCACAAACCATACCCCGCTCCTTATATTAATCTGACCCTTTGAGTCTAACCTGGATTCTAATCGAAACCACTTATGTATCACCAAAGGGTCCAAACCCAACCCTATAGGGTTCAATATGCATCTGTTGCACGTCAAACCTGACCCATTGATGCTCCTAACTGTAAATGAAAAAATCAGATAAAACAAGCTACTTACATTTATAAAAAATGCAATCTGATCGAATTCTAATCTGGATCTGAACCAGATCAAACTAAAAGTACTGATCAGAATCCGGAAGTAATCCTATTTAATGGATCTGAAATCCAAATGCACACGATTCGGATCCAAAAATATCATGTTGGACTGGACTGGATTGGATCGCCACACATTCGATCCGTTTGCACCATTCTGTACACTTGGCAGCATGCAATGATAGAAGCGTGACCCTTGAGTTTTATGAGGTTCTCGAACTTTTTGGTTAATTTAAAGCGCGAGAAAAAAGGAAAGCATGTCAAGTCTACAACGGTGCCTAAAGAGCTGGCGGCTGCCGTTCTACCGTTCATCTGGAGATGAACAGTAAAGAAGAAGTCCGAGTGAGATCGACTTGTCCAGCTATGAAACCCACTTTCTCGTACTCGTTCGTTCTAATTCGGCCAATCCACTGAGAGAGAGAGAGGGAGAGGGTTGAATCTTGCGGGGGTTATCGAGATGACGAATAGCTCGTTCAAGACGGAGCATCCATTGGGTTGGTTCTCTTGTTGTGTTGTTGTTTCCTCTTTCTTTGGTTGGAGAAATTTAGGGTTCCGGTTGCTGCATAATTGTGTGATCCATCGCCTTCTTCTTTTGATATCTTCTGCTTTCGATTTGGTTACTGGATTGATCTTTGTTTCAAAGGATTATCGGAGTTTGGAGTTTCGATTGCGTTAGGCACTGGATTAGGGTTCAGGTGGTTTTCTTTCTATTTTCAAACAGTAGTAGTTTTTCTTTTTCTTCTTCCTGTTCTTCTTCTTCGTTTTGAATTACTTAGGGTAACTCGTGCTTCTTTCGTCGTTTCAAAGCAGAAAGTCTCCGAAATATGCATCTCTTGATCGATATGTTGTGTAATAGTGAGCAATTTCAGCCAATTGGGATGTGAAATCCTACAAGGGAATTTTATTTTCTTCACAGTTAATTGTTGTAACACTACGATTTGTAATACCACTAGAAATCATGTAAATGCGATTAAATGAATGACCATCATTTCCTCTGGCGATTTACTTGGATTAAGTCGTTCAGTCATTGGTCTATGGAACAATTGGGGTTGTTGGAGTTTGGTTGCTTTTTGGTGGTTGGTTAAATGTTAGATTAAATGATCGTTTAATATATGTCATATATCAGCTAGCATGTATGTACTTTTTTTATTTGTGTATTTGGTTGCATGATCTTTTCCTTTATTTATTTCTATAACTTTCCATCAAAAACAATAATTCCAATCTTTGACTATGAGAATTTGAGTTTTCTTGCTGGTCAGTGGTCACTGGCTGAATTCGTATGTTAGATGTGATAAAAGGTCTTGATGCCTCTTTACTGTGTTCTTTCATGTTAATTTTTTTTTGTGTGTGTATAAGCACGTGCACATGTGCATCCAGCATGCTTACATGTGTGTGTTTTAAATAATTAACTTTACCATTAGGAAACCCAAAAAAAACAAAGAAAAGAACATCATATATATTATCTGCTATTGCTCTGAGGTTTAGTTGGTTTATCCACAGGGTGAATTCCATTTTATCAAGCTTCCAGTTAGAATTAACCCATGCCTATGTAGTCAAAATCAAGGTTGTAAGTATCGTATTGTTACCCACATCGGTCAGGCCCAAAGTAACACCATATAGTATCATATAGTAAAATATCGTAAATTTTTGATAAAAAAATTCTAAAAAACAAAAAAAAATTAGCAATTTTTTTAAAAAAATCATCACATGAAACAATGATGAATTGCACAAACTACAACCATAAAATCACATATGAAGCATTTATGTCTCTATGAGCTGCGTAAGACATCATCAAACATCAACTACCTCACAAGAACAATGCAAAATATTAAATATCTTGCAATTAAGAACATGCCACAAGACTCATACTTTCATATTACATAAATAAAAATATTATGGCAATAGTTGCAATCGATTTTCAATCGGTTTTCACTCATTACTTGAGTGCCTCATTGTCATGCCAAATCATCTTATGTCATCTTTGTTGGAGGAGTGTGGAGCCTGATTTATACCTTGATATGAATCTTTAATTTTCACGGATCCAACTTCTTTGGGTGAAAAAATAGTGGAAATGCACTTTTTTTTACCTTAACCCACTTCTTTGGGTGTAATGGTCTCTAGACAAATGGAGAAGTCAGCCCTAAAAAAAAGGTATTTAAAACTCAAAATGAAAAAAAACTTTCAGTCTTTTTAAAGTGTGTTGAAGGTTCGGCACAATACAGGGGTATATCATATGATACACCCGATATGGGTACGATACACACTCGTATCATGATATGAGTGTGTATCGTATCGCAAAACCCAAAAATAACGTATGTATCGTACGATACTTACATCACTGGTCAAAATTAGTCACTAGGTGCCTAGTCACCCTAATCATCGGGTCAGCACCTAGTCCTGGGCCCTTAGGTGCCTTGGACTTAAAAGAGCCCCCAATTAGTCTTACTAGTCCTCGCCTAGGCCCAAACTTGTCATATATATATATATATATATGTGTGTGTGTGTGTGTGTGTGGAGATTCTATTAAGTCTTATACGAATATATATTATTGTAAATTCTGTATTTTCTTAATTTTTTTGGGTTCGGAGTCTTCTGACTAGGCCGACTAGTCCTGCCTAGGTCCCGACTAGGCCTTTTAGACATCTGCTGCCTAGGCGCTAACTAGGATTTTCATGTCTCTAAGTAGTCACTTTTCATGTTTGATCACCTACAATGAATGTTGGCTTCTATTGGTTCTGAATAATGTTTATTGTGATTGTTTTTCTGTCATGTAGAAAGGAGACGGATGGAAGCAGCACGCATAAGGGAGAAATACCCAGATAGAATACCAGTGAGTAATAACTTTTACCTTTTCTATGTTAACCAATTAACTGTTTGACAAGATTTTCCAGTTATGGTTAGCTTGTTGTATATTTTAGGTCATCGTGGAGAAGGCTGAGAAAACTGACATTCCAGACATTGATAAGAAAAAGTTAGTTTCTTTCCTAAATCATTTTGTTTATTTAGTCATTGTAAATGCAATATTCATCTTTATTACTTTATTCTTTGTGATAATGTACTTGCTTGAAATTCTTCATTCCTGTTGGCAACATTGAAATGAGAGAACTTTAACATTTGTTATTAGAAAAATCTAAAGTATTTGGTCCTGGTGCAAATTTAATCCATGCTTCATGAAGATTATCACACAGGAGTTTATTCTTTTGCTATCGAGCCAGAGTGCTTGTTGTACAGTGACTAGCAAAATTTTGTTAATTAGGATAGAATGCCACTTAGTAAACATACATATGCAAAAATGGATATGGTAGAATTCTTCATATTTGCTCATCTTTTCCTCTGTTGGCTTATATGGTTTAGTTAGCATGTGCTGATCATGTGGAAACTGCTTTAGATTATTTTTCATTTGTTTCTTGATGGCCTAACTTTAGAGTTCCGAAGGTTAAAGAGATGTTGGTTCATAATTGATGCTGATGTAGTGGAGACCTATGTTACTTGGATATGGATGCAAGAGTGAGACAGAGCAGATATGCTTGGTATGATACATAATTTTAAAAAATTAGGACACAGCGACACGACCATACACACATAGATGTATGGATGTGTGAGGTGCTGTGCTGTGTCCATGAACTGTCTGAGTGTCATGTCATGTCAACATGGAATTCACATGCTAAATGAAGTCTCTGTGTGACATAGATGGAGACTTTAATGAGCCAGAGATGCATATTAAGGGCTCGTTTGTTTCATTCTCATGGAAGAGAAAGGCCTTTCATAGGTATGGGCACATATTTCTAAAAAATCCTGCCAGCTCAGCCTTTCCATGAGAATGCTTTCATCGGGGGGAGGTATGAAAGGATTTGCACATGAAAAGTGGTAGGTGGTGGGAAAAATTGGGGCCGGCTTATGCCAGCATGGCACTTTCCTACCATGATGATTTGATGTTTGTTTCACTCATGATAGGAAAGGAAGGGAAAGAGTTGCCCTATCAGCATTTTCCCTTGAAAATTGCATGAAACAAACATACCCCAAGTTACTATTGTACTTGAAGACATTGGATGAAATCTTATTGGCTACATTGCCCATTGTTTTTTTGGCATA
This sequence comes from Nuphar pumila, assembly GCF_984573655.1. Taxonomy (NCBI): domain Eukaryota; kingdom Viridiplantae; phylum Streptophyta; class Magnoliopsida; order Nymphaeales; family Nymphaeaceae; genus Nuphar; species Nuphar pumila. Next base: position 7,316,211 of record NC_143259.1, read on the forward strand.
GAAAGCTACAGTTACTAAGGTGTGATACTTGGTTTTAGTTTTTGCCTGATTTTTGCATTTGTTTCTACTGAAAAGTTTTCTCCAAATACTCCAAAATAAGCCTATGTGTGTGTGTGCATGTTCTCTACCCAATTTGAGTATGAATCCAGTATCGACCACATTATTTTGTGATGTTACATTGCATGTTTTGTAAACCAAACCCAACAAATGTGATCTCAATAGTTTACTAAATGAACATCTATGAAATGAATAATTTCTTATGTTAAGACAGGTCTCTAGAAGAATCTAAAAATTAGCAGTCTGTATTGCACCAAACTTTGCAATGAAGATGATCCAGTTTTTTCATCAAAACATTTTGATCCAAAAGCATGCTTTTTAGCAAATAAATGATGATAAAAACATAGTGAAGTAGCTGGGAAAGCACATGCTACAATTCTTATGTTGGTTATACTATCATTCAAGATTTGGTCTTGATATTGAAGCTTGCAAGTGCCATCTGCTTTTTCCTTTTTCCTTGGTATGCTGCCTCCAGAGGAGTTTTACACTATAATAATCAATTTCCTTTGAGTGACATTCCTAGCCTAATCAAAATTAGTACTCCACTTGACCATATTATTGTGGTTGTTTGATTTAGATGGGGTAATCTTGATCCTCAAATCATTCTCATGATTCATGAGTGGTTGTGTGTGACTGAGTTTTGCTTTGACTGTGCCTCAACTAGATGGATTTGTGTTTCAGTGCTGCTCAATGATTTTGTTATCGTAACCAATATATACAAATGTGCTGCTCAATGATTTTTATTATCATAACCTATATATGCAAATTATTATCTATGATTGAACTCCATTAATCATTGTTAACACATTGTCAAGGAGGGAGAAGTAGATCCATCAGAGACCAAATTATGAAGTTGCTTCCATCTTAGAAGCAATTTCAGAGTACAATGATCTGTATAATCCCTTCATCTCTGAGTCAACCTGTTTTACCGAATTCCTCAAGCTATTTAGCATGTCACTTGAAAGTGGTGAAGGTTCATCCTTGTCACCACCTCTCTTGGACCCAGTGAGTTTTAACCCAAAACCCCTCGGTTAACCATCTCAAATCCCATGGGGGCCACCGCATCTTGACTATCAACAAAAAAATGGAAGAAATTACATCAACATGTGCACATTCTGGAAGCTCACCCTACTAATAAGCCTCTTTGTTCCCATCATCAATTATGTTATAATCTTAGCATTTAAATTTGGTGTCTGAAATCTGAAATGTTCCATGCTATCATAATTGCTCGAGAACATGTCCTGTAAATTTGATAAGTGTGTTTGGAGCTTACAAGATTGCCATAGCTTACCATGTTCAAATTTATATTTTTCAAGTGCAGAAGAGAGAGCTTCCTGGCTGCTGGTTTCTGCAGTCTTCGTTCCTTCCTGATATTTTTGTCCTGCTATTTCTCCTACTTATGCTACACTTTTTCTCTTCTCTGTTACATATTTGGTGTACATTATCTAATGCAGTTTTCATGTAATTTCATTAGCAGAAAGAACAGAAATTAAAATGTTCTCTACTTCTGGTCTAAATGGTTTGCCTTTGGCTTGCTAATATCAATTTTTGTAGTTTTCTCATAACTCACCAATAAAACACCAACTGGTAGTAATATGTGCATACCATACATGCAGATATCTAGTTCCTGCAGATTTAACTGTGGGCCAGCTAGTTTATGTTATCCGGAAGAGGATAAAGCTGAGTGCTGAGAAAGCCATATTCATCTTTGTCAAGAATGTGCTGCCACCCACTGGTAAGAGGCAGCAAAGAGTTAATGACATTTTGGTATAGTTTGTCATGCTGGTTGATGTTAATAAATTTCTTGTTTTTTCAGGCGCCATGATGTCCACCATCTATGAGGAGCACAAAGATGAAGATGGGTTTCTTTACATGACATACAGTGGGGAGAACACATTTGGATCATCCTAAACCAGCAATTTCGCATGACAGAAAGTTTACTGAATGAAAGTTTACTAAACTTTGTATATTCTGCAGTTCTCTCCTTTGTCAGTCCATATCTGGAAGAAATCAGACAGACTAATCTTCCTTTTGATGTAAATAAAGCTCTCTTTCTATTGTATATGGTGATGGGTATTTTTCTTCATGTAAATACTCTTGCTTTGTACATAGTTTTCTGTCTCTGTGCATGTCTTGCGGACGTATGGTTTGATAACTTCTCTTGGATGATGTTTAGACAATGAATGCTATTCTCTTCAAAAGAACAAAGTTTCCATGAAATGCATCATGTGTGGAGGTATTTGAAAGCCTTTGTCTTGAAACTTATTTTCTAGTGGCCGAATTCTGCAAAATATACTTCAACATTTTTTGGGAGACAAGGACTTAGGTATATTCTAAATTTAGTGATAATGCGATATATCTTGTGCTAACAAGTTGACTTGGCAAACCATGAGAATCTCATTTCCATGGTGATTCCCGTCATGTTGCCGAACACCCCCATTCCTCAACACTTAGGAGCCAAATGGAAACTGTGCATTTTAATGTCGCGCAGATGATGTAAGTTGGATATTTTTTTCGATTGGCTCTATGGATAAGAATGCATTGATGTTTGGTGGCATTTGAATGTATCTTATGATTAAAAGGATTTAAAAAAAAAGTATCTTATGATGCTAAAAGATGTTCAGACTTCTTGTGCTCATGCTGTATCTTTTCCCTTGGGTAATACAGAATAGAGAAACTTTACCCAGTAAAATTCTGCCGAAAAAGTACCAACTTTTAGTAAAAAAATCATTTTTTGCAATGTCACTTTTTTCACCTTAAGAAGTTTTTCCCAAATTTACCGGGCCAGTGGAGAAAAATGTTAAATGAAAGCTTTCTAGAAATTATTTCCCTAAAATCTTTATTCCTTCTAATATAGTCTTGATTAATGAAATTGAAAGCCAATTTCATGAAATGCATAATTTTTTTTTCAGCATTCATTGAATAAAACAACATGACAAGGGCATTTGATTATTATCTAGCGACTTTGAAAACACCAATCTTGATTTCATGTAATCAATTTTCAATGCATGCTGCAACTAATTTCTTTTTGCAATTTTGCCAACTTTTAGGAATTTTCTCATTTTATTCTTTTGATTTAAGATTTGTCACGACCATCCGGTAGTTAGAACAAAGGAAAAGAAAAACCAGTTGGTGCATATGTTAGTTCAAATAAAATTCTGAGCTAGCTCTGGCTCCATAACATAACAGGATAACTTTGGGCTAAACTGTAAGATATAGATAGGGATGGCAGTGGACCAGGGTGGGGGACAAGGTCTCCACCCCCACTCCGTCTCAAAATCTGGACCTCCATCCCTGCACGGGTTTGGATTTAAACTTCCATCCCCGTTTCATGTCCTCCATCCCCGGTCTAAACAGGGTGAGGTGGGGTGGGGCCCCATTTCCCCTCGGTCCATTGTCATCCCTAAAGAAGGATTGGAGATGGAGCGGGGCAGGGCAAGGCGGGGATCGAGACGGGGACGGGGCAGGGCGGGGGAAAGCGTAAGTTCATCCACGCCTCCATCCCCACACGGGTTTTGATTTTAACCGCCATCTTCATTTCATGTCCTCCATCCCCAGTCCAAACGGGGCGAGGCCGAGTGGGGCCCCATTTTCCCCGATCTACTGCCATCCCTAGATATAGATATTATGATCCGCACTCATCTTAAGGAGGAATCTCAAACATGGCGGGTGTGTGATGTGGAGGGCCCGACCCTCCACCCAATGCAATCACTAGTGAATGCTGAAGAATTTAGCACAAATGATCCATTGGTATAACCAACACCCTCATTGCACACTTTATGTATCACCATTCTGTTTTTGCTTTTTCTTCACCATAAGAAGATGGAAGGTGTGAAATATGGACCGTAGGATTTCCATGGTCGAAGGCCCTTGTCACAAGGTTATCCAAGATAAGCAGGAAAGATTCTCATTTTATCAATGCTCTTTGGAGATAATCAGAGGGCTTCCCAAGTGCATGCTATAGAGGCAAACATGACTTGCAGAAACGTGGGATGCATTTGAGGGAAGTTAGGGAAAAAGTGAAAACCAATGTAAGAGAGCAAAGGAAGAAATAAATAATATTTTAAGGAAAAGTGAGATGTTAGAACAAAGTTTATTGGCCTTTGAGTTTTTCCTAAACAAGCATAATCCCAAACTTCGGAAAAGGCATATGCCCTATAGCTTTCCCCACTGAAAAAGGGGAAAAATCTCAATTACTTGCGATATCTTTTTGTGGTATGAGAATGAAACCCTTCATAATTAGCATTGCTTAGTGCCATTTGAAGGGTGATTCAATAATAACTAACTGCCATATTTGGGGTAAACAAACAATGAGTAATGGTGCAACATGATTGCTAAGCGAGGGCAATGAATTCATTGCATGAGATGAATAATGAGAAAATCATTTTTTACAATATTGTGCAAGATCATAAAGCCTACTAGGTCCCCCACTGATCAAATAGTCAATTACACTTGAAATTTTAGCAGGTTTCAACATCAAGGTGTCCCCATTGACAGCAGGGCTAGTCCTTATCCTTTAAACTTTTAGGTCTGGCCCTGAACCTTTCTTAGTAGTAAAACTAAGTGGGAACTTGTACAGTTTCAAAATGCTCTCTCTCTCTCTCTGAAAACTTTGCAGATAGGGCTGGCCGGTAAATGAGCTGAACAAGATGAGCTTTAAGCGTTCAAGCTTGACTCATTCTTGTGGCAAGCCAATCCGAGCTTGAGCTCATAATCAGTCCGAGTTAAACGAGCCAAGCTCGAGCTGGCTTGTTTATAAAAAAAAAATACATTGTTTTAGAGCTGGTAAAAATAGGATAAAAAAAATACATGTAAAATATATTTCTTACTACCTAACAAGCTTATACGAGTTGAGAGGCGAGTACCTGTTATTCATATTCAGCTTGCGAGTCTATTTTACAAGTTTGAACAAGCTCTTTACATGCAGAACATGAGCCGAGCCATGAGTGGCTTGGCCTGTTACCCATGTTGTAGGTAGGGATGTCAATGGTTCATGTTCAGGTAGCATATCCGACCGAATTGAGTTCATTCAGTTGGACTCAGTAAGCAATGCAAGAACAGAATGCTAATCATAGCCTGATTACCAGAGTCTGATCTAATTAAACTATAACAAGGGATTTTTTGTCTGATAAAATTAGTTTTTTTTCCTTAGTTTTAAGATTAACAAGCAACCTCATGTAGACTGTTTATTTTTAATTTGTTAGGATATTGAATGCATCATTTGCTCTCTTAAAGATGTTCTCCCTCTCCAATTTTGGGATCAATAATAATATTTAAAAGTTAAGTGGCTTTGTACTTATTTTGGATTAAATGATAGCTTAAAGTCTAAAAAATAATTAAAATTTTATTAAGGTTTTAACTGTTTGAAACTATTCATAGAAATGAGCATCTCAACACTAATATACACAATTTCACCTATTATTCAAGAAAAGCTAGGTTGTCTTTAAATTATTTAAATTTCAAGAAGCTTTTAATTATTTTTTTTTTGTTGATAGTCAAGGTGAGGAATAGCCCTCGTGGGATTTGCACCCGAGAACCCTTGGTTATGATTGTAAGACCTAAGCATCCAGTAATCTCATTCAAGAAGCTTTGATTACTTGTTGCAGTTTTAAATCAACAATGTATTTTCATAAACAATAGAATCTAGTTGTTTGACTTGACATGAAGCGAATTTGGCTATCATATTTATTTTTCTTTGCACTTGAATTTCTTAATATGTTGAAATTTCATACTAAGGTCATTTTAGGATTGCATATGTGAGGTTTGAACAGACGCTCTGCAAGAAACCTTTTTTTTTTTTAAAGGCAAGCTGGGGTTAGGCAGATCCCCTACCAGTTATACAACGATACCATTGGGATTTGAACTTGTGGCGTCCCAACACAAGGGGTGACATGTACTAGCTGCTCCTACCATACAAGCGCGAGCCCCCCGTTGGTAAGAAACCTTTTCTTTCTTTCTTTTTCTTGACAAGGAACCTGCCTATAGGAATGGGGAGTCTCTTAATGCCCCCCTACCCCATGGATAGTAAACCTCAGGTGAGTACCCTAGACCACAAAGGACACCCAGTATGATCTCAGGGGGAATCAATCCTGGGTAAGATCGGGTTCCACCACCTTAACAAACACCTCCCTAACCACTGGGCTGCAAGAAAAATAATTGTTAAACTAGAATATGTTAATTTCTCAGACATTTGCTTAATGTTGTCATTAGTGATAACCAGATAATGTATGGTGTTTATTTAATAATCCAACAATAAGAAATTTCCCATGAATTATGTCACTACAACAAGACCTAGGCTATGCTTAAGCACCATCTGAAAGGTAGATAATTTAAGTTGAACACAATTTTTCTTTGCCAACTAATTTTCCTTAAGTTACAAACTGGGGCTCCGCTTGTCTGGCAGGAGCAGTTAGTGCACGTGACCTTGTGTTGGGACGTTGCAAGTTCGAACCCCAAATGGTATCGTTGTATAATTGGTAGGGGTCTGCCTAACCCCAGCTTTCTCTGTCCAAAAAAACTAATTCTCCGTAAGTTGTGCTTCTTCATATCATATATAAGGAAACCCTACAATATGCAGTGTGAAAAGTTATTGAAAGAAAAGCATGAATGTGGACGTAGTAGTTCCCGGTCTTGTGAACAAGTTGGGCCAGCTTTTATCTAGCTAGGCCTATGGCACAGCTTCACGAACCTAACTAAAAGAATGCTTTGAGAGAGAGAGAGAGAGAGAGAGAGAGAGAGAGAGAGAGAGAGAGAGAGAGAGAGAGAGAGTTCTCATGGCTAAGGCTGGCAAATGAGCCGGACCAACCGAACATGAGGTGTTAAGCTCAACTCATTTTTATGCCAAGTCAAGCTGAGATTGAGACAATGACAAGCTGAAATGAGCTGATTTCAAGCTGGCTCATTTACCAAAACAAAAAGGTGCATTGTTTCAAAGCTATAAGTAGTAGGGTGAACTCTAGACCAGTTGAGCTAAGCCCAAGCTGACTCGGCTAACAGAAAAAATGCATTGTTTCAAAGCTGAAAGCAATAGCGCTTAAACTCTAAACCTATTGCCTACAAGCCAAATACTTCGACTATTTATTCTAGTCTATATTATATGATATAAAATATGTTACTACTTAACGAGCCTGTACAAGCCGAGCCGAGCCGAGCCGAGCCGAGCCAAATATCTGTTCCCCTTACTGAGCCAACTTTAAGAGAAATTAGAAACTATTACCTTCGAAAGATATTTGAGTGATAAAAGCCACTGCATGTTTAATGGTGAGCTTGATCATGACATCTCCAAGTGGAAGCACTCAATGAGAACTAAATCTTTGTGGTTGGTGTCCATCTCTTAAGGATTTTTAAAACGATAATTTTCACATATGCTAGTTGATTATGATGATGTGTGATTCAATGAATCTATAAGACAGCCAAAACTGACCCCCATGTATTATCCATTCATGCACCAGGATCAGAACGCATGCGTGCTTATCAAAATTTTCAACAAGGAAATCCATCAAACTACCATTTAGTCAAAAAGAGTTCTTGAACACCTTTTTTTGGGCATCTTTTCCTTTATTGGATTCGTGTACCATTTATTCAGAAGATATGGTTGTGCAAAACCGTACATGAGAGGATCATAAAGGGATGAGAGAGAATATTTTGTGACCACCAATCACAAAGAAGCATAACACAATGAGAAAAGTTGAAAATCCTTCTGCCTGATCAAAACTTGGTCTCAGCTTAGAGAAACATCCCAAGTTCCTAGTTTACTAGCTGTTTATTCCAAGAACTTGATCTACAAAGTCATGGACTAAAGATACCTTTACTTTTTGTGAATCCTCTCTAGTGAATAGGGTTCCAATGAATCTGATTTAGTTCATGGAAAGTGCAGTACCTTTGTATTTTGAAATATACACCACCTTTAACATTTGTAGATATTTTCTTACACCATGCTCTCAAAGGTACCCACAAGGGCTCCCAAACCCAGTTAGGTGGGTAGTCTTAAGGCTTTCAAGTTAAAGGAGGTTGAGAGTTCGATCCTTTTCTACTATCCCCGGTATGCAATGTAGGAGGAGTGTGAATCCTGTTTTCTACCTGGACATAAATCCTAAATTTTCAAGGATCCAACACTAGTAACAATAGACTCCTTGTTATATCCAGCAACACTAGTAGACTTCATGTAAAATTTGTAGACTCCTCTCATTTAAGGAGGCATCTTCCTCTGTTTTGTGAATCTCAATCAATAAAAGAAGAAGACTCAGTGTGATTGGGAACGTAGGCAGTTTATGCTGAATCGCGTAAAATCCTTGTTTTCGTGTGCGGTTGTTTTTTCTTTTGCTTTTTCTGTGATCGTTTCTTCGATCCATGGGTGGGTCGAAGGGTCATTCTCTAACATGCAAGGGGATAGTACTCTTGGAATTTTACACCGCAAACACCAACTGAGGTCCACGGTCATGGTCAGATGTCCAAACCATGGTGGGTGTTAAATCAAAAACCATCTTTCTCAAAGGACCCAAAGTTTTTTCTTCTTTTTTTTTTAAAAGAACTCAAAGTACCCAATGTATAATGAATGAGCCGATGGAAACAAAAACCATCTTGATATTTTGGTGTTTTGTTCACTTTGGAAAACTATCAAGCATAATATTGAAATATATGTCGTCAAAGTGTTATAGTTTAAGGAGCAAATATTCTCCCTCACCAATATGTTGTTACGATTCTATTTGAACAAAGCGTTTTGATAGAAAATGATGGCTCATCTTCTTCATTAAAAAGATTAAAAGCAAGCAAAGAGTTGTAAAAATCAATGCATGTGCGGATTCTTTTACAAAGAGAAGTGCATAATTTCATGAATCTTCAAGTGTGCATGGAATCCCTTTATGTAGAAAGAAGCCAAACACATGCCTATTGGAATTCTTGGAGCTTTTATTTATGATGCCCATGAAACAAGACTACCCAGAAAATGTTGTGGAGATCTTCCCAAACATAGCCCCATTAATGTGATATGTCTAAGGTACCTATGTCAATTGTTAACGTCAACAGCAATGCCAACAAGTATCTGTTTTCGATATAGTTTAAACAAAACAGCCTGATTATGAAAAGTCTGGATCAAACAAATAGAATAATCCAGTCGTTAATATCAATTTGCAGGTTTGAGATCAAATGGGTGATCACCTCTCACTCTCTCTGTGTGTATGTGTGTGTGTGCTTATATGAACACTGTGTCAATGTTGTCAGTATCGCTATCGACCCTGAATCGTTGGGCCACCGATTCAGGTGTATCTGCTGATACCGATACTCAAGTGAAACGTTCTGTATCAGCAAGAAAATAATATAAAAATATTATGTGTCAATCATAACTTGACACATGTTAAAATCATCAAAATAATATTAAAATAATAAAAAAATTATAATTGTTTGTATTTTTTTATTTATTTAAAAAATAGCCGATTCATGGTGAAGTGTATCGATTTTCTGCAGGATAGATGCGGGCCTATACGCACCAATACTGATAGCATTGAACTGTGTCATAAATATCATCAATATTCTGAAAATATCTTGACTTTACGACATTTTCAGAAACTGATATGATCACCAAAAAAGCGTGGTATTTGCAAAATATCACCTATATATTCTGAAAATATCATATGTTGTATGATAATAATGTGATAAAAAAATCCTGCAATATTTTTTATATTTTCTAACTTTATTTTTATATATACTGACATTTTCAATATCTTCTCGAGCAAAACGAGATCTACGATATTGTGTGTAAACACATTCACAAAGCAGCACTAAACCAATTTAGTGGTAAGCATAACGATAAATCTACATTGGGACTTGGCTTAGGGCCTCAGCTTATCCCATAGGAACAACTTCTAAATGTCACCAAGCTGAAGGGATGTCACAAGTTCAAAACTCATGGACACACATCTTTTTTGCAAGGATGAAGATCTGGGTTTTTACACCAATAAGGTCTCGAATGAAAAAAAAAGAGATATAAAACAGGTCTTGGCTTACGACATTGTAATTTGACCCGTGTCTCTTTGCTAGTCTGATATATGTTTTGCGTATCTTTAGAGAGCTAGCCTACAAAGTATTCAACGTTCATCATTTCCTGAGAAGGAAGTAACTGCAGCTCATCATGAGAATCTAGAGAAAAAAATTCACTTGACAGAGATTCATGGACTCACCTGCGCAGACTTGACTGAGCCCTAGCCCTTCTTCAAGCTTGGTGGAATTGACATGCCCTAGACCAAGTCAGTTAATGTTTACTATTTACACTTTTTGGGACCCACGTACCAGAGGTGCACTTAATGCCATCTAAGACCAATAGGTATGTGCAGCATAGGGTCGTTTCCTTAATGAAATACAAGGAGGAATGCAAGGAACATGCTTATGCTTTATTTACTTTACCTAGCTATCTTGTGGAGGCCCTTTTTTTGAAAAATGATGTGGTCTCGATTGAGCAGGCACAATGTCGCAAAAAGCAACAAAATGGTCTGCCATAAACAATCAATCTCTAAGAAAGGCCACAACAGTGCAGCTTTGGTGTTGGAATAATAAAAAGGTTGCAGTAAAATAGAATATTTCTGACCTCTTTCTACATGCATGATGTATAGTGGTGTCAACGAGTCGGGTTTGGTTCGAACCCAGATGGAACCAGACTTGGACCTGATTTTTGGGTATGGTATCTGGTTCAGACCTGAGTTTAATTGGGTCCATAAAACTATACCCGGACTCGATAAGAACTACATGAACCTGCAGACCCCGACCATATATACCCAGTAAAATAATATTTTTTTATCATTTTTACATTGAAAATTTATGGGTCTTAATCGAAACTCGGGTCAGGTATAAAATTTCACAAACTATACTCGGGTCCATGTATTAATCGGACATTTGGGTTCAGACCCGGGTCTTAATGGGGTCTTATTATTTATCACCATACCCAGACTCTATTGGGTTTGGTCCAGGGTCAGGTCCGAGTAATTAAATTCGACCCGTTAGAGGGGTCTCAGCGTGGTTGGTAGGAGCTGTCAGTGCTCGACTCCTTGTGGTGGGACATTGCAGGTTCAAAACCCAGTGGTTCGTTGAATAGGTGTCTGCCTAACCCCAGCTTGCCTTCCAAACAAATAATGTGTGTATGTATGGGCATGCACGTGTAGAGGCATCCAAGCCTCTGCTTATGTATGCCTGCGCGTATATGGGATCCAAGCCTGTGTGTGTGCACGCACATGTTTGGCATTAGTCTGTGTGTGTGGACAGATCAGGTTATAATGTATATAACAATTCATCGGTTATATTCCATTGCCACCACATCTCACTTGATGGAGATGTGCGCAGGCCCCACTCTCGCAGTTTTCACTTAGGTAGAGGTGTCAACGGGATGGGTTTACCTGAACCCGACTCGAACCAAACCCTATAGGGTCTGGGTATGGTGATAAATAATAAGACACGATTAAAACCCGGGTCCAGACCTGAAGGTCTCATTAATACATGGACCTGGGTATAGTTTGTGAAATTTTATACCTGACTCGAGTTCCGATTATGACCTGCAATTTTTTAACGTAAAAATGATAAAAAAATATGGTTTTACCAGGTCTGATTCATGTAGTTCTTATCGGGTCCTGGTATGATTTTTCTTATAGTGGATCTAATACCATACCCAAAAATTGAGTCCAAGTCAGGTTCTACCTGGGTCCAAACCCGTTGACACCCCTACACGTGAGACGTGAGGTAGGGTTGTATATAGGATGGTTGGTAATATACAATAGAATTTTTTTTATTTAAGGGCCAACTTTTGCCCCTAATTCCAAATATAAGTCACCAGTTTCTGAAATTTTAAATATAGCCAAACCTTCCTGAAAACTATCAAATAGGGGCCTCAGAAACGTGATTTTTTTTTTTTTGGTTTCTTGTATTGTCTCTTTAAAACTTGTAAAGTTTTAACGATGAAGGTCACTGTTGTATTTGACTTATTATTTAACCTGAGTTAAAGGACAGTAATAAACGCAGGCTCTTGTTTGACAGTTTTCAGAAAACGTTTGGCATATATTTGAAATTTCAGAAAAAGTGTCATTATATTTGAAATTAGGAGCAAAAGTTTGGTTCCCTAAATGAAAATTTTCCTCTCACACGAGTGTGTGTGTGTGTGTGTGTGTGTGAGAGAGAGAGAGAGAGAGAGAGAGAGAGAGAGAGAGAGAGAGAGAGAGAGAGAGAGAGAGAGAGAGAGAGAGCACCAGCCAGCACCAGAGGAACAATTGTATACAGGTTGCCATCCAGAGGAGTCGGTGTGTCGCCAACAAGGCAATGCACGCCCATGTGGGGGGTGGTGCCCGCACACCCCCTCGTGTGCAGTGGGGCAGCATGTGCAGATGACACTTGCTCTGCTACTTGACACAATTGAGTGGCCATTATCTCCCTTGGGCCCTAACTCGTTCATACATTCATTAGTGTCGAGATAAGGCATTTTCCATTGTCTAGGCTGCGGTCTTAGGATGAAGTCGCCGTTCCAACCATTGGTAAGTGCAATTTTTTCTGTATTTCTCACATTAAAAACAAGTAACAAGGCACATTCAAACCATACATAAAGGAAAATTGAAAAAAGTAAAGTTAAAGATCAAAGGTGCTAAAACACAAGTCATCTTGTTTGGAGTCGATACTTCGGTCCTCATGATTTAAGGCATGTATGGTCATCTTGTCTATAAAGACATATTTCATAAACTTTGTTGTTTCTACTGTTCGAGTTCATCAACTTGGTCAGATTTCACGGGTTGAAAAAGAGACCCTTTAGTTGAGCAAGATCAGTTGAGTTATGAAATGTTCAGACTTTCCAATGACAAAACTTAATTGTTCATCTTTAGCTCAAACAGAGATTAAACCCCCCTTTTATATATAAATAGTGGAACACAATAAAATAACACAAACTAATAGAGGGAGAGAATAATGATTTCTGGTAGTTTCTAGGTATGTAGAGTGACATGTTAGTTGCTTATCATAATGATAAAACTTGTTGATAGCTTTGTTTTATTATAATAAAAGCAAGAATACATATTGACTTTTCATTAAAAAAAAGAAAAGAAAAGACATAGTAAGAAGAAGCAAAGAAGAGTAGGACCAAGCAGGAGGGGGTGAGAATAAAGTAGGTGTTAGTGCTAAGGGAGTTGTCTTGTCAGGGGGGGGGGGGGGGAGAGGAAAAAAAATGGAGCAGAAGAGAGGAAAGGGAAGTAATAAAGCTGAGATTGTGGGAGACAACCAAAATGACAGTTTGACGCAATTCATTTTTCATGAGGACCTGTGGTACCCACTAACACCAACACAATGGGGGATACCAAGATCTAGTGATTCTCCCCCCTATGCAGTATATTAACACCCCTTGCTCCATTGCATAACATCACCCCCCCACCTCTCTCTCTCTCTCTCTCTCTCTCTCTCTCTCTCTCTCTCTCTCTGCAATGGATGATACTGCCCCCATGGAGAAGAAAACATGTCTAATACCAGAGCGTGCCAAGCTGCACTTGGCCATGTTGGCCTTGCAGTTTGGCTATGCTGGTTTCCATGTGGTTTCTAGGGCAGCCCTCAACATGGGAATAAGCAAACTTGTCTTCCCAGTTTATAGGAACATCATAGCCCTAATATTGCTTGTCCCCTTTGCATACTTTCTAGAGAAGTAAGGCTAACCTTTCTTTCGTTTCACTACCCGTTCTCTCGCTCCTCTACACTGTCTTCTTCCTATGATATCTGATGCTATAATATTTTTCATACCCAGGAAGGAGAGGCCGAAGATCACACTCTCATTTTTGACCCAGTTCTTCCTTCTAGCTCTCTGCGGGTAATGAAAAAATCAGAGTTCTAATTCGCTTTTTAGGCCTGGCTTAAGTTATCCTTTCCACCCCTTTTTCATTACAGTAGGAACAATTGCATATATATATATATATATATATATATATATATATATATATATATATATATATACAAATGAACTTATTGGGAAGAATCTTTTCATTATTGGTTTAGGATAACTGCTAACCAAGGATTCTACCTGTTGGGGTTGGAGCACACATCTCCAACGTTCGCATCCGCTATTCAAAACTCAGTTCCAGCCATAACATTTCTCATGGCAGCAGCACTAAGGTATCAATCTTTCTCTTTCTTCTGTTTTTTCCCCTTGCCTTTTTCACCTCATTCTTTCTTTTTAATATGTTTGTAAACAGGTTGGAACAGGTTCACTTGAACCGGAAAGATGGAATATCCAAGGTGGTTGGAACTCTCTTATGTGTTGGTGGTGCAACAATCATCACCCTATACAAGGGACCAACCATAATAAAACCCTATTTAACTTTAACCAATACAAGTAATGACTTACTTTTACTGCTGGGAAGCAGTAAAGGCAAAAATTGGACACTGGGTTGCATTTTTCTGATTGGGCACTGCCTTTCTTGGTCCGGTTGGTTGGTGCTGCAAGTACCTGTCCTAAAGAAATACCCGGCACGCCTCTCTGTCACCTCTTACACTTGTTTCTTTGGGGTTATACAGTTTCTCATGATTGCAGCATTCATAGAGAAGGATTCCCAAGCTTGGATTATACGTTCAGGGGCAGAATTATTTACCATCTTATATGCGGTGAGAGCATACAACACATACCTTCACATTGCTAATTTTAATTTCTAAAAGGGTTTTTTGTTACAAGAAGAAACCGAGATTGAAAGCGGAGACCTGGTTGCACTGTTTTTAGCCTGCCATTCACAGCAGCCTAAATAGGTGCCCCAACATGGGGATTCGAATTTGGGATAGGGGGAGAGCTCCCTATCCACAAGCTCCAAGCCATGTGGGCAACTCCTTGAGATCAAGACCATAATAGAAAGAAAAGTGAATGCTAGCCATATTTTCATGACAACTACTCTACTTGGTGTTCCTAATCAAAGGGTGGTTTTTGGGTCATTGTCAAGGTGACTGAATCCTCCAAAACAGGAAGACATGATGAGAGTTCTGTTACCAAGAATTAAATGACCTCAAGTAGTTAAATCAAAGTAGGCCCAACACAAGTAGCTTGCTAGCTGTGTTGTACATAAATTAAGGGTAGACTACGTCTCACATATTGATGTATATATGCCAGTATGTAGCATGCGGCATATATTGCTCATTAACTTCTTTGTCTATCTTGATGTTAATGTAGGGATTGATCGCTTCTGGGATAGCGTTTGCTGTTCAGATTTGGTGCATTGATAGGGGTGGCCCCGTTTTTGTTGCAGTCTATCAGCCAGTACAGACCTTAGTTGTCGCAATCATGGCTTCTGTAGCTTTAGGTGAACAGTTTTACTTGGGAGGGTATGCTCTCTCTCTCTCTCTCCAATTATTGGTCATGTTTTTTTCTTAATGGTTTCATATATATGATGCAGAATCATTGGAGCAGTGTTTATAATAGCTGGATTGTACCTTGTTCTGTGGGGCAAAAACGAGGAAAGAAGAAGGGCGAAAGAGTGTTTGATTGTAAGCACCGAGAGGAATGAAGGACAAGGAAACAGAGGTGTGGATGTTGAAGTTGAAGGCTCGAAGCAAGCTTCCATCCGGAGCTCTCTCACCCAACCACTTTTACCACCTTCCTCCAACACGGAGAATGTTTAGAATGTTGGGGCATGTGCCTATATGTTGCGTCATCTCGACCATGCATGATGAGTGCAAGGACTGATCAATTCTTGCATGTGTATATATATATATATATATATATATATATATATATATAAAGGTTTCTAGTTCTACTATTTTTGGTTCGAGCAGAAACAAGTCGATCGTTTGCTACCAACTTCGTCTGCGTGTGTACTTATTTTAAATTTGATATCATTATGGAAACTGTGACTCTCTCTCTCTCTCACACACACAAGTGCATATAACAGAAATTTAATTTAATGTTTAAAATGATGCGTTAAGATTGGAATCATTGATAAGAGATGGGTTTGATTGGTTGATGTGTTAGGAGTTAGAAAGTTAGGAGCACAGCCATAGTGGGTTTGATGACAGTAGGGATGCCAACGGGTCTGACTTAATCTGACATCTGACCCAAATCTGAATCCAAATAGTCAGATTCTCTATTGAGTTTTGCATCCGAATCCGATTATGCATAAAATGGGATCTTATCCTGTTCTGATCCCATCTGAACCCAATTTTGTTAGATCAGATTAGTCCAGATTTGGTAACGGCTAAATCCAACCCGTTTAGATCCCTAGATGATAGACAAACTCGTCCTTTTCTTAATTAATGTGATAAAAAAGGCGTTCCACAGCAGGACAGCATCTGGAACATGGTCGCTTTCTAAATAATTGGACATAGATAGGCATGTAAATACTGCAGATGATGGGAACTGGGGACTTCATATTCTGAACATCAAGCTCTATAGTTTTCCTGCATGCTTCCGTATTTGAATAAAATTATTTAACTCGAAATAGTCATAAAAGCTGGATTTAAAACCTCAAGCTTAATCTAAAGTGTTCATTTTATATGCAGCAGCGCTGCGCATGGTGGGCATGCAAGACCAGCCTTGACAGCCGTCCATCTTGGCATTTCTCGAGATGGATGTGATGTCCAGAAATGTTGAGATGAATAGTCATCAGCAGCAGAGCTACATGCTAAGCATGCAGCACTGCTGCATAAAAAGTGCTCCAATATAAATTGGGGCTTTATAGTGAGCCTGAGCCAAACTTCGTTAAAATTGGAAATCTGAGCGTGGTATTAAAGGTGGGCTTTAAAATTACTTACAGATGCCTTTCATAACATTCAGAGATAGTTCTACAAAGAAAGGATCTGCGGATGAGAGCATCCTTTAGATGCAAATCTTATAAGCTGCATGATGGTAACCTTTAGCTTGATCCAATTCGGTTTCACTCATTGCCTATGTCATCTTATTATGAAGCCCATTGATGCAAGTTGCTTTGATCAAATGTGACTTCATAGATGGATTCAACATGATAAAAAAATGATAGGAATGAACCCTTGGATTGCGCTTCTTTGTTAAAAATATGATATTTTAAATCAAAAGATTTTGGCATTTTTATGGCAGTTGATTTAAATGCTGATATTCACTAGATGAACCATGTAGATCATATATATATATATATATATATATATATATATATATATATATATATATATATATATATATATATATATATATAATGACCATATTGCTCTTGCAAAATGATGTGTGTTTCCCAAAATACCTAGCATTGACAAAATTTTCCTCATATCCAAAATTGTGTTTTTTGATTTTTAAGGATATTTTTAACCCTATGCAAATAAAACATGACCTTCGCAACT
The DNA here is from genome assembly GCF_984573655.1 of Nuphar pumila. Taxonomy (NCBI): domain Eukaryota; kingdom Viridiplantae; phylum Streptophyta; class Magnoliopsida; order Nymphaeales; family Nymphaeaceae; genus Nuphar; species Nuphar pumila. The sequence continues at coordinate 7,333,563 of NC_143259.1, forward strand.
GTTACTAGGGAATGTCCCCCAAATGTGCGAACCTTCATAAAAAAAATACAAGCAAGAGGACATTCATAAGTATAGTATGACCTTTACAACTCCATGGTTGCAAACACTGCAAGGATGAGGGTCAATAGCAGCGACCATTTTTCAGAGAGAACAAATTTTACTGGTATTGATCAAATAATAACGATGAGATTTTTGTCCTTGCTATTAGCTTCATCGATAATGGCGAGTCTTGAATCTCATCGCTATTACTTTACTATGGCCATGAGTCTCACCGTTATTAGTTTTATCATAACGGCGAGCTTGATATCCCCTGGAATACCTTGCCCTTGCACACATCTTGTCATTAAAGACATGCATAATGATGAGATTCTCGGGTTATTAGATATTGTCGATAAAATACTTTAATCATTGTATTTAACAGCCAGAAGATCTCATTGTTATAGATCAATAATGGTGATATTTGGCTCTCACCGTTATAGGATTTGATTCTATAACAATAACAATTATGTCATTGTTATTGATCTTTAACTGTAATATCTAATGGTCAAAGAATCTCGCTTCTATAGATCAATAACGACGAGATTCAGATCTTGTCCTTATAGGGTTTTACTCTATAACGGTGATAATTATGTCGTTGTAGAGATGTATATAAAAAGGGCTTTGATGCCCCCATTGCAATTTAAGGTTGTGTCTCTGAGTTTCAACATCGAACATAATATGGACAGAGGGGCATGAATACAGGCTGGAAGAGCCGGGCAGCAAAGAATAGAGTGTGGAGGATCGTCAGCATGGATAGACTTGTTGTTTCGAAGAGAGAAGGGGTCGTGGGAATGAAGCAGACACTGGTCTTTCACCAGGAGAGGCCACCATGTTGCAAGGACACCGAGTGGATGATGAATGAGTATGTGCTTGGCAATGGTGGTGGTCGCTCCATGGTGAATATGGTTAGGGTTTATTGTATTTCGTTGAAGCTGTTTATTTGTGAATGAAGATGTTTTTGTTGTTTTAGGGTTTCAGAGATGTGCTAGATGAGTCTTATCTTTGTTTGGCTGGTTTTAGTTAATGATATATGTATTGTAATTGGTTAAGGTGCTTTCTTTCTTTTGTCTTTCTTTCAATGTTTTATATGGTTGAAATTCTGTTTTGGTTTTTCCTTGCTGTTGTTTGTTGATTTTAACGGAAGCATTGGGATTCATTCTTAGTCTAAATATTGATAGGTAGAAAAATCACAAGTTATGATTATGTTTTTTTCTTGTAATTCATTGTAATTATGAAACTCTATGGATTTGTGTGCAACAAGTTTCTCCAGTGGTCTATTTTATTGAAAGATCAGTCCAATGATAATTATTTTTTGTTTCAGATTGATATTTGAAGTCAATTCACAATGCCCTTTGCATCATTGGTCATGTTTGATTAGGATACGTAAATCTCTTCATGAGAGTTTATAATATCTCAGTGAATCCGATGTCTAAACATGGAATTGAATGGAGTTCATTTATTTTCTCAAGCATTTGTGTAATTTATCAGTTTTTACTGGTTTCTAATTTATTAATTAGTTTCAATGTTTGACATTATTTGTAGTACGCTGATTCTTTTTATTACTAATTTGATTGCCTAGAAATTTGGTTGCCCTCTTATCTTTGGAGGTTTTTTTTCTTTTTGGTTTATTACTTCTTTTCACAGAAATAATTTTATGCTGTAGCTTTCAAAGTATCCTCATGTTCATTATGTTTCAGTGGTACGGTCCTACCAAGGCATGGTAACCCTGCAGATAGCAGTTTTCGTTAGAACCCCTATCAAATTATCCGGCAACTAATGAAATTTGAAACATTTGATTGACCTGGTGAATCCGTCATATTTGTTGTTTTCTTGATCTTTTATATTGCATTCTTTTAGTTGCATTTGGAATAAAATATAGTTTGTTTTTCTTCCCTTCTCCATTCCTATTACCATTTTGTCCAGATGAACCTATAGATGCTTAAAGATAATAAGAATGGAGTATTACAAGTTGACTTAATTATCTATGTTATCATAATCTTGTTTGAAGTTACAGAGTGGACCAAAGATGCACTTCTTGGATTGAGCAAAGGTGCTCAATTTTCTCTTTTCTTGGTAGAAAGATACTTTTCAAAAGTGGCATCTGCAAAAGGAAATGCTGAGCATGATCTTTCTACAGTGAGTTTGTTTATTTTAGCCTTTCTGCACCTTTTGTTTATTATGCTGCACTTTCAGTATAATTGAGTGTTCATAATCTTTCTACAGTGAGTTTGCTTGATCTCTGCTACAACTTTCCAGCTCTTGTGTCTTCACTGGTTCAACTTGATTGTTTTTTCTCTTTTATATTATACTAGAAATTGATTGTGTGATGGTTCTGAAAATCTGAAAAAGATTTCTATAAATCATGTTTACATTTTTCAATTAAATTCAAACTTTGAAGATGATTTAAGCTTTAGTTTTCTTCAGCATTCTATGCCTTTCACTGCAGCATATGCACCTCCTTGCTTTTGTCTAACTTCATTTACATCATCCTTTTACTTTAAGTTGTTCAGGTGTTGGTAGAGTTGGATGAGCTTCAAGACCGTGAAGTTGGTGATGGGACCATTGTTGTGAGAGGCATACGCCTCAATACCTGAAGCGTACGCCTCAGAGGCGAAGCGCACACTCAAGGTATTGAGAGATTGAGAAGGGAAGATTGAGCCTCAGATCGACTCTCCGAGTGAGAGATTGAGCCTCAGATCGAGCAAAATCTAATCCTCCAGCCTCACGATCTCCTACAACACATGGAGCGCGCCCGCCCGCCCGAGAGAAGGAGCTGCATCCTCGTCTTGGTGATGTCAATGGGGAAAGTCGCACTCTCCGCCACCAACGCTGATGCTGAAGCCAGGTCCACGCGCACCAGGGCGCGTTGCTCGTAGCCTCCTCCGTTCCCACGCCCCATTGATGGCCCAACACCCCCGCAACCACACCAACACCAGTTCGTTCACTATGAGGATTTGAAACTTAATTGATCTTGTGAAGACACAATTTATTTTATACTATCATTTATTATTTATTATTAGTTTTTATTTAAAATTTCATTATTTTATTAATATTATATATTTTATTATTTTGATCATGAAGTGTACGCTTCAACGCCTTGAGGCTTACGCCTCGCTTCATAACAGGCTCAACGCCTCGCTTGGCCTCATCACATTTAACAACCTTGGATGGGACCACATCTGGTTTGCTTGTAGATCTTTTCATGAGGTATTTCAAAAGCCTTATCATCTACTAACATGGTAAGTTTGTCTTGTTCATTTTCTTTATATGTTATGACAATGTTTATATGGCAGAATCATTTACATGTTATCTTGTTCCAACAAAAGGAATTTTAATCTTGTTCTCTTATAGTATTTTTTGTATTATCTGATAAATATTTACCTCAACCGTTCATTACTTTTTCTCATGAGGAAAAAATTTTCATTTACTATTTAATTGTTATCTAATCATTTTTGCTTGTTTTGTCTTTGGTACTTTTTCTCATGGAAAAAGAATCTCTGTTACATTATCTGATCTCGAGTGGCATTTTTATTTCTCTCGAGACAGGGCTTAAAACAAACAGGATGACATCCATTAAATTTTTATTTTTTTTCAGGTTTATAGCCTATAACAATGAGATCCCTATCACGCCATTATAGTCTATAACAATGAGTTAATTCTCCTCGTTATAACATATAACGGTGAGACAAGGATCTCATTGTTATAGCGGCGAGCCACGAATCTCGCCATTATATCCTATCTCATAGTTAAAGATTGTCATGTCGCTATTGGTTTTTCTAGTTCCAACAAGATTAGTCGTTAGTGTTGGTTCAACATTTAACCGCGAGCTATAAATGTCATTGTTATTACTTAACAAATTTCAATTTTTTTTTATGACTTGGCGGTGAGAACTCTCATTGTTATAAGCCTATAGTGGAGAGATATATCGCCGCTATTGACCTGCATCCTTGTAGTTGAATGTTGTATCGTATTTGTGAATGACCTCTTGTATGTGCCTCATTTTTAAGGACGTTAACAAATGTGTGAGGACATTTGCATGGACATCTGGGAGTGCTTTTAAAGCACTACTAAGGGTTCCAAATTTGGTGATTCAAAATGCTACTACAACCAATTCAAAAAAAATGATGGGCACATCCTTATAGGGAACTTTTAGTGGCATTTTGAAGCAGAAAAATTGGGACATTTAGCGATGCTTCAAAAGCATCACTAAAGAATCTTTTTTGTGTTTGAAAGCAATTTGCACGTTTTTTGTATGTTTGATCACAGTGTGTGCGCGCTCCATTTAGGTATCTATGGATTAAGGAGTTGCGAAAGTCCTTAAGATGTGCAAACCTCCTTTAACTAAATACTTTCATATTTGTGAGTGGCCTTATACATTTGTGAAAGTCATCGTAAAAAAGAACAGAAGAGGCAAGGAGAGTTGCAAAGGTCATACTATATTTTTGAATGACCTCCTGCTTGTGACTTGTTTTTTTTGTGAAGGTTCGCACATTTTTGGGACATTCCCAAGTAAGACTTGTAAAGGTCGTACTGTATTTGCAGAAGGGCAAAAACATCCTAAAAAATCAAGAACTGAAATTTTAGATGTATGTACGAGAGATTTTATCAAATTATTCGGTATTTTGAGCCACATCATTTTGCAAGGACAGAACTATTATTTTTCAAAATATATGTAAGTCAGATTTGATCAAAATGATGATAGAGATGTCATAAGGGGATGAATGGAAATAACATAAGGGGATATGATGAGTGAAACCAAAATGTGATCACTCCCACCGCCCACCCCAAAAAAGGGAAGAAAGAAAAAATTATTAGCTAATTGAAGCAGGTTGGTAACTCATTAATCTCAGTAAGATTTATTTTCCCAATAAGTTCTAAAATCTCTCTCTCTCTCTCTCCCTCTCTCTCTCTCTCTCCCTCTTAGGGATGGCAGTGGACCGGGGCGGGGGCGGGAGACAAGGTCTCCACCCCCACCCCGTTTTAAAATCTAAACCTTCATCCCCGCCTCCATCCCCGCACGAGGATGCATTTTAACCTCCACCCCCGCCTCCATCCATGTTTCATGTCCTCCATCCTCGGTCCAAATGGGGGTGAGGCAGGGCCCCATTTTCCCTTGATCTAAAGTCATTCCTTAAAAGATTGGGGACGGGGCTGAGCAGAGATTGAGACGAGGACGGGGCGGGGTGGGGGAAAGCGTAAGTCCATCCCCGCATGGGGATAGATTTTAACCTTCATCCCAGCCTCCATCCCCGTTTCATGCCCTTCATCCCCGGTCCAAACGGGGCGAGGCGGGGCGGGGGGCCATCATCCCTCGGTCCACTTCCATCCCTACTCTCTCTGTCTCTCTCTCATTTCTTGGATTGATTGAATTGAGTTTTCTTCCAAACCAAAAAATAAAGAAAAGGGGTCAAATCTTGTCAATTCTCAAATTTTTAGTGCAACTATAGAAGTGTGCACAGAGTACGTTGAGTATTTGTAAGGCTTATTGATCTTGATTCTTAAATGTTCACAAAGTATATATGAAGACAAGTTAAATCTATTCAAGTTTTCGATAGATGTGTTCAATCATAAAAGTGTGGTATTCACCTAGTTGGGGTGACTTGACCTGCTCTCAGAGGCTCCTATGAATACATTGTTAGATATATGAAAATCTCACAATAATATTGTTAGAAAAGTTTTAAAATTGGTGATTTTGTTCCTACCAAAAGTACTTTAATAAGTTTAGTCCCATATCTAAGAGAAATAATTAAGATTTTCGAGTGGTTTAAATAGAGAGTTTGTTCTTTATTCTTTACTTTGGTAATCCATGTGTCTTGGGGTGGCTTGCGGACGTTGTTGCGCATCGTGCAGGAACGGACGTGCCGTTCGTGCACACGCGTGCGCGCGTGTGTGCGCAAGGGCGCTTGAGACGCAATGTGGCATTTTGATGGCGCACTTTTCACTTTGCACGCTCGCAGCGGTGCGAGGTGCGTATGAGGTGCAAAGGCCCGTTTTGACCTTTTGGTTTTCGGATTGTCTGGCCTTTTAAAAGATTTTAATATGCTTTTATGGTGCATTGTGACTGTTGGACGGTTTTGAAGGCCTTTGAGCACAGTCAAAGGTGGGTGACCGTTTAGGACCTTTTTCGTTCTTATTTCAAACCGTTGGATTTATGGCCATTAATCTCATTTATCGTAAAACGTTTTGATCTTTTTAAGAAATCTATAAATCTCTTCTTCCATCTTTTGGAGATACGAATTTCTTACTCTCCAGTTTTCTCCTTTATCTCTTCCCGATTTTTGGCTTGTAGAGTTCTGGTGTGGGAGAGGTCATCTGTTCTTGCGAAGCGGTGACTATCGTGAGGTTCAAGCCTAGTTGTATCCTGGAAACTCAGTCAAAACCAACCCCTTTTTCGCATCTTCGGAATTCCCGGAGTGGGGTGATTGAAGTTCTAAAGATAGCGATCTTAAGAACGTGCCTCTAGGCTTGCGATCTCTTTTCTTAAATCCATTTTATCATAAGGTTGGAATAACAAATATCGACTTGCGATACAAGAAGTGGAAGTGGAGAAGCTAGTGTTAAAAAATATTATGAAACGGGAAGAAGGATATGGTCATAAACTGATTATCATCAAAAATGAAAAAGAAACACAAAACAATATTTAGAGCTGGCAGAAGTAAATAAGAAATAACGTGAACATAAATATAAAGTTAATAGGTAAGTTTGTTATACAAAAAATTATAATTTTCTAAATTGAAAAACGTATGAAGGGAGAAGTGACAAGAAGCCAAAGGAAAACTTTAAGTGAAATGAAATTGTTTTGAGAAACAAAGAGGAAGTAGACTTTCCACTAAAAAGAAACCAATTTATAATATTTTGTAAGGTTTTCCCTCCTTTCAAGGAAGCAAGGAGTTTTCGCCTTCCAAGCTTTCAGAATTTACCCATATAACAAGAAGTTTTAGGTAACTATGGTTAAATCACATTTCTTTTGTGTTGTTCGCAACCCACCATCTGTCGCATCCTAGTGGAACTATCGACCATGTGGATTATCATCATTGTCATCATCATAAATCAAGGCCCATTAAGATTCTTATTCTTCTTAAAAGATTATGCAAAATCTTCACTGTTTCTTTTATGGGCATCCACAAATCATTCATTTGAGCACTAAATCCCTTGTAAAACAATGTTAAAGTGATGGTGAAGGATTTTATTGAGACGTAATGATGTAAAGGAGGAGCTGCTATTTGCTTTTGTGGGTGGTCACTCACTTTAGTATATCTCACAATGATTTCCCTTAACTATTCATAAGCACTCACACCATATCATTCATGCAGTGGGCCGGGTAGTTGGGACCCAATTTTAGTGATCCGTACAAAAGAGTGTGGTACTCACTTCTTTCTTTCTATTTTTCTTTTTCTTTTTCTTTTTAACTGAAAAGCAACTTTAGAGAAGAAACTCCAAACATTCAATAATAAAAGAGATGCCCTAAGCAGTATTCAAATTTGTGAAGGATGATAACAAGCTCTCTGTTTGGTTTGCAATCGTTGGCAGGTTCTATGGAATAGAAAATTTTCTCTAGTGGCTCCATCATTTTGATAAGTGGAATCCTAAGAAATATCACATCAGGAAGGTACATACATCATTAGGAAATACTTTCCCAGTTTCGCTGTCTTTTTCCATATTCCATGTTAGACTTCTTTTGAGAGAGAACCAAGATTATGGATGAAAACGGATCGGGGTTCGGGTCAGCTAAATACATGGAAAAGTCAGATCTTGATCGGTCTGGAACAGCAAAAAAATATGACTGAAAACTTTTGTGATGAATTGACTTGTGACTATATGATGCTGACCTTTGTTCCTCTTTACTCGTAATTTTTTTGAAAATGATGGATTCTTTTATTTGTGTATGATGCATCCTCGTATTTAGAGATTTGAGATAAGTACTCAATAAAATCTCATGAACAAATATATGGTTTGGCAAAGAAGATTCAATGACCTAGTCCGGACCCTCAATACTCTCGGGGAACAGGTTGCTTCGCAATCTGACCCATTTGCATCCCTAACCAAGATCCATACCCGAACACTCTTAACACCTGGCCTAGATCTGCTAGGATCATGATTCGGACCCAAGAAAGACTCCAAATGATGTCTAGGACTCCGAAAATGAGACAAACCACATGTGGCTCAATTTTGTGTTCAAACCGTGAAACAGGCTCGCCAAGCCAAACATGGACACCTCGGCTCAGTTGTTATAGGCTAGTTAACTAGTAGTAAACATTTTTTTTTGTTATATTTTGATATCATAAAATAAAGACCATGAGCAATAAGTTTAGAGCTTAAATCCAGTTGCAAAAGAAAGGTGAAGGAAGAGATCTGACCAGATCATATTCACGATCCAGTTCAATAGACTTAGTGTCCCAATTCTATTATTTTTAATTTGAAAATGTATTCTTTTTTAATGAGTCAGTTCGAACTCGGCTCATTTAACTTGAGCTTGGTATGAGATCAATCTCAGGTTGGCCTGCCACAAGATCGTGCTAAGCTTAAATGCCATATGTTCAGTTCAGCTCTTTAGCAGCCCTGTAAATGACTCGCTAGGAGTTAGGACTGAGACTTTATATATATATATATATATATATATATATATATATATATATATATATATATATATATATATATATATAGAGAGAGAGAGAGAGAGAGAGAGAGAGAGAGAGAGAGAGAGAGAGAGAGAGAGAGTAATTCACTAGTTCTTCCCTGTTTTCTCGTTCTGCCCCATTAGGCTCCTTTAAAAAGCATAGTTTTTGGTATTTTTTTCTTACATCTAATACAGTAAATGTGATCTATAGTTTTTTTTAGTGGGAACCAGCTTTTGGATCACCAGAATATGACCTGTGTACAGGTTTTTCTGGTGATCCAAAATCAATGGCTATGAAGCCATCAATTTTTTCTGGCTCATAAAAATACATTTTCTCCTCAAAAAACATGATCCAAGGGTCGATTTCCACTAAATCGAGCATGCTAAACACATCTAATGGTTTAGATCTATGGCAGAACCAGAAAAGAGGGCTTCATATATTCAGTTCTCATATATATATATATATATAGCCCTTGTGAGCTGTTTGAAATATATCTTGGTATTCCACTTTTATATAGAGAGTAGAAGATGATAAGGATGAAAACCCTAGCTAGGGTATTTGAAGTAGTTCCAAATATCAAATGAAAGAACAACAATGGTTTTCAGGCATTTGGAATCTTCTAAAAATACCAAATATGTCCACCAAGGTCCTCAATGTCTTGGTTTTCAATTTTCTCCAAAGGATTTTCAGATTTTTAGCCTGTAAAGTTCCAGGAAATCCTGGATTTTGTTGATCTGAAGTGAAAAACTTGAAATCCCCGTGATCTGGGCCTAGAGTGGCGTCTGAAACGCTATACCTTTCTTACTTAGGATGTCATGCAAATCATGACCTAGCCCACAAACTCTGGCTACTAGAAACTTTAGATGTCACAAACTTTGCTATATTTTCATGATAACTCTCTCACTTCACTAGCAAAACTTGATCAAGTTCATGATCCCTCAACATTTCAACTACTATGAGAAATGTGATCAACATCATGCAGGATTTTTTTTTTTGAATTATTGTCAGATGTTACAAGTCATAACCAACTTTTGCCAAGTTGGTTTGGATTGATTCTCATCTTGAGGAATGAGTTGTCAATTAATGCACAAGCAAGTTCCCACAAGGGCTCTACTCTTTTGGTAGAGGCAACTTTTCAATGTCACTAAGTTGACAAGACCTCACAAGGAGCGTCCCCGACCACAAGGTCGAAACTGGTTGCACTCCCTGGTGGGCAGGGGGACCTCAAGGGTTCTACCAACCAATGCACAGTCGACGATGCGATGGGAGGGGAGGGGGTGGTAGGTTTCCTTGCCCTAGCAAAACAAAAAGAAAACTGACACAACCAAGTTGCATTTGAATGAGTGAATCATTCAGCACAAACTTAATTTTCAGTAATTAGCAGGTCAAGGTGGGCAGTGCCCACCCTGACCAGGAGCACACATTAGAGGTGCCCTAGGTCAGGGTGGGCACCACCTAGGCCCAACCAAAGGCAGGGCACAATGTGTGCCCCGCCCCCTGAACCCACCTCTCTCTCTCTCTCTCTCTCTCTCTCTCTTGGAATGACACCAGATCAGAAGACGGCTTGGGTCATTCGCCTGCACAAGCCCCCTCTCTCTCTCTCTGAATTTCTGCTCAGGCCGGGGTCAAGCATGTTGCCTGTGTGTGTGGCTGCGTTCGGCCATCTCTCTAGCATGGTGGACATCTGGACTTCTTCATGTGTCTTTTTTAGGGTTAGAAAATTTGGTGATTTTTTTGTTTTTTCAATTAGCATATGAAATTAATAATAATGTGTTAGGACTTAGGATTTAGATTTTTTATTTACTTTTTCTTAAATAGTTGCATATCAATAATTAGGTTTTAGGGCTTTTTTGTGTTTTTTTTGCCATTAGTATTTAGGTTTTTTTAATAAGATAGATATTTATTAGTTAGTTCTGCATTTTTCTTCAATCAACATTAGACATGATTTCACATGATTGATTTCGGTTAGAATTTTGGGGGTTTTGTGATTTTTTGTTTCAATTAACCTATGTATGAAACTATGAATGATATTTGTTAGGATTGAGTGTTTTTATTTCATTTTTTTTATAACATAAATATTTAATTAGGTTTTAGTTTTTTTTGGAATTAGCATATACATGTGAATGGTGTTTGTTTAGGGTTTAAGTTTTTTATTTAGTTTTTATTTTTTAAATATCATGAACCATGAATATTTCATTAGGTTTTGAGGGTTTTTTTGTGTTTTTTTTTTCAATTAGCATATAGGTACCTCTAAAAAAAATTGGCATTTATGTATTTCTATGTTTTTCATTCCAATCAACATTAAACTTGATTCTACATGCTTGGTTTTAGTTATAAACTTACAATTTTATGGTTTTTTTTATTTTAATTATTATATGTATGAATGATGTTTGACAGGATTTAGGAGTTGTGATTTAAGTTTTATATTTAATTTTTTTAATAGCATTAATATTTAATTAAGTTTTAGGTTTTTTTTGTATGTGTTTTCCAATTAGCATTTAGGTGTTTGATTTTGGCTTTTTAAATGAGATGAATATTTAATTAGGTAATTTTGAGCATCGGGATAGCGGGCCTTCTTTCTCAAGTCATTTTTATTTTTAATCAATATTAAGCATGATTATTCATGCTTAATTTTAGTTAGAAACTTAGAATTTTAGGATGGGTTTTCAATTAGGTGAATCATGTTTGTTTAGGATTTAGGTTTTTAATTTTGTTTAAATAGCATGAACCATGAATATTTTATGAAGTTTTAAGGGTTTTTTAGGTTTTTTTTTTTCAATTAGCATTTAGGTACTTTTTTGTTTTTTCTTTTCAACCAACATTAAACTTGATTTTAGTTCTAAACTTAGAGTTTTAGGGTTTTTTATTATTATTATATATATGAATGATGTTTGTTAGGATTTAGGATTTAGGTTTTATATTTATTTTTTCAATAGCATGAATATTAATTAAATTTTAAGTTTTTTTGTGTATTTATGCCCACCCTAGTTTAGATTATGGCTCAGGCACTGCTCTTGACCACTTCTGACTCATTGGAGCCTTATCAAATAATGCAATTAATGCTCTATGGGGATGATTGACTAGATCAACTCAGTGCATCTTGCCTCTTATAATGGACACAACCATAAGTAGTTATCATGTATGAGAAACTTAATTACTGTGCATGATTGAGGCACTCAAGGTATGGTCCTTCTCATTGTATCAGCTGCTAAGGACAACTGGTCCCCACGTCCATGCCTAGACAAAGCATGTCATCCAGCAACCAAGCACCAGCTGGTCCTTTTTTTGTGTTGTGTTTGGTGTTTTTCACAACTAGAGATAGAGATTCAAACATTTTGTTTCTTGTTATGATGAAGACCAACTCCACGATGGGGGGATAATGTGGAAGAAATCCACAAGAAGTACCTCATTCGTTTGATCCTTATTTCCAGTCAAAGTAGGTGCGGTTTTGGGATTAATTTTTATGAAAAAATTTCATACTCTTGGTAAAATGAAGTATTTTCACAAAAACTCATAAATATGTCAAAATTTTCTGTTCAAACTCACTGATTACTAAATTATTTAGGATCATTTTTACCCTTTCCAACATATTTGTGTAGACAATGTATTGTGGAGCTTTGAATATAGTTAAAATTATTAAAGAGGTTTGCAACATATTTGCATAGACTTTCAGACGTTCGCACAAATATATTGTGAATCTTTGAATATGGTTAAACTCATTGAGAAAAATTGCATAATATCTGCGCAGACCTCTCGACATTTACACAAATAGGATGCAAACCTCTGAATATGGTTAAAATCACTGAGAAGGTTCACAACATATTTGTGCAGGCTTCCTCATGTTCACACAAATACGTTGTGAACCTCTTAATTTGGTTAAAATCACCAAAAAAATATGCAACATATTTGTGCGAACCTCCTATATAAATGACTTCATATACATGTTTGTTTGTTTTTACAAGTCTTTGCCCCTTGAGACAACTCTAAATTGTACCATCCTTCAACTCTTTGTAATTCTTTGGTGGTTTGTGCGAATGTAGGTAGGTTCGCACAACTATCAAGTGAATCTTCTCAATGTTTTTAACCATAATTATGTGAAATGTAAATGCATGTGGAGGTTCACAATATATTTTTGTGAACGTGAGAAGGTTCGTGCATATATGTTACAAATCTCTTGAGTGTTTTTAACAATATTTGGAGGTTTGTAACATATTTGTGCAAACATCTAGAAGTTTGCGCAAATACATTGTGAATCTCCTCGATCATTTTAACCATATTCGAAGGTTCGCAACCTGTGTGAACATCAAGAGGCTCATGAAAATATAACTAGAGGTTCACAATATATTTGTATGAACATCAAGAGGTCCGCACAAATATGTTGTGAATCTCATTGGTGATTTTAACCAAATTTGAAGGTTTACAACATATTTGTACAAACTTCATAAAGTCTGCACAAATATGTTGTAAGGGTAAAATAGTTTAAAATAAATCAAGAATCAATGACTTTGGACATGCAGAGAATTTTGGCATATTTATGGGTTTTTGTGAAAATGTGCCATTTTTAGAGGACAATAAAATTATTTTATGTAACTTTTATATTAAAGTATAAAAAGTTTGGGCTTGATTAGGGATGTAAACAGTTTGGATTCGGATCAGATGTGCCCATTATTAGATCCAACTAATTGGATGTTGACTAAACGAATCATAATTCAGTATTGGATTCGGATGGTGAAAGATACCATATTCAGTTTTTTACATGCAATTGGACTCGGATATCCATCAAGTCAGGATGTTTGTCAGATTTGGCAGCAAAAAAATATAACCATATATGCATCCAATTATAATCGGATCTCTTTGGCTTACCAAATCCGACCAAATGGAGTCAAATTAGGTTCGATATATATCATATAAAATGTGATCCATTGACATCCCTAGGCTTGATTGGTTTCCCACTGCATCCATGTAACACGGATCTCATCATACGACACACGATGGATCCATGGGACCCATTGTACATATGTTGATCCTAGTAGTCCAACCGACAACTAGGATTAATCAACATTCTCACCCGGAACATGAACTAGTACTCCTAGCTATCCAAATGCATCAGTTGGATGGTCAGGATCTGATATGTGATGGACGGCATCATATGTTGTAGGATATAGTCTTTTTCGATCTGTATCCATGACAACCATTGTGATTCCACCAGCTGAATCGCCTTTCTCTAGACACTAGAAGCCCATTGGCATTAAATTCACAGGTTTATGCCGAAAAACAGAAAAGACCCTCAACGCTTTTCTTCATCCTCCTCATTTGATAAACACTAAAAAGGGCTGGGTTTTGCTCCAAAAGGGTGAAAAAACCATGACCCATCATGCGGTTTTCATCAAAATTCGTTATTTCTATTGTTTTCCCTTTTTTTCTTGATGAGTTTTTAATCTATACATCTTTTGTTTGGTTGTTTCTAATGCAGAATTTTGTCTTATCCAATATAATTGTTTTATTTTAGTGTTGCTAATAATTGTTGGTGTAACATTATTAGTGAGAAAACTATAAGGGTGAAATTTGATAAAGGCTCTTTGATTGAATTGGGGTGTCCATTTTCAGATGTGACACTGTTGTATACTGTTCTGTTTTTTTTTTTTTGAAGAAACACTGATATATATTGACAAGGTTGCAAGTTCAGCATGTGGTGTAATTGCATTTTCTTTTCGTGAGTTGCTGGACCTTCAATCGTTGAAATGCTTGCAAGCAGAATGTCGGTTGGTGTTTGGTTCATGGGTGGTTGAAACCCCATCGTATAGAAAGCAAAACCTTGGTGAACACCCACTCCTTGTAATATTCAGCCATAGACTGTGACTTTCCTGACAAGGATCCAATTCCCATGTAATTGTTCGTCGACGCAACCATTTTGCTTTTTAAATGCCATGATGATCTCCAGAGTAACTCTTGCTTTCATTTCATCAATAAGCACAACCCTTGCTCACAGATTGCCAAATTTGAATCTCCCAGTGAGTGGATTGGACAATGGTGTCCTTTGTCAGATGTGAGAATTAACCGACTGGGATGATTGTGTCAACCATTTGTAAGTGTCCAAATTCAGGATATATGTGATATGGTTTATGCTTCAGCACGAGTTGAAGAAAGTTCATCAGTTGAGACTTTGATTGATGAAGTCTCTGCAAGTAGCAGGCCAGTTGGTTGACGATTGTTGAAGCCTTCAGCCATTGGAGCTTTTATTATCCAGACTTTATGAATGAGGTTATACCATTTTTGCTAGAATATGAGCAACAATTGGACCTTGGGAAATTGAGAAAGATTTTGCTTGTGTGAATTTTGTGGAAAGGGAGGATGTTTCTTTTGGCTTATATGGACTCTGTGTTCATCAAGATCTTTATGTAAGTTATGGATTATTTATCATTGATCATCACTTGTTGCCATCTCAATTGAATTCAAGTGTAATAACTTGGCTTTTTCAGAAAATGTTTTGTGATTAATTTGATATCAGGAATTATTACCAAGTACCTGATGCGTGCATATGAAGTATAACTGAAAGACATCAGTCACTGTTGGGCAGTGTACTTGTATTCTCAAGTGCATTGAGACAAGGGTCGCCCTACTTGTATGAAAAATAACTTCTATTTATGAAGATAAATTCTGTACTAGGGAGAACATGCCACAAAAAATTATAACAAAACTATAATTTGTTATGTGCTATCAGTGCTGAATGTGGGTTCCTTTGTATGCATTCTTTAAACAAGAATTCATTGTCTCTGTGTGTGCGTGTGCGTGCACATAGTTCGCCTGCCATTTTGGCTTTTTCATGAAACAGTAAATCTGCAATTTTGCTATATATCTTGTCTTTCGGTCATTTGAACTTCTCAGTTCTTGCGGCAGGTAATGCAAGCGGATAGTGCATTGTGGGGGGCACACAGCAAAAAAGTTGTGGAACGAGTATAATGTACAATATTGCATACTCTGATAATGTACGAAAGGTGTTATAAAATCAATATCTTTGTATTATTTGTTTCAAGTATTTTAGGATCTTAATAATCTATAGATATGTAACGCTGTCGCACGGCTGGGGTGGTTACGGGAAAAAGAGGAGCCGCTTGGGGGTTACAGGAAGAGGGGAGTGTTACCCCCTCTCCCTCTCCCACGAAAATGGAAAGTGACAGAGGGAAGAGGGAAAACGCTTCCCCGATTTTGGAAGGAGAGGGGGGGGGGGTAACTCTTACCCTCACCATGTCTATAAATGCCATGGGTTTCCCTCTCCCTTCCCCTATCTCCTTCATCAGAAGCACGCCCTGTGAGAAAGAGAGAGACTCAGAGAGAAGGAGCCGAAAGTAATTCAACATTACCACTCATGAAGATCAACAAAATGTTGAACCCATGAACTGAACAAGAACAAAAGCCAAAACAAAACAAAAAAAAAAGCACAAGAGAAAAGAACATTAGACAGATAAAATGGGCTCACGCCGGAGCCGCTTGCCCAGATTGCGACAAAGGATGGGTAGCATCAGCAGGAGGGAGTGGAAGATCACTAAGATGCATACGCAAGATCGCATAAACATCTACCAAGATTTTATGCACTAGGTTTTGAATGTTAACTCGAATAGACTCAGAGAGAAGGAGAAGAGGAGGCGCAGCAACAACGAGAGACGCCACTACCAACCACAAGTAAGCTTCGTTCCCTCTCTCTCTTGTTTTTCTTTTCAAAGAAGAAGACTCCTACAACTACGAGTTGCAGAATGCAGGGACAAGGAGAATCATGTCCCTGCCGTTCACCTGGGAGGTGAAAACAGAGGGGTTTTTTTCCTCTGTTATCACTATCGACAACCGGCAGGTTGCTAGTGACCGAAAAAAATGGGGGAAATGGCAGAGGGCGAACCCAGTCGCCTGCCATCCACAGTGAAGAGGCACCCTCTGGCCACACCGCCGACTAGTGCAGATGACCGATAAAAAAAACCAAAAAAAATACTCAAACCCTGTCTGACAGGCAGACTTGGTTTGCACATAACGGCAGACCGAGTCGGCGTGCCGCCATGACCCAGACCAGACCAAGTCAGGGGATGACCAAGGTGACTCGGTCTGGGTCAGCAACAGAAAAAAAAGTGTGTTAATGTGACAGACCGAGTCGGGTCTGTAGAATGATAGACCGAGTCAGGTCTGAATGGTGTAGACGGACCGAGTTGGATCTGATTGTGTTAGACAAGATCGTCTTAGTCTGAATAGACCGAGTCAGGTTTGTTTCTTGACAGACCAACTCGGTCTATCCAGACCGATCCAGACACATAGTTTTAGTAGACCTACTTAGTCTGGACATAACAAGTCGGGTCTGTTTTCAGTGGACCAACTTGGTCCAGATCGAGTCGAGCCCATGATTGGGTTAGACCGACTCAGTCTAGATCGAGTCGGCTAGATTTTTTAGAATATATATATATATATATATAAGTGAAATTGGATGAGTACATAGAGCGGAGTAAAAATTGATATGGTGAAGACCTCGGTTTTTCAATACGAATCGGATCCAAGTTTGGATCCAAACTTAAATCGGATCGCGTGTGCCTAAAGTGGATCCAAAATAAATTGGATCTAGTTGGGTTTGATCTAAATCCAAGACTTTTTCAGCGTTGATGTCATACTTGTGCCAAACCATAATGAAAAGGTTTAGATTGAGCATATCAGATACAAGATCTAGTCAGAATTGCAGTTGAAAACTTAAATGATCCACTTTGGAATAAGAGTAGATCTAGATCTAAAACTTAATTAAAAGTTGAACTACAGTTAAGTATGGTGTAAAGAGGTAGTGTAAAGACAACATAAATCAGAGAAATTACATGAAACCAGGAGTGGTTGAAAAGCAAAAAGATCAGTTTGCCCCAGTATGCTCGCTTAGTAAATAAGGCATAACTTGGTACCTTGAGGTCGGATTTAAGTGATTTTTTGATCCTTAAATTCTACTTTTAGAGTAAGATCCATTGACAGAGAATGCGATGACAAACTCTGAAAGAACGGAGTTAGAGTTTGGCATTCAAGCCAGGGGTATTTTTATAATTTTTCATAAAGACGAGACTTCATATGATGATATGAGAATATTCATTTATTTCAGATCAAAACTTGCGAGAATGCTAAGGTTATTCCTTAAAGTTGGAATTCAAGTGTTTCAGGTGAGTGAACATTTGTAAATTCCTTCTTGGTTAAATAAAATACATGTTGATTATTTCGGCATCCTGCAATATAATTTCATGTGTTTTACGTATACTAGTTTTATTTTATTGTGAATAGAACAACTGTTTAGCATGCTTAGGAATCTATAATCATGATATTCTTGATGATGCTTAAATAAGATGAAACACGCTACATGTTTCTTACTTTATGACATGATTTAAATTATAAATATATCCCATGTGGAGAAAATCATGACATTTCTGCATGTAAAAGATTGATGTTTGATATTGAGAATTGAGTGTAGAGTTTCAAAGTTTTGAAATAGGATTTGTCCTTAAAATATCACGCTTATGCCTTGGGAGGAGCATTGTAAGTATCGTGATTTAATAAGTTGACTTTGTGGTGAGTCGTTATCCTTAAATATATGATATGTGAATATGTGTTAAAAGTAGTTAGTGAACATACATTGATGATTGTATAAAGCACTAACTTTAAAAAGCAAAAGTTGAAAGAATAATGTGCATAGGATAATTACACAGAGCCTGATAAGGAACTCTACTAGGAAGCATGGTCTAGGGCACTGTTGAAGTGTGTACCTCGTGTGTACTGATCATGCATAATGTATACGTTATAGATTCACGTTTTTATACATGATCCATTGTAAAAATGGATTAAAACTCACTCTTATCAATGTTTTTCAGAATGTTGCTTTAATTTAAAAAAGAGAAAAAAAATGCACCAACTGGGAGTTCACCTGCATGTTTTGAAGTAGTTTTATTCGTTAAGAAGTTTTTATTAGTATTTTAATTCGTTTAGGAATTCTAATTTTTGAAAACACATTTTTAGAAGAGTGGTTTTTAGAATTTTGAAAAAATAAATGAAGTTTTCAGAAAAAAAATGTGTTTGACCTAGATTTAGAAGTATAAAAAGTATTTTTTTAGAGAGAGGCCATCATCCTCCCATTATGAAAAATGCCAGCCTCTTCTCTCCCTCTCCTCTTTATTTTTTCTCTCTATCTTTCGTTCGATCACCCGTTCTTCCATGCTTCTTCCTTTCTTTGGTCTTGATATCATCGTTCTTCTGATCTTTGCTTTCATCGGTGCTTCTTACCTTGTCGTCGGAGTGCACGCTCAACCACGGGAGCGACCACCTCTTCTTCTCAACCCCTCCATCGAAAGCAGCTACGAGGTTTGCTTCTTCTCTTCCGTCTCGTTATTAGAGTAATGCATAGTTTAGACTTATTTTCAGCATTGCATACTATATAGTTTATTTCTATGTAATATTGTTTCATTTAGAATAATCAATTTCTGATTTTTCATTTATGCACAGTAGATTAGAAGCATATTGCATTGTAGATTTGTTCTTGTAGTTTATCATTAGATTAAATCTGCATAGTTCTGTATTTTGTTAGTTAGCATGTTTTGAATTTTTAGTATTATTTAGATTAGGTTGTTTGATCCAACGTCTTTCTTTTAATTAGTTTGTGTTAGACTTTTAATGTTACGATTAATTAGTCCATAGTTTAAGTTCACGTTTCTCCTTCACTAGTTAGTTAATTTAACAAGTCAGCATTAGGTTATTAGAATTATTCAATTAGTTTATAGTAATTAGTTAGATTAGAATTAATTGTTTAGTTAGTTTTGATTCAACATTTTTCTTGAATTGTAATTAGTTTGTTTGTTTTAGTTTGTTTTGCAATTAGTTAGAATTGTTTAGTTCGTTAGATCAAATTAGTTAGTTTTGATTCTTGTTTCTTGTTTTTATATAACTAACATCAGTTTTAGAAATAGTTTCCCGCATTTATTTTGTGTTTTGAAGGAAATCTTTCTTGTGCAAAAATCTCTCCAAAGAGCCCCTCAAGGACGTGCACCTTGAGAAAGGGACCCTTTAAGCCTAAAGGTTCAACTGTAGCATCCAAGCAAACAAGAGAGGCTAGATCGCAAGCAAAGAAAACCCTATCGATTTTACTTTTCTTTGACTTTTATTTTTTTTGGGCTAGAGGGTCATTTACTTTACGTTGGGTTGTAATAAGGCCTTTTTATTTTTGAGCCCTCTGCAAAGAGTAGCACTTTTTATTTAAGGAAATAAAAAAATTTCTGTGTGGGGTACAAAAGTTTTTTTTTCAACATTCCTTGTGTTTGACCCAAACTTCACCACTAGTGTGAACCGGAATTTGAAATTTGATGCACAGTTTACACAAGCGAATTTGATTGAAAAACATCTTTTAAAAATACTTTGTTCAAAAGTTGCATCAAATTTTTGGCATCGTTGCCAGGGAACGATGATTTTAAAATTGAGTACCCACTTTATTGCCTTTTTGACGTTTATTTAGGATTACTAGAACCACGCTGAGTGCAAAACATAGAGCCCGCTTATTTTTATTGCACGACCCACCTATTAGGGTACCCTCTTAGGTGATTATGCATGTAATTTGCTTTGAAGCTCTATATCTGCATTGAGTGGTGGTTGTTTATTTCTTGCTTTTAGTTATTTTATTTTTGCTTGTTTTCGTGGTATGGTTTGATCGTAATTGCGCACTAGGATTGTTAGAAAACCAATTTTTAGGACGGTTGCTACACAAGTCTCTACCGAAAAGGTGTATGCAAGGGCGACACTCGCTTGACCCTGAGTCCATTATTAGGCAAGCCCGCAGATCTATTCTCATGGTTGAGGATTACCAGCTTACTCATCCCCTAAGGGGGTATTTCATTCTTAATGGATATACTCCTGCCTCCTGCATCGCGAGACCTGATGTAGGAGCAAACCAATTTGAAATTAAGGCCAGTGTCATACATATATTACCTTCCTTCTATGGCCTTAGCTTTTAGGGCCCCTACCGTCATCTCAACGAGTTTTTAGAGATCTGCTCTACGATGTGAATCAATAATTTTGGAGATGATGCATTGAGGCCGACCTTGTTTCCATTCTCCCTCAAGGACAAAGTCAAGCACTGACTAAAGTCTTTAGATGATCAGAAAGAGGTGCTCAGATTCATCAAGCACAATATCTTTAGCAGGTTCAACGTTTCGAGAGCCATTATTAGCAATTAAGGTAAGCACTTCAAGAATGTGCATGTTGCTTCATTACTTAGGAAGTATTCAGTACATCATCGAACTGCTACGCCATACTATCCGCAGACTAGTGTCTAGGTCGCAGTCTCCAACAAGGAGATCAAACAAATTCTTAAAAAGACAGTCAGGTCAGACCGAAAATATTGATTGCAGCGCTTGAACGATGCATTGTAGGCATACAGGACTACTTTCAAGACTCGGATTGGCATGTCCTCTTACCGATTGGTTTTTGGGAAGCCATGTCATCTCCCTCTTGAATTGGAACATAGGGCTTATTGGGCGATTAAGAAATTTAATTTTGACATGCCCCAAGCTGGCGTAGAGCGAAAGCTACAGTTGAGTGAACTCAAGGAGTTGCAAAATGGTGCGTATGAGAGTGCCAAAATCTACAAGGCTCAAACCAAGCATTTTCATGATAAGCATATTTTGAGAAAATATTTTGAGCCTCGTCAGAAGGTTTGACTTTTTAATTCACGACTCTAATTATTTTTAGGGAAGCTGAAGTCGAGATGGAATGGCTCGTTCATAGTCCAAGAAGTATTCCTGCATGGTGTTGTTGATATTTTAGACCTTCGGACGGGCGAGAACTTCAAGGTTAATGGGCAACGATTGAAACCCTGCATTTTAGATGTAGTCACCAGTCATGACATTGAGGTCATTGACCTCATGGATGCGTGAGGCAATGCGTAGTGTATGTATGTTGTACCATTAGTTTTAGTTTTGGTTACTTCGTAGTTTGTCATAGTCGTTTGCATATTTCTTTCTTTCAGTTTATGTGCATAAAGGACAGATCATATATGCATTTCATTTTTTGTGAGTTGTTATGAGTTACATATAACAAGACAAGTTGGAATCTCTTTAGGAGCCAGTACAGTGTGCAGTAATAGGAGAGGTTTCATGGCGCATATCATGTGACATATGTCATTTTCCTTGTGTGTCTTTGGTTTCTTTATGTGCATTCATTTGCATGGGGGAGTACTACTAAGGACAGTGTCATTCAAGTATGGTGGAGGGTGAAGTTTGCACCCAATTTATTTTTTGTTCATGTATCTGCACTGATGAAAACTCATAAAAATTAGGCTTTTAAGGAATGAATTTTAACCTTATATGAATGCTTTACAGAATCTAACGTTTCAGAGAATTTTTAAGCCCCACGAATTTTTTTTCTGACACTAATCTAGAAAATTGGGTCATTTATGTGGATTTCAAAGAAATGATGGTAGATGCATGCTAGAGTTTATTTTTGAATCACAAGTATGAATATGTACAACATCATTTTTTAAAAACTAAGCAAATAAACAACATAAAAAATAAGAGCTTAAAAAGAAAAAAGTGCATACGTTTATTCGTTTGATACTTTTGTTGTTCCTAGTAGCTGAGCTCAGACACAAGTTGAAGTGTTTGATTCTCATGCCAAAAAGGACAATGAAGAAAATCACTTCTTGGTCTAAGTCAATATGTGTGGCCTATTTGGTTTGAGCAAGTAGAGCCTGAGGGGTGTTTATACTTGGTGCTCTAAAGCCATCTAGTTTGGAAGCCACCGGCCAGAAAGCCATTACATGGACTTTATAGAAAGTTTAAGAGATATTGACATTGCACATGACAAGAAGAAAGTTATATGTAAAACTATAAAAATAGAAGGTCTAGTGACTCGAGCAATTAAGTCTGAGAGATACTTTGTATCTGGTGCCATAAGGTCATCTGGCTTGGGAGTCGCTGACCCAAAGCTCGTTACACGGGTCACGAAAACCTAAAAAATTGATATAGTGCTCAACAAAGAAAAAAGAAGAAGAAAAAGTGTGAAAAAATTAAAAAATATAAAAAGAAAAAGAAAGAAAATCAAGAGCATAAAGACAAAGTTCACTGTTCAGGAATAATTTTGAGAAACATGTGCAGAAAACATATAAGTGAGGATAAATGAGCAATGACATGTGTGTATTTGATTTTTCAAGAATAAAGCATAAATAATTACAATATTTAGAAAAATAAAGGAAAAAACTTTTATTCTGTGGTGGCATGTAAAGACTTTAAATATGTTTTTAGAGTGTAATAGCATGAAATATTTGTTTAAACAAACTCCTTAGTTGTCTAATACTTCTTGAAGTTGAATCTTTATGTATACATGACAGAGATGTTTGTGTGTATCATCACTGCAAACCCTCACGGGACCTTACTCGTCCACTGGGGTAACCCAGGGGTTTAAAAAGCTTGTTGCATATGTAGAATGCAACCGTGATTCCTATAAAAGTGAGTTAGGATTTGATTTTCTTGTTTTGCTTTTACTTTTTCTGTGATAGTCAGTTTGCTCGAGGATTAGCAAATGATAAGCATGAGAGAATTTGATCATGCACTATTTATACGTTGTAGATTCACGTTTTTATGCATGATCCATCGTAAAAATGGATTAAAAACCCATTCTTATCAATGTTTTTCAGGTTGTTGCTTTAATTTTAAAAAGAGAAAAAAAATGCACCAACTGGGAGTTCACCTGCGTGTTTCAAAAAAAGTTTTATTCGTTTAGGAGCTTTTATTAGTATTTTAATTCGTTTAGGAATTCTAATTTTTGAAAATGCATTTTTAGAAGAGTGGTTTTTAGAATTTTAAAAAATTAAATAAAGTTTTCAGAAAAAAAATGTGTTTGACCTAGATCTAGAAGTATATAAAGTATTTTTTTAGAGAGAGGTCGTCATCCTCCCATTAGGAAAAACACCAGCCTCTTCTCTCCCTCTTCTCTTCATTTCTTCTCTCTATCTTTCGTTTGATTGCCCATTCTCCCCTGCTTCTTCCCTTCTTTGGTCTTGATATCATGGTTCTTCTGATCTTTGCTTTCACTGGTGCTTCGTACCCTATCGTTGGAGCGCATGTTCAACTACGGGAGCAACCTTCTCTTCTTCTCAACCCCTCCATCGAAAGCAGCTGTGAGGTTTGCTTCTTCTCCCCCGTCTCGTTATTAGAGTAATCCATAGTTTAGATTTATTTTCAGCATTGCATACTATATAGCTTATTTCCATGCAATATTGTTTCATTTACAATAATCGATTTCTGATTTTTTGTTTATGCACAGTAGATTAGAAGCATATTGCATCGTAGATTCGTTCTTGTAGTTCGTTGACATTAGTTTTTTTTTAGAAACTGTAGCATCTTTAGTTTCTTTTCTTCTCGGGCCTGCAAACTGATCAGAATAGTTTACATAATCACGCAGACCGGTTTGGTCTTGCCAAAATGGAATAAATCAACGTAAATCGATCTGCTGGAACCAGTGCAAACACGCAGGTAGATAATGTGATCTTTCTGTGTGCTGCATCATTCTGCAGGTTGCTGGAATCAGCAGTAAAACGCTGTTATGACAGTTGAGATAGTTTTTTTTATCGTTGGATCTCCAGCAAGCTGTGTGATTCACTCACTTCGTGCAGCACCAAGTGTGAACAGTCCACACTGGTTCACACCTGACCATGTTGCACCTTGCTGAATCACGTTGAATCACACCGCTTCATGTTGCATCTTGTTGAATCATGTTGATTCATGCTGATTAATTGCAGATCACGCACCAGCATGATCAACGATTAATCAGTTGTTATTTGCAAGAAGCGTGTTTCAGTTTATTCTTTTTAGTAGATTTTTTTTTGTTCAAGTTATCATTAGATTAAATCTGCATAGTTCTATATGTAGTTAGTTAGCATGTTTTAAATTTTTAGTATTACTTAGATTAGGCTGTTTGATCCAACGTCTTTCTTTTAATTGTTTGTGTTAGACTTTTAATGTTATGATTAATTAGTCCATAGTTTAAGTTCATGTTTCTCCTTCACTAGTTAGTTAATTTAACAAGTCAACATTAGGTTATTAGAATTGTTCAATTAGTTTATAGTAATTAGTAAGATTAGAATTTCTTGTTAGTTAGTTTTGATTCAACGTTTTCTTGAATTGTAAATAGTTAATTTGTTTTAGTTTGTTTTGAAATTAGTTAGAACTTGTTAGTTTGTTACAATTTTAGTTAGATCGTTAGATCAAATTAGTTAGTTTTGATTCTTGTTTTTATATAACTAACATCAGTTTTAGAAATAGTTTTCTGCGTTTGTTTTATGTTTTGCAGGGAAGCTTTCTTGTGTGAAAAGCCCTCCAAAGAGCCACTCAGGGACGTGCCCCTTGAGAAAGGGACCCTTTAAGCCTGAAGGTTCAACTATAGCATCCAAGCAAACAAGAGAGGCTAGATCGCAAGCAAAGAAGACCCTGTCGATTTTACTTTTTTTTACTTTTATTTTTTTTGGGCCAGAGGGTCATTTACTTTACGTTGGGTTGTAATAAGGTTTTTTTATTTTTTAGCCCTCCGTAGAGGGTAACACTTTTTATTTAAGGCAATAATTTTTTTTTGTGGGGTACAAAAGTAATTTTTTTCATGTTGTCTGTGTTCGACTCAAATTTCACTACTAGTATGAACTAAAATTTGAAATTTGATGCATGATTTACACATACGAATTTTACTAAAAAATATTCTTTAAAAATACTTTCTCGAAAAGTTGCATCTTGTACCTTAGAAATTATTCAGACATTCTTGGGTGATCCTTAGGGGTTAAAACATTGCCCACTAGACACATGTAGATGTAGCATGAACCTGAAAACCTTGGGAGTAGGTATAGCTTCTCGACACCTTGGGTGCAGATATAGTTTCTTGAGTACCTTAAGGGCAGGTATAGCCACCCTAGCTCTTTGGCTAGCTACCGATAAGCATTTTGTGACTCTCGGCTTGTAATCGACGAGCAACTGCAGCACTTATGTTCATAGTTTGGGTCAGTTTTGACTATGTTATTTTGTGGTTTATATGTCTGGTCAGTGCCGTAGACTCTGAGTTGTCTACATCGGTTGCTATGCCCGATCGTCTATATCCAGAATAGCCGATTAGAGTAGATTATGAGTTTGTGTATGTTAATAGAGATATGATAAAATGAAGTAAAATTCATAAACAACATGTGTGCTTAGTTAGCAAACTAAACTAAGACTAGAAGCTTAAAGTTCACCAGAGTTGTAACAGTCATGTCTATTTGTAAATAGAAACTTACTGAGTTGTAGACTCACCCCCTCTCTTGATTGCAACTGTAGGTTGAAGAACTGCTGCCAACAAGAGGAATTAGTCTGGGACATTGACTCAGTTGCCACCAGACTTCCCAACATTTTAAGTATAATTCATTTTTATATTTCTGTTTATTCTGTTTTTTGTAATTGGACACTTTTATTTGGATGAAAATAGTTATTATTAATGTATGTATGGACATTCTGTTATTATGAAAGAAAAAAAAATCTTTGGCACGGTTTTGAGGTTATTTTGGTTATTTCTCTCTAAAAATTAACGTCCACAAACCCAGGCTCGAGAGGCTCCGATTTGGGTCATTACAAGATATATTTGTTATTCTATTTCATTATGTCCATTTAATATGTGGTGGCATCGTTGACATGCTTTTCCTATTGTTCTAACTTAATGTTCCAGAAGGTGTCTATGCTTCCACACATACCCCAAGATTCAAATAGGGTTGATTGGACAACTGCTCGCAGCCAATTTCTCATAGAACAATTAATTGAACATTTAGTCTATGGTAATAAAAATGATTCAGGGCTCACAAAGGAGGCATGGAAGTTGGTTTGTGCCTTGTTTAACAAAAAGTTCCATTTGAATTATACTACTACACAATTAAAAAGTCACTTCAAAATACTAAGAAAACAATATGAGCAGTTTCAACTACTTGGGAGTCAAAGTGGATTTGGTTGGGATGACATATACAAAGTGGTGGTTGTCGATGAGGATGTATGGGCATGATATATTTTTGTAAGTTTGCAGTATTTCAGGATGCATATTCTTTTCTCATGTGATGATTTATGTTGTAAGTGATTGTGTGGTGCTTACTCCTTTCATTTTACAGGCCAATTCTGATGCCAAAAACTATAAGAACAAATGCTTCCCCCTCTTTGATCAATGTGCAACACTCTTTGATGGTAACTGATGTGCTCTTCATTTGATTCACACATTTGACGAAAACATACAAAAGATTTCGTATATGTTATATGCAAATGTAATCTATAGGTAAAAAAATTGAAGGATGTGAAACACTATCTATCATTCGCAATGCAGATGTTGATACATGATCAAGCAGTATGAGTGAAAACAATGAAGATGATGAGGCAATTTATGGATATGCAATAACAACACAATGTTGGCGTTCATGCAAAACCATAACCGGAATGTAAAAGCAACAACATACATACCAGTTGATGTCATGGATGAGACGAGCGTTGGCACAGGTGCACGACAATCTCTTCAGGCTATCGATGCCCACGATGAGCCCAGACCGTCAAGTCGATGGTGAGCAGAACTCTGAACCCAATGAGAAATGAGGACACCTTGGTTGCTCTCATCAAGCAGTCATTCCTCAATTTATAGGGGGAGGAGAGTGGGGTATTGCATACATGGCATTCATGTATGTGAACCCTTCACATGCCATATTGAATGTGAATCTTTCATATTCACATAACTCTTTCCCCACTAATGCCCCACTAAAGCCTTCATTAGTGTCAAATCAGGTCACACTTAGGGTTTTACCCGATCTAAAATGTCCAACATTCTCTCACTTGACCTATTGAAACAGAAAGACATAAAATCGAAATTCATATCGTTTTCTCGACTTAATTTTTTAGGTGGGTTCACATGCTATTCGGTATTACAAGAATAAATCATATGAGTCATGAAGATAAATACCTCTTTATGAAATGTCATATTTTCATGTACTATAATCTAATTCATTTTCAGTAATTTAGCATGTTAAGATTACCTTTATGAATAGGTTTGTCTCTAACTCATTTTATTGGTAATTTAATATTGTTATTCTCTCTAACCAAATGAGAGATCATTTATGCAAAATCAATAATACATAAAGCCATAGAGAATCAACTTAGTTTCACAAATGTGATCATATTTAACTATAATGTATTGTCATACATCAGAAGAAATTAAATAGACTCATCCCCTTTACATATTGAGAATATAATCCCGATGCTAGCCCTTTAGTAAGGGGATCCACAGTCATTTCTCTCGTACCGATTGTATCAATACATACCAAATGATTCTCAATCTTTTCTTTAACAACAAAGTACTTTAATTCTATGTGGTGACACAAGATTAAACTCTTGTTGTTATTCAAGAAGAATGTGACAACTTCATTATCACAACGATCTTTAGTAACTTTCCAATAGAGTCCACTATACCAAGATCCATAATAAAGTTTCTAATCCATATGGCCTAAGATAAATTCTTGTATAGATTGATAATTTTTGCTCCAATGACTTTCAAAAACTCTTTCATTGTCCTGCAGTGAGAGATGCCACATCGAATATTTTTAGCAACTCGCGATTGCAAAAACAACATGCTAAGATTATTCGAGTACTCTCACTTTTCATAGACATCATTTTTAAGCGCTCCCACTTCTTATAAACAACCTTTAGAGCGGCTGTTCTATTCTCTGTTTGAGTGAGAGATTAATTGTTCTATACGAGATTTATATTGAAAAGGTAAATGTGAGACCCCTTATTATCCATCTTTTCTAAGACAAGCATAATTGGGTCATTATCATTCCACTTTGGTGAAAACGATAATATTCATAGTTATTTTGTCACCTCAATTCACAAGGAATTGACTTCAATTGATGAAACTAGCAAATCATGTAACCAGAGATAATTCAGCGTTGTACTTTTGAGTATGTACATGCTTTATATATTGGTATACACATATACTATTACACCCTATGTGAATTTGGAATACAATGACCTACCTTTGGGTAGAATCATTGTTTCATAAAGTCACACACAATCATAATACTTAATCTTAACATGATCCATAATGGATTCAGGTCATGAATCGGGTTCTCCTATGAGACGGATCCATAATCAGAATGTAAAAACAACAACATACATATCAGTTTACGCCATGGACGAGACAAGTGTTGGCGTGGGTGCACGTTGTTCT
Source organism: Nuphar pumila (assembly GCF_984573655.1). Taxonomy (NCBI): domain Eukaryota; kingdom Viridiplantae; phylum Streptophyta; class Magnoliopsida; order Nymphaeales; family Nymphaeaceae; genus Nuphar; species Nuphar pumila. The sequence continues at coordinate 7,362,467 of NC_143259.1, forward strand.
CCTCAGCCTATCGACACCCATGATGAGCCCAAGCCATCAAGTTGATGGTGAGCAGGACTCTGAACCCAACGAGAAATGAGTCATGCCTCAAATTATAGGGGGAGGAGAGTGGGTGGTTGCATACATGGCATTCACATATGTGAACCCTTCACATGCCATATTGAATGGAAACCTTTCACATTCAAGTAACCCCTTCTCCACTAATGCCCCACTAAAGCCTTCATTAGTGTTAAATCGGGTCATACTTAGGGTTGGACCCGATCCGAAATGTCCAACACACAATTCTCAAAACATAACCTTTGATTTCGGCATCATTAAGCCATCGTGAGAAAAGAATGAAATCAACTCCTGAGATAAGAATGCATGCAGCTGTAGAGAATATTGTACCATTTGATTGTTCTTCTAACAGTGAGCAGCACAAATGTCTGTTGCAGCAGCTGAACCATCTATGCAAAAGTGTTTAGAAGAGCTTCAACGTTTACCAGGATTAGATCAAAAGGATAAGGTTAAGGCAACTACAATTTTTAGCAGTGTTGTGAGAGGCGTACGCCTCAGTACCTGAAGCGTACGCCTCAGAGGCGAGGCGCACGCTCAAGGTACTGAGGCGTGCTGTGATGCGCAAATTGCCCCTCATCAACCTCCAGAACCCCCTCCTTCATCCCCAAGTCTTCCTCCTCCGCCCGATTCGTCGGCTGTGTCGGTTGTGCTAACCCCAAGTGTCGGTGGATCCACTGCCACGTGCCGGCCAGCTGCTCCACCGCCGCTCCCTGCCTCCCCTCCCACCGCTTCACTTTCATACCAGACGCCTCGCTTCGCCTCATCACATTTAACAACCTTGATTTTTAGAGACCCTATTAACCGTGTCGCATTCATGACTTATGATTATGATCTACGTTGAGAATGGTTGCTTAATGAACTTGATAACATGAACTGACCTTGTATGTCCAGGTCTAATGAGCTTCATGATATGCACTGCTGATTTATTTTTGGACTTACTAAAATGCCTATGTTGTTGTACTTAGGTTGAAGTGGTGTATCTTAGCAGATTTATGAGTTCACCATCTGCCTATGGTATTTACATTTGAGTAGCAATGGAATACTCATTTCCTTTTGCTTGCCATCTATGTCACAGCGATTCGACCAGCAGGCCGCACCCACATCAATGCAATCAACTCAGGTGTGGGTGCGGCACCCGGTGCAGTCAAGCCGACCCTGGGTGCGGTCAACACACCTTAAATCATAAATGTCCAACCCTGGACCCAAAAAAAATATGATGAAAGGGCCTGGGCAGGGGATTAGGGCAAAACTTTAACACCCCCCCCCCCCCCCTTTCTCCTCTGAGTCTTCTCCTACTCCTCTTCTCCTGATACGCTCCTCCGGCGACTCCATCTGGCAACTGCACATGCAAGGTCTCTCTCTCTCTCTCTGGGTTCTGCGCAAGTCGGCAACCCAGACCTATAGGGTTCTGTGCTGTCAAACCCAGCCCTGCAGGGCTGGGTTCTACGTTGACAAACCCAGCCCAGCAAGTTGGGTTCTACTGGCTGTCGAATATATATACCCTCTCACACCCCCGCACCCAAGTTTTTTTAAAGCTTCTTAATTTAAAATATAAAAAAAAAGATACTTAAAATGTATAAAAATGATTTTTTTTTTAAATCTCAGAAAAATATCATGATATTTTAGGTTCTTGGGGTATTTTGAAAATCTCCAGAAAATATCAGCTGACCTTGAAATACCGATAATATTGTGATATTTGGAAAATATCAGCAGTATCGGTCAGTATGGTATGAATATTCCATAATGATGTCATCAAATCGTTTACTGGTTTGTTTATATTAAATCTTTTCGTAAATAGTTCACTTGTCACAGAATGTATGAGTGGGCTGGATTCAGAAAAATATTGTAAATTGACTTGAAGATGTCACTGGGCCTATCCCTGTGAATCAGATCGCTTGGGCCTATTTAGCCAGTTTGGGGCACGAGGCTATATCACAATGATTCGTAGGGATGGCAGTGGACCAGGGTGGAAACCGGGCTATGCCCCCACCTCGCTTTGTTTGGATCAAGGATGGAGGTTAAAATCAAAACCCATGCAAGAATGGAGGCAGGGATGAACTTCCGTTTTCCTCCGCCCCGATCCCCGCCTTACCCCGCCCTGCCCCGTCCTCAATCCATCTTTAGGGTTGGCAATAGATTGAGGGGAGACGGGGCCCCACCCCGGCTCACCCGGTTTGGACCGGGGATCGATGGAGGTTAAAATCCAAATCCATGTGGGGATGGAGACGGGGATTTTGGGACAAGAAGAGGGTGGAGACCTTGTCCCACGCCCCTGCCCCGGTCCACTGCCATCCCTAATGATCCGTGAACTTGAGGACGCAGGATTCAGATTCTATTGGAAAGTTCAAAATTTTAAAGAATGGGACACAAGAACATAGGTTTTTTAATTTATTTTTTAGTCAATTGAAGCTTTTTTTACTATTTTAACATTAAAAATGGCTTTTTATATGAAATGCAAAAATATATTGTTTAAATAATGCCGTACGTGTTGGTGTTCAATTCAGTGATTCGGCTTGTGTCACCAGGGACACGGAGCCAAAATGGTGTCCCTGTAACGTTGGTAGGAGGCTGCCTGCTGAGCTAAGCCCTGCAAATCTAGACTTGTGCCAGGAGATGACCTACTGAGGCAAAGCTGCTTTAGGTGATCCAGTTCATTTAGTAAGGTCCACACACGTGCGTGGGCTTACACACACATACAGATGGAGAGGCAACCAGCCATTGCCATGTAATGGTTTTAGCCATTCTGGTGAGTTGTGATTTAAAAAATCATATTTTTTGTTGAAAAAATATGATCGAAGGGTCGATTCTTGTTAGATAGAGAACATGCTGAATCCATCTTTAGGGCCAGATTTGATCAAAACAACTTGTATCAACTCAAGTTTGGTAATATTCATAAGATACCCTACCAGATGAATGGAGCCCTTGACCCAAAGGTATCTTGCCGTTAACTCAAGTTATAACTTATAGGTAGCCTATAATGGCGAGCCAGTGATTTCGCCGTTATGGGCTACCTCACTGCTGTTAGTGTTCTTAGTTTTGGTGAGATTCTTCGTTGGTATTAGTTCACCCTTTAACAACGACCTATAAATATCGGTGTTATTGTTCAACAAAGGCTATTATTTTGTGGTGACCAATCGGCGCGCGAGAATCATTGCACTTATAGTTCAATAGCAATGAGAAAAATCGTAGTCATTGACCCTCATCCTTGTAGTGAGATGTTTTCTCTACCGGATGAATGCGAGCCAGGCTACTCCCTCGGGGAAAGGGATAAGCCCACGGAGTTTTACGCTACCAGGACAGTGATGGTAAATATGACACACAGACTGAGTCTCTCATCCAAGGGCGGTCTCTCTATGTAAAATATCAAAAAAAAAAACTACAAATTATGGGAGTGTTTGTTCCTAGATGAGCCCCACAAAAACGTCTCATGTGAAATGCACGAATTCAGGCCAAAACCGTTTCCCTGGGAGAGGGGGTGTGACCAGAGCGGGACCTGTAAAGAGGCCAATGAGGCTTGGGCCTCAGGGCCCCTGGGCCCAAAAAAATTGTAGGGGCCCATTGTTTAGGTAGTTTATATAAATATTTTATACATTTTTATTTAATATAATATAAATATTTGGAATATTATATTTGTTTAATGTGAATGCAAATTTTTATTGTTATTTTGATTCTTTAAAAAAAAATCGGAGGCGCTGTCTCCGAACTCCTACTATTAATAGGGGGGCCATTTTTTCCCTCCGCCTCAGGCCCCATAAAACACAGGTACGGCTCTGGGTGTGACCCTGTTTTCACACCAAAACCTTCGTTTTCACATGAAAATGTGAGCCCCGCTACGCACTGGTGGTGAACCAAAGCTTTTGTTTAACCTACCATTGAAAATGGTTCGTTTTCATATGAAAACGAAGCCATTTCAAACACGCCCGAGGAGGGACTTTCCTACAATTTGAAGTCACGTAGTGAAGGGTTGAGTTCTGCTCATTGAAGATCGAACCGAATTCAGACCAACACACCGACCCATGAATTTGTGATCCAATTTGGTTTGAGCATGATTGGGGATATCTAAGGTCAAACATACAGCGATCTGAACCTAATCCCCATGGAGCATGTATCTGAGGCTTAGTTCAGGTTCCCTCAGGTCACATACTGATCCAGGCTACGTAAACGGGTTGGATTCAGTTCAGATGTAGGTAGGGATATCAATGGTTTGGATGTAACCCGAATCTGACTAAAACCCAACCCAATTAAGAAGTGTCAGTATCGGGTTTTAAGCTAGTGGGATCCAGATTCGATTGTATCTACCTCCACCCGAATCTGAATCCAAATCCAAAACCGAACCCAATTAGGCCATACCTGATTAAATTGGACTTGATAATGCCTAGATCCAACCTGAGTCCGACTGTTTACATCCCTAGATGTAGGAATTACAGAACCCAACATAATCAGAAAATGCAATATATCAGGATTTTAAGTGTTTAAATCGAGGACCTATCATATAAATTATCATGATTTTAATGGATTTTCGAGTCCCAACCTCTTTAAAGCATGACTCACAATGTTCACAGTAGAAACTATCCGTTATCGTGTAGAAAAATTTAAATTTATGTGTTCTTCATTACCATATTAGTTGAAGAACTTGAGTTATAATTACTATTTTAATAAGAGGATTATGTTTGTGCCAAAAAGAAAGGGATTAGGGTGGGGACCTACGTTATACTGATCCGTTTTATTTGTTAATTGCCAGCATAATGGGAACACAGATTTTTTTGAAGTATTTTAATTGATAAAAGTATTTTTTTGGTATTTTAATATGTATGAATATATATCTTTTGTTGAAATATTGCTAACAATTACAGAAAAATAATAAGCATTGTCTGCACGTTTTATAACATGTTCTCGTGTCGTGTCCTTATACAGGAAACCCTAATTGGCGAGTCCATGTGACAACTGTGTGATTGTCGGCAATCCTTTCCTTCCAGACACACCACACAAATTATCCCCAAAGTGGCTGTTTTGGACCACAGATAAGGGTGGGAAACGAACCGAGCAGCTCGGTGTCTCAGCTCAGTTCGCCTCGTTATAAACTCGTTCATGTCGGTCCTTCTAGTTGGTGAGCCAAGCCATGAGTACGAATGTATGGTGTTCAGCTCGGCTCGGTTAGGATGAGCTGGTATAGTGTAATTTTGCCACAAACAAGTCTTATGTTACAGCTGGTTAAAGTAGATGACTTTCGACTTGAAGGTTAAGAGGTAAGCCCACGGAGTTTTACGCTGCCAGGACAGTGACCTTAAGTACAGCGGGCCGAGCCACCACGGCTAAGTCTCTATTCTTGTGCGCAGTTTCTCCGTGTAAATATCAAAAAAAAAAATTTGTTGGTTTCACTCTTAAAAATACATGAGGTACTTTTTAGGCGAGTCAGCTTGTTTGGCTCGGGGCCAAGCTGAATTCAAGCTCGTGAGGCCGAGGCTGGGCCCGAGCCCAAACATTTTCATGTAATAAACAAGCTGTGTTCGGTGTGTTTGGCTTGTGTAGCAGCTCTACTCCTAAACACAAAAAGGCCATCATATTAGGGTAGCTAGTTGGCCCAAAAGAAGAGCATAACATACAACACAGATAGGCTGAGCCTTCATTGTCTAAATGCAACATTTCCTCTTGAAGTGAACAAGAAGATGGATGCATTTTACAACAACAATGTGCTTTGGAACAAGCAGAAATAATATGACTCATTTAACAAAAATGTGCTCTTCTCTCTCTAAAAAACAAAAATGTGCACTTCTTGTTCTTGCTTCCTATCACAAGGAGAAGTATCCTTATGCCTCTTAATCTTAGGGATTAGCACTGCTAATTAAGATACCCTTTTGGAGTTGCAGACACAAAATCTCGTTGAGTGTGAATATTAAACTTCCAAGTTCAAACAAGAATGAGATCATTTAAGCTTAATTAATATGAACTATTAAAAAAATAATTAAAACCAAGGAAGACTAATCCCAAAACGAAAAAAGAAAAAAGAAATGTTTAATGACTAACCAATGGCTAGCTTGATATATTTTATAATGTATAGGACTTGCCTAATGTCAAACTCAATGAGTTTATTATTAGGAAATTTACAATCGATGCAACTTTTATACTAAATAAGGGTCATCTTCCATGGTTATTTGACACAATTCTTGTTTACTAATTAAAAAAAAGAATTAGGCAATATATTGTATGCCTATTCATGTGCATAAAAATAAAATTTGTTTTTGTTTCAGTTATTTTAATTTCCGGTTATTTTTAGCTTTTTAGAGAAATTGTCAAAAAACCCTAAAACGGGCCATAAACAAGACAGTATCCAACCAAGAGCATTTTTTCACATTTGAAATAAAATATAAAACTCATGAAAATAAAACAATCTTATCCATCTCTTTTGTAAAAGATTTCAAACTTAATTCTTTATTATGTTCATTAAGACTCACTGAGTTTATGACTGGGTAAGTTGTGTTTAGGGCAGGGTTGTTTATTAAACTCAACATAATTATTATGTTTATTAATTAAACTCAACAGGAGAGCCTGGTGCATCTGACACCATCAATTTGAAATTGGCAGTCATCTAAAGGTGCACGCTGGTCTCATCAGTCTTCACACGAAGAGAGAGAGAGAGAGAGAGAGAGAATCCGAGGTTAAGTCGTTTCAATATTGGGTTTCAAGTCTAACAAGAGTACGCATGTTCAGATCAACTGGTATTTATTTATGCTAGACCAAGTGTTGGCGATATTAAAATAGAAAGGGAATCATTATTTAGCGTTAGTAGGCCTGCAAAATGGGCTGGATCTGATCCTCTTGTTTTAAGGTTTGACCCAAATCCGGGTAAGCTGTAATTCGTCTCGAGATGCACGCATGAACAGATACTGGTCCATGAGATTAGACTTGGGTCTGACCGGGATCCAATTTTAATTTGAATCTCTCTCTCTCTCTCTCTCTCTCTCTCTCTCTCTCTCTCCTAAACAGAAAAGTTTCCATTATTTACTTAACTCCAACTTATAGACATACTTAGCAGAGAACATATATATAAACTAGGCTTTTTTCATGTTTAGATGTGTTTTTTGGACCGATCAAAAATCAATGGGTCATATTGCAAGAAAATTTTGGAAATGGAAAAATCAAGGCTTCATGTTATATAGATTCAATCTAAAGCATGGTTTTTATAATGAACAAGCAATAGTGGATAAGCAAAAAAAAATATGCAACTATGTTTTTTAGAAGTATTTAAGATGGTTTAAGACATATATATATGTGCTAAATGGATTTTTCGGCTTTTTTGTTGTTGTTTTTGTGGTTTTGATCATATAAATGTGTTGGGCATGATGGATTTACTATGAATTCACACCTGGTTCATGTATTTTTTGTGAAAAAATGGTATTTAAAGCCTCAAAATTTTATAAAGATTTTAAATCATTGTTTTTTCAATCCTTATAAAAACCCACACGTGTCCGAATCAAACGCTTCAAGAGTTGATCCCTATAAAATCAAGTACATAGCTCACATCTTATGCCCAAAATTTAAAAATAAAACAAAAAAACTCATTTTAGCATATTTTATTTAGTATGAATGTATTACCCTATAGATAGTTTGAGTGTGCTGTACTAGAACATTTAGGGCAAAAAGCAAGCCGTTTATTAAAGTTGAATATAAACTACAATTGAACTTATAGAAACTAATGTGTTCTTTAAGACTAAACCCATATAATTAAGTACCTTGTGCGGTTTTTTTGGGTTATAAATTCAAAAATATAATTAAGTTTATATTACATATAAGTGTTCTTTAAGACTAAACCCATATCATTAAGTACCTTCTTCTTGCTGGGTGCTGTTTCTTCAGGTTATAAATTTAAAAATATAATTAAATTTATAGTGCATATAAAAATTGTGGAGATATGCATGACTGTGGACTCTTCTTCCACTTTAGGCCTAATTGTTTCTTTTTTAAGCTAGGTCATAGATTAGGGGCTTGTTTGCTTTAAAATGAGCAAAGTCACGTGACCCTCACCCTAGCCCCTTATGGGTCAGCCCTTGAGTTTTAAAAAGAAACAAAGACTAAAGAGGCTGTTTTTATTTTATTATAGTAGCCTCCCTACACAATGTGACAACGTGTATAGATTCGATTTGGGAGCCCCCCAAGGCCATGACCCTAAAAATAAGGGTATGGTTGAGTCTTCTTTTTTTTTATTCCCATTGTTTGTGGGAAAAAGACTTTTCTAAGGAACCCCACCACCTTATCTCCCAATTTAAAATTTTAAAATCAATACAAACACTACCCAAACAAAAATATTAAAAAACAGATAAATAAAACAACTCATTACTTTCATAAACATATAAAAAAAAAATGAAAGATAGATTTAAAGGCAGACAAGAGGTAGAATTCCAAGTGGGGGGTGAGCTCCTCGAAACCTGGGATCCCTTAATGATTATAATAAAGGTGCTGCTGATAATAACTCACCCCATCCCTTGTTGCCCACAAAATCTGCTAAATAAAACTTTTTCTTTTTACCCTTTATTGTTTCATACCCCTTATATTATTGAGGCCACCCTCTAGCTTTTGTGAGTAGTAGTAGTGGTTGTTGACCGTAGGGTCATGTGGTGATCATCACTTGGACTATGAGGACTTGAATGTCATATTCCCAAAGTATATAGATATTATTGGCTACTCTCGTTAGTACAGTGATTTTTAGTAAATATCAATTTATATATTTTTGTACTTTATTTTTACCGATCAAGCATTACAAATATATATGACATATGTATGGTTGGGAAAATATTTGCTACTAATGAAAGTAAGGAACTAATGAGCTAGAAATCGTAAGTTCAAGTTGTTTCGACTCAATCTAACCACATAGATATGTCTAAGGATCAATCTTTGGATTTTGTTTTTCTGATGTAAAAATATGATATTTTGAGATATGAAATTTTGGCACATTATGACACGTTGATTTTTTGAACATCTTTAAAAAAACTTAATTACTTGTCATAATCACATGATTCAAAATTAGATTCTTACTAAACAAACCATGTAGATCACAATAGCAACATTTGATGTACAATTTTATTTTATTTTTTTGAAGAAAAGATTAATTTCTACTGATTAGTTCCTTACCTTCCTTAATAGCCAATGTTAGCCATGTTTTTTATTGTTTGATTGTGTTCTAAAAAAACGTGTTAGGAGCTTCAAAAGCCAACGGTTCACAATACACTAAATTTTCTTGGTTAAAAAAAAAAGGATAATATTTGCCATTCTCATGGGTAAAGAAACCCTCTAATGAAAAACTTTTTTAATGTATGATAGATTTGGTAAAAAGTTCCCCATGAATCATGTTTTTCCAACATACCTCAGATTTTTCGAGGGTCAAAAAATCAACGGGTACTGGATTTTTATCCGTGAAATGAATACGATCCAAAGGTTAATTGATTTTCTCCTACGATTTTCAACTAAGGGGTTTTTTACCCACATGGGTCACAATATTATCTTGTTAAAAAAAATCATGTTTATCACTCAAACCACTCGGTTCAAAGTGTATTTTTAATAAATGAACCATGTTACCAAATCGGGGTAGTCAAATTGATCCGATAAACCTCACAACCATAACTTTTTGATAGAGAATATGCTATATTCGAGTGTACCAAATATAATCACCTAGATATACCAAAGTATAGGGTGCCAATAATGTCAAAATATTTATTTCAAATGAAGGCTACTCTATCCATGCAAATGAAGAATTGGTCGAGCCACACCTGAGAATATGAAATATATAGCAAGTGAACCTATGCAGTTGGTATCCAAAGCTCTCTCTCTCTCTCTCTCTCTCTCTCTATATATATATATATATATATAGAGAGAGAGAGAGAGAGAGAGAGAGAGAGAGAGACTAGAATATGAGAAATAATGTTAGAACCACAATTTTTATGGATCCAAAACTGCTAAAATAATATTAAAAAATACTTTTTGCTGTTTTCATAATTATTAAAAAATAACCGATTCAGGCTTGCAGCAAATAGATTTTTTGCCGATACTAAGACAAGATAAAAAAAAAGACCATTCTACACTAGAGATGGCAGCCAGGGACAAGGTCTCCACCCCTGCCCCGCCTCAAGATTAGAACCTCCATCACCGTCGGGGATGGATTTTAACCTCCACCCTCGCCTTCATCCCCGTTTCATGTCCTCCATCCCCGGTTCAAACGGGGATGAGGCGGGGCGGGGAAAAGTGGCAGGGACGGGGCGGGGCGGGGAAAAGGGTACATCCATCCCCTCCTCCATCCATGAACAGAGATGGATTTTAACCTTCATCTCCGCCTCCAACCCCGGTCCAAACAGGGCGAGGCGGGACGGGGCCCCGCTTTCCCCCGGTCCACTGCCATCCCTATTCTACACCCACCAAACACTTCAGAAAAATGGAGCCCCACCCGGCCTAGTTTGAACCACGGATGGAGGCGGGGGATGGAGGTTAAAATCAAAACCCAGGATGGAGGCGGGGATGAACTTACACTTTTTTCCACCTCACCCCAATCTCCAATCTTTGTCTTGTCCAACCTCATCCTCAATCATTTTTTAGGGATTACAGTGAACCTAGCTTGGAGAAATGGTGCTCCTTTCAACCTCGCACCATTTGGATCGGGAATGGAGGTTAAAATCAAAACCCATGTGAGGGTGAAGGCAGGGATGACCTTACACTTTTTTCTACCTCATCCCGTCCCCCATCTTCAATCTTTGTCTTGTCCAACCCGTCCTCGATCATTTCTTAGGAATGACAGTGAACCGAGGAGAAATAGTGCCCCTTTCAACCTCTTACCATTTGGACCAGGGATGGAGGTTAAAATCAAAATCCTTGCGAGGATGAAGGCAGGGTTTTGAGACGGGGCGGGTACCCAACACTCTAAAAAAATAAACAATCCACCAAAAGAATAAGAAAAAAGAAAATAGAAAAAGCAAAGAGCTCATTTATTTACTACCACCACCTAGAACCAGAAGACCTATTAATCCTTGCATGCATGCAATGCACTCACACATTCAAACAAACCGAGCTCCCCTGTGTCCAAAAAGAACACTAAAATACAAAACGCACATTCAAACACTAACCTACAAAAACAAACCACTCTCACTCCCTCTTCCTCTCTCTTTATTTTGAGGCAGCAGCTAGCAATCCGTTTTGAGTTTAGCGACGCATTGGAGACCCGATGCAAGTTAGGGCTTGGGATTCGTAGCCATGTCTTCACCCAAAGCCCTCCACCACCAGCACCACCACAAAACCACCACCATCTCCTCCTTGTTTCTTCTGTCATTAATCCTACTAACGTTTCTTGTTTTAGAGGCAAGGGCCGACAACCATGAGTCTCTCTCCCTGCTCACCCTGGTCCGAAACCTCAACGCCACCCCGCCGGCCCTGTCTAACTGGAACCCAGCCGATCCCAACCCTTGCAACTGGACCTTCGTCACCTGCTCCACCGCCGGCCTCGTCACCGACGTCGACATCGAGTCGGTCGAGCTCGCCGGGTCGTCACTCTCCCCACAGCTCGCCCAGCTCGGCTCGCTTCGCAGGCTCGTCGTCTCCGGCTCAAACCTCACCGGACTCATCCCCTACGAGTTCGGCAACCTCACCAACCTCGTCCTGCTGGACCTGAGCTCCAATGCGCTCACCGGACCCATCCCCGCCTCCATCGGTAAGCTCTCCAGCTTACAGACCCTCTCCCTCAACTCCAACCAGCTGGACGGCACTATCCCGCCGGAGCTCGCCGACTGCGCTTCTCTCCGTACGCTGCTACTCTACGACAACCGACTCACAGGCACCATTCCGCCGGAGATCGGCCGGCTTGCCTCCCTCGAGGTCCTCCGCGCCGGGGGGAATCTCGGTATCTCCGGAGAGATTCCGGCTGAGTTGGCCCGGTGCTCGAACCTCACGCTGCTTGGACTGTCGGAGACGAAGATCTCCGGGGGAATACCGCCGGAGTTCGGGCGGCTCGGCCGGTTGCAGACGCTTTCCGTTTATACCGCAATGCTCTCCGGAGAGATTCCGTCGGAGATCGGCAACTGCTCAGAGCTCGTCAACCTCTATCTCTATGAGAACTCGCTCACCGGATCGATCCCGCCGGAGATCGGCCGGCTGCAGAAGCTCGAGAGGATGCTCCTGTGGCAGAACGACCTCGTCGGGGCGATCCCGAAGGAGATCGGAAATTGCAGCGTGATGAAGACGGTCGACCTCTCGCTGAACGCTCTGTCCGGCGGGATTCCGGCAGCATTCGGGAGACTCTCCGGCCTCGAGGAACTCATGCTGAGCGACAACAACATATCGGGATCCATACCGTACCAGATCTCCAACTGCACCAAGCTCACGCAGCTCCAGCTGGACACGAACGAGCTCTCGGGGCCGATCCCGCAGGAGATCGGCCGGATCTCCGGCCTCACTGTATTCTTCGCTTGGCAAAACGGGCTGGAAGGGTACATTCCAACGGCGCTCGGCGGGTGCGCCGCCTTGCAGTCGCTAGACCTCTCTCACAATTCCCTCACCGGAGTCATCCCGCCGGCGATCTTCCGCCTCCGGAACCTCACGAAGCTCCTCCTACTCTCCAACGACCTCTCCGGCCCGATCCCACCGGACGTCGGCCTCTCGACGTCGCTCGTCCGGTTACGGCTGGGCGGGAACCGTCTCTCCGGCAGGATCCCGCCTGAGATCGGCCGACTCACTAGCTTGAACTTCCTGGAGCTCTCGGACAACCAGTTCTCCGGCGAGCTGCCGGAGGAGATCGGGAACAGAAGCCAGCTGCAGATGCTCAACCTCAGCAACAACACTCTCCAGGGGACCCTCCCGGTTTCCCTGGCGTCGCTCGTCCGTCTCCAAATCCTCGACCTATCACGAAACGGCTTCGTTGGTCAGATTCCGGCGAGTTTCGGCGGCCTTACGTCGCTCAACAAGCTCAGCCTCAACGGGAACGCTTTCAACGGCTCGATACCGGCGGCACTCGGCCGGTGCTCCGGTCTTCAGATGCTCGACCTGAGCAGCAACCAGCTCTCCGGCGAGATCCCCTCGGAACTGTGCCAGATTCAGGCATTAGACATTGCGCTGAACCTCAGCAACAACCAGCTCTCGGGCGGCATCCCCGCCGAGATCTCCGCCTTCACGAAGCTCTCAGTTCTGGATCTCTCCCACAACATGCTCACCGGAAACCTCACGCCCCTCGCTGCACTCGAGAACCTCGTCTCCCTCAACGTCTCCTACAACCGCCTCACCGGAGACCTCCCGGACACGAAGCTCTTCCGGCAGCTCTCGGCGGGCGACCTCTCCGGGAACGAGGGCCTCTGCACGACTTGCATCGCAGGAGAGGCCGCCGTTCAGGCGGAAGGCCGGGCGGCGAGGGTGAGGCTGGTGCTCGGGGTGGTCGCCTCGCTGCTGGCGGCGCTGGCCGTGGGGATCCTGGTGGCGGTGCGCGCTCGCCGGATGATGGCGAAGGAGTTGTCGCCGGCATCGTCCGACCTGGAGGACCCGGAGACGATGATGGCGTGGCCGTGGCAGTTCACACCATTCCAGAAGCTGAGCTTCACTGTGGAGGAGGTGGTCCGGTGCCTCGTGGACGGAAACGTGATCGGAAAGGGGTGCTCCGGCGTGGTGTACAAGGCCGATATGGGTAACGGAGAGGTCATCGCCGTGAAGAAGCTCTGGCCTTCCTCCAACGACCTCACCACCACCACCACCTCCATCAATAACAAGAACTACGTCGTCAGTGGTGGGAACAACCGGGACTCCTTCTCTGCGGAGGTGAAGACGCTGGGCTCCATCCGGCACAAGAACATAGTGAGGTTTCTGGGGTGCTGCTGGAACAAGAGGACGCGGCTGCTGATGTACGACTACCTGCCCAACGGGAGTTTGGGGAGCCTTCTGCACGAGAAGGAGAGGACGGGGTTGGTGCTGGACTGGGGGATGCGGTACGAGATCATTCTCGGCGCGGCCCAGGGCCTGGCCTACCTGCACCACGACTGCGTCCCTCCCATCGTTCATAGAGACATCAAGGCCAACAACATACTCATCGGCATGCATTTCGAGCCCTACATCGCTGATTTTGGCCTCGCCAAGCTCGTCGACGACAGAGACTTCGCCAAGTCGTCCAACACGGTGGCGGGTTCCTATGGATACATCGCACCAGGTTAGCTTTAGCTTCGGCTTACAGCATCTCTTTCAAGTTTGAGATCCCAACTTCCATTGTTCTTTAAGTTTTCTTTTACTTAGTTCTTGTTTTGAACTCTAATGGATTGGCGGGGAGTGGTGTAACACAATTCTGTAGAAAAAACTAGGAAGAGAATCCCTACTCTGCAAATCCACCAATGTGTAGCATTAATTCGAGACGCTGAACTGAAGTTCTAGCTCTGTGGAGTGGCTGATCCTTCCTTTTGGATAAGAGTGGCCACTGGGTTACTGGAGCCCAACCTTCAAGACTAGAGCGGGCCCCAGTTTGATACCCCCATTTTAAGTGTACTGTGTACAGGTTTGTGAAGAAGTATGAACTTTTGATCCCCTTTTCAGTGCACAGTACACGCCGCACAAACAGACCCACTCCTAGAGATGGCCAGGTGGGATTCGACTATCAACACATTTGGTGGCCCCAAGATGTGCACTCAGGTGGTGTTCAGCATCATCAAATATGTTCCACTCATCCCCTATGTCATCCCTATCTTAGTACTCCTCTTTGGGATTTCAATGATACAGGCCGTTTTGATCATTGTGATCTATGTTATTCATTTCATAAAGATCAACATTTGAATCGCCGAAATATGACTTTTGTGCTGGGGTTTTTAGCTATTCAAAAATCAACGATTGACCAAATGTCAAATTTTGCTATTCAAATTCAAAAATTAACATTTTTCATCTAAAAAGTGCTATCCATGGATCGGTACTTATTCAACTGGCCACGTTGAATCCACCTATAAGGTCAGCCATGTTGAGTCAGATTTGATCAAAACACCTTGCATTATAAGATTTAAGAGGGTTATGAAAATGGGGGTATGACACAGGAGATGAGTAGCAGCCGGGCCATCGTTGCACAGATAGAGCCAAGTTGTGCAGCACAAAAGAGCCCTCAGGGGAACAAGGATCTCATAATTTTTCAATCCTAGCCATTCATTCAACGGCAACGAGTGGTTTACATTTTAACTTGGATGTAGACTGATTTTAGCCGTCTAGATGGTTTCGCTGGATGGCTAGGATCGACATATGATGGAACTCATCCTATGGCAAATGATGGGATCCCTGTTGCCCTCCCACAATTGCCTTGGGATGCACCGACCACATAAGTGTAATGCTTTTGAGTTTGGTTAGTCAAACACCAGAGGGGTGGGGCCCAGTTGTACTTTAGCACCCTGTGGGCCATAGCTACGTTTGCCACGGTGCTATCTGCATCCATAAGGGGGCAGTGGTGGTGGTGCACAACTGCACACACAGGCCCTTAGATACCACCAACTTTTATGCTAATGCGTAGGGAGACTATGGTTTGCTTGATGCCCACAGATCACTAGTTTTCAGATGGTGGTGTGCATTCATTATTTTGTGTAGTACCAAGGGGTCGTCTTCTCGTATGCTTTCAACCTTTTCCCGTGCAGTACCGTCCATGTGGAGTTCGGTGGGAATCCCGTCTTTGTAGGTAGGGGTCCTTCCTCCTTTTGGTTACCCCAATTCAGGGCAATCATGGTGTGATTGTTGTCTGCTACCCAGTGCAGTTATTGCTGTATACGTCGTTTTCATGTGGGTCTTAGTTTGATAGACACAAGTTGACCTCATTTACCCCTTCCCCCCCTCCCCCCCCCCCCCCCACACACACACACACACCACCTGCTTCGCCCTACCACTACCACATTTTGAGCCTCATGATGGAAAACCAAGTCTAGTCGCTCATTAAATAAATAGTATCTCTCACACAAGGCCTTGTTTGACAAGAAAACCAAGTTTGAATCTCTAAGTCTATTTCTCATTGTTGGCTTTTGAGAGACAAGCCAATCTGCTTGAATACCATGTTTGGTTTAGCACTAGGATCATGTAGAATTTAAAATGACTGATTCCTACCTCACTCTGTTATCAGAGTACGGATACAGGATGAAGATCACAGAGAAGAGTGACGTTTATAGCTACGGTGTTGTGGTGCTGGAGGTGTTGACAGGGAAGCAACCGATCGATCCTACCATACCGGACGGGCTGCATGTGGTGGACTGGGTGAGGCAGAGGAGGTACTCTTGTGTGGAGGTGCTGGATCCTCAGCTCCGTGGCCGGCCGGATTCGGAGACGGAGGAGATGGTGCAGGCGATCGGAATCGCGCTGCTCTGCGTAAATTCGTGCCCGGAAGAACGTCCGACGATGAAGGACGTGGCGGCCATGCTTAAGGAAATAAGGCATGAGAGGGATGGTGAATGTGCTTGCAGTAAGGTTGACATGCTGTTTAAAGGATCATCAACACCAGAAATCCCAAACCAAGAGAGGAGATCAACCGGTGCTGCGGCTACTTCCTCTCAGTCCAACAGTAACGGTTGCAGCAGTTTCTCTACCCCCTCTCTTCTTTGTGCATCTTCTGCTGCCTCGACAAGGGCTACATTTCATTGACACAGCCACCATTCATCCACTTCCCTATCCCTTTCATTATTATTTTTCTTCTAGGAATCCATGATCTTGCTAGCCTTGCAATGAGATGAAAATGGTGACCGTACGATGTAAATATGGTGAGAAAACTATTTCTTAAGAATGGTGTTCTGATTACTGCTGCTAATACCTCTGCGTTCTTCCTGCTAGTGCTCATGATTCTTAATTTATGAGCATGGAAAATTGATTTTCCCTAAAAGAGCACAAGAGTTCACGTTTTGGAGAATCCCAGTGGGACCTGAACATTGGGACGTTTTCTTATGTTGAGAGTCTCATGCACCCTGCACATTGGGATGTCTTAAGTGGGAGTTTTTTCTTATGTAAGAGTTTCATAACTTATTCCTTGACACAATCTTGTTCTTGGTTCCCTTTCTTGGAGCTCCTTGAGGGCGAGGGCTTCCTGTTGAGTGTGAACGTCTTGAGTCTTTTTGGTACCTTCTTGAATATTCTTGGTACTGAATCTGGACCCGGTTATTGGATCCAGATGGAGTATGCTAAGAATCCCAGCGAAAGGGATTTTCCATAGAATTTAAAGTCACAACTCCCACCATGTGACTTTCGCATGAAAATTCTTCTCGACTTTGTTCTTGTCGCCAACCAATGTTGGTTGGTCCACCAACCGGATAACCCTTGTGCTAATTTGCTTTTTGCTAAATATGGGGATCCAACTCTTATCCCGGTTCGTCTGGGAACCCGAGGTTTGGCGCTCTCGCACTTGCGTAAGTCGTGGTTGAGGGCTTTAGCCTGCTTTAGAGACTATTTTGAGGACTCCAAAAATTTTGGTCAGTGGTTGCAGTGGGCGTTGGCACCAAACGGAGAGTTTCTCACAAAAAAAGTCTATAGATCGTTGCTACGACCGAGGGCTGATTGGTTGCATGAGGATGTGCTTTGGGCGAAGGGTCCTTCTCCCCGTTCTCGAGTCCGGACTTTGCACGATAGGATCCAAACCCACAATAATTTAAAGAAGTGAGGCATTCAGCTCCCGAGTTGGTGCGTGCTTTGGCAAGCTGCAGAAGAATCTACGTTTCACTTGTTCTGGTCTTGCCCAATATTTGTGGAAATCTTTAGCAGGACCTGGAGGCATCCGGAGGTATTTGTTAAGGAGGAGTCATTTGTGCTAGATTTGATCTTGGGGTCAATTTGTATTAGGTGCAGCAAGAGGTGGAGGTTTATCTGGCGGACGTGGTTACTTACTTCTTGGTGGTTTGTTTGGATGACGCGAAACGATGCTCATTTTCGTCATATTCCAGTTAACATTCAAAACCTGGTGCATAAAATCCTAGTAGATGTTTATGAGATCTTGCGTATGCATCTTAGTGATCTTTCACTCCCTCCTGTTGATGCTACCTATCCTTTGTCGCAATCTGGGCAAGCAGCTTCAGCATGAGCCCATTTTATCTGTCTAATGTTCTTTTCTCTTGTGTTTTCTTTATTTCTTTTGGCTTTTGCTCTTGTTCTATGGACAGTATGAAGCTGCCAAGCTAAAATCTGGCGTTACTTTTTGAACAGCAACGTAGCCCTTGATTTGGTAGAACATCAGTGTTAGTAGGGCTGGTATACGAGCCGAGCTTGGGTTGTTCGGGCTCAACTTTTTAAGGGCATGCCTCTGCTCAGGCTCGGCTCGTGAATTCGTCACGATTCACGCGCGAGCTTATTACAAGCTGTGGCTCGTTTTCTAAAGATTGATAATATATAAAATATATAATATATGTAATACATGTACAATATATATATATATATATATATATATATATATATATATATATATATATATATATATATATATAACGGGTCTATACAAGCCGGACGAGCTGCTCGTCTCCTTTTCCAGCCCTAGTTAGAGTACAAGACCCAAATCCTACAAATGATCCAAGTCTTAGACTGAGTCATGACAGATCATCAAAAGGCAGACCATCAAATGGACCAAACATTGATAAAATCTCTGAATAGCAATAGGATAGATAAACCACCATTGTGTTGCCGTTCTTTTGATGACCGTCTTGATTCAGGCTTGGATCATTTGTTGGATCCGTATCATTTATTGGATCTGAGTCATGCACTCTTAACAATAGGGAATTTGGTCGCTGAAGAAGTCATGACATCAAGAAGATCCCCCTTTTTCCTTTTTGAGGAGGCTAAAGGAGAACCCTTCTATCACCCACCACTAAGGGTGTCAATGGGTTGGACCCGGGCCGGACCAAACCCAATAAAGTCTTGGATATGGTGACAAATAATAGGACCCGGTGGGTCCGGACCTGAAGGTCCAATTAATAATGGACCCAAGTATAGTTTGTGAAATTTTATACCAGACCCAGGCCCCGACCCGAGTTCCCATTAAGACCCACAAATTTTCAATGTAAAAATGATAAAAAAAATATTGTTTTATGGGATCTGGTTCATGCAGTTCTTATCGGGCCATGGTATGGTTTCTTTTATAGTAGACCCGATTAGACTCAGGTCCCATCCCGATACCATGCCCAAAAATCTGATCCAAGTCTGATTCCACCCCAACCAAACCCGACTCGTTGACACCCCTATATCCACCACACATTGTCAGGCATCAAGTTGGTAAAACCCTTAAGGTCTCCCCTGGTGAAGAACACCCAAATTGAACAATTCGACCTTACAGCAAAAGATGCCCTCCATGAGCTTTGAACTTGTAATGTCCTGTCAACTTGATGACATTCACAAGACCTAGCAGATGAGTGGATTCTCACTTGGCTAACATCAACAAGATGACGCACTGCAGTTGAAACTAAGAAGATGACCAACTTAATTAGCCAGACTGCTCAATAGAAGAAGCTTCCATCGTCGTGCTATTGGCGAAGCCCAAGGGAAAGGGAAAGACCAGCAGCAAAACGACTCTTAGTTTTTTTTTTTTTTTTTGGACAATGACGTAGATGGCCCTGGCTTTTATTGGAAATACTATTGCTAACCGAAAGTTAGAAAATATACCGAACATGGCCAATTTATTATTTACTTTGACACCTTTACCTTTGTTGCCTAAAAATTCAGGTGTCTGTTTTTTCAGGCGACAACTTACATGACGCCTGACTTTTCCAGGCAACTACTGACATGGCTCCTGGTTTTTTTAAGGTTTTTCAGGCAACAATTGTGTGACCAAGGCCTCTGCTTTGTTAGGCGACAAAAGGGTAAAACTGTTAACAAAAAAATCAAGTGATCATGTTTGGCATAATTTGAGTAGCTAATTGGTCATGTTTGACATATTTATCTAGTCTTGGCCAAAACACGTTACGTGCCGTTAAATACAAAAACATCATAAAATTAGGTGAATTTCTCAACATCTTTTTGAGAGCTCAAAAATGCACTTTCAAAATACGTTTTGAGAACAATGGAACCAAAACATGAACAAAATAAATGTTTTAAGAAAAAATACTCCCCAAAACGTCCGTTTTTGACTCATCAAGACGGCCCCGAATGCTTTGTGATTTCAAGTCGACCCAGTTTTCCAGATATATTCATGGTTTAGGGATATGGTCAGGACCAAGCAAGCGCCCCGCGGATAAAAATGTATATATATATATATATATATATATATATATATTGGGTAGAAATAAAAAATTTGTTTTTTTCAGAAAATGCAAGATAAATTAAATTTTCAATATATCACGAGAATTTGGCTGCTGATATAGATACTAAACCCAAAAATACGTTTGGCCACTATGTCTTGGATCGAAGGATTTGAGCCGTATTTGCAGAGCCAGGTCAAATTCAAATCCAAATACAATTGCAGTTGTTAAGTAGCTTTGGGAAATAATAGATTGGGTTCTTCAATTTAATCAATAGGTTCTTTTGTACAAAATTGGGTATTGGGGTCGCAGAGAGAGAGAGAGAGAGAGAGATGAAAAGTCGACTCTCTTTTGGGTTGGGGCCATCGGGCACGAGTTCCATCGGGCACGAGTTCCCAGGTGCCCACCCTCCCAACAACGTGGCTCCTATTATCATAGAAATGTGATAAACTTCAATAAGCACCCGTGTAGTGTAGTGTATCCACTACATTATATGAAATGTAGGTTGATAAGCGCCAGTTCGTCCGATACTAACTGAAAGGAACATTTAGCAGTAACTTGTCATTAGCCATGTTGTGAGCTCGTGACCATGACTGCTTTTATATATATATATATATATATATATATATAGAGAGAGAGAGAGAGAGAGAGAGAGTAACCCGTATCTTTAAACAGGTAAAATATTTGAAGATAGTTTTGGATGAAGCGTGGCTGTTTGATATAGAGAGAGTAACCATGTAAAATATTTGAAGACAGTTTGGACGAAGCGTGACCTTTTGATAGCATCTTTTTTTTGGGCGTCACATAGGAAAAACACATTTAGGGGTGGCACAAAAACAGCTAAATCTTCTTCTTTTTTTAAATGAATGCATGGTGTTACACCGAGCATTCCAACAGTTTGAAGGAAAACCCGTTGGAAAATACGGGTTTTCCTATATATAGAGTAATGAAAACCTACCCACTAAAAAACATGCCAAACCTACCCACCATATGTTTTATTAGATTTTTTGTTTTTGTTTTTTTAATTTCAACCATACATCTATATGCTTGTTTTTATAGGAATCGGTTCTTAGAGCATTTGACTATGATGCATGGATAGGTTTTTATAAGTTTCAAAAATCAATGCTTATAATTTGCATACATTTTTTTAGGCTCCAAATACCATTTTTTCCATCCAAAATTCATGATCCAAGTATCGATTTCTAATAAATCAATTAGGCTGAACACATCAGTTCGCTTATAATTTTAAAAACGACACCAAAAAAAATTCATTGGGTAGGTTTGGCATGTTTTTTTAGTGGGTAGGTTTTCTATATATATATATATATATATATATGAGTAATGTGCTGGTTCTGCCCACTTTCTCATTCTGCCCCTTCAAAAACCTAGTTTTTTTGGTAATTTTTCTCACATCTAATACCATAGATGTGATCTATAGTTTTTTTTAATGAGAACTAATCACCGGAATATGACCTGTATACAGGTTTTCTGGTGATCCAAAATCAATGGCTATGAAAGCATCACTTTTTCCCTGCTCATAAAAATACATTTTTTTTGTCAAAAAAATATGATCCAAGAGTCCATTCCCAGTAAATCGAGCATGTTAAACACATCTAACAGTTCGAATCTATCATAAAACACTTCAAATTATGGGGCAGAACGAGAAAATGGAGCCTAATATGTTCAGCTCTCTCTCTCTCTCTCTCTCTCTCTCTCTCTCTCTCTCTCTCTCTCTCTCTCTCTCTCTATATATATATATATATATATATATATATATATATATATATATATATAAACTTTGTGCATTCAACATGCTTCTTGTTTTTGGGTGAAGCTGAATGTCATCTAAGGATTTATTTAGTCCAAAATCCAAAACACAGTGAGCTGAGTTCTGAACATGTGCTTACCGTCACAGGAAAGGGGAGAAATTAACTGGAAAGATTTTTTAAGAACTAAGCACTCAAAACACATGGACAGATATCTCTTCACGCTAGCTGCAGTATCTTTTCGGCTTGTTTTTCACGCTGCTAAAGAGAGGCAACCGTTATGCTTGTTTTGATTACCATATTCATATCATAGATAAACATGAATACGATTCATCCCTTACGACATAGCATTTTTCATCCTTAGCTTGTACGCAGAGTCCCAACAGCTTCAAGTTAAAGCAAAGCTCTTAAATCCCAATGCAGAGTCCCTATCTTATTAGGACTTTCTCCAAATCCATTTTTTGTTAAAGCTAGTAATCCACATTGAGCCTCTAAAGTTTTCTAAACCGCCTTGCTAGTACAACACCGAGCCTCCCAGAGGCTGGTGTTTCTGGGATCAAGGGGTGCAGTTTCAATCTCATCCTGAGAGTTGGAAGAGAAGGGTGCAGATGAAGACATCTAAGAGCCCCATCCGGTTTGTTTCCTGCGACCCATCTTTCCTGACTGAGCTCTTCCTTCCCCATATGGCCATCATTGTCTGGTTCTTGTACGGCTGTGGTGGAGTAAGAACTCCGTCGGGAAAGTGGCATCTCTGGAAGGGATGAGTTTCTTGGTTGTCTTGGTCTGCTGCATAAGCCATGGATTCATTGGTTACGGGGCCACCAAAAAAAGGATGTTGGGTCTCACAAACTGTCATGATCATGGTGTTTTAAGTGGCTTTAAGATAAGCAAACTTGGTTAGAAATATAATCTTACTCCTTGTATGTGCACAAGTGAAACAATGTCCAAATGCACTTTTTCACGTTTATTCGTATGATAGGATTCGTGGCCATGAGATGCACTGATATCTGATTCATTGATCGAACTGAACTCCTGCACTGGAGAACAAGTGGCGAGACCCTCTACCAGATCCAAATCCGATAAGCCTCCAACACTTCTGTATTTAAACTTTGCGTTACCAAAGATTTGGGTCTTTAATGAATTCAGATGATCTTCATGTTTTAATTCGACTTGTTTGAACCGTCACCAATCAACCAAAGTGGCTAACAGATTCTACTAATTGGATCTAGTTCCACCCAATATCCGATCCAAACACT
The DNA here is from genome assembly GCF_984573655.1 of Nuphar pumila. Lineage (NCBI taxonomy): Eukaryota > Viridiplantae > Streptophyta > Magnoliopsida > Nymphaeales > Nymphaeaceae > Nuphar > Nuphar pumila. The sequence continues at coordinate 7,385,714 of NC_143259.1, forward strand.
CATATTGAGTTTTTAACGTTCTACTGTGTGCAGGCCCCAGGCACTTGAAGCATCAAATTTTGACTGCCAATGGGATGATGTATATCACAATGCATCAATAAACCCATAAAAAGTATTTCAAGAACATCAACTACCACACTAGCAATCAAGGCATTCTTTCCTAGACACAGAAGCAGGAATAATGGAAACAGTTTTTCACAAAAAAAAAAAAAAATCTTTTTTTTTTAATTCACTAACGATGGCTTCAGACCATGAAAGATATTGGTCGGCAATTCTACATCATTTCAAGGATTAGGAGATAGGCAACCAGAACAGGGGTAGTTATCAGAGGGGAAGACCTTGCAAAGCTTCACAAATGCACGTAAGAGTCATCATATATGCACTTGCAAAGGCGGCAACAACCATCAGTAAATAAAATGACCGACCACAAGTGGAAACAGAAACATGTGCCTATGAACTTGGCATTAAACTGACCTCTTTCATTCAAATGAGTATCCTGTATGTTCTCGCGGTTACTCAATGTTGCCGAATCTAACAAATGCATGCACGATACCGAGTTTCATTGTGTGTGCAAGTGCATACACGAACATACACAAAAGAAGAAATAATATGAAGGAAAAAATAATAATAATTTGTCATAAATGAACAGAAATGGACAACAGCAGACACCAATGAACACTCTCATTACCTCACGACACCTATTGAGGGTATCTGCACCATCAGAATACTACGGTACATAAGTGATTTCTTCCCTACAATATAACTTGATACCTTGACAAAACTGCACCTATGCAAGCATATTTCTTTCAGATAACATCTGATTCAGAAGCAAAGGCTACATGCATTAGAGTCTTAGACACCAACCCTGTATAGAAAAAGTGTGCACCTATTTTTAACCCCACAAGCTGCAGCTTGCTGGAAACAAGCCCTTCCAAATTCAGATATATTTAACATGTTCATTTTTTTCTTTCACTCACCCAACCACAACATGCCCCAGCAAATCAACAGTAAGGAGGAACAGGGAAGCTAGAATGGCAACAACGTTGCATTTTTTTTAATAATTTATCGTAGGAAATCAATGCACCTAAGCTACTAATTGTTATAGTGGAAACATGCTTTGATCTCCATAACAAGCCCCAAAAAACATAAAAGGTCCATTCACAGTGCTACATCTTTATGACAACATGACTCGCAACAGATGGAAAATATATATGCACAAAAGTTACCAGTAACAGGTGCAGTTGCATCAAATATGTGCTTTAGTTGGGCCATACATTTTGTGCATTTGTGTATAAAAGAATAAACACCAAAGGAGAGCCGGCCGTGAAGAAATGAACAATAAAAGCAGACATAAAGTTCTAGAAAATAGACAATGTAGAATACAGTGGACTTTATAAAATGCACTTTGCCATGACATGAAGATATTTTGTTATGCACAAGCATGAAAGAAAGATATTTAAGATCCAAACCGCAATAAGGCCAGGAAACCTTTGTCCACTATTTTTAGAGTAAGCATGTGATCACGATAGCTGATTTATTGCAAAGTCCTGAATGATGCTTCAAGCATGGTTTCAGGGCCTAGGTGGACCTTGGTAAGTTGAAAAAGATCTGTGTGCAGGCCCCAGGCAAGATCAAACATATACCCGCATAGTACTGATGCAGGCATTTGTTATATATGCTCTTTGCTGACATTTGCAGCTAAACATGGACTTGGGACTGAGGCATGACAACAAGGTGGTCATTTGCAGCATAAGTGCTGACAAATGATAGCATGATAGATGGTGTTAGGATCCAAACTCCCACGGAGATCGATCCTGCGGATCCGGGTTCGCTGATCAGAGCGCGGCTCCGGGGAGGCACGTGCTCACAGCTAAGGGGCCGGGTGAGGTCTGGGCAGCTGCTGATACGCTGCGGCAGCAGCAGGGGAGGGTCGGCAGCAGCTGTAACCACGAGCAGGGGGCGGCGTGTGGGAGATGGATGGCGAGAGCGAGGAAGGTGAGGGATGTGTCCCAGGGCAGGGGGACACGGCCAGGGGCTGACAGGATCAGCAAGAGAGAGAGAGAGAGAGGTCTCTCCTGGGCTGGCCGTATAGGTGTGGAGGAAGTAGGGAGTCGGTTGGAAGGAGGGTGGCGAAGGAGGCGGCCAAAAGAGAGAAAGTTGTTCCCGACTAACCGACGACGAATGGGGATGGACGAATGAGGGAGAAGAATTTTTCCCTCAGAAGGCTGGCACTCACACGAGCACAAACGAAGTATAGAAAAAAACCTCAATAAACTTCATTCAAAATAAGCAAGATACATCTTTATATAGATTTATAGGAGGACAAACCAGTAAAATACACAGGGGCATCCCAGCATAGATGGGACTCTAGGCCTGGTCGACCAACACAATCTATCCTGGGTAGGACTCCAGGCTGGGCAACTTGCACAGTCCCAGCCTGGGTAGGACTCCAGGTTAGGCGGCTCCTCTAGTCTTTTCGCACAATCCTAGCTTCAGTAGGACTCCAGACTGGGCAACTCCTCTGGATCAAAACTTGGGGCAACTTCTCTGAATCGAATCCAAGGCGGTCCATAACAATCCACCCCCTCTCAAACTCGTCTTGTCCTCAAGGCGAGAACTGTAAACCGGTCTAGCAACCGATCATCTTCCTCTCCTCCTGAATCAAACACCAAGGTAGGATATTTCTCCTTCGTAGTGAGTCAACCACCTAAGTTGCAGCTCAGATGGTACTCAAGTAATTGTTTGTCAATTGTACTAAGCATCGCCATGAAAACATAGCGTGCATCTGGTTGTTGTAGCTAGGGAGGAACACGAGCCGAGCTTGACTCGCTCACTCGGCCCGAGCCTGAACCACTGGTGTTCAAGCTTGGCTCGTGTCAAACTCGGGCCAAGCTCGACTCAATTCGTTAAGCTCAGTTCGAGCACCTTACCAAAAGAAATCCCTGGTCTACCAAAAGGTGGCAGACATACCAGCTCTTTCAAGCTCCAGGCTTAGTCTTTGATCTTGTTTCCTCCCAATTCTCACTAGGCCTTTGAGAAATGCCGCATAAAACAGCAACAAAAACATCTCCAATTTCACCCAGCCAAACATTCGAACGTCGCTGATGCTTCGGATTCAACTCATCCACATCGCGATACAACCTCACAAATTCTAGGGTTCTTCCTTCAAGGATTCATCCTCAAATCAAGTCCACAAAACCCATTTAAAAACATACACACATCCATCAAATATTCAAAAAACAACCCACTTACATCCAACCCTGAACGACAACACATGAAAATGAAAGATACCCAATTGACAGTATGACCCACATTCGTAAGATATATCTCTCAAATCAGATCTTCGTCATTCGACTCGCTGGGGCTAGCTGCGGCCGCGGAGAGGTGGAGACTGTCGGGGGACCAGGCGCCCTGATTGGTTGGCTGAGATCCCATAGCTCCCTTTAGTTCTCCGCTTGCAGAGGGAGTCCCCTGATGCATTGGGGTTTTCTACGACCTAGGTTTTTTAGAAAGAGAGAGAGGACTCAACTGGAGAGAGGAAGATGGGAGAGAGAGGGAGAGGGAGAGAACTCGACTGGAGAGAGGGAGAGGGAGATGGGAGAAAGAAGGAGAGGACTCGACTGGAGAGAGGATAAAGGGAGGGGCTCGAGGGAGAAAGGGACGAGGCTCTCAAGGGAGAGAGGGACAGGGCTCAAGGTAGAGGGACGAAGCCCGAGGGAGAGGGATGGGGCTTGAGAGAGAGGGACATAGAGTATTTTAATTTGTAAATATTTAATATATATTATTTTATATTTTATATTATATAAACTAAAATATGAATCGAGCCTTATCGAGCTCGGTAGGCCGATCAAGCTCGGCTTGTTTGCTCGATCAAGCCTAAGAGCTTAGTTCAAGCTTGACTCATTTACGGGATGAGCCAAGCTCGAGCCGAGCTTGACCAAGTCGAGCTCGAGCCGACTCAGTTCGTTGTGCATACCTAGTTGTAGCCTCACCAGTGACTTGTTACATCAAACACCCACAACTATAATAAGGTGAGGATTGGTGACAAGGGATGCATGCTATGTAGGCAAAGGTGACGACTAGGCACCTAGTCAAGTTAGTCGAAGGGAAAACTAGGAATCGACGGGATTCCTAGTTTTTCCCCTTTAGGGGTACCAATTTTCCCACCTAGGTGTTGACTCGGTGCCTAGTCGGTGCACACATAGGCAGGAAAATCAGTATCGACTACTTTTTTTACTTTTTTCTTACAATTGTCGAGGGGCGAGGGTTTATAAACTCTCTCTCTCTCTCTCTCTCTCTCTCTCTCTCTCTCTCTCTCTCTCTTGTAATGAAAAGGGGGAGAGGCGGAAGCACCAATAAAGCAAATCACTCTTTAAGAGTGATTCCAAGAGTCAAGAACACAAACACTAAAAGTGTATACAAAAACCCACAAAAGGGAAAAATGACCAAAAGTCATAAGTTGGATATTATTGAAGAAGGAAAAAGAGGGTGAACAACCCTTACAATACAAGAGGAAAACCTCCTCTATTTATAGAGGAGGGAGCAATGAAGAAGGGACCTCAAGGGGCTCCCATGTAGTCGTTGGGAGCCCCAACGGTCATAAATATGACTGTTGGGGCCCCAACGACTACATGTGTGGGGCCCTTGTGATCTTACAAAAAGGTAAAAATAAAAAAAGAAAAGGAAAAAAGGAAAAAGAGAAAAAAGAAAAAAAGGGTTACATGGGGATTTACCAAAATACCCCTATCGGGTATTTTGAGAATTAAAAAAGAAAAATTGTATATATATACATATATGTATATATATACTTATATATATACGTATATATATACAAGTATATGTATATATATATATATATATTTATATATACATAATTTAACACGCCCCCTCAAACTTTACGGGGAGAAGACCGAAAGTTTGCCAAGAAGAAACATAAATCGTGGAGTTGGGAGTGCTTTGGTGAAGAAGTCAGCCAGTTGATATTCTGAAGTGACGTATGGTAATGTGATAGTTCCTCTGAGGTATTCATCTCGAACGTAGTGGCAATCCATCTCGATATGCTTGGTCCGTTCATGAAACGTATGATTGCTTGCAATGTAGATTGCACTTTTGTTATCACAACAGAGCTTGGTGGGTGAGGAAATGAGGACACCCATGTCACCAAGGAGCCCTCTGAGCCACACGATTTCCATTGTTGTCATTGTCATAGCCCGATATTCAGCTTCAGTGGATGATAGTGAGACCTTTTGCTGCTTCTTGCATCTCCACGAGATGAGAGATTCACCTAAAAAAATGCAGACCAGTAGTTGAGATACGATCATTGGGATTTCCTCCCCAGTCAGCATCAGTAAAAGCAGTTAATTCAAGAGATGAGGAAGAGGATAAGAAGAGTCCCTTGGAGATGGTATTTTTGATGTATCGCACAATTATTATTACAGCCGCCATATGAACTATAGTAGGTGCATGCTGAAACTGGCTTGCAGCATGAACCGCATGAGCTATGTCTGGACGGGTGATGGATAAGTAGGTGAGAGATCCAATTAATTGACGATAGGGAGTTGGATCCTCAAGAAAAACATCATCCTCAAGTCTCAGTTTTGCATTGATAACTTCGGGAGTCTCAACTTTCTTTTCATCAGATATTCCAGATTTGGTACAAATATCTGCTGTCAATTTCATCTGAGATAAAATGTATCCTCGCGGGGAGTAAGTCACTTCAATTCCTAAAAAATATCTCAAGAATCCAAAGGTCAGACATATCAAAAGTTTCTTTTAACATAGACATCACATCATTTACCCCCTTTTTGTCATCCCCAGTGATGATCGTATCATCAACATATAACAGAAGAATAACAATGAAATTACCTGTTTTCTTAACAAAAAGAGCATTGTCAGTATAGCAAGAAGTAAATCCTAAATTGATTAATACATTACTAAACTTATCATACCAAGCTTTAGGAGCTTGCTTAAGTCCATATAAGGCCTTTTTTAATTTCAAAATTTTACCATTTAAATTCATACCCGAAGGTGGTTCCATGTAAACTTCTTTATTTAAATTTTCATTTAAAAAGGCATTTTTAACATCTAGTTGAAAAATTGGTCATTTTTTAGCAGAGGCTATTGCAACAAGAGCTCGAACACTAGTCATTCGAGCAACAGGGGCAAAGGTTTCATCATAATCTATCCCATACTCTTGGGCATATCCCTTGGCCACTAACATGGCCTTATATCTTTCTAAAGATCCATCGCACTTAGTTTTAACTTTAAAAACCCATCGGCATCCAATGGGTTTTTTGTCATTGGGTGGATCAACGATTTCCCAAGTTTGAGCCCTCTTAAGTGCATTAAGTTCTAGTTTCATTGCTTCATTCCAATGAGCATATTGTCTAGCATCATTATAATGAGTTGGTTCATGAATTGAGTGAAGAGCAAGCAGATATGCCCGAAAAATTGGAGAAAAAGAATCATAAGATACAAATCTATTTGGTATTTTTGAAATACGATTTGATTTTCTCTGAGAGGTTTTTTCAGTTGACTCATTTTGAGAGAATTTTTCAAGGGCACAAGGAGGATTACTTTCATTTCTTCTAGAGTAGACATGTATTTGCCTTTGTACATTTTCTTGTAAATTTTGGTCATCATTTGGAGGTTCAAAAAAATCGTCTATGAGTGATTCACTAGATTCAACATTATCATCAATGACATTTTCTTGAGGCAATAAGTCAAATAAAAAGGAATAATCAATATCTTCATTTGGTTTATGCGAAAAACCATTTTCTTCTTCTAAGAATGTGACATCTTTTGAGATATAAAGTTTATTATTTGATATGTCAAAGCATCGATAACCTTTTTGTTTTTCGCCATATCCTAAGAAAATGCATTCAATAGCTCTAGAAGAAAGTTTATCATTTTTGTGAGTTAAAACAAAGCATTTACATCCGAAAATTCTTAGTCTTTTATAATCGGGAGACATATTGTAAAGTTTCTCAAATGGAGAAAGATTTTTTAAAGAAGATGGAGTTCTATTGATAAGATACGTTGAGGTTAGAACCGCTTCGGCCCAAAAAGATTTTGGAATATTTTTTAAAATTAATAAGGTTCTTGTGGTTTCTATTATGTGTCTATGATTTCTTTCCGCAAGTCCATTTTGTTGCGGAGTGTTTGGACAAGAACGTTGATGGAAAATTCTGTTTTCTTTTAAATAGTTTTGAAATTCATTGGACATGTATTCACCTCCCGAGTCGGACCTAAGAATTGATAGATTTCTCAGAAATTGATTTTTAACCATTGCATGGAATTCTTTAAAGGAGAAAACTTCGGATTTGCGACTTAAGAAGTAAATCCATGTAAATCGAGTGAAGTCATCAATAAAGACCACATAGTACGAAAAACCTCCTTTGGACAAAATAGGGGAAGGTCCCCATACATCGGAATGAACAAGTTCAAAAGGCCGAGTGGTGAAATAATTTCTTTGAGGAAATGGAGTAGCTTTAGATTTCCCAAAAATGCAGTCTTTACAAGTATTGTTCAAAAAAGGAAAAAAAGACATTTTTACAAAATTTGGATGACCAAGTCTCTCATGCCAAATTCCAATACTTTTGTCCTTTACAAGATTGCAGGATGACTTAGATGGAAGAGTCAAAAAATCCATAAAATAGAGATCACCCCTTCTATGGCCTTGCCCAATCAGCTTCCCTGACTGGAGATCATTCACGGTGCAATCTTTAGGTGAGAAAGAGACTTGGCATCCATGATCGGTGATTTGGGAAACGGAAAAAAGATTTAGATTAATTTTTGGAACGACTCTTACTTTAGGAACAAAGAAGGTTTGAGAAGTTTTAAAATCAAGTGTTTCAATACTTTCAATTTTTAAAGATGTCCCATCGGCCGTTGAAACATAAGAAGATATGGGTTCGGAAAAAACATTAGAAAGCAAGTTTTTATGAGATGTCATGTGAAAAGAAGCACCAGAGTCTAGTATCCACATACCTGGAGGTGATGAAGAGTAGGCGATGGCGGATCCGGATGTTGAAGATGAAGAAGTCTTGAGAAGATGTTGGAGAACTTCAGAGATATGATTAAGAGTTTCTTTGATATCTCCCTCTTTGGCACTTTCTTCTTCCTTCTTTGGAGAATTTTCTCCAACTGTGGCCACTTTTCCTTTAAGCTTTGGGCAAACCGGTTTAATGTGACCCGGTTCATTACAGTAGTGGCAAATCACTCTCTTTCTATATCCATTATTTTTGTTAAAGTGGGGAGGTCTATATGCTTTTACATTTGATCCGGGCCTAGAAACGGCCAAAACTTCATCACTCTTGATGCTTAGGCCAAGTCGAGTTTCTTCTTGGCATACTTCGGCAAGGGCGTCTTCAATGGGTAAGGCTTTACTTCTATGGAGAAGGGATGTCGTAACTTATTCATATTCCGGTCGTAGACCATGAAGAAATTGGAAAAAGTGCTCTTTTTCAATTTGTTCTCTTCTTAACTCAATATCTTCCGGAGCCACCCATTTAGGCTCAAGAACAACAAGCTCATCCCAAAGAGGGGTTAAAGAGCTAAAGTAGTCACGGACACTCATATCCGCTTGTCTAGTGGAACGAATTTTCTCTTGACAAAAAAATTGTCTAGCAAGATTCTTTTGGGTATACATACCCTTAAGGAAGAACCATGCCTCATTGGCTCTTCTAAATTTTGCAATATTTGCACAATTTTTTAAGTCCACATTGTTCATAAACCATGCCAAAATTTTGGCATGATTACTTTCCCAATCCTCAATTTTGGATTGATGATCATTTATAGCTTTGATGCGTTCATCGCCATCCAAAGCTTTTTCAACATCATTTTCAATTTTAGTGAGAACAAGAGAAGGTTCGAGAGTAGTTCCCATAACAAAACCCCAAAGTTAGCGGAGGCCCACATAAGATAATTGGATCCATTGAGCTTGAAAGAAAGCTCAACTTTAGAATCACGTTCCATAGGAGCCGAAAGGTCTTCTTTCCTTCTTCAAAAGCTTGAGAGGCACGCGTCCCAAGGCACCAAAAAGGTAGAAGCCGGATCACCACCCTTGATCTGATACCATGTAATGAAAAGGGGGAGAGGCGGAAGCACCAATAAAGCAAATCACTCTTTAAGAGTGATTCCAAGAGCCAAGAACACAAACACTAAAAGTGTATACAAAAACCCACAAAAGGGAAAAATGACCAAAAGTCATAAGTTGGATATTATTGAAGAAGGAAAAAGAGGGTGAACAACCCTTACAATACAAGAGGAAAATCTCCTCTATTTATAGAGGAGGGAGCAATGAAGAAGGGACCTCAAGGGGCTCCCATGTAGTCGTTGGGAGCCCCAACGGTCATAAATATGACCGTTGGGGCCCCAACGACTACATGTGTGGGGCCCTTGTGGTCTTACAAAAAGGTAAAAATAAAAAAAGAAAAAAGAAAGGGAAAAAAGGAAAAAGAGAAAAAAGAAAAAAAGGGTTACATGGGGATTTACCAAAATACCCCTATCGGGTATTTTGAGAATTAAAAAAGAAAAACTGTATATATATACATATATGTATATATACTTATATATATATGTATGTATATATATAAGTATATGTATATATATATATTTATATATACATAATTTAACATCTCTCTCTCTCTCTCTCTCTCTCTCTCTCTCTCTCTCTCTCTCTCTCTCTCTCTCTCTCTCTGAGGCTCCACCAAGGCTTATCGCAACCATCTGGGGCTCCAACGCTCCGCCCACCACCATCGCCCTCGCCTGCCGCCATGACGTCGTAGCTCTAAGCAGCATCCAGGTACGCCTCTGATTCTTCTTATTCTTCTTCTTCTTCTTCTTCTTCTTCTTCTTCTTCTTCTTCTTCTTCTTCTTCTTCTTCTTCTTCTTCCTCTCTCTCTTAGTTAGTCAGTTTGTCTCTCTTTCTCTCTGTCTCGGATCACCCCCTCTTCATCTTCTCACCCCTCTTCTCGCCCCTTACTATATCTAATGTTTTGGAGTTCTTCATTTGATTGCAGAAATGTGCATCTACATCCCCACTTTCTGCTTTTACCAATAATATGAACATGAATATTTTCTTAGTTTCTTCTGATTTCTTTGAGGATGCTAATTGGATTTTTGACCAACGCTTAACTCTATTAGTAGCTGTTTAAGTTCTTTATTTGATTTTGACAGTTATAATATTGCTGTTCTGATCTTCTGTTGTCGACTTACGATTTTGAGCTGTTCTAATTTATTCTGAATATCTTGAGGATGGTAATTGGATTTGTCAACAAATCCTTTCAATTTGCTGTGATTCTTTTATTAGAATAAAAAGTTCCTTGAAATATTATTATCCTCATTGGGTAGATCTCATGGCAAAATATTTCCATTTCCATTTTCATCTGATATAATTATAAGATCTTTTGTAGTCTGAAGCTGATGAAATATATATAACTATATTTCTGAATTTTCTGTTTTTTTTATCATGTTTCTCTGAAATCTGAATGCATGTTTCGGTAAAATTGTAGAAGCATGAATCTGTTAAGGCATTTTATGAATATTTGGGCAGCTTTTGTAATGTTCCACATGTTTTTTTTTTGTCTATTACTTATTGTTGATTGATTTTATATTGCATACATGTTTGTTGCTAATTTTAGCAGTTCATTAGCATATTTTTTATATTTTTTTAGTTAAGGTACCGACTAGTCTCCGACTAGGCTTTTTAAGGGTCCACCGACCAGGCACCCCCTAGCGCTTTTGACTACATAGGATGCATGAGCACAGGGCATAACGACAATGCAAGGACCAAGGTTGTTAAATGCGATGAGGCGAAGCGAGGGCGTACGCCTCTCACAACGTGAGACTCTCAAGTATCTGTGGTATATCTAAAATATCGTAAAAATATGTGGCATTTTTGTAGGGATGTTAATGGATTGAATTTAATGCTTGATATCTTCATCATTTTTTACCTGACCATGACTGTTAAAAAAAGAAAATCTCAAAATCCCCGTTGAGGAGGCAACGCTTCAGGTACTGAGTGTGTGCCTCAGTACCTTAAGTGTGTGCCTCGCCTGTGAGGCGTACGCTTCAAGTACTGAGGCGTACGCCTCTCACAACACTGGCAAGGACGCGTAGGCAGCTGAGGATTGCGACAATGCAAGAGCGCATGAGCGCAAGACATTACGACGACATGGGGGAATGGTAGTCATGAGGGTGCTCTACTAAGACACTGAAACACGATCGGCATAACCTGCTTACAAGCGATTGTATGCATGAACAACAACAGGGTAGGGTTGTGCAAGTCATATGCCGAATGGGTGATGCCCTTCACTTCACTAACCAGTCTTAATGCCCGATAGAGGCAACAATCGGCAAAGTGATATCAACACTCATTCTGCCCACAACTGAATCGAGCTCTTGTGTTTTGGTGCACCCGCAGCAAGCATTAGGGTGTTATACTTTTCCTATACCTTCACACAAATCTCCATAGGACATGATTATCTTCGCAATGGATGATGCAATCACTCACAACAACTATGAGAAGCGATGCGGACATTTCGTTAAACACTCGGCTGGTGACATTTTTTAGCCCTTCTTGCATAAAATCTTCACCCGGTTTTGAGTGTGCACAACACTCCACATGATTTTTAAGGCCGCAAAACTTCGAAATCCGCTATGGTGCACTTGGTGGGCCTTTCTCACACACGTCATTGAACACCTTGTCGGCAGTCAATTCTCGCTCAATCCCTACAACATTCGGGGATTTGATATTGACAAGCTTGCATTCAATGCTACCAATGTGTTGCTCCATTTGGGTTGGCCTTTGTGTCATTTCAAAAAGCTCCTTCTTGAACCTTTCATTCTCCTTGAACCTTTTATGCTCCATGAAGCATTTGTGACACTCCTTTATGTAAGTCAATGAGTTGCAGTATTTCGACGTCCATGCTCAGAGGTCCAGTGCGATTTGCGTACAATAAATGCCAAATTTGAGGTTGCGGCCCAAGTGATTGACTAGAAAATTTAATTTTGAATCCAATGCAACAAATCGTGCCACAAAATTCCTCACGGATTGATGATAATCGTGATTCTGTTGTGTTGGACTAAGTACCGCACTACAATGCCATGCTACATAACCACGAGAGAGGTGATCGTGATGAGAGTCGACCCACAAGAGAACAGGGATGAATTTGACGATGTCAATCGGTTCCGCAGTGTAAGAAATCTGAGTCATTTGGGACAGCCCCCATGAACGGATAATCCATGGATTGGCCAAAAAATGCTTTGAAAGCACGCTATATGGCGTACACGTGTGGTCTGAATCTCCGGTGAACTCGGTAGGCCCCCCTAGCTATGACTCTAGGGCAGGTTTTAAGGCTTACTCTGACCTTGGTCTTTTGGTCAAAGGTCTCAGGTATGCAAAACAGAATTTTTCTAGATTTTTCAGGGTTTTTAAATTGTCAAAAATAATTTATTTCAAGGATGAGTTAAGATGTTACAAGTTCAGTTTGGTAATTTGGGTTATGACAGGTTCCAAAGATTGGGTCAGATCTCATCAATCTGGGTGAATTTATGATATTTGTAAGTTATGTTTGAAAGCCAACGGATGTGGTAAAAATTTCAGGATTTTATGAATTAGAATCCGGCCTAGGGAATTTTTCGAAATTTAAAAATGTTAGGTCGTCACAATCCAACACTAGATATGACATGTTTCAGTAAAACAGTGATATCTACATATCGAGATCTGATTTTTTCGATCGGTAAATTAGGTTCGACTTAAGAAAGATAGGGCTAACTAAGGTGATTTTTCGGGGATTTTTAGGACTGTTAAACCACTGAGACAAATGCTCGGATACCATTGTTAGGATCAGTGTTGTGAAAAGCGTTGAGGCATAGCGAGGCGCTCCACCAAAATCTGAGGTGAGGCGTAAGCCTCGAGGCGTAAAGCGTAAGCCTCAAAAAAAAATTGAAAACTTAAAAAAGCTATAAAAATATCTAAAATTACAAATAAATAAAAAATGCTTTATTGATGAAGCAACAACCAACAAGAAATAAAAAATCTCAAATAAATACTGAAAAATATGAGATTAACATGTAAAAGTAACATTAATGCAACAATTCTATTTTCTACTGTGACCTGCAATACACAGATTTGAAATTCAATCTAATTCTGTTTTCTACTATGTGACATGCAAAATACAAGCAGTGGTCTTTGAGTAAAGAGGCATCAATACAATGGCTTGAAGATGAGTAACATTAAAGCCACAATTAAAATTATAAGAAAATAAGGTGTCAAGCATACTTAGCAAGATAAGAAAACAACAAAAATAATTTAGAAACAACATATAGTAAAAATCAACCACTAATGTTGTTCTTTAACAGTTTTAAGAATAAACATTATGACCAACAGCAAGGCCAAACTAGCAACTCCGACATTCACAAATAATCATTATGTTATACCGAGTTTTTAACATAATCAGTAGCTGCGAATACAAACATGCACGCATGCACACACACATAGACACACATACACATACATATAAATGTATATACAATGCAAGTTGTACAACATAAATTCTATCTATTTCATGTTGTATACCAGCCCAAAATTTAACGCTAAAAGAGAGTAGAACTCAATTGAACTGCAGACTGTTATTTTACACAGAAAAATAACAGAAAAGAAAAATATATACAAATTTCTTTCATATCTAAATGACAGAAAAATAACAGAAAAGAAATTTTGTAAATGAAGAGGGGAAGGAGCATTACCTAAATGAAGAAGCAAGGTGGCCGAGCGAGAGACTGTGTGTGTGAGAGAGAGAGAGAGACTACGTGTGAGAGACGAGAGAGAGAGAGAGAGAGAGAGAGAGACTGCGTGTGAGAGACGAGAGAGAGACTGTGTGTGACAAATACGAGAGATAGAGAGAGACTGCGTGAAAACAAACATAGGGTCGGGGGCCCTTTTTTAAACCCTAATTTTTTGTCAAATGAAGGCTTTGACCCCTCATTTGACCAAAATTTCAAGGCGTGCGCACCTCATCTTGAGGACCGCCTCATCTCGAGGAGTGCGCTTCAAGGCCTATGAGGCGCGCTCCTCGAGACTTTTACGCCTTATCCTTGGGTCTCAAGGCATAAAGCCCCTCGCCTTGAGGCGAGGCACGCTTTTTGAGCCTTGAGGCGCATTTTTAATAACACTGGTTAGGATCCAAATGAAAAGAAGTCATCATTCACGAACTGGGTTTGGATCTTATCCAAACCCAATTCATGTTTATCTAATTACAGATTTCAGCACATGTTCATTAATAGTATTAATGGCATATTGTAAATTACCTTTGTTGTATGATGGGTATTTTCATACCCTAGTAATTGTAACAGTGTGTATTTAATGGGAAGCCCAATACAGCAACCTCCAGTTGAGGATTCTGCAGCGCTCACGTATTCTCCTCTCACCTTGTGCTCAGTCTTGTGTATGAGAAGGAACCCACGATTTCTATCATGGTATCAGAGCCTCAGATTAAGCCTTAAGGATCGTGATCTTCTTATAAACATCCGGTAAGCTTTTTCATCTTCTAGATCTTCTTCTTTCTTCTTATCCATCTGGTAAAGCTTCTTACTCCTTTTCTTATTGTTCCTCTGATTTCCTCCTTTATTCCCCTTGTCTTCAAATCAAATTATTCAAATAACGTATTCCCTTTTCTTACAAAATCCAACGTCTTCCTCTTCCAAAACTTGGATTCTTTGTTTGCTGATTTTTTGTTCATGCTTTTGTATTGGCATATTGTTGCATGTGATCTTATACATTAAGAGCCTAAATAATCACGCAAACTAGGATTTAAGCAATAAAAGAGGGCATATCAAAGGTAATTGTTGGTTTAATCCTCAAAATAGAGGCAAACAACCAGAGACAAGAAAGGGGTCAAATCAATTGAAGAACAGTGGCGAAGTCAATGAGTTGTTACTATCTGCTCTAGCTGAATTGAATTTAAAACAAAATGATCAGGGCACTTGGTATGTCGATTCTGGTGCAGCCACTCATGTCACTGGTGATGCTGGTAGAAATAGTATAGTCACTGGAGACGGGTCTCACCATCATATTTCTCACATTGGAAACTCTGTCATTCCTATGTCTACTTCTTCTCTTGCTCTTTTAAATGTCATT
Source organism: Nuphar pumila (assembly GCF_984573655.1). Taxonomy (NCBI): domain Eukaryota; kingdom Viridiplantae; phylum Streptophyta; class Magnoliopsida; order Nymphaeales; family Nymphaeaceae; genus Nuphar; species Nuphar pumila. Next base: position 7,400,856 of record NC_143259.1, read on the forward strand.
TATGCTCCGAATATCAAGAAAAATATTGTTTTTGTCTCTAAGCTTGTAGATGACATCAATGCTTTAGTTGAGTTTACTCTTTTTCTTGTTCGTGTCAAGGACCTTCACACGAGGAAAACGTTTGCTGAAGGAAAACGACAAGGGAATATGTATGTGTTCTAAGAGAATCCTTCCACCTTGGAGCTCACATCATCGTCTTCTTCAGTTTCTCCTGAGAATGTTTTTAGTCTTTCTGAGTGTAATAAGCCGAATCTTTGGCATGATCGTTTGGTTCATTGTAGTAGTCGTTTTATTGAAAAGCTTGCTTCAAGCAGTCTTGTTCCCAAGTCAAGTCTAAATTCAAATGTCAATGATGAAAAATGTACTAGTTGTCTTCAATGTAAGAGTCATGTTCTTCCATTTCATTCTATTAATAAAAGAGCTTCAAGACCATTTGAAATCATTTGTTCCGATGTTTGGGGTCCGGCTCCGGCCTCTATGTCTAGCACCAAATATTATCTCATTTTTGTTGATAGTTATTCTCGGTATACATGGATTTTCTTTATGAAATGTAAATCTGAAACATTCAAGTTATTTCAGAACTCCATTCCTTTGTTCAAAATCAATTCTCTGATAATATCTTTTGTTTCCAATGTGATTGAGGGGGTGAATTCTCTTCAAATGACTTTATTAATTTTCTTCAGACAAATGGAATACGTAGGCAGGTGTTTGGTCGTCATACACCTCAACAGAATGGGATTGCTGAACGAAAGCATTGTCATATTGTCGAGAGTGCAATGAGCATGATGCATGATAGTAACCTTTAAGTTACCTTTTGGGCAGAGGTTTTACATTGCGCCGTTCATATCATAAACTGATTGCCCATGAATATTCTGGAAAACAAATTACCCTACCTTTCTTTACATGGTGTTCATCCAAATTATCATGATTTGCGAGTATTCGGGTGTGTATGTTATGTTCATGTTGACAGTTTAATGCGACACAAGTTTCAGGATAAGGCCTTGAAGTGCATATTTGTGGGTTATGCTGATGATTATAAAGGGTACAGATGCTATGATCACCTGAGCAAGCGTATCAAAATATCCAGGAATGTTATATTTGATGAATTGAATTTTGACCACAATGTTAATAACCTTCCTGAAATTGAAGTTTATCACCTATGGTTGAACTCTGATCTCTTTTCCAGTGTTGATGATGTTTGTCCTTCAGAATGTAATCAAAGAGATGAGGGAAACATGTTTGATGATGTACAAAAGACTCAGGAAAGTACACTTTCAGATCCACCCTTGCCCCCCCAAAAGGTATAAAGGCATTGTTTACTCTCTACGTGAGAAGGGGGCTCTCTCCAATTCTGATCAGGAGATGAATTCTTTTGTTTTTGTTCCATCCTCTGTTCCGAGAAGATCCACTCGACCCCGACATCCTATTGATAGATGGGTAAGTTATGCGAATTTCACTATGGATTTCCAACTCTTCTTAACCTCTTTAGGTAAGGAAGAACAACCAACAATATTTCATCAAGCAGCAAATTGTAAGCGATGGATTGAAGCTACGAATGAAGAAATGGAGGCTCTTCATGAATGTGGCACTTGGAAGATTGTTCCCAGATCACATGACCGAAATGTGGTTGGGTCCAAGTGAGTGTATAAAATAAAATATAAGTCGGACGGTACTATCAAGCGATATAAGACTAAACTGGTTGCCAAGGGATTCACCCAGGAGCAAGGACAAGACTATGATGAGACCTTCAGTTCGATTGTGAAAATGGGCATTATTCGAATCATATTATCATTGGCTATTGAGCATCAGTGGATTATCAGTCAGCTCGACGTAAAAAATGCATTTCTACATGGAACTCTGAAGGAGGAAGTGTACATGGAGCAACCCACCGGGTATGCAGAAGGGAACTCCAAAGAATATGTGTGTCGATTAAAGAGAACTATATATGGTTTGAAGCAAGCCTCTCGATCTTGGTTTGACAGTTTCTCTCTTGAAATAGAGAAATATGGTTTTAGTCGATCTCTTCTTGATCACTCTCTCTTCATGTTCAAATGCAAAGACACAGTTACCTTGTTATTGATATATGTTGATGACATAATCATTACAGGTAACTCTAATAAACATATTGAGCAGGTCAAAGAACTCCTGAATCACAGGTTCAAGATGAAGGACCTTGGTAAACTACGATATTTTCTTGGAGTAGAAGTTGACAGAACTATTGAAGGCATGACACTTACCCAACATAAGTATATTATTGATGTTCTCAGCAAGGCAGGTACGAAAGATTGCAAGCCTCTAAGCACGCCCAGTGTACTTCATCAAAAACTTAGTTCCCAAGATGGAGATTTATATGAGGATCCTACTGGACATCGCAGGATAGTAGGGATGCTTCAATATCTCACCTTTATTCGCCCTGATATTGTCCATTCAGTCAATCAGGTATCTCAGTTCATGCATGAACCACGTATTGGACATATGGAAGTTGTTAAACGCATTCTCCGATATTTGAAGGGAACTATTGGGGATGGTTTTTTGTACAGAATGAGTACGAGTGAACATCACGTGCATGAACTTCTTGTTTACACAGATGCAGACTGGGAAGGAGATCCAGATGAGCGTAGGTCAGTCTCCGGATACTGTGTTTTCGTTGGCCTAAATCTTGTCTCTTTAAGCAGTAGAAAATAAAGGGCTATTGCCAGGTCAAGCACAGAAACTGAATATAGGTCAATGGCAGCTGCTACAGCTGAAGTAACATGGATTAGACATCTATTGACAGAAGTAGGAGAATCAATATCTAAATGTATTCTCTTATGTGACAATCAAAGTGCCATCAACATGTCATTAAATCCTATCTACCACAGTCGTGCCAAGCATATTGAAATTGATCAACATTTTGTAAGTCAGAAAGTCGAAGAGAAGGAAATTGAACCAGAATTTGTTCAGACTACTGATCAAGTTGTTGACTTGTTTACCAAAGGGCTTATCAAGGACAGATTCTGGATGTTGAAAGGCAACTTGTTCATGGTTCAAAACCATGTACAACTTGAGGGGGGATGAAAAGAAGTCATCATTCACGAACTGGGTTTGGATCTTATCCAAACCCAATTCGTGTTTATCTAATTACAGATTTCAGCACATATTCATTAATAGTATTAATTACATATTATAAATTACCTGTGTTGTATGATGGGTATTTTCGTACCCTAGTAATTGTAACAGTGTGTATTTAATGGGAAGCCCAATACAGCAGCCTCCAGTTGAGGATTTTGCAGCTCTCACGTATTCTCCTCTCACCTTGTGCTCAGTCTTGTGTATGAGAAGGAACCCACGATTTCTATCACCAAACTCACACGAAAATGTGAATTTGGGTTCGTTGACCGGGGCGCAACTCAAGGGAGAGGCGTGTGTGCACGGCTAAGAGGTCGGGCGAGGTCTGGGCAGCTACTGTTACGTTGCGGCAGCAACAGGGGAGAGTAGGCAACAACATTAACCACAGGCAGGGGGCGGTGTGTGGGAGAAGAATGGCGTGAGCGAGGAAGGTGAGGGACGTGTCCCAAGGCAAGAGACACGGCCAGGGGTTGTAGGATCAACAAGGGAGAGAGAGACATGTCTCTCCCAGGCTGGTCGTACAAGTGTGGAGGAAGCAGGGGCGTCGACTAGGAGAGTGGCTAAGGTAGCAGTCGAAAGGGAGAAAGGTGTTCTTGACTGGCCTGCGATGAATGGGGATGAACAGGTGAGGGAGAACAATTGTTCCCTCGAAAGGCATGCACTCACACAAACGAAGTATAGATAAAAAACTCAATAAACTTCATTCAAAATAAACTAAGCAGGATACATCTATATATAGATTTATAGGAGGACAAAACAGTAAAATACATAGGAGCATCCCAGCCTAGATGGGACTCTAGGCCTGGTCGACGAGCACAATCCCAGTCTAGGTAGGAATCCAGGCTGGGCGACTTGCATAGTCTAAATCTAGGTAGGACTGCAAGTTGGACGGCTCCTCTGGTCTCTTCGCAGAGGCCCAGCCTAGGTAGGACTCCAGGCTAGGCAGCTCCTCTGGATCGGATCCTAGGGCAACTTCTCTGGATTGGCTCTGAGGTTGTCCGTAATAGATGACAGCTGGTCCATATCTAATGTAACTTGACCATCTGGCAGTTGGCTTCAATGTTGTCATGGCTCAATGTAGATGTGGCTTCATATTGCAACAGTAAGCCCGATGTTAACATGATGCAATCATGTATCAATTTAGAGCTGGTCATATGCTCATGTGGTACCCACTCACAAGTTGAGCATCACCAAGGTACGTGGTCATGCATCAAGTTCTAATAGATCAGGCATGGAGTCAGACCATGTGCACCTAGCTGATGATTGGGATGCTATGTAACACGGACTCTTCTAACAGGGCACTGCACCCGCGTTGCACCCATGCGGGTGTGCGACACTTGGACAAGGTTTCCTTTGTGTCAGGTGAAGTCAACCACACTGAGGTTCATTTCTATCCAAAAGTAGATTCAGTTAACCCTAACAAATTTCAGTTATATATATATATATATATATATATATAGAAATGCACACACAGACACGTATACATACATCCATATATTTATATATATGCACCTCCGCACTAGTGTGGTGTTATTTTTTATTGATGAGGAATAGCAATTGTAGATTATTAATTTGATTTATTGCATGAATTTATGCATGATGAATTGATGGTAATGATAATTGTTTTTATTTCATTAGTATTAACTTAAAAATGTTAAAAATTATATATATATATACCCTCCCGGCACCCCCACACCCATGTTTTTTTTAAGTGCCGCATTTGCACCCGTATCCGCACCTGCACCTATGTGACAGTTGGGATGTCAACATACCAAATATGGAACAAACGCTAAGATAGAACCAAGGTTACCGGAAGCGCCCTTAGTAGTGGGGAAGCACGCTTCCCTGAAGCGCATTTCGGAAGCGCGAAACATCCCGCTTTTGAAACATGCTAGGAAGCGCACCCAAAAAATGGAAAGCGTAGTTGTTGTTGTATTTTTTTCTCTCTTTTTTCGCTTCCCCCTCGCTTCCATTTTGCTTCCTAGGTCAATTCCAGTTCGGTTCTTAGGTCGGTTCCAAGACGACTCTTGGTTCACTTCTAAGTCGTCCCGCGCTTCCCACTTTCTAAAATTTTGAAAGTGCCTCGCTTCCCGCTTCCTCGACTGGCAACTCTAGATAGAACGCAGTTGCTGTTGATATAATCTGTAACTCCACATTGAAGCAGCTAACTTTTCATCCAGGCACTACTTCACTAAGTCGTTTATATGAACAACTGTTCACTTGACCTATTGGCAGGTCAACTAAATGGCCGACTTCCAATGGTTTGAACAGGCCACCAAAATATTTTGTACAAGGTGTCAACTCTTGAAGAAGCTAGTGTATAGAAAAACATCAAACAGAACTATTATTTATTCAACTCTATTTTCACTCAAGATTGTGAAATTTAATAGATAAATGCACATTGTTCCAAAGATATCAAGTATTAAATGTGATATGTTTATGCGCATCAGCCTGTTGTGAAGACTCACAAAAATGCAATAAACAAAACAGCAACATTCTGCAGTTTGCGAGATATAGTGAGCCCATTTATTTGAGGCACATGAACTACCATATCGGGTCATGGGTCATACCTCGTAACATGAGGTACAAAACCTGTGTACATAAGAAATGAAAGAAAGAATGCATATGGAATCAAATAAAGAAACACATGCACAATTAAATATTTTTTTGAAAGGCACAAATAAATAATTTTACAACCTACATAAGTGAATAGAAAGAATCTACAGCTTAAACTAGTATAACTGCATAATAGGTCTATAAAACATAGCAATAATATCGCAGTTCTATCTTCCAAGTTGGAAGTAACAGCTCTCTACAGAACATTTTTTACTTTTATGTCGATGTCGTTAGGTATATAAAACCATTAGCATCAAGAAATGTACTATTTCAAATAGGAATATGATGAAATTGCACAATTAACTTCACAAAGTAAAGAGCAAGAATATTACCCACCAAGAGCAAAACCCTTTTTCTTTTTTTCTGAGAAGAGACTAGGAACAATGTCAAAGTTTGCAACAAAATAATTCCAGCACAATGGACTAGGTTAGCAGCCCATGTAATATCATGGGCCAATTAAATTGGATGACAAATCAAAATGAAAACTTAAAGAGAGAACAGCTATTAAACCCACTGTAACAGAATATCACAATGAATATGGGCTAGTTATTGTCAAAAAGGTCATGCCAGTTTCCATTTAAAGACCTAGCAACAAAATTTTGAAACTGTTCTACTAGTTAGCTCGTATATATGAAAAAACTAAAGGAGAAGCCAAGAATCAATGTGTATAGAACAAAGATATGGATGAAAGAAGAACAGTTGAACCAGAATAAAGACCAAAAACTACGAAGTACCACTTACCCATGACATAAGGCCCAATCGAAAATGGAAATAACCACCTCAAGTTTATTACTAATTCCATTATTGTTCACTAAGGGCAATGATTTCATCATTTCATAGCATGCTACAACAACTACAGACACAAAGCAGGCGACTATTTAGTCATGATCATCTAAGCACCCCATGAACACTTTTTATGATTAGTAAGTAATATTAGATTTAACAGTGTAACAACTTTGAATACTTTGGAGTAATGTGTTCACCTTTCTCTCACTACAGTAAAAAGAAAACATGAACAATAGTCAACAATTTAATATATCAACAACATATCTCAGTAAAGGATTGTGAAAGAATCAAAACTTACACAAAAAGTAGAACACAAAAGAAGACGCAACACGAGGTTATCTTCAAAAATAAATAGAGGACAACAGGAGATACCAAGAACTGTCTTATCAGGAAAAAAGGGCCGAGCTCACCACTTTCATCATTTGCAACAATATAATATACTTCAACAGAATTGAACCACTTTACAAGGATGTTTCTTTCAGACTACATCTGATTCAAAAACAAAAACAAAAGCAAAAAAAAACATTCTGAGCTTTGCTTGAGGAGGAGAATGATTCTAGTGAAAGGCATAAGTGTTTGTGCCAACAACTACTACAAGTTTTACAAACGCAAGCTCTGGGCACTTGGATGTACAGTACTAGGGTTACTTTTCAACATGTTCTCCACAACTTCCATGATAACCATGGATTGACTTTCAAGATACTTGAAAGTCTCTTCACTTTCTGAAGCTCTTGCTGCAATTTTAACTAATGCATTGCTTATCAGGCTGTAGCGTGTCGCTGCAATGGACTTCTCATTGCTATTAAATTCGATCCCATATGAAAAAGGTTGTATTATCTCACTTTTAGCTTCCTTTGTCCACCTTTTCAAAATGTACCGTTCTGGGATGCATTTGATCCTCAGGTGATCGAGCACTTTCAAAGCATGACAACATAACATGCCCATAAACTCAAACTTTTTGCAGCTACATGAAACATCATTGCTTGACGCATCATAATTAACATGATAATCTTTAACACCTTCTACCATGTTAACATTGTAGTTGGAAATTGTTCCTTCCTCACCCAAACAATCAACGTCACAATCAGAAATCATCAATACCTCCTCTCTGAATTTTTCAAAAACATTGGGAGTGTATATTCTTGCAGCTTCTCTTAACAAAAATGAAAATAACATGGCTGGGATTGTTTGGTTTGCTTTGACATCTTGTTGAACCTCTGCATATCTTCGCTCCTCCACTAGTCTATCATAATGTTCAAAAAAAGATGAAAGGTTTGATTCCGAGTTCAAATATTTTTTCAAAACATTGTACATGCTTTCATTCCTCTGAATAGTTTTCATGTCGGCACAAAATGTATCACGTCCATAAGCTAAAGCCCATTTTTCTTTATCATTAAACAAATTTGTCAACCATTCATTGCCCACAAGGTCATGTCGCATTAACATATCATTCCATGCCAATAAAAAACTATCTTCATCATCACAATCAAGCACACACTTGCTAAAGTCACTTTTGAAATCACTTTTGCTGTATATATGACTTAAATGCTTGGATGCATTTTGATATACATGCCATGCACATACTCGATGAAAAGTCTCGGGCCATACTTTAGCTAGTGCACCTGCCATTGCTGTATCATGATCGGTCAAAATTACTTGTGGTCGTTTCCCTTTCATAGCCTGCTCAAAGGTTTGAAACAACCACTCAAAAGTCTCAACTGTCTCATCATATACCAGTGCTGCACCAAAGATACTCACTTGATTGTGATGATTGACACCAATAAATAGTGCAAATGGTCTTCTAGGGTTGTTTATAGCGAGTGTAGTATCAAAACATAGAACATCTCCAAAATAATCATAATCTACCCTTGACCTTCCATCTGCCCAAAAAATGTTTGTTATAAGGTCATCTGCATCAAGTTGCACTGAACTAAAAAAGGATGGGTCATCTGCTGATTTACTTGCTAGATATTGCATCACAGCTCCTATATCTCCACATGAAGGTGAACATGTACGTTTGGTTCTTAGGTAGTTCTTGAAATCCATCGACAAAAATGCCAAGTTTTTACGGTCGCCAGCTTGTTTTTTTGGTGTTATGCCCGATTTATCTGGTGTATCTGCATTTGATGGATTCCTGTGTGACCTTAGCGTGTGAACTTTACTTTGACTGGCAAGTGGATGGTTGTGAATGGGCTCAAACTCTACTACACATAACTTGCCACTCAACCCTCTCTTCAAAAGTAGTTTTGCAGGACAACCACATCTGGCATTTGGCTTCATCTTAAATATTCCATCTTTCTTGTGTGTCCTAGGATAACCTTCTTTGTAACATACAAACACCTTTCGCACCAGCAAGCCTTTACTATTTTTTCTCCAATTATGTATTCGAACACTGAATCCTAGTTTACGAGCATACAAATTGTAAAACTGGAATGCAGTATCTTCATCATCAAACTCCATACCAACCTTTGGCACACCACTATTACCCTCAAAATTAGCAGCATCTTCCATGGGGCGACATTGTTTAGCCTTGTCACTACTATCAATCACCATAGAAAGGGTACCGATTCCCACAGGGGGATTAAGGGTACCGATTCCCACAGGGGGGTTAAGGGTACTGATTCCCAAAGGGGGATTAACCATGCCCTGAGAGAGGAGAAAAGAAAAAGGTCAAAGACCATGTAGCAATTTCACAATTAATTACTCCCGGAAGCAGAAACCAAAATCACCTTTACATGAAAAAGATACATGTTAGGACTTAGGAATTAAAGTCGAAGCAACCACTGAACCTGTACCATGAACAAACAAAAGAATCATAACCATATAGAATTTAAACACAGTTAGAACCAGACTTACAAATGCAGCATGACTTCATAATGTTATATAATGGAGGAGGATGCATCTAAGGTTTGTAATTAAGAGAACCATAAAAAAGAAAAGGAAAAGATACAACATCCACATGATACAATTTAAATTGCAACTTGCCACTATTTTAAATGAACTTTGTTGGCTGTTCCACTTTGAGCCAGAACACAGCTTTATGTTTTTGCAACAGCAACAGTAAATTAATGTCCATATGGTGCCAGCACAACTGCCAATGCTCCCGTTGATTGCACCATGGTAGAGGAATAAATGCAGCAGAGTAAATAAAGTTAGAAGGACTGGACTAACTCAAACATGTGTTTGCTCATGTTGCCCAAATACTAGGAGTCTTAAGTCAAATCCTTCCTTTACTGTTGCCTTCTGCAGTCAGATGCTATTCAAAGATCTAGTTGAGCCACATTAAACTTCCCTTCTCCAATGTGCTCAGCTTATATGTGGCTCAACTAAGTAAAGGAAATCTTATATCAAAAAAAGGAGGCATTAATGTTTCCTGCGTTCAGTGGAAATAACCTTTTCAATCAGTGCATGACTGAATAGTAAATCATTTGAGGCATATATAGACATGTAAACTTTGGAACAAAATGCATTGATCTTTCCATTGACAAAGAGAATATTCATTTTAGTTTGTGCATGGATAAAGACATTTGTCATGACTTACAAGATAGATATAATATAAAATGAGATATTTTCAATCTCACAAAAGGACAAATACTCTATGAACAATAAATACCTCCACAAAATTGATCATTTTTTCTCTTAAATTGCTTGTTTCCCAGGTAGTTTTTTTTTGGGTGGAATGGCTTCATTCATTTACTCGGATATAATGCATTAATTATAATGATGGACGTGCATAGAATCTTATCTGAATGTCAATTTCCTATTTTAATTACCCATTTATTGAAAAATCTCATTTTTGTAACTTCTATGTTTTAAATTCATGATACTACACCTTGAAACTCGAATAGTACATTATTAGACACAGAAATCTACAATAGATAGACACAGTAGTTTGGTTGTCATACAGCACATGTTAACATCCAACATCTCTCATAATCTCACTCATTGAACCATTAACTATTTGAGCCCAAAATTAAACTTGCCTTCAATATTACCATGTGAATGAAGTATTGCACATTGCAGAAAATAGATCAAAGTCGGCTACTTTTAGCCGGGGGATGATGTGCCGTACCACACCAAGCTCAACCTAGGTCTTAACAAAGTGAGACAAACTCCGCCAAGATCGGCCAAGCTTGAGAACAAGCCCTCCACATCATCGCAGGATCAAGCACTCTAATTACCATGCATCGATTGAATTTAGAACCGTTAACAGGAGTAGGCAAAGGGTTGCCTTTACAATCCTCCGGCTTGGCTTCGTAGCAGAGACGTCAAAATCAGTGTAGGACTTGCTCCGCATCAGCTCACGCCATGTTATTTACGCCCATATCCTCGAGAACTTGGAACAGGCATGCAAACACCACGAAGAAGACAAACTCAGCACAAAATGATTCGAACTTCAAACAGAACTTTATATGGAAAAAATCGGTTTTCCAGCAATTTTTGTAGGCTGGGCTCGTCTACTGGTTTCCGCCATTCCCCCGCCCAGTTCAGTTCAATAGGAATTCCGGCCACCCCAGTCCCATTCTCATTTCTTGCTTTTCTTATTACTGATCATGTAACCCCAAACAAAATCCCACTTCATCACTTAGGCAAATGCACATTCTATATCTACGATTTACCCCATACTTTAAGCTGTGAATTCACATTTCTATACGACCGGCTTTCTTTTCCATCCTATATCACCAACCCGTCCGAGTGAAACACGACTAAACAGCTTCAAAACACAAACAACTTATTAGAAAAGCATGCGATAATTCTAAAGCATTCAACACGGGAAACCGATCACAGATATATAACTACAATCAAAACCCTAGATCACAGAAATCCACCTTTTTCCCCATAAATAATCAACCAAAAACTAACTACTGACAACTAAACACACACAAACACAGAAACCAGAGACAGAGAGCGAGCGAGAGAGAGACTGTCCTCTTACCGGCGACTGAGAATAACGAAGAGAGACGTCTGATCGGAGTAGGGTTTGCCGGAGAAGAGACGGAGAGACGCCGAAATCTGAGAAACAGGGATTTCCGGAGGGATGAAGAGCAATAGAAAGACGTTCCCGCCGGAGAAGCAGCGTTCGCCGGAAAGAGATCGAGAAGTAGGGTTTGCCTGAGGGAAGGAGAGCGGTGGGATGTCTATGGGTGCGTCGCCGCACGGACTTCAAAGGCGATGAATTTTTTTGTTTTGAAGGAATTTTTGAAGTTCGGTAGCCTTTAAATGGGTCCCACAGAAACGGACGCGTGTCGCTCACATGTAGCGATCTCCTGATATACAGCAGAGCCCCATGGTCAGTGATGCTGCATCGCCACCGTCCATCCTAGCCATCGGCGGGAACCACTATGACAATAGGCAAGACCCCATTAGCGGACTCAAACGGATCTGGTTCATCCAAACATCCTGTCCAACTCCAGCATTCCAAAATGATGCAATGCTACGGTGGACTCGGTATACACCAATCCACGATTCAGGATCTAAACGGTTCCAAATGCACGCGGAAGCTTATACGATATAGAGTCCGAATAGAATTCTGAAAAACAGATTTTTGGGATTTGTGCGCTCTGTTTCGACAGAGACGGTCCAAATAAAAATTGTGCGCGATTCTCACAGCTTTCCAACGAATCCAGAAACACCAGATTCGGAGAAATAATGTCTGATTCACGAAATCGACACCGGGACTGTTAAACGAGTCCAACACAGATTATCGATTTTCAGGAGTAGACTGTTTAAATCAATTTTTGACCCTTCAAACATTAAAGTTTGCGAAAACTCAAAACTGACAAAATGAAGGTTAGATTCAGACATTTCCAAAACACTAAAGATCGTAATTTTTCAATGTTTCTAAAATCCTCTACGGATTTTTGAATATCCAAAATGATATAAAAAATATTGTTGCAGGAAATAACATTCAAGTATTCGATGACAACAGAAATTGATATTTTCGAAATACAAAAACAATGATTCAATAAAATAACCAAACACGAAAGATGTGGGTTTTGATCTTAGCTTTTTAGATAATCAAAAAAATTTAATTTTTATGCAGGAGATCTTCAGTTAACGGCAAAATACTGAACACTATTAGGAGTGTTCTAAACCAGATAAATAACAGTGGGTTACTGTCAGTTCGAGACTTTGACAGTAATTTTCAGAGCCTCAAACGACCAAATCATGAAATAGTCTCAACTACAAACTTGAACAATTGTCTTAGCTTTTCAAAAAGCTAAAGAACGCGAAAATCCGTTCCGAAACGAGTCTGACATGGCTGTTTTATCAGAGACTTCTCTGTTATCACGAAACAACGATTTGGCCTTTTTGAAAACATCCGAGTTCATGCATACATGGCAATAACCCGAGAAAAAAATTAATTTCAAATAGACAATCGATGACGTAAAAGACCTCTAATATGCATTCACCAAATAACAATGATCCAGTTACAACTTAGCAACAATATGTAACGAAAACCGCAATATATAAATGATAATAGTAACGAAGGGAAAAGAACGAAGAACTAATGACGATATCCGGCTTGAAGTGGATAATGGCCGTCGTTGGGAAGCAACCGACGCTAAAAGGAGAACCACAAACAGTAGGGATGGATGAACAACCACCACGAACAAACTCAGAACAGCCACCATGAATAGAACCTCTTCATAAGAGCACCTTCCACGCAAAAACGAAGTTCGGTTTTTCTTTCACACCAAGATAGATTTCTTTTAAGCACCAACCACACCAAAACTTGTTTTTTCCTCACTCTAGCACCAGCCACACCACCAATTTCGAAAATCAAAAAGACCCCTCACCCCTTGGTCTACCTCCCTAGTTAAGGGCTTAGGTTACTTGGGAAGAGCCACAATAAAGAGACCTTGGGCCTTCCCAAGCTTTGCACCAAAAACGAGTGTGCAAGCCTAGATTTTGTCAAATGCTAATAACTCCACCAACAGTCCATTTGTTACTTTGGGCTGGTCAACATGAATTCAAATGAGGTCCAAGATTCTAGCATTTCAAGTACGAATACAAAAACAAAATCCCAACTTGTATGAGAAGTGGTTTCGAACCTATTTAATCGAACTTTGTGATGTTCAATTAAGTTGGATGATTGTTTGGATCCAAATCAAATCCACTCCATATAATGATTGATTTCACCTATTTTGATATGGACTCAATTGTGGAAGAACATGATCCACTCCAAATTCAAACTCAATGCACCAATTACTTGAAGTGAATCAATTTGGTGTTGCTTCAGATCCAAGCTTCAAGCTTCGTCCACTGACGGAACCCATGATTATGTTGTCACATCATTACAGCATCCAAGTTGGACCAGTGGGACCTGCTTCAAAGGCACCACCTCAGTTTGGCATTGAAGGCCCGAGTGGGGACCCACAAGGGCAGCGTCCCTGAGAGCTAATTTTGGCCAAGTCAAAATTGGTTCTACTAGTTTTAGCCTCAATTAGTTTAACTAGGAATAGCCAAGTCAAAAAGTCTTTTATTAAACTTAGCCTAAGTCATAAGGTGTTATTTAATTTTGGTCTTAGGTTTAGGAGGTGTTAACTAGTTTTAGATTTGCATTTACCCTTCTTTTTGTAAATTGTGAGGTGGCTTTATGAAACCCCTTAATCTATATATATCCTTGTAATTCTTCCTTTAATCGAGAAAATGCTAATATGAAGTGAATATCTCTCACTCTAAAACTCACCTAACTCTCTTTTGGCTCTAACCACTCTCACGTCTCTCTTTTCTTCATTCGCTTTTCCCAAGCTCAGAAGGGCATACCTCTAGTAGATTAGTACTCCATTGTTGTTGTCCAAGGACCCAAGTCCGAGTTCAATGGCTCACTCAAAGGATACGGTGGCCCAGTCATTCTCTACTGCATCTCGAGTGGATCCGACCTCGATCTGGGTTTTACCATAGCTAAGCCTAGTCATCCCCAATAAGTTAACATGTCTATTACCTAAGCCCAAACCCACATTTAACCCCCATTGTCTAAAGTAGTTCCCAATATCCTGACAGAACTTGTTTGTTGTTAATAGCATATTGCTGCCAGACTTGCATACGCCATATCTTTTTAATCGTAGTGAGTCTAAGTTTGAAATTTGAACCATAGCTTCTCTAATGTTTCTTCAATTGACCCCCACCCCCCATCCCAAAAAAAAAATTTATCTCTGTAAGACCTATAATTTTTTTGAGATTTTAATCAAAATAATGAAGAATTTTAATATAAAAAATCTAAGTCATGAAAATATTGATTTGATGTTTATCTTAGAGAATTAAGGTTATTCACATTTTTAAAATTTGAAATTTAAGTATTAATTAGCCAAAATAATTAAAGTAGTGTTTAATTGTTAATTAATCACAATTAATTAGCAACTATGTCTAATTAACCTTAAGTGAATAATTACATTTGAATTATTCCCTAAACTATGAATTTAAATTAAAGAAAAATCTACTAAAGTGTTATTGTAGAGTTTGGATCTAGATCAAATCCAATTGAATCAAATCTGAATCAAACATCCAAAGTAAAAAAATTATGAATTGAAATTTTTAAAAATAAAATAAAGACTAACATGAAATTTTCATAAATTGAGGTTCATAAAAGTAATATCAACAAACAGCGAAACTAACAAATAATAAAATATGTTAAAAAGGTAACTAGGTAGTTAGAGTTAATTGTAATGAAACTAACTAGAGGCTGATAAAGGAGGGTGGTTTTAGTATAATCATTGACTTAGAATTTGTAGCCAATAGAATTCTACCAAGATCCCAAGAGAAATCTTTACAAATCATAGAAAAATAAAAAAAGGAAAAGGCTAGAAACCTTAGCGTCTTTGTAAGTTTCCAAATTGATGAAAGCCTTCACATGTTTATGAAAGTCAAGGGTCATATATGAGATTTTTTTTTTTAAAAGATGATTGGATTAATCTCAACCCTCCATCTTCTTACGAATAATATAAACTACACATCTCATTGTAATCATTACTTCTTGCTTATAAATATCACTCCAAAAGAAAAAGGAGAGACATCCAAGAGCCTTCTTTCTCTTCTTTTTCTTTTATCTCCCTCACCCACGATTTTGGGGTTTGTTTATCTTCTCTACTTGAGTGTAATGTAAGGTGCCCATTTGAGGAACTCTATCCTACACTAGTTGTGAGTTGAAGATCAAAGAGTGAAGTGGTTCAAGCTAGTTTACAACAACAAGATAAGATAAGTAAATTTATATTTTAGGTATTTTAATGTTTATTCAAACTCTTCTCTCTCTCTCTCTCTCTCTCTCTCCTCAATCATACAAACATGTATTGCATAATACATATGGGTATGGAGAGGGAATTCTCATGGTATGAACCATGATTATTTTTACGCTTATGTATACACTCTCTTAACTCACACACTATTTTGGCAAAACCCATGTTGAAATGGATGTGCACCAACTTTAATGGTGTTTCGTCATTTCAAAACCATGTTCAATCAAAAATAGTAATTCATGTTTTTAGAAAGTTGTCATTCTTGAAATTTATAGATATGCATCTCACAAATTTTGCTTCTCTCTAACAAAATCGTACTTATGAGATTATCATGCTTAATAAACTTCTTACAAGTAAATACATGAAGTTTTTGTGATAGAATTCACAAAAGAGAAAATGATTTTTTTATGATAGATAGTCCAAAATGATTTATGAAGAAAAGAATAATAGATAGCTATTATTTTTATTCATGTCCTAGTCAAATTATTTATGCATTTGATAAAAGAAAGAAAATTGTCTCAAATGATAGTGGTAGAAATGAAATTTGTTTCAAAAAAGAAAAGAAGTCAATAACTATAAATATGTATACTGTGCATAATATTTTCTTGCATTACTTAAAAAAAATTTACTCTTGTGTCAATTACCCCTCTATATAAGTGTTAAGGAATGGAAGAACAAATATATATATATATATAATGTGCATGGACAATCCAGACTAGGTATGTGTAACATCCCAAATTTTCTATTTCGAAAATCACATAATTTTTTTTTTAAACAGTTTTATAAAATTGCAGTGAAAAATTTAAACGGGACAAAAACTTAGCGTATTACTTTACGATCACATCATTTTTCACATATACATCAAACTTAAAAATTAACCATCCATAAATCAAATAAACATTTATTACATTTCAAATTTAATAATAACAGTCCATTTTAAAATTGAAATCAGAGTCTTAAACATTTATAAATGCTCATAATCCAAAACAGTCCAAGGAGTGGAAAAGGCTTAGCTCGGTCCCTATCGCAACCTCCCGCCATCGCTTGTGAACTCATTCACTACTTAAAAACATTTAAATTCAATAGGGTCAAACAAATAATGCCTCATTAGGGTAGAGCTATTCAGAACACATAAATTAAAACAAGTAGGAATTACTTTCATCTTTCATACATTCAACAAGATTAAATACAACACAAATATAAATATAAAGTTCTAATATATCATTCAAGCATACATTTGTGAAATTACTTTCAATCAATCATCTACTTAAGCATGAATAATTAAAGATGCATGAACCTACCATTGCAAAAGTTGACTTTATGCATGTCACTTATTATTTTTAATTAGGTTTTCTTTCTTATATGATGCATGACATGTCTATCTAAATGTGCCATCAGATTAGGTTACAGTTCTTATTTTTGTGAGTACAAACACAGGCAATAGTCCTAGGTCAGGGCTACGACGCAGCAATCAAGGGTGACATTGGACTAGCCGAACACCATTCGCTAGTGTCGGGTGAGGGACGCCAAGAGCAAGAGAAGCTCTCACACTACCATCCTGATGCATCAGACTTTACTCATGTGATTCTTTGCCTCCACGTTGCAATTTAATGTAGATGGTTCCCCTATCTTCATGGCAGGAGAGGAGCAACCTTCCATACTCAATTTTGATACCCACGAAGCCAGACTAGTACCACTTACCTTCTCTTTATAAGTATTGATCTTTTAGTGTTACATGTTTAAACCTTTGAGTTAATTATTTTATATGCAATACTCACATAATAGTTCAACTTCAAGACCTATGAATGTACATTTGAAATATTTAATTCGGTATCATTGCACGTGCTTCTTTTTTTTCAAATTTAAGCACTTAAGCACAATTAAAGCAATGAATTCTCTATTACACTAAATGCATACAATCATTCACATCATCATTATCATATACACAGTAGTCAACTAAAAAAAATACAGCATGCATAGTCCATTAACATTCCCATTTAATTCGCAAGCGTAGGGCCATGAAAGCATGCTTGTGCATTAGCACATTACTCAGGTCATGCCCCATAAATGGGCACTTAATTTCCTGCCGCAAACTAACTTTTTATAGTTCATAAATAATCTGATATTCATTCGAAAAGTCATACATGAACATGCATAGAATTTGCAAGTATTTGATAGTCGGGTCTTAAGCCGGTTCAAACTTGCGAAAGCTCGATTCTGCTTCACTATTACAGAGGTTACAAAAAAAAATTATAATATTCAGTCAGAGATGAAATTTTTACAATTTGCAAAGAATTTTGTCAACCACAAACCGTTCGTAACAATTCCTTTGGACGAGGAAGTTACGAGCAATTTAGTTCAAGCCTATACTTTTTTGTTCTGACTATCACAGTTCAGTGCACAACCCATAAATAGAGCCCAAAATTTTATAGAAACTGTAAAATTTTGTTAACTTTTCAACGCAATAAACCATTCGTAAAAACTCCTCTGCACGAGGGAGACATGAATGATTTATCGGTCAGGTGTCAGGCCAAAATTACGTATTAACGGGAAATATACATTCGGGTGAGCCAAAATAGGCCACTGAATTCATATTTTTAATTGTTTTTCACATGAACATCTTAAATAAATATTCAAAAACATCACTACATTAATTTTAGCTATTCTAATATGGATAAATCTTATTTTTGCAGCTGTTAGGCCAAAAAACTGATTCGTCTTCCCGAACCCTATTTCCTCATAAATAGTTTCAATATTTTTGCAATAAAGCACATCAAAAACATGTATTTTCTCATAACAAAAATAAGGAAAAGCATGCTAATTGCTATACTACATGCACATGAATATTAACTATAATCTCTAACTAAAATTTACAAGAAAACAAATAACTATTACATGTATTTTCCTAAATTTATAATTTTTATTTTTAACAAAATCGATAGCATGCATCCATAGTATTTTTTTTGTTTTTAATTCAGTAGTTCGGCTACTTTAGAGGGTGAATCAATTTCTTCTAGGAGAAATCAAAATCAACCCCTTATTATTGAGTCCAACATGAATTCTTACATAAATCTTCTTTTTAACAACAGTTTGAATCATATTCTAAAACTCGATTTTAGAAAGAAAAAAAAACAATTTTGAGAGTGGTTTCCTTCGAAAACCCCCTTTATTATATTTTTTGACAAACCCTATGCCAAACCCACGTATGGGAGGGCGTGGCATAGGGTTTGTTGCTATAAAAAAAATGAAAGAACTCTTGCCTATGAGTTTTGATTTACGTGGAGAGAATGGAACCCCCTATCGCTTTCTCGAAAACACCTCATAAGCTTGCGAAATCGAACTTCGTACCCAAACTGGCCGCCCAATATATATGGTGACCACGCCGACAAACTCCTTACGCTCCACACACACACGTGAAAGCCCTCCTTGTTTGGTCAAGAAGGGAAGCACAAGAAAAACATAGGGAATAGAGAGGAGAAAGAAGGAGAATCAAGGGAAGCAAAGGAGAAAAGGGAGAGCAAGAAGGCAAAAAGTATCAAATGGGGCAAATAGGGGGGTGTGAGCCCCTCCTATGATTTTATAGGTTTAGGTATGAGGTCAAGGGCTGGGTTAATCTCTGCCCTTGATCTCAATCAAGGCCTTCTTTTCATTCCTCTCATTTTTTTCTATTTGCTTTTCTCATTTTTTTTAGTACCTTAATATCTTAGGTTAGGGAATATGATATATATAATATTATATATATAATATACTATGCCTAATAGAGGGAAATATGGGCTGGTCAACCCCCACGGGGTTGAACCTTTTCTTTTCCCAACTTTCAAACTTGCTTGCTAGGCAAGCAAGTTTGACTAGTCTCTTTTTTTTTCTTATATATATGTATATATATTCTTTTTCCTTTCTTTCTTTCTTTCCTTTTCCTATGACCCCCTTCTTTCTTCTTATTTCAGCCATCCCCATCCTAGAAACATCTAGGAGGGGATGTACGTCCCCCCTTGGGAGGCTATGTTTTAAAAAAAGTAACTTTTGCCTTTGTTTCATGTTTTGGTTTTTGGCAAGTTTCAAAGTAACTTTGATTTTAAAGCTAAATTTTCATTTTACCTTTGAAAAAGAGTATCACATAGGATGGGACGACCCACTTATGGACTCTTATAATTTTATTAAGTGCGGTTTAACCACAATTTCCTTTCCACTTTTAATTATTTTCTAATTAATTTAATTTATAATTTAATTCTTTCAAAACTAGATTTTAGGTTTAAATGAAATGACACTAAATGCAACTCAAATTATATTCAAATGTATTTGAATTTATTTTAAAACATGTTTTGTCTAGCTTATTTAAATTCTTTTCTAAAAATATTATTTTCTCAAAAGTGCATTTCGAAAATGATTTCTACTAGGGTCGACAGAACCCATTGTCGTTTTGAATATATTTTATTTTATTTTTTTGTAAATAAGATTTCAAACTCAAGAAACTAAATTCAAATTTATTGAATTTACATTAATTACATATCAAATTATCATAAATTCATCTAAAATCTTATTCAACTTTATTTTGATAAAATTTATTAATTATTTTATTAAATTCTATCATTTTCTATAAAATCGATTCTGAATGAGAATTTCACAAAAATTGACTAGAATCAACTTAAATTTTTTATAAGATATTTCTTATAATTCATCTTAGGCTTATTTGCAGTTTTATATTTTTTCTCATAAAAATATTTATTAATTATTATTTTATTCATTAAAAATACTCTAAAGAATCACAGGTATTACATCCAAATTCAATTCAATTTTGATAAAGATTCAAATTATTGTATAATTCAAACTTGAATTGACATTCAACTAAATCTTAAATTTAGATTTGAATCAAACCCAAATCCAATTATAATATTCGAGACATAGTTATTAAATTCGAATTCGAATCCAAGTTTGATCTGAATTCAAATTCTCAAATAGAAATACAAATTCGATAAAACTCCAAAAATTTAAATCAAAATCTAATAAGACTCAAAATTAAAATGCATTCTCAATTCGAATCCTAACTAATATTGAAACTCAAATTAAATTCCATTTAAGCTCAACTTAAATCTAAATTAAATCCGATTAAAATAAAAAACCTGATTCAAAATAAATTCTCAGCTTGAAATTTACCATGAATCCTAATTAATACTCAAATTATAATTTAATTCTCATCTTAATTTTAAATAATATTTAGCCTTAAATTCACCATTATATCTCGTAAAAATATCAAAAATTTGTGAGTTCTACAGTCTGGACCATACCACAAACATGATCAGGTCTGTACTAGTAGATCGATTCAGACCTGGATCCAAATGGGTCAGCATAGACCAACTCGAAACCAAGTAGACCGGTTCGAGCAGTCTACGCCGAACCGGGTCAAACTGGTTGGACTGAATGATTCGGTCCAGCCAAGGTCTGAACCGGGCCTGGTTGTCTAACCCAAAAGCAGTCCAATACTCTTTGGGCAGACCAACAACCGACTGCTCCTTAGCTGCAAAAAAGCGAGGAGAAAAAGGAAATAAAACGGGAAGAAAGAAAAGATTCAATTCAGTTCAAAAATGAATTTTGTTACAGTTGATAGGGTGAAATCCTATAGCTGCACATACTAGTCCATTTTGTTTAAGTATATTATATGCTAAACCTAAGCAAACTACTTTGCAAAAATATCCTTATGCGCATACTTGAGAGGTTTATGCGTAAGTCTAGTTTTCACACATGAACATAGGAATATCATCATGTTGAGTACATAGTAAAGTGGATGCTCATGCATGTAAATGTTAAAAAATAATTGCCTTAAAATACTTACTACATTTTTTCCCATGTTTACGATAGATGCAATATGACATTGCACATGGAACCAATATGTTTATACATATGTCTACGAAAGATGCAATATGACATTGCACATAGAATCAATATGTTTATACATATGTTTACATTAGATGTAATATGACATTGCACATAGAATGATCATACTTGTGATGAATGCCTTTCACATGGAATTAACATATTATACATATGAAAAATGCAAGATGAATGCATTGCACATGGAATCAATGTATTATACACATGTTTATGATAAATGCAAGATGACATTGCATATGGAATGATCATACTTGTCTATGCTCATGCTTGTGCTAATTGCAATATGACATTGCTCATGAAAAAATCATGTTTACTTATGCTCCCACTTGTGATAAATGCAAATAAACATAGTACATGGAATAACTATGCTTATGCTTGACACAAATGCAATATGTTGTAACATGCATAGGGAATGTCTGTGCTAGTGTCGAGTGCTTAAAATGAAAATTGCCTATGAAATTTTAAGGCAATGCGAAAAATTCAAAAGAAATGCATATGACATGAAGGTTATACTTGACTCAAGAATTTGCATAAGCTCATATAAGTAGCATATGATGCATAAAAGCATGTGATAATGATGTTCATATTTTTAACATAAACTGTTGCCTCTCAAATTGGCCATGAAGCCTATGCATAAATGATATACATATCATGTTGTAGAGATACATCTATTTGTATTTGAATATTATGCTATGACATGCCACATTGAGGCATGTATGAACATCATTGGACTTGTGTGTGGATATTGTTTGAAAAAATGAACTAACTGTGATAAATACATTGGTGGATAATACTCTATTGAGAGCTTGGGTGGGATTTGACCCCACATTATGAGAGAAAGTCTTACTTCGCATGCAAACATCCATACATTAAAGATCCTTGTTGTCGGCTTTATCGGCGAGGTGTTCGTATGGGCTAAAGGTGCCAAAGCACGTAAATCGGGTTGAGCAAAACTATGTCATAACATGTACACTACCCTGAGGGGAGTATGGAGGTTATCGAGCCTATTTGCTTTGTGAAGCGAGGGTGTGAAATACTAACTACCCTAATAAAGATGAAACCGCCCGTGTAAATCATTCACACCATGGTCCACCTTAGAGAGGGTAGAACAGTACTGCCCCGAGTGACGATGTCGCATATAGTTTTGAGCTACATTGTCATAAGAGCAAAGGCATCCTTGGACCTCTGCTTACTCGAAGTTAGGGAGGTCAAGGTTGCCCAAAAGTGGTATACCTCATCTGTTGCACTAGTAGCTTGGGTTGGTTTATTCGGTCATTAAAATACTACAACAAATATACAAATTGTATAATAAACATTCTAGTATACTCTAGTTGGCATGATGACAATTGTCTCTGTGTACCCAGAGGTGGTAAGCCTATCGAAACTAAAGTTACTAACACTGTGACTAACATAGTTAATGTTTTTTTATGTTATTAATATTGCTTACTTGAGATTCCATGTTATGATATTGAACTTACATGATGACTCTCATAAAGCATGTTATGATATCCATGATAGATGTTTGATTGATTATCATGATGTATATTATATGAATTTGTTTATCGGCTCATAAGAGTTTTGACCTTGTTTCATGGGGTGTAGGCGATAAATGATGATGCGGTGTGAAGGCACGGTGTGCGACGAGGTCATGAACCATCCTTTCCTAACTAACCTAGCGGTCTTGGACAAGCTTTTGGGTGTCTCATTATAAATGAGATATTTTAATGATATTTGGGAGGTTGTAATATTTTAAACAATGTGAAACATATGGAATGAAAATGATTTTTTTCAATTTGTAAGATGAGGATGAATCTATATTTCAAGCAACTAATTCTTTTCTGTAACCGGCTGGGATTGTCTGAGTTTTTAAAACCCAATTATATCCGCTGTGCTATTTAAAAAAAAAGACTAAATTTCTACATTTTCAAAGTTGAAAATTTTGGGACGTTACAATCTCTATTTCAGTAAAGAAATCTGATTTTTCCATTACAACCTGTCATAGTCAATATACAATCTTGTCCCAGTCCATAACCCTAATTTATGTCGCTTGTTCCAACCCACTGGAGTAAATCTTGATATTTTAACATGACATCCTTCCACATGTATAGAAGCTTCACCTAAAATCTAATAATTTTATGTACAACATTTTGAGAGAACTAATTTTCTCCTAAACTCTGTCAGAATAAAATTGAACCAAACCTTACCTTGTCCTACCTGTCCATCCCATCCTTAAATTTATATAGACATGTCGCGGTATCTCTTTACTCTGAAACTTGATTTGTACCTTCCTTTAGGTGCTTTGAACAATCCTTCTCAATTTAGATTTTTTCATTAACATTATTTGGGCGTACCAATTTCCTTACCAAAGTCTGTCGGCCTGTACCCTATTGCCTGATTTTGACTTTGACCTAAACCTAAACCTAAACCTAATCCTAATCGAGATTATCCACTGCCCTAAATTCCTAACCCAGGCCTAGCCGCAAAAGAACGCAACATGTTTCTTACCATATTCTTCTACAAGTCACTTTCAAACTCAACTATGCCGCATTAGATATCAATCAAACCTGGATTCAGATTTGGGCCCATAACCTACAATTTCAATTTGGATTCAGTTCAACCATGACTTTGCCAGTATCCAATCCATTCACACTCCCAATCTCTATCTAGACTTACATGTAAAATTACCAATCCAGATTTCGATATTCATACAATTCAGAAAACTTAAGGACTTTCATGCGGTTCCTATTTGAAAACCTATACTAAACCAATCTATTCAACAAACAAGAAGGAACCAGCAAAAATATAAACTAGACCCAAATCCATATCCAATCCAATCCAAGTCATTGTTCAGATCCAGGGCTGTCCCCACCCAGGAATGTGTAGTATTAATTCGAGGCCACA
Organism: Nuphar pumila; assembly: GCF_984573655.1. NCBI lineage: Eukaryota > Viridiplantae > Streptophyta > Magnoliopsida > Nymphaeales > Nymphaeaceae > Nuphar > Nuphar pumila. The sequence goes on from NC_143259.1 coordinate 7,425,392, forward strand.
TTTTGATGGTAATATACGTTTGAACGGAGTTTAAATCATTATGAAATCATGGACCACTCCATAGACTAGTTTCGCCCCCCAAACCACTCCACACTGAACACAAACGACTATTTTTGTGCAAACAAGATGAGCATATGCAGGGTGATATCACGTCCAAAAGGCTTGTTTTCCAATCACATAGTACCCGGAAGGGACTCACCAACCCTGATTAAGGCCGCATTGAGAAACATTATCTTCTTTTGCATAAGCCGATGCCCAACATATTGAACCAATGGGGGCGAGGGTCCTAACCACAGAGTTTTCCTCCCCATTGGTTCAATATGATTAACCTGTTACCAGGTTGTTGGCTTCTCCATGTAACTAAACCAAATAAAAAAAAAAGCAGGTTATCTTCCATTGCTTTAAACCAAATTAGACAACCTGCCGAATGCTCCAAAGCTTTGGAGATATGGTAGAGCACCTTGGCCCAACTTCCACTTCCAAAAGTCATATGGAACCAACGAATAACACAAAGATGAATGTATCCAATCTACATTGGTCTCAGTTTCTGCAATCACAAGAATTCCATCAGGGAGCATACAATATCATTCAGTTAACCCACGTAAGGCTCTGTTATGGAAACACCATTTTAACGTGTTTTGCCAAAATGTAATGTTAAAGGAGCAGCCAAAAACATCTTGCGGATGGTGTTGAAATGTAATGTTGGGGCAGCCAACTCCATTCTCAATCCAGCTTTTTTTTTTTTGAAAGGCAAGCTGGGGTTAGGCAGACCCCTACCAGATATCTTTTAAGCCCCATGTGGCAGAGGGATTTGAACCTGGGCCTTCAGCTTGGCACAGGACCCCGGTTACCACACGTGATACCACCTCGGTTCTCAATCCAGTGTTTTGGGAACACTACTGCTCCCAAACAGCAGAGCACCGGGGGAAACCACAACTCACCTCCGAATCAAGGCTCCCAAACAGAACCTAAGAGGCAAAACAAAAACATCAGACGTGAAGTAAGCTGAGAAGTTTAATCAATCACCAGAGGGGAAATTTTCCATGAAGACTTGCACAAGATAGCATACTGATTTCTGGTTCATAAAACTTGCAGGAGCTAAGTTGCATTATTGTATGAGTACAAAAACTTGACCAAGAATTTATGAAACATATCTACATAGACTACGCAAATAGCCAAAACTGACAGAATTATAAAGTTATCAACGACTTTGTGATCAAGAAGAGCAAAGAACGGCAATTCTTACTGCTACCTCACACTCCAAAATCCATCTGATCAATGCATAAAGATATCAGCATTGCCATCATCAACTTGACCTGCAAAGTTCAGCCCCCTTGACCTACAGAAAGCTCCTTTAGCTTACAATGGATCTATCCGAAGCTGATTATTAGGAAAACAAAACAGAAAAAAATAAACCAATTGCAATACCCAAACAATTAAGCATATTGTGAAGCCAGGAGAGACATGAATAAAAAAAACAATCAAAGGGGGTGGAAGAAAACACGTAGTTCCTTACAAATATTTATTTACTTGAACATAATGCATGCACTCGGTTTCTATTCAGAACAAGTTTGCATACAGATCATCCACAGACTGACAGTAATGAGACCAAAAAAGTGCACAGATTGCTCATATCCGAGATTTCGCTAGTAGCAGCAAACTCACCATAAACATGGTCAAAATCAGCATGAGTATGCAGCCTGTATCTAGCCCTTCTAGAAAATTCAAAGTCCCAGCAACAAAAGCACTCTAAATCAGCTCCCAGATTATTGGACATACAAGCTGCCAATCTAACATGAGACCAGCTTCAAGGTGCACTTTGTACTATATGCAAACCATTCTATTTGACCTTGAACTATTTCAGAGCAATCAGTGCATAGAGCAGTGTCCTGGAAGAATCATCAGTTTAGATTTGATCATCAGAAAAGTTTACAGCAAGATCCCAATAATGAGCAACCCTGGCATCAGAGAAAACTTTGCGAGCAGCAGCTTCAGTGCGACACTGGTGAACAAGAAATCTGTTGAAACTTGCCTTTGCAACGCTACCCTGCCACACTAGCAGGCATTTATTAACCGAGGTGTTAGAATTTTCTTCATTCTCATCTTCATTTACCACAGCAGCAGCCCAATTTATGCGTCTGAGCATCAACTTGGCATATCGCTTGATAGGCTTTGTACCACCTTCAACAACCACAACGCTAAGTCCTTCTGTTATCACTACACAACCAGTCAGTCTATTTTCTTGAGCATTTACATCAACCTTGAAGCGAGTTTGCAGGTGTGAAAGATCATTAATCTTGTAAACCGAGACGATTGTCTCCAGCGTATTTTCATCAAATAGTTTCCTTTCCTTCTTCTCGCGACGCTCAGCAGGAGTAAGCTTGCGAGCGATATTTCTATCGACATGAGCCTGCTCGCGCTCAGCTGCAGCAGCACGGATTTCCTTTTCCAACCTTGTTGGATCTTGAGTAGCTTCAGAACCAAGCACTTTCATAAGGTTGCTCATCTTTACTTTCGGCTTTGGAGGTTCAATTAAACCTTGTCGAATCATCTCCTGCCTGTCCTTTTCCTTAGCAAGACGCCTCTGTGTCCTTAATTTCTTCTGCTCTTTCTTTGTCAGCTTTAGAGGCTGTGGTGGTGGTGGTGCAGGTTCAGCTGGAGGTTCAATTGGAAGAGGATGCTCAATATAACAGGTGATCTTTTCCTTCTTAATTTTAATATCTTCATCATATGTACCAGACTGTAGAAGCGGCAAATCCCTACACAGCAATCAACACAAGAGAGATCATATGCGGGAAACCACTCAATTGTCAAATAAGAGAAAAGAGGGAAAGACAAAGAAAACCTTACCACCACTCGACTTCAGGAATGGGTTCCTTTGGTTTCTCTTCCTTCAAAGGAATTCTTTCTGACAGCTCTATAAGATTTGGGTTTATATCAAGTTCTGCCTTGGCCTTTGCAAGCTGAGCTTGCTTTGTTCTCAACTCTTTAGCTTGTGCTTCCCCAAATTGACTCTACAAAAAGAAAAAAGAAAAACCTTTAGTTCACAAAAATATATAAAGCAGACTAGAGAACATGCACATCAAGTACCTTGAATTTTAGTATCTCTGCCTGCTTAGACCATTTTCCTTCCTCAACAAACTGGAAATTCATCCTCTTGGGTCTCAGAAGTTTTGTTTTATTGATACCCATGCTTTCATCAAAATAAGGGTTGGACTCCGCATCAGCATCTAAATCAGGTCGGATAATTTGAAATGCTTCTTTTTTCTGCTTGTTTATGTTGACCTGGCATTTGTGGACAACAAAAGGAACGTTACAAATTTAGTCATGCATATAGAGATTAAGGATGAAGGACCAAATAATACAAGAACAAACCTTTAAAGTACTAAGATTAGTCAGCTTTGGCAAATTTAAAACATTTCCATGTTCATCTATTTCTCTTCCTTGTGCATCTAGGCGCAGAACAGGAGCCTTGGCTGGTTTCTGCTGTGCAGTTATATTTACTGGAATCTGTCCAGGAAACAAATTCAAGAGAGGAGCAAACTCAGGGTCTTGCCGAAAGCCCATCTTTGCTGCAAGCTCCTGTGCTCGTTTTACGGCTTCTATATTTGCCACATTCGGGAGCCCGAGAAGACTGGGTGTGCCGCCTGGAGTTGGTTTCATAGAGGTAGGAGCAATCAAAGGCAAAGTTGAGATACTTGCTGAAGTCTGGCTATGGGTGACCGGTGCAGACATTGCAGACACTGAAGAGCCATCCTGTAATCCTACAATTGACGTCAGAATATCAGGCACTCCCTGATCTAACCCTGCCTGCACCCCACCAGCTGAGCTCAAGCTAGCAGTCTTATTCAGCTACAAAACCGGCAAGAAAGCATTAATAAATGTCCTTTTGATAAAATGATAAAAATCAGAGCAGAAACTTTTAATGTCTCCAAACTAAGAAAAAATAATGTCATCTGCAACGTCCCCAGAATTTTTAATTAAAGATCAAGAGAGGAAAAAAGAAAGAAAGCATAGAAAGAAAAGAAAAGAGACTCACTTGAGGGTATTTCTTCAACTTCTCTGCCAACTCTTTCTGAATTTGTAAAGCCTTCTTAGCTTTCGCTAAAGCATCAAGAGACAGACTTCCGCTTTTTCCAGCTGCTGAAGTTGCCCCATCTGTACTAGATTTTCCAGGAACCTCATGAGATCTGACAATACTAACTCCCATAGTTTCATGGGTTGTAGAAATGGGAGATACCTTTGAGGTGGATGGATGGTTAAAGGTAGCTGAGGATTCAGGCATATCACTTGATGCCACTGACTGGGTTTCCAGAACACCCTACAAGAGTTAAAAACATGTGCCCATGTCAGTGAACTTAAAAATGAAAGATTATCGAGATTCAATGATTATGCATATGAACTTGATATCATGAACTTTGTTACAAGGGAACAAAAAATATTGCATCCTTGCAGACAGGAAAATTTGTACAAAAACAAAAGAAAAATTAACTTCATGGTGCCATGTGGTGGTATGCATTTTATGTAAAAAAAAAATGCTATGATCCTTAAAAACCCATTTCATGTACAAGAAAAATATGTTATGATGCACAAAAACATTCAAGTGCAAATGATGTGTGTGTGTGTTGTTGCAGCACCGCAGCAGATTGCCTAACAGCTAGAAAAGATTTATTTTTGCTAATGTACTTTTTCCATTTTTCAAAATATTGCCATATTAAATAGGACAAAACCCGAGCCATCCAAGAGATCTAGTTTGACTCAAAGAGTGACAAGCTGCAGGCTAAGTTCTTGGGTTGGACAACCATGACAACAACAATAACCAAAGCCATAGAGGAGTAATCCCTAGTAGTAGATACAAGCTCCAATTGACAAATATAACAAGAACCAAAGCCAAAGCTTAAAATATTCAACTCTGGCCACCATCACCTTACAACATTACAGATCGTGACTTGCAAGCTTTGAATGACCTATTACTCCACAGCTATGTCACATAGGTGCGGGTGTGGATGCAGGTGCAGATGCGGCACTTTAAAAAAAATTGGGTGCGGGGGTGCGGGGAGGGTATATATATATATATATATATATATATATATATATATATATATATAGAGAGAGAGAGAGAGAGAGAGAGAGAGAATTTTTTAACAGTTTTAAATTAACACTAATGAAATAAAAACAATTATCATATCATCAATTCATCATGCATAAATTCATGCAATAAATCAAATTAATAATCTACAATTGCTATTCCTCATCAATAAAAAATAGCATCACACTGGTGCGGAGGTGCATATATATATGGATGTATGTATAAGTGTATGTGTGTGCATTTATGTATTTATATATATAATATAAATAAAACTAGAATCCATTAGGGTTAACTGAATCTACTTTTGGATAGAAATGGACCTCAGTGTGGTTGACTTCACCTGACACGAAGGAAGCCGTATCCAAGTGTCGCACCCGCATGGGTGAGGGTGTGACGTGGGTGTGGTGCCCTGTTATAAGAGTCCGTGTTACATAGCTTCACAGTATCTAGTCAAGACAATAAAACCAAGAGGCCCCATTTCAACCACAAAAAAGGTTTGTGCTCTATTTAACAAGTTTTGGGTTTCAAAAAATGTCATTCCTTCTGTTGATAACATGAGAACCACCACCATGAGTAGAAGGGCATGCCTTATTAGTAGAAAAATCTTTCTTAGAATTCCCCACAAACACAACGAAAAAATGTGCCTAAGTAGACAAAATTCTTGCCATGGGTTAGCCATTCATAAATTCATAGGCTTAACAACATATGGATAAAACTAGAAACCTCATGAACAAAATGAAGCATGGTGAAGCACTTCCATTACAATGAATGACACCTCAATATCTGTTGCTTCAAGTCAACAGTGATCATCCCACTACAGAAATTCTTGCAAAGGGAAAAATGACTATTGTGTAGCTCAATAATAACTAGATCAACATGCATCAAGTATGTAATATCAAAGTCAAGATAATTATGATAGCTGAAAACATTGACACTTTCAAAGAACATTGAAATAATTTCCTCTTAACATATTTCCAAAAAACTTTCAAAAATATCTCTGCATCTAATAGAATAAATGATGCTTGTGAAAATCTACTAAACACCTTTTTTCTTACTGCATTGGCAGTCCAGTTAGTAAAAGCCTTGAGCCTCCACTCCAACCCTCCAACCCCCCACCCCACCCACCCCCGGGAAGGGGAGTACACCCAGCCTCCACCTTACAGCAAGGGATGCCATTGTGGGCTTCAAACAGTGGCTGTCCCATGTCAAGTGAAATTAATGTCACTGCTAGACAGAAAAGCAGAGCATTTGTGGGATGCTTTAGCATGCATGCATGCATGCACATAAATCATCAAAGGATCGAAGCCTTATTTGAATTTCTTACTGAGCTTGAAATTGTTAACCAAAAAATCAGTATTTCACCCATTTCAGGGTCAGCAATGAGTTTAAACTTTACTATCTTATTTCTAATGTCTTATCATACTATTGTATTCGCCAATAAACTTAGAATCATTGAGATATCACAATCAGAATGGATATCAAAGAGTAGGTTGAGTAGGAGGTTTCTTTTCTTTAAGATTTTTTTTAACTCTGGGACAAAAATCTACAAGTTATTTGCAGACTAAACCAGAATTCAACTTTGGCAAGCATAATCCTGGTATAATAATTTGGTGTAGCATATAAAGGAGGTGGGTTTTTTACCTTTTTTCTCTGTTAACATCTGTTTCATCATATATATCTCCTCAGTTGTTTCACTGTTAAACATGAAACACTGGTCTGCAAACTGGCGAAGGTCGCAGGTCTCATCAGACAATTTAACACCAGGACTAACGTGCTAAAAAACAATGACAACCAGCTGGAGACTTTATATCGAAAACAATTCCAATATAAGTTAATGATGCATAAATCAAGAGTCTTACAGATATTCTGCAGGCTATTACTACAACTGGCATGATATGTTACTTGGACACTGACACGGTGTCGGTGTCAGACACGGGAAGATGCCGGACACAGCGGGTCTTAAAAAAATAAACACTTGGATATGGCTATATATATAAGAGAAAAAGGAGAAAATTAAAGAATGATGAAAACAAAACCATAAAATATAAAATGCACATTCCTTTCTCATTTGTAATCTGATCCTTGACTATTTCATAAATGTCGATGACATAATATAAACAATGTAAGATTGTAAGTACAAAAATATATCATCAAGACTAATCAACAACCACACTTCTAAGGTAAAACATAGAGCAACAAAAACATATACTTGACACTTCCTTGTTTAACAAGTGTTCACAAAGTTGGACACCGGTGTCCATGATGCACAAAATAAGACACTTGTATGGACACTCGCTGGGCACGGCATGTCTAAACACATTTTAAGGTGTCAGAAACTCGACACGCATGTCCAAATTTAGGACAATCTTGATTTTAAAAACAGCGTGTCCGGTCGTGTCCAAGAGTGGGTGTCGGTGTCGGGAAGTGTTTGACACCGACACTTCAGCCTGGCAGAAATGTCCATGTAACATAGCTGGCATGGGTCTTCAATAATTGGCTGTTATAGCCTGAAGCATACCCAACTTTTGAGAAAATGGATCATGTATATGTGCTCCAAATACATTCTTGGAATTGCAGCCAAATCCAAATAAGTCCATCTCTGACTGTATTCAATTATATTATAATGCATGTATAAGTGTAAAATTGATGCAGTGAGGGAACCGAAGCTTCACGTTAATGGGTGCCGCGTTGACGCTCTTTGATGCAGTGAAGGAACCGACGCTGGTCTGCTAATGGGGCTGACGCTGATGCTGATTCTCCAATGCACGAACAGTCGTGCAACAACAAAATCTCAATGGAAATATGATGCAAGGAATCGGATCAATCGATCCGATCAAAAGTTTATTAAGAACTCGTTAAGAGCTACAATAAAGAATGAAAGGAAACGAGCAAAATAATGAACTATTGGCTGGAATGAAAGAAATCACAAAATAAGAAAATGCAGGCTGCAGCAGACTGCGTCAGATGAAAGGAAAACTCAGAAAATTCCAATAGTCTGTCACGCACGCAACCCTAGGATGGGTATTTAAAGGGTTCAGCTGGATCCGGGTCTCGGGTCCGGCACTGGACCCGAGACGACTCCTGTTTGCTGCTGGATTTGGGGCGTCCGGGCGTATGCTCGTCTGGAGTAGGTACGCAGGGGTACATCATCCCTGCGTCTTGGTGTCGTGATCTGGGTCGGATCCACTACTTGGATCCGATCCTCGATCCCTTCGTGCAGGTCCGGTCATCTGCCTAGGTCAGGCTGTATGGATCGGGGTCGATCCTGCTCTGCATCATTCTTCGCTGGTTGGGAAGAAGTCGGCTCTGACGACTTGTCTCCACAGTAAGCATATAGATCAGACACATTGAAGATAGGCGAAAATATGTCAATCTTCAGGCAGTTCAAACAGGTAGGCATCCGGTCCCAATCGTCCAAGAAATTTGAAAGGGTCATATTTCTTAGGACTCAACTTGCCGTAAGTACCCACTGGGAAAAGCCATACTAACTGACCAACTTGGAACTGAACATTGTGACGAACTTGGTCTACGAAAGCTTTGTAAGCTTCGTAACTCTCCACAAGCTTGGCTGGGACTTGCCTATGTATATCACGCATGTACTCAATGGCATCAAACGCATCTGGGGTTGGGAGACTGGTCACAGGTGCTAGATCTACGACATGAGTGGGTGACCGACCATAAACCACTTGAAAAGGAGACTTGCCCGTGCACCGGTTGATGGAGTTGTTATACGCGAACTCGGTTTGAGGCAAGACCAGAGTTACTGGAAGCGCCTAGGTGCATGGGGAAGCGCGCTTCCCCGAAGTGCGTTTCGGAAGCGCGAAACGTCGTGCTTTTGAAACGTGCAAGGAAGCACGCTTTTGTTTGGGAAGCGTGCTTTTTTTGGGAAGCACGCTTCCCCCTTTTTTTTGTAATCTTTTTTTTTGCTTCCCCCTCGCTTCCTAGGTCGCTTCCGAGACGGTTCGTAATTTTCTTCTAAGTCACCCCACGCTTCCCGCTTCCTAAAATTTTGAAAGTGCCTCGCTTCCCGCTCCCACTTCCCGTATCGCTTATTCACTCTCGTTTCCTCGACTGGTAACTCTGGGCAAGACTAGGTCCCATGTTTTGACATTCTCCCTCACTAGACTCCTTAACAAGTTCCCAAGGGTGCGGTTCACAACTTCGGTTTGGCCATCGGCTTGTGGGTGGTAAGCACTACTAAACTGGAGCTTGGTTTTAATAATGCCCATAACGATTTCCAAAAATGACTCATAAAATGTGTGTCACGATCTGAGGTGATCGTGCGAGACAATCCATGAAAGTGGGTCACATCCTTGAAGTAGTATGAAGCTACTAACGAGGCGTCAGTGGTTCGCTTACATGGGGACAAAAATAGTCATTTTGGAAAAACGGTCAACCACAATTAAAATGGAATCAAAACGAAGCGAGGTTCTGGGAAGACCCACAACAAAATCCATGCACACATGTTCCCAAGGTCGCTCAAGGATGGGCAACGGGGGAACAAACCACTATTCTGACGTCAACTCTTGGACACTTGACACACTCGACAACTCTAAACAAACTTGACAACATCTTTGCGCATTTTGAGCCAAAAGTAGCGTTCATCTAACAGAGCGAACGTCTTATCATGTCCAAAATGCCCAGCTAGTCTCCCTTCATGTAACTCAGAAATCAACTGGAGTCTAAGAGAGAATGCAGGCACACAACTTATTACCTCGAAAAAGGTAATTGTTATGTATACTAAACCATAGGTCAACTGTGTAATCGGAGGAGAGGCACCCTTCCCAGACTTGCTAGAAATCAGGGTCTGTTAGGTACAACTCCTTGCACTGCTCAAACCCAATGACCTGCACTGACATAGTCATCAAAAAGCTATTCTACTTGCTAAGTGCGTCAGCTACCTTGTTCAGAGTACTTGATTGATGGCGAATAGTGAATGTGTATTATTGCAAGAAACCGACCCACTTGGCATGATGAGCACTCAACTTCTTTTGACTATGATCCGTGTACAAGACAAATTCCTTATAAATAAGATAATGCCTCCAATAATGAAGGGCTTGTACCACGACATAAAACTCAACATCATAAGTGGAGTACTGGCACCTGACTTGAGTCAGCTTTTCACTAAAGAAAGCAACGGGTCTGCGGTTCTGACTCAAGACTACAAATTTCTCACTTTAGAGGCATCACACTCAACCTCAAAGACTGCGCTAAAATAAAAAAGGGCTAAGACGGAGGCACTAGTCATTTTCTCTTTGATGAGCGTGAAGGCCTTTCCCGTCGCCGATGTCCAATGAAAACTAGTACCCTTTAGGCACTCTGTGATTGGGGCCACGAGGGTGCTGAAGTTTCTCACAAAACGATGGTAGAAAGTGGCTAACCCGTGGAAACTACGGATCTCTCCTATAGTCCTTGGAGTAGGTCATTCTACAATCGCACGGACTTTGGCGAGATCTGCCTTCACTCCATCAGACGACACAATAAAACCCAAAAAGACCACACTTGACGTCATAAACTCACACTTTTTGGCATTGACATACAACTTCTCCCTAAAATTTCTAGGACCTGACGCAAATGACTCGAATGATCAGACAAAGAAGAACTATAAATCAAAATGTCATCAAAATATACAACGACAAACTTCCCTATACAAGGACATAACAATTGGGTCATCATGTTCATGAAAGTACATGACTAACCACTCATACAATCCATCACGTGTTTTGAATGTCGTTTTTCACTCATCTTCCTATCGGATACGGATTTGGTGATACCCACTTTTTAAATCAATTTTGGAGAAAATAAAGGCACCCGCCAACATATCAAACATATCATCCAACCGAGGAATGGGAAAACGGTACTTGGCAGTGATGTGATTGATCGCCCTACTGTCGACACACATGCGCATGGACCCATCTTTCTTAGGAGTGAGCAGGGCGGGCACTGCGCAAGAGCTTACACTCTCACGAATAAAACCCTTTTGCAGTAGCTCTTGAACTTGCCTCAACAACTCGGCATGCTCAGATGGGTTCATGCGATACGCGGGGAGGTTAGGTAAACTCGATCCCAAGACAAAATCAATGGCATGTTGTACCACCCTCATCGAAGGTAGACCATCGAAAAGGTCGTCTGGCATAATGTCGTGAAACTCCTCAACAAGGAGCGTGATGTTCGTGGGAACGAGCAACGACGTACTCATCGATGGCTTAGCCACCAGGGCATAACAATAACCATCCTCCCGACAATGGCTCAAAAAAGACCAGTAAGATAGGCCCACGAGCTGGAAAACTCGCTCAGGCTTATCCACAGTGAGAAAACCGGTCTCCTTGATAGGGAGGACTATTCTATGACCCTTAAAAATAAATGAGTATATGTTCCTACGGCCATCATGAGTGGTCTTGCGATCAAACTATCAGGGACGTCCCAAAAGAATGTGACACGCACTCATAGGGGCTATATCACACCACACCTCATCGTAGTAATGCTCCCTCATGGATAACCAAACTAAACAACACTGGGTGATAGGAACCTCATTTCCTCTTTTGAACCATGCCATCTTGTATGGTTGTGACACTTTCTCCGTTTTCAGGTTCAAGGTGGACACGACACTCTCGGACACCATATTCTCACACGCCCCAGTATCAATTATAACATCACATGCATGCCCCTCACAGTTGCACCGGGTTCTAAAAATGTTATTCCGCAACCATTTTGCAGGGGTCGACTCTCGAGGTGCGGTCAAAACATGAAGGATAGACAATAAATTTTCGACGTTGTCGTCGAACTCTACGAGTTCCCTCTCGTCATCTCCTTCAACCAATGACTCACCCTCACTTTTACTATCAGACGCTGACTCAACAATACCCTCGACGAAATGAGTGTTCTTGCTCACGGTGGGGCACTTGGATGCAACATGACCTAACTCCTGACACCTAAAACAACGAATGGTAGACTCACTAGGCTTGGCCTTGGATCTGGTATGGTACGCGGGTCCGAACTGGTCGGGTTTGCTAGGATCTACTCTAGGGGTGGACTTTGAGTCTTGCTTCCTAGGGGAGCTCGCTCCCCTGATTGGGAAACTTGACTTGGGTCGACTGGATTGGTCACCACGGGAGGTCCTATATTCCTGCCTCATTTTCAATTTTTCCTCCACATTTATGGCATAATTGCTTGCCTGATCCAATGACTCGACTGTGACACAACTGAAATCATCAGAAATAGCAGGACGAAGACCAGAAATATACCTCGTGACTTGCTGGCGGGCGGTCTCCTTGATCTGCACTCGCAGGGATAGACGATGGAACTCAGCAGTATACTCCACCACAGTACGGGTGCCTTGATGCAGGGTCAGGTACTCCTTGTAGGCTCTCTCAGCGTGGTCTGAATGCACGAAATTTGACTGCATCAATCTCTACATCTCCTTGTATGCGCTCTAATCCTTGTCACTCCCTTGACCTCTGCAGCTCAACCCAGCATGTCTGCGCTAAGCCTCTCAACCAAGTGAACGCTAGAAAGACACGACGGTGCTCAGCTACAGTGTGGTAGTCGAAGAAAAACTGTACGACATAGGTACAGTCGAAGAACTGCTCTACATCGAATTGTCCTGCGAACTCTGAAAGGTCTAGCTTCACCCCATTTATGGAGGGGTGCGTTGGTGCTCTCTGCTGACGAGCCTCCACCATTCTTGCAGGATACTCGTTCCATAAAGTGCCATCATCCAACATGGCTTTATCACCATCTTCATGGTGTTGCTCGCCTGGAGGCTGGTGCTGACAAACTCCAATGACGTGTGGTCGACGCTTAGGTTGCGTCGGTCCCTGCTGAATCTGCATGGCGGCTCCTGGAAACTGCCCCAGTTTGGCTCGCCCGTGGGTGGTCTGGGGTCGGCGTTGTGGCACAGGTATGATTGGATGTCCTACTAAAGGTGGAAGGGTTGCTCAGGTTGTGGGTTTTGGGTTGGTGGGAAATGGATAATGTGGGTTCAGGTTATGGGTCGGGTTAGGATAGGGGTAATGTATTGGGTATGGAATCGGGTTCTGGATCGGGGACGGGTTAACGGATTGGGTCTGGTACGGGTATTGGGTTTGGTTGGTGTAATATTGGGATGATTCACCTGATTGAATCTGGATCGGGTCAAGTCCTAAACTATTCGTCGGACCCAGAATGAGGTAGGTGAGATCATGGATCGAGTTGTGGTGTGAGAAGGTCTGGTTTGAACTCGATCCTTGATCCGTACCAAGATGGGTCTAGTTTTGGCCCGGCTCAAATTCAAACTGGAGCTCCGTCCGGGTCCAATATAGGTTTGGGTCGGTATTGGATCTATTTTGGGGCTCAAAAGTAGTGGGTTGGGGCTGATTCGGGGTGAACCGGGAACTGAGCCCAACTGGGTAGGTCGGGTATGGGGCTTCGAGACTCGAACCCGCTCCCTGGGACCCAAAGGATGGTCCCCAAGATCCGGGTCTGGGTCCCACTGTCACAAAGTCCGGTCCGGACCCTCTCGGGTTCGGACCCATCCACAAGGACCCGTTACCCCCTACACGTTGGTGGGCTGCAGCAGCGCCCCCATGCGCAGGCTCAGGAAAGTGGGCCGGATCAGCCCCGGCCCTGGCTGACGCTGTTGTGCCAGCAACCTGGCCCAGCGTCACATTGGGGCCTTGCGAACCAAGCTCGGGCAGTGGCACGGGCACAATAGCAGGAGGCCAGGCCTGCGCACCCGGGTTGACGCTGGGAGGCATGGCGAGAGCCCCGTGATTTGGCTGGCAAACATCGGCGGCCAGATTAGCAGTCGTGATAGGATCCATTGTTAAGGAATGTACCAGATTCGGGGCGATGGCGCGACACGAGATATCGGTCGGCCTGGTTCGGCTGCGGCAGCATGTGCTTGACTGTCTGCGTCATCACCCAATCTCGCTCCCATTTTCAGCATAGAAGTCGTGCATGCCTCCCCGGATGACTCGATGGCCACGATCCGATCTTCGATTCCATCCAGTTGTTTCAACATGCCGACTACATCCTTGCTTACGCGTAGCATATTTTCTTGGATCTTGGTCATCATGTCGATTATCCGCATCATCGGATCCTGGTTGCCGGTTTCCTCCCACTCTTTTCTGCTTATAGGATCGTTCCTCGCTTATTGCGCCATGTCGTTGACGAAGGAGGAGGGTTGGTGCTCTGATACCACTTTGATGCAGTGAGAGAACCGAAGCTTCACGTTAATGGGTGTCGCGTTGACGCTCATTGATGCAGTGAAGGAACCAACGCTGGTCTGCTAATGGGGCTGACGCTGATGCTGAATCTCCAATGCACGAACAGTCGTGCAACAACAAAATCTCAATGGAAATATGACGTAAGAAATCGGATCAATCGATCCGATCAAAAGTTTATTAAGAACTCATTAAGGGCTACAATAAAGAATGAAAGGAAACGAGCAAAACAATGAACTATCGGCTGGAATGAAAGAAATCACAAAATAAGAAAATGCAGGTTGCAGCAGACTGCGTCAGATGAAAGGAAAACTCAGAAAATTCCAATAGTCTGTCACGCACGCAACCCTAGGATGGGTATTTAAAGGGTTGAACTGGATCCGGGTCTCGGTCTCGGGTCCGGCCCTGGAACCGAGATGACTCATGTTTGCTGCTGGATCTGGGACGTCCGCGCCTGTGCTCGTCTGGTGTAGGTACGCAGGGGTACATCATCCCTGTGTCTTGGTACCGTGATCTGGGTTGGATCCATTACTTGGGTCCGATCCTTGATCCCTTCGTGCAGGTCCGGTCCTCTTCCTGGGCTAGGCTGTATGGATCTGGGTCGATCCTGCTCTGCATCAAAAATACATAAAGAGATTGGGTGTTGATTGATCTAGTTGGAAATGGATGCTTGTATAGGTTGACCTTTTTGTCCCTGACATCACTGAACTGTATATGTATCTGGTCATCTTAGGATTGTGACTATGGCTTGATCTCAATTTGCCCCATATCTAAACCACTTCACCCCATTAGGACCCATCCACCAATTTAACACTAAGACTGACATATAGCCTAATATCACTCCATGCTAATCTATGACACTCGCACTAATTTAACAAGTATCTCAAATGCTAAATCATTTCAAAGATACTTTCAGTATGTATTAATGATGCACAGTATGGTTCTTCAGTATTTCAATAGGCAATTACTAGCAAAGTTATGTCCTACATACCGGTATATGCTATGCCTTCAAGCCCCAAACTCCTGCTGTTTTCTCTTTAAAGCGTCAGAAACAAGAACTTCTCTCCTTCTTCAGAAGCTCTCAACTTCAGTAGTACGGTCAGTTTAATGTGAACACTCTCTTACATCCCTAGCTTAAAAGCTTTATCAGGATAATCAATGTTTCAAAATCGAGAGAATTAAGTCATTCCGCAAAAAACATTTTTTTCTAATTGAACACGATTTCCACAATAAGATCTCAGATATTCAGCAACTTGCAGCTTGTATAAATGCTTACGATGTGGTTACACATTATGAAGCTGTTTATCGAAGTTTGTGCACGTGTATCGGACTATCAAACAAGTCAGACAAGCAATGGGTAAGAAAAGAAGTGAAAATGCAGAATTACTAGATACAAGGAATAAAATATCAGATTCAGCAACCATCTTTCAATGCATAATATAAATAATAATTATCAACAATAACCTACAGAATAAACAAAAAGGCATATAAAAAAAGAACGTTATTCAAGCTTGGGAACCAACTTACATTAGCCAAAGAGCTGCCTTTTGCCGAAATATCACAGATGTATGACCTATTAATCGGCTCCTTAACAGCCATATTATCGGCAGAAACCAATGTCATTGCCTCTATGATATCCTCCTTCATCAGGTCTTGAAACTTCCGTGTCTCAGCCTTATTCCTCCTCTCCTCTCTAGCCACATCCTTCTCCATCATACTCGCTTCCACACGATCATCCTTTGGTACCTCCTTCTTCTCCTCTTCATCCAAAACCCTGATCCGTTTTCCGTTTTTCTCCTCGCCCCAATTTTCCTTGCGTTTCACAGACTGACGTTCCATCGATTCCGCACGATCAGACTGTCTTTCGCGATCCAAAGAATCCTTAGGCCGGTGGTGATCTCTGTGCTTCTCCACTTCTTTATCCGCACGCCTCTTCTCATCTTTAGCAGAACGAGTGGTCCTATCTTTCGATACCTCGACTATATCTCGGTGCTTCTCCCCGCGGTCAACAGATACTTCACGGTCAGTGCCAACCGATCTCTCGAGATCAATCGAACCCCCAGCACGATCGCGACGACTACGGTGATACTCTCCATCTCTATCACTATGCCTCCTCTCATCCTTAGCAGAACGATAAACCCTATCTTTCACGCCTTCATCTTTCTCGACGCTCCGACGCTTTTCTCTCCGCTCGACGGATTCATCGCGGCCAACCGAGCGCTCCCGATCCACAGAGTCCCTCGCTCTACTTCGATCCAACTCATCCTTATCCAAACGCGAGACCCTGTCCTTCGATCCCTCGTCCCTGTCCGAAATCCGGTGCTTCTCTCTACGCCGATCATCGTCCCGGCCGTCCCTTCCGTGGTGCTTCTTCTCACGGTCGTGGTGCCGGGACTCGTGCGAATCCCTGTGTCTAAATTCAGACCTCTCCCTCTCCCGACCGTTCCTCTCGTCGTGGTCTCGACCTCTGCGGCCCTCCTTCTCCGTCGACGGCATGATTACCCGCTAAAACCCTAACCTAGCGCTTCGCACCGATCCCTGACCACAAGAAAGAGAAAGCAAGCAAAAAATAAAGAAAGGAAACCCTAGAATCCTTTTCCCTCTCTCAATTGGAGAGAGACAGAGAGAGAGAGAGAGAAGTAACAGTGTTTGCAGGAGAGACGGAGAAGCGTCGCAGCCCGGACTTCAAACCCGATAACTTTTTGCATTTAAGGGTTTCTTTCGGGGCGGGTTCGGCACCTTACATGGGACCCACTCCAACACCATGTAGTGATCTGGGGATATGCCGTATGGTGGATGGTCGGTGATGCTGCGTTATCACCGCCCATCATAACTGTCGGCGGGACCCACTTTAAGAAGAGGCAGTACCTTTCACCGGATCCAAATCCGAATAGTCTGGTACCTTCGTAATTTGCTTTCAGGGGTTCAAATGGATCAGGCTCGGACAAATCCGGCAAACAATGTCACATGGGAGGCCGACGCACCCGAGTTGGGTGCGATGGGTGCGGGGGCGGGGCACCAAGTGCGGCAGAGAGAGAGAGAGAGACCTTCTCCCTGCCACCCACCCTATAACCATATATGGGTTTGGATTATTCAATCCAAACCCATATTTGTATGTATGGGTTCATTCCCAACCCATATTATTTTGAGAAAGATACTTATAGATTTGATATTTGATTTAAACTAAACTTAAATAAATAATTATATATATATATATATGACCGTACTCATAACTTTTATATTTACCGTGTCGCAACACACACTGCATATCCATTGTGACATAATATTTAAAAGGGTAATCTAACATTAAACAAGTTATAAAGATTTAATTTTATGAAAATAACTAAAATATTCACAAAATAATAGCACTTTTTTAAATACAAGGTTACTTCTAGAGGTAAAAAAGGTAATTTTGATTGCTTTATAAAGTTATTTATTTTGAAAAGGTGATTTTATTTTTAATTTGCACCAAATTCAAAAGACCTTTAATGCCCTAAAAAAATAACTATACATTTTAAAAGTACTATGCATTTTGCTTCTTGGAGCTCGAGGATAGTAAAAAAGGTATGATAGGTCTTTAGCAGGATGAATTAAAAGCCCTTGAATCGTGTGCTTGACATATCGCAAGATCTGTTTAACCGCGATCAAGTGATCTAAAGTAGGGCATGTCATAAATTGATAAACTTTATTGACTACATAAGCCAAATCAGGTCGAGAAAGAGTGAGGTATTGTAGGGCCCCAACAATACTACAATACAAAGTTGGATCATGGAAATTTGGGCCAAAACTTTTGGAGAGGGTGAGAGTGGTGGATAATGGAGTTAGGCTGGGCTTGGCCCCAATCATGTCTGCTCTGTTGAGATGATCAATAATATACGTTTGCTAAGAGAGCAAATGATGTGAGAATTAGAAACAACTTTAATACCCAAAAAGAAGTGCAAGTCCCCAAGTTTCTTAATTGCAAACGAGTCACTTAATTAAAAAATAAGTGAAGAGATAAATGAGCAAGAGTTGTCAGTCACCAAAATATCATCCACATATACCAGAAGAAAAACAACCAGATACCCTTTTCACATTATAAAGAGTGATGTGTGTTTGTAACACCTGCAGAGTACTTTTAATGTATAAAATATTATTAATAAGTTTTTTATGTGAAAAAATATAAAAATGCAATTTATTCTAAGTTTAATTCGAAACTATATTTTATGAAGAATTAAAGTCTGATTTTAGTGAAATTCGTATTTTTGAAATCAAACTTATGAAAAATGAAATATGTTCATGTATACTAGTTTTGATTTACCTGTGTTGAATAGTATATCCTACTGGAGACTCAGTGAGTCTGACTCCAATATAACATGCAGTTACTGAGTAGAGAAACCTTGCAGTGGTGGGACATTGCGGCAGGACCAAAGCCAAGTCTTTCCTTTCCTATAGATTTTTAATTGTAGATATTTATTGTTATTTGAATATTTAAGACTCTGATGTTATTTGCAAACTGTGAGACTGAATTAAATTAATTATGTGATTGTTAAATTTAATTTAATATGGTGAATGGTTTGATAGACTTGTAATTTGCTCAATCTTTTTATATTATTTTGTTCGTAAATGATTTTTGTTGTGGTTTTCAAACTATTTAAAAAAAATGTCATTATTTTTTGGGTAAAAATTTTGGGGCATTACAACTTTGGTACCAGAGTAGGAGAAAAAAAATGGCTCAATACTCATCCAATTCACCATTATCACTTGGTGAATGTGTTTCTTTTATTGTAATGACATTGTGATGAAATAGTTCATTAAAATTTAGTTTTTGTGACTTATACAAAAATCAGAACTTAGATGTCAAATAGGAACATCATTCGTAATTTTTGTTAAATAAGCATAAAATTTATATAGACCTTTGGGTTTTATTGCAGATAGCCAGACTTCAGCCTTAGGGTTGGGCAACTCAAAGAGACTTCCTATTGGAAGCTCTCAACACGTTGATTGCCATGTGCCATAACCTCGCTACTAATGGGGTAATAATAATGGCAACAATGGTAACATCAACAACACAGAGAATGACATTGAGAACCATGGAGTGAGCAACAAACGCTTTATGGAGTTGAATCCCCCATCATTCTCAGGAAAAGAGGATTTTGATGCAATAGATGAATGAATTCGCGCTATTGGCGAAATCTTTGAGATCCTGAAGGTTCCCACAAATAGAAGGGTTACCTTTGACACTTACCATCTGCAAGGAGATGCCAAGAGTTAGTGGAAGATCATGGGGGAGGTATGGTACACGCCAGCCCAGCGACAGGTGCTTATCTGAGGACAGTTCTCGGAGGTGTTCCTAGACACCTATTTTTTGCAGTATGCGAGGAAACACAAGATGCATAAGTACATAGATCTCCAGCAGGGTAGCAAGAAGGTGGTAGAGTACACCACCTTGTTCAGACATCTGGAGAAGTATTGTCCAAATGCCTACAGTATTGACGAGGCTCGTGCCAAGAAGTACATTCATGGGCTACGAGACAGGTTGAGGACCCGAGTTCTAACGAGTCGCCCGTAGAATCTAAGCCAGGCCACCAAGATGGCTATTGTACTTCAAGTAGAAAAAATATAATTTTTAGATTAACTTTAAGATAACCCTATCAAATTGTAATGAGTACTTACGCTTCACAGGATGATTGGGAGTTTCCAAGAAGACTCAAGCTAAGTGATTCGATAAGCCAGAAGGCAATGGAAACAAGTCTAAGAGACCCACAGTAGGAACGAGCAGGGCACCACCTAGTAAGAAGCCTAAAATGCAGCAAGGTAGAGCTAATTATCTACAATCGACTACTAGAGTGTATCCAAAGTACAAGAGGCAACATAAAGGTATATGGTATAGAGACACAAGAGCTCGCCTACAACATGGTGAGATGAGACATTTTATAAGGGAGTGTCCCAAGAGGTTGACACTAGGAGGAGCAAACACGACACTGCAAGAACAACAACAACAACCATAGCAGCAATGACAATAGCAATCCGAGCAATAGGGATGAAAGAGAGCCACTGGCCGTGTGTTGGTAACTATTGCGGAGGAGTTGCAGAAAGATGTAGATGCCAATGAAGGTACTATTCTTGTTGCCAAATATGATGCTAGAGTACTATTCAATACTGGTACTACACATTCTTTTGTGTCCACACATTTTGCTAGTATGATTGATTTGACACCCATCACAATGAGGTATATATTGGAAGTGGTCATACCCTCGAACGATAGGATAATCGCTTGCATATATCTGCCAGATGTGGAAGTCATTATTTTTTAGCATAACCTCTTTGCCAACCTGATCGTATTAGATATGATTGGGTATGATATTGTTATGGGTATGGATTGGATATATGAGCACTACACTTGTATGGATTGCCACGCAAGATAGATATGGTTTTTCCGGCCTGATCAACTGAATTTAAGTACAAGGCTGGTAAGTCAACCAAGAAAAGCAATATGATTTCAACGCTGAAAGCCCAATAGTTTATTGAAAGATGATGTGAAGCCTTTCTGGCCAGTGTTTCCCTAATGGTCCCTTCTATCACTCCTATGAGAGAGTTAGCAGTTGTCAGAGACTTCGCAAATGTATTTTTTGATGATTTGCCAAGACTACCACCTACAAGAAAGATTGACTTTGCTATAGAGTTGGTGTCTGGTACGACCCCAATCCCTATGGCTCCCTATTGTATGACCCCCTCAGAATTAGAAAAACTGAAAAAGTAGCTCTAGGAATTGACGGATATGAGATTTATTAGGTCGAGTGTATCACCATAGGGTGCACCGGTGTTATTCATCAAGAAGAAGGATAGATCAATGCGCATATGTATTGATTACCATATGTTGAATCAGGTGACAATAAAAAACAAATATCCCCTTCCACGTATTGATGATTTGTTTGATCAACTCTGAGATACAAAGGGATTCTCGAAGATAGATCTCTGATCCAATTACCATTGATTGAGGATCAAATACTTAGATGTGCAGAAGACGACGTTCAAGATGAGATATGCCATTACGAGTTTTCGGTGATGCCTTTTGGACTAACCAATGCTTCAACAACGTTTATGGACCTAAGGAACAAAATTTTTCAATCGTATCTAGACTTGTTTGTGATCGTATTCATCGATGATATATTGATTTATTTAGAAAGTGAGAAAGATCACAAAGAGCATTTGAGGATAGTATCAGAAATACTTAAAAAGCATGAGTTGTATGCAAATTTTTCTAAGTGTGAGTTCTAGTTGAAGCGGTTATGTTTTTAGGACATGTGATCTCAAAAGACAGAGTGTCAGTAGATCCTACTAAGGTGGAAGCAGTCTTGGACTGGAAGCAACTGAAGAATGTTTTAGATATTCGTAATTTCCTTGGTCTCACCAGATATCATCAAAGATTTATTTCGGACTTATCCAAAATAGCTACACTGATGACCAAACTTCTTCGCGAAGGGATTAAGTTCGTATGGACTACCCAGTATGAAGAAAGTTTTTAAGAGCTGAAGAAGCGACTTACTTCAGCCGCAGTGCTCACGTTACCGTCAGACCATAGATGATTTGTAGCTTATAGTGATGCTTCAAAAACTAGGCTTGGTTGTGTTCTGATACAACACTATAAGGTAATAATTTATGCTTCTCATCAATTGAAAGTGTATGAGCGAAACTACCCTACACACGATTTGAAGCTAGCAGTTGTAGTCTTTCCTCTTAAGGCATGACAACATTATCTTTATGGAGAGCAGTTTGAGGTTTTCTCTGATCATAAAAGTCTCAAGTATGTTTTCTCGTAAAATGATCTAAACAATATACAAAGACAATGGTTAGAATTTCTGAAAGATTATGACTTTTCTATATCCTACCACCCTGAAAAAGCAAACATGGTGATTGTTGCCTTGAGAAGGAAGGCATGAAGTTTAGCAAGCATTTTGAGCAGTGAGTGGAGACTACTCAAGGATTTGATTGCTTGGAGACCTTTTGGTTCAGACTCAAGTGGAATTAAGATCTCAAGTCTTGCAGTTTGAACGAATTTTATTGATTGGATCATAGTTCAATAGAAGGATTATTTAATTTTTTTGAAGATGGTGACTATCTGCCAATATGATGAGTCAGCTCCACACCTAGAAAAGGGTAACAACATATTGTATAATTAGAGATTATGGGTATCAAAAGACCCACAATTGCAAAAAGAGCTACTCGAGGAAGCATATTGGTCCAAGTACACGATACATCCAAACAGTACCAAGATGTTCAAGGATATGCAACAAAATTACTAGTGGCACAAAATGAAAAGTGAGATTGCAGAATACGTTTCGAGATGCCTAGTTTATCAGCAGGTTATAATAGAATGTTAGACATCTGGAGGGATACTACAAATAATAGAAATACCCCAGTGAAAATATAAGGACATTACCATGAAATTCGTAGTAGGTCTGCCCAAGTCAAGACACTAGTATGATACTATCTGGGTGATTATGGATCGCCTTACGAAGTCGGCATACTTATTACCGATCAGGGTAAATCAGACTTTAGAGAGCCTAGCAGACTTGTATGTAGATGAGATTGTCAGGTTACATGGAGTGCCTATCTCGATTATTTCAGATAGAGATATGTGGTTCACGTTCAAGTTTTGAGGACAATTACAAAAGGCTTTGGGGACAAAGCTTAAGTTTAGTACAACATTTCACCCTCAGACAAACGAACAATCAGATAAGACGATCCAAACACTAAAAGACACATAATGAAAAGTGAGATTGCATTTAAAGTTATCTTGCGCAGAATGATAAGACGATCCAAACACAGAATGATAAGACATGTTGTGTGCTTGCACAATGGATTGAAAAGACGATTAGAGTAAGCATTTGAAGTTATCTGAGTTTGCCTATAATAATAGTTATCATTCAAACATCGGTATGGCTCCATACGAGGTTTTATATGGGCAACCCTGT
Source organism: Nuphar pumila (assembly GCF_984573655.1). Taxonomy (NCBI): domain Eukaryota; kingdom Viridiplantae; phylum Streptophyta; class Magnoliopsida; order Nymphaeales; family Nymphaeaceae; genus Nuphar; species Nuphar pumila. Next base: position 7,448,641 of record NC_143259.1, read on the forward strand.
AGATCTCCTATTTGTTAGAGTGAGGTTGGTGATCGATCTATTGAGTTACCTATAGTACTGCAACATTATACTGATCAAGTGTAGTTGATTCAGAAGAGGCTTTTAACAGATCAAAGTCATTAGAAAAGCAACACAAATCCAAAGCATCGTGAGTTTGCCTTTGAAGTTGGAGATCATGTATTTGTCAAGGTTTCACCGACCAAGAGTGTCTTTCAATTTGGCAAAAAAGGTAAACTTAGTTCGAGGTATATATGACATTTTTTTTGTTCTAGAGAAGATCAAAGAATCTGCGTACAGATTGACACTACCTCTCTAAGTTTTGAACATCCATGATGTGTTTAATGTGTCAATGTTGAGAAAATATATGTCAAACCTAACACATATCATTCAATATGAGAATTTTGAGATATAGAAGGATCTCACGATCGAGGAGCATCCGATAGAGATTTTGGATTGAAGAAAGCAAGTATTGCAGACCAAAACCATCCTTTTGATAAAAGTGCGTTGGCAACATCATGGGATCGAGGAAGGCACTTGAGAGCCAGATGATGAGATAAAAGTAAAATATTTCAACCTATTCGGTAAGTAACGCTAGCTAAATTTCACAAACAAATTTTTTTTAAGGAGGGTTGGATGTAACACTTGTGATTTTTCAGAGTATTTATAATGTATAAAAATATTATTAATAAGGATTTTTATGTGAAAGGAATATAAAAATACATTTTAGTTTAAGTTGAATTATAAAAGATATTGTATAAAGAATTAAAGTTTGATTTTTAGTGAAATTCATATTTTTAAAATTGAACTTATGAAAAATAGAATATGTTTATGTATGCTGGTTTTGATTTAAATGTGTTGAATAGTATCTCCTAGTGGAGACTTGGTGAGTCTGACCCAATATATATATATATATATATATATATATATATATATATATATATATATATATATATTGTGTAGAGAAACCATGCAATGGCAGGACATTGTGGCGGGACCAAAGCCAAGTTTTTCCTTTCTTACAGATTTTTTGATTTAGACATTTATTGTTATTTAAATATTTAAGACTGATGTTATTTACAAATTGTGAGACTAAAATAAATTAATTATGTGATTGTTAAATTTAATTTAATATAATGAATGGATTGATAGATCTATAATCTTTTCAATTTCTTTATTCGATTTTTGATCGTAAATGATTTCTGTTGTGGTTTTCAAACTATTTTAAATATATATATTCTCATAATTTTTGGGTAAAAATTTTGGGGTGTTACAGTGTTACTGAGATGCTGGTATCAAGCTCGAGGAGCCTCTTTGGGACCGTAAAGAGCTCGTTAAAGGTGACAAACATGATTTGAAAACTGTAGGTCTTTAAATCTGAGAGGTTGTTCCATATAGATAGTTTCATGGAGGTCCCCATGTAAAAATGCATTATGGACATAAAGTTGTTTGACAAGCCACTGATAGTTGGCAACAATGGTGAGGACCGTACGAATATTGGTGGGTTTGAGTACTAGGCTGAATGCTTCAAAGTATTTAATGCCTCCTTGATCATACACATTTGCAACAAGACAAGCTTTATAAGGTTTTAGGGATCTATCTACTATGCGTTTAATCTTAAACACCCATTTGCAACCAATAATATTGTGGGTTAAACGAGGAGGTTAAGAGTCCAAGTAGCATTTTGCATTAAGGCAACAAACTCTGTGACCATAGCAACATACCAATGAGGACTCTGATTGGCTTGGCGAAAATGTCTGGGTTCAAAATCCTGAGTGAACAGGGTCAAAAGATAAATGGGTACAGGATAAGAAGTGGCAAGATAAACTTTGGGAATATAGGTCCCATCATGGGATCTAGTGACCATTGGGTGAGTTTGAAGAGGTTTAGCAACAACCATCGAGTGAGGTTGAGTTGATACGAGTCAGGGTCAGGGCAGCTGGAGATGGCAAAGACAACGACATGGAGGAGGGGCAACAATCTGAACATGTGGGTTGGTAGGATCTGAAGGGGTCAACACAGGGAGGAGGGGTAAATGATTAACAAGTCAGGGAATAGGATTAGAATCCTCAATGGGTTTAGAGGGAGTTGACATTTAATGAGACATCAACGATTGTTGAAAGGGAAACTGAATTTCATCAAACACATGTCGGGAAATAATTATTTTTCTCGTAGAAATATTGAGGCAGTGATATCCCTGATGATTGTTACTATACCCCAAAAATGCATGCCGATTAGACTTGTAGTCAAGTTTGTTGGAGCGGTATAAACGAAGACATGGGTAGCAGGCACTTTCAAAGGTTTTCAAAAACTTGTAATCAGGTGGTTGTTTAAATAAAATCTCAAAAGAAGATTGGTTATGGATGATAGGAGACGAGAGGCGATTAATTAAATACATTGCAATGCTAAAGGCATAGTCAAATACTTGGTTGGGATAACTACTTGGCTCATTAAACTTATCCTAGTATCAACTATATGACTATACTTCCTTTCGGCAACCCTGTTCTACTCATGTGTGTGCGGGCATGAGACTCTATGAGAAATACTACATTCACGCAGAAACAGATCTAATAATTTATATTCTCTTCCTCCATCTGTTTGTAAAGATTTTATTTTTTTATAAAATAGATTTTCAACCTTCGCTTTGAAATGATGAAAAACACTACCCATATCAGATTTATGAGCAATCACATATATCTAATTAAACTTCAAAAAAACATCAACAAAGTGAACATAAAAACAATAACAATCCAAGCTAATAATTGAACCAAGTCCCCACACATCAGAATAAATGAGTTCAAGAGGTTCATAAAGTTTATGAGAAGACATGGTGAAGGGAAGAACATCTTTTCCCTTATTGACAAGCATTGCACGCATTATTCATGGCACTATGAAAATAAGGAAAACCAAACTGATGCACAATGTGCTGCACCACACACATGGTAGGGTATCCGAATCGCTTGTACCACTAATCCAGAGATACTTGTTCACCTACAACACAACCATCTCCACCTTATTCGCCTTTTTATTCATGTCCATCCTAGGTAATTGTATTTTATAGAGATCCTCATGGGTCCTCCCTGAATGATCTTTGTCCCTGAAGTAGGATCCTTAACACAACAATAATTTGGGTGAAATAAAAACACTACATTATTATCATAAGCAAACTTGTTAATTGAAAACAAGTTACGAGAAATATGAGAAACACGTAAAATGTCTTTAAGCAAATATTTTGAACCATCAATAAATAATTGAGATGAGTCAATGTGATGAATTTTCAAACTTGTACCATCACCTATCTTAACTGTGTCCTTTCCTTCATACGGAGAATGCATAGATAGAGAATTCAAGTCACATGTGACATGATGGGAAGCTCCGGAGTCTGGGTATCAATTTCCTTCTTTCATTGTGTTAACAATGGCCTGATATGCTTGAGGTGGCGCTTGTCGAGTATTGTTTTGATAACTTTTTTTATTCTTTTGAGAATTTTGAGTGATCCGAAAGCATCTCTTAGCTATGTGACTGGGTTTCTTACAATATTGGCATACTACCGAGCCACAACCTTGATCACCATAGTCTTAACGTCCAAAATTTCTTCCTCTATATCGGCCTCTGCCTCTTTGTTAGCCACCACCTCAGTTGTTATTTTGATAGAACTTAGACTAACCATCATTGTTTTGATAGTTCACAAAATTTGTAGATGGATTGGAAATTGATTCATCATGATTAACATCCAGAAATTGAGCTTCTTCAACTATCAACAAACTGTAAAGCTCTTTAATGGAAGTCAGTTTACTTCATGTGAAAATCAAAGTTTTAAAAGCAGCATATTCTTGTGGAAGGCCTCTCAACCAGTGTAGAACCATATCCTTATCACTCAAAAGATGTGAGGCCATGTCCAATTGATGAGAAAGCATTTTGGCTTTTTGAAAGGAGAGGTTGTGTATGTTCGCCCCCGATGATTCACTGAATCCCACGTCCATGTTCGGGGGATCGAATGAGCACCACGTATTCATGCACATGGGGCTCGTATTCCCGTGTATGTTGACATAACTTTGCATCAGACTCTGGTGCTGTTGCAAAGACTTAATCACCCTTACTTGCTTTTCTTGCCCTGAAATGACGATTCGAGGAAATGACAAAAATAACCTCCATTCAAAAGTTGTGAAACGACGGGTGGGGAAAAGGACAAAAAAGACCTCCATCCAGAAAGTTTGATGTTAACCATTTAAAGTGGAGACGTTCGCCTGCGCCATCTGCTGTAACAGTTGCTCCCATTATCAACGCAAACTTTGCCTTCGTCTCCAGTCGAGGTTTCCGCCTTATTTTTTATCCTGTTGTACAACACACTGTCGCCTTCTCGTGCCTGCCTTGTGTTACAAAACATTCCAGTGTCTTCTCTTCATTTCTGCTGTCGTTAGGCATCATGGAAGAAAGCAATGATTCACAAACATTCCAACCAGTGCCATTAAGGCACCGTGAGTAGCTTTTCATCTCATCATACTATCGATGAAGAAGGCATGTCGTCTTGTGTGCCATTAAGGCATTGTTTGGTTATTGCAGGTAGATCTTGTTATTACGAAGGTTGGAAACTTATCGATATTTGTAAGACGCTGGGACCTGTTGACAAGAACGCTTGTTTGCAGATGCTAGGAAGGGCCTCTACCCCATCAGGTATCCTACAGTCACTCATCATATGCATTGTATCTCAAACCGCTGTATTAGTAACAGACTCTCATTTTTGTGAGATACATTTTTGTTAGTTAATATCGATTTGTTTGCTATTATGTTCAAGTTCTTCCTTATCGATTTGTAATTTATTGTGCGATATATTTATCGACCTTTTAGATAGTATGTTTTTGTATCGTCGAGTTATAAGTTATAAATACTGAACTGCCGTATCGATTTTCAATATCTGACAAATCGCTATACATATCGTTTTGTAAGATATTATATGTTTTGTAATATGTATTTGTAAGATATTTGTACACAGACTTTGAAAACGTTTGGGTGCAGAAACACATCTTGACACGTATGGCGGGGCAATTTTCGCATGCATATCGTTGCTCTCTCAGCGACTTCTATTGAACTCGCTTTAGAGCCTCGTGGATATTATGAGAGCGTTATCGTCAACACACATGTACGACATGTTTAGTTTATTGGCATGGTAAGCGACACGTCGATGCTCAGCATAAACAAACATCAAACCGCACTTGCTTTGATACTTTCATTCATTAAATCGTTGCTTTGACTTGCGTAACCCTAGTGGTATCCGTTCTTATATGCATCCTGATTAAATCGTAGTAAACCTATGCCGCTTGCTAACGGAAATTGATATATTGCTTACAAAACATTCCACTGTCTTCTTTTATTTGTCGTTGTTGTTAGGCATTAAGGAAGAAAGCAATGATGCACAAACATTCCAACCAGTTCCATCAAGGCGGCGTGAGTAGCTTCCCAGCATCATGCTATCGATGAAGAAGGCATGTCGTCTTGTGTGTCATTAAGGCTTTGTTTGGTTATTGCAGGTAGATCTTGTTCTTACGAAGGTTGGAAACTTATCGATATTTGTAAGACGCTGGGACCTGTTGACAAGAATGCTTGTTTGCATATGCTAGGAAGGGCCTCTACCCCATCAGGTATCCTATATTCACTCATCATATGCATTGTATCTCAAACCGCTGTATTAGTAACAAACTCTCATTTTTGTGAGATAATATCGACTTGTTTGCCATGTTGCTGCAAACACAAATTGATATATTGCTTAAAACATTATTGAGCTTATCATCAGGTTGTAATAAAGACGATGTAGCTCAATCAATAGAAAGATCTGGAGAATTGAATATCTATACTTATGACCCAACTAAAGAATTGAACATCTGCACTAACGATGCATATGAAAAGAAGGGTGCAGGCATTAGACCCACTATTGACTTGAATGTTCCAGTGGAAGAAATGCAATTCAATGATGAGGTAGACTACCATGACAGCGCACATAATAAAAGTGTATGCACCGGGAATATACACAGAAGTACACCTGACTTCAATGTTCCAGGAGAAGAAATGCAATTCAATAATGATCCTGATTTTGATGTCAGTACACTTAATAAAACCGTAGGAACTGAGAATGTACATGGAATTGCACTTGACTATGTTCCTGTAGAAGGAATGCATTTTAATAACGAAGAAGATGCATATAAATTTTACAATGATTATGCCTTAAAAGTTGGCTTCAGTGTGAGAAGGTTTTCTTGGTCAAAAAATGCACAGGGTGTCTTGGTTAGAAAGACATATGTCTGTTCCAAGCAAGGTTGGAAGAAATCAATGGGAAATCCAACTAGGAGCACGCCAGAATCAAGATGTGAATGTCAGGCGAGATTGGTTTTGAGAAGACATCCGAATGGGAAATTTGTCGTGCGTACTTTAATCAGTTATCATAATCATGATTTATCTGCATCATTTATGACTCCTATGCTAAGGTCACATCGTAAAGTAATTGTAGCTCATGCTGCAATGACTGAAATAGCCGATAGCACCGTCATTGCACCAAGGAAGACATACAATTTGTTTACCTGCATAGATGGTGGTCGCGAAAATGTGTCATTCACACCTTTGGATCTTAGAAACCACTTGAGCAGGAAGAGAACAGATAACATGAAGAACAGAGAAATATGTTGTTTGGTTCGTTACTTACAGAATAAATCAAGCAATGAACATGGTTTCTTAAGTGCAATGCAAGTGGACGCAGATGGATATGCCGTGAATATGTTTTGGTGAGATTCAAGGTCTAGATTAGATTATGAATGCTTCAATGATGTGCTTGTGTTTGATACTACAGTAAAAATTAACACTGAACAGTGGCCATTTGCGCAGCTTGTGGGAGTGAACCATCACACACAGAGTTGTATATTAGGCGGTGCTTTTGTGTATGACCAGACCAAGGAAACCTTTGAGTGGTTGTTCAGAGTATTTACATAGGCAATGAACGAGAAGTATCTTGAAACTGTACTTACAGATGGTGATCACGCAATTGCGGCTGCAGTGCTTCATGTGTGGCCAGATGCACATCATCGCCTGTGTTTGTGACATATCTTTCAAAATGCAGCAAAGAACATAGGACACATATTTAATCAGAATACAGGGTTTGACAAACATTTTACAAGGTGTGTACTTCATAGCGTAGACGAGGTCACCTTTAAGTCAGATTGGGACAAAATGATTAAGACATACAACCTTGCTGACTGTCTGTGGTTACAAAATTTATATGCAGAAAAAGAGAAGTGGGCATTGGCATATGGAAGACAATACTTTTGTGCAGGTATGATAAGCACACAAAGAGCCGAATCTATGCATGCCACGCTGAAGAAAACCTTGTATTCATGTTTAACAATGTTTCGTTTCATGGAACAATATGAATTATTTGTAGACGGTCTAAGACAGAATGAGCTTGAACAAGACGTGAAATGCTTCAATACACGACCTCTAACTTTTGGCATGAAAATATTGATGCGACCTGCAGCTCTGTATACACTAACTGTATTTGAATGGATCAAGAAAGAGGTGTTGCATGTCATGAATTGCAAAATAGAAGAACTGGTGCAAACCGAGAATATGCACAAATACCATATTTTTTGTCAGGGCGAAAAGCATAAGAAAAGGCAAGAAGCGCATGTCACGTACAATGTCGACAACGGAAGGGTAGAATGTTCATGCAAAATATATGAATTCAAAGGTATCCTATGTTGTCATGCATTAAAGGCACTCAATAAAGAGAAGATACAAGAAATACCTGAGTCTTACGTAATGCGAAGATGGACGAGACGTGCGAAGATTGAAATGCTCGTTATGGACAATGCGAGTAAATCTGGTGTTGACGAGAAGTGCCACATAGCCTCCCGTTACCAACAACTGTGTAGGTCATTCATGCATGTTGCTGATTTGGCATCGAGAAGCGAAGAAGGCTATGCATGTGTGAGAAAAGCTGCAACGGAGTTACTTGAAAACGTGGAGTTAATTCACATTAAGTCTGTTGCAGCGAATGAATACCAGCCGAAGATAATGGGATCGAACAACGTAGGTCAAAATCATGTCTCGCTTGACACTCCCGAGAAGTTGCGCCGAAGCATAAACATTATCTTCAACAAGTCAGTAGTGAACGTTGTTGATTATGATGGACATATTCATGAAGCGCAGGGTATCAAAAGAAAACCTGTCTCTGATCGCAGTCGTCGGAGGGCAAAGGGTGCACTAGAATTGGTTGGCAAAAAAAGGACTAAGAAACAACCAACCTGTAATAAAAAGCAACAAAGCCCTTCGAATGAACAGGTATGTAAAACATTATATTGCTTCCCATTGCGTGAAACTTGTCAAATAGCTAACTCGTGTAATGTCCATCATGCAGCAATACCCTGCAGAAGTACCGGCAAACGTTCAAACCTACATTCCTCCCGACCAGATTTCCGACAACGATCGCTACAGTTTTACAAGGCTTTTGGTATGTAATCGATGTTGCGAGGAGGTATGCATTTCTTGTGAAACTTAATTCAATGTCTAATATTTTCTCTTTCATGACAGGCTATGATGCAGTCGACAGATAGGTTTGGGACACAGGAATCTCGTGTGGGCTATTAACTTAGTTGTGATGCCTCTTTGCATGACCCGATCTCCACAATGCCGGATTTTTTGAGAGTTTATAGTCGTTTGTCATTGAGGACTTGCGATTCGTGGTTGAATTTGTTCAAATCGATAGATAGCGGGTTTTTGCTTCTGCAGGAAGGCGAATGATGACATCACTGTATGGCGATTTGTGGTTATCGTTGAATAACGATATGTGGCATCGCAGCGTAGAACGTTGTTGATTATTGTTGGACTGTCAATCTTAGCGTGATGCGAATGATTGTTCAAGTGTGCTGCGATGTGTGACATCACAGCGTAGGACTGTCAATCACTGTGCTGCGATGCCACAAATCGCTATTCAATGATAACCACAAATCGCCATACACCTCTAGTCAACTTCTTCTCCAGCAAATCTTTCTCGTTCCCGACACCTCCACTTGCCTTTTGAAATCATTATTGTTATCTTGTGAAAAGTTGTATCCATATATTATAAATAAAAGGCTACTCAATGTGTATTTTCCAACGGATACCCATAAATGTTTGAGTTGTCGTACAGTATTCATTGATCATGTTGGTTGAGCAGTATATCTTTTAGGTCATAAATAGTCGCACAAACACTGGAAGGTGTGTTTGTCTTCTACTTCGTGAACCAGCAACAACCAAACCGACGGTTCCTTCATAAACCTGGAGACCCACCATCGAACATAGAAAATTGTAGTCGGTGAGGCAGACGAAGACAACTACACGACCAACAATGGCGAATCATGGGTATATTGTCTACACATAGTCTACATGTTCAGCAAAATCCGTCTCTTTCATGCGTTTTTTGCGATTTGTTTTTGTGTACTATATAATGTAATTTAAATATCGGTCGTTGCAATGTCCGCATTCATTTCAGTCGAACATCCACCGACGAAGTTGGGCGAAAACTTAGTCAATCACTCCTGGAGAACATCAACCGAATGCGCAGTGAATTCGCACAATGCAACATGATCAGTAATTTTGTTAGTATGAAACTAGTAGTAGTTGTCTATAAACGTAAGCCATGTGTACGTATGATCAATACAAACCATATTTGCTGCAAACAGACTATATCCGATTTCGTAAATTATATTAAAAGCAATGCACCAAGCCAGACTGTGAGCGTCGTCAGCCTATATTTCATGGTATATCAGTTGTATTTTATGTTGCTTTTCATTATTGATTTAGTCCAATTGATTCGTATGTTAACGTTGGTGTTAGCAATGTTTCTTTCGATTTGCAGACTATAATACGCCGTTTGCCATACTCCAGTGGATTTCAAGACGGCAAACCTTATTGGGTTAACGGTAATCACTGCAGAGACCTTATGACAAGTGAAAATGTAAGCAAACAAACCTACAGTGCAATATTACAGTGTGATAGTGGTAACAACATTTTTTCGATCTATTTGCAGATATTGATTCCTACACTCTGGCAGTCTGAAAAGCATTGGGTTTTATATGTGATGGATTTACGCGAAAAACAACTATGGTGTTACAATTCGTTAGAAGTTGACAGTGGTTTACGGCTAGACATTTCCCATCTCGTAAGATTCCATCTATATGAGTATCGTGTAGTGTACTGGGTCATGAATTTACTTTCAGTCGCATTATTCTCAGATCGGTTTCCTCATAGCCATTTTGGGAGTCGATGTCAGCGAGTGGATCTATCGCACGACATACCATGCTCCTTTACAAGATAATGGCGTTGATTGCGGCGTATTTGTAATGAAGTACATTGAAGCGATATACAATGGTGCAAAACCCTGTTTCGACGCTGTATGCCATTCCTTGGCCTCTGTTATTGGGAATTAAGGGCATGTCTATTGCTTCTAGTTTACAATCTGTTTTTGCAGGTTGATATACCCGGATTCCGCGAAGAACTCTGCAAAAAGATGACATCCTTTCTAATTTCGGAGGAGAAACTGACGGAGGCGAGGATCTAAAAGGCTTGTAATTGATAAAAGATGTGCGCTCAACCAGCGTGATTGACAGTCGCAGGGTGAGACTGCGATGTGTGCAATGAACAAAGACTTCTAATGTTCGAAATGATAATATTCAACATCGCTACGAAATGTTGTATGCTTAAACATCGCTTTAATGTCGCGTTCGTATTTTACGAATAGTACAAAGCGATACGCTTGGTGGTCTAACGTCAAACTACACTGCTACGACCATGAAAACCTGTGCCAGCATTTGAAAATTGCTTGAATTTTAAACGACGGTTTCTTCAATTATGATCTTACAGACCTATGAAAAAGGTATAAACGGATACGACAGCTGCGTCGAAGCCGCCTATGCACTCGATTCAAGAATAAGTCATTTATGCAGGAATTGTCGATTATGTCGGTTCCTTATTCGCGAAGCAAAGTGGAACTGTGTGTTGTGTCATTCAAATATTAATGAAATGTCCTATCACCCTTCGTCAGTTTTCGAGTATATACGTCAGTTTCATTAAACCAAAAGCAAATCTTAAATAAAAAAGCAGTCTGCATTAATGAAAACAATGTCATGCCAGAGGGCTATTCTGAATCGTAGTCAATGCGATTGGACCGAATCTTTGGGTCTCAAATAAATTCAGAAGTACGTCTCAAGAAATCGCCTTAGGTGTACATTACCGTCGGTTCATCAATACAACGATTTCTAAGAACAAACCTTTCTTATTGATAAGTTCACGTAATGCGATATTTAGAAATATCTTTCGCCATACAGTATTCTTCATTGCTTAAGAACAACTTTACCAGCATTGGTTATGCGTATACAACACAAAACTATTTCTGAATACAATTTACTTTTCATAGAACACCCGTCACCGGAACGAGATGAACACCCGTCACTGGAACGACAAATCCGCTTAGACCTCGCTAGGGAGAGGAAGAGGACTTGGCGGAGCTCCTGCTGGCCACCCTCAACGCGACTGCACCGACTGGGTTGCTGTCGAGGAGGACGGCGAGAACGGTGATGGAGGGGCTCGTTAGGTTGTACAGACAGAGCAATCGATAGGTTTCACTTTATACTATTCTGTCTGCCGTTCGTTTTAAACTCAATCAATTTTCCGCATATTTCGTCGCGTATTACCGGCATATGTTCCTGCAACAAAACAGGTAATGTGAAACCAATATATAACAGGAATACCCTATAACATCGGATACGAAGCTCATACAGCGTGGAAACAAGGTTCTTCTTCATTGTATATTGCTTCAATATGCTTTATTACGAATATGCCATAATCGACCCCATTACTTTGTAACGGAGCATCGTCAGCACAGAGCAACATCCACTCACCAATGTCAACACCCATTTGCCCGTTAAGGAATCTCGCCTGTGAAAAAGGGATAATATATTACAGTCCGGTCCACCTCGAATAGCTACTTCACCTTTGGGTACAAGCTTACCAAATGCATAGCATCGCGTTCTACGCCATTGTGGTAGTCCAATGAGTTGTAGCACCATAGTTGTTTTAGCTGAAAATTCATCTCGTATAGGACTCAATGGTCTGGATGCTGCTAGAGTGTAGGAAGTAAAATCTGCGAATCGATAAAATCTTTTTTCGTTTCAGAGACTTATCGTGATGGGGATGTTACGAATAAACCTTGGATAAGAGGTTTGTTCACTTACCTTTCCAAATTTCGAAATGTCTACGCACTCATCATCGCTGTTCCAACAAGGTAGTGCATCTTCAAATTCTATGCCGTATGGCTTTCGCTGGACGTACATCTGTTGCACGAAATAGCAAGGTTTAACCACCAAGAAACATGAGTATGCCATAAAAGCAAACAGAACAACAGCGGCCCAGACATACCATGAAATACGAGCTGATGATGCGTACTGTATTGCTCGTTGGGTTGCTCTGAATGTAATTGACAAAATCATACATTGTCTGGTTGCACAAAGTTACGAACTTCAGAACATGCAAACCGATGACCTAGAAATTGATAGTGGACAAATACTTACAAAATTACTGATAGTGTTCCCATCTGCAAATTCATCTTGCATCTGCTCGATGTCATCTACGAACTCGTCAAGGCGTTGCCGCCCACCCGAGACTGTGGATGTTGCACTGAGTGCATCATGAGCGTGGTATTAAGGATTGAACATTGAAATTATTGTCTACAGTAAACAACACTAGTCCAAATACGACATGAAAAGGCAAATGTTCACTAAACCGCTCAGACGTTTCAAAAAATATACCTCTTAAGCGCTAGTCCTGGTACTGTGGATGTGGTTGTCTTCTTGTTCAGGGCCGTGCGTGGCCGTTTTGCTCCCATCGTCCACTCCATTGACGCCGTGCCTGGTCGTTTAGCTCCCATTCTCCTATCCGTTTGCTCCGTGCCTGGTCGTTTTTCTCCCCTCGTCCACTCCTCTCGCGCCGTGCCTGGTCGTTTTGCTACCATCGTCCTCTCCGTTGCCGCCGTGCGCGGTCGTAGTGCTCCCATCGTCTTTGGCGTCGTGCCGGGTCGTATTGCTTCACTCGTCCTCTTCTTGTCCGCCATGGTTGGTCGTACTGCTCCGATTGTCCCCTTCTTCGGCGCCATGCCTGGACGGAGATATTGATGGCACCTTTGCAACGCAGATACTGAAACGCCATCCTCACCTACAAAGGTAAAGTCCTTTAACGTGCAGCCATTTTTTGAAAACAGCCCGCTAATTAATTGATTGCGTTTAAAAAAAATATAAATACGGCTTTTTGCATGCCGCCTTTTTTTGATAACCGCCGCCGCCAAATTAAATTCTTGCGTTCGAAGTATTCAAAAATACGTCTTTTCATGCCGCTCATTAAGTTTTAAATATTCAAAAATACGTTTTCCATGTGTGATTTGACATTCGAACAATACCCATAAATCACTATGCTGCGATGCCACAGATCGCTCTCCGACTCAAAGCACGAAGTATCCAGCGATGGCAACAAATCCTTTCCTTATCTATTGATTATTTAACACAAATACCTTATCACGATTATCGTATATGGATACAAACCTTTGTGCCGTCAGAACTCGTTAAATTATTGTTCATGACTTAGATCGCCAATACTTTGTGCGCTATTCTTTCGAGGCGAAAACAAATACAGCGATTGCTAAACAGAAATGCTATATCTTAGCGATGCCAAAGAGGTTAGGCAATGCCACGATTTCTGAAGAAACATCTATTTTCGTTTAAAGTTTATTTATTACCGAGACCCAAAGTCGGAAAGATGTAATAATAAAGAATTAAACAGTAAAAGAATTTCACGTTACCGCAACTCATTATACAATTACAACAAATGTATAGCGTGATAAAAATGAAAATCTAGGATTTATTCTGAGTCACTGGACGAATCTGATGAAATTTCACAGACTTGTCTCTCACTTTTTATTGGTGGACTGTCTATCCTGGGTGGCCTCTTCGTTGCGAAACCTTGCCTAAGAAGACTGGTCATCATGTCCACCACTGCATTCAATTGAATGCCCATAGTGCTTACTTCTGTCCTTAATTTCTTATTCTCCCTCTCAATAAGTTCGAACCTTGCGGCAGAGACAGTCTTCTCTTTTGGAGCAAGTGTTCGGTCTTCCTCGTGATTTGTTACTGATGGACTAGTCGTATTAACCAGAGCAAGACGACGTTTTGGTTGTAGAGGCTGGGCTACAACATGAGAAGGGACAGTTGGGAGGCATGAGTTGACAATTTTCTCAATCTTCCGATTTCGTCGCATTGGTTCCCAATAGCTTTCAAAATAGAAGGGATCAAATTGTCGTCCTTCATGATCATACGGTACGGCAGGGAAACCACCTGAGTTCCAATTTAATAATTCGTCCTTATAGCGATCGCTTCAATTCACGTGCCTGCCCTCACCAATATTCATCTTCCTTCTCACCTGCAAAGGCTTATTTGGGATAGACTGCCCCAAGCCAGATTGTAGGAGAACTGGACTACCTTGCTGCAACTCGGCTTCAAAATTGCAGAATAGCCACAAATCGCGGCCAGACAATCTGGCAGCCTCCGCAACAACGTCTTCATCATCGCCCCCATCTCCATAAGGTCTCCACAAAACCTGTACATTGGTAATTCTTGTTAATAACGAATGACAAATATATTAAAATTTATTTACGCATGATATGACAACAACGATATGCACTACGGAAGACAATCCTGCAGCGATGTATACTTAAGAATGCTGAACATTACAACGACTTATAATACTCAATGGTAAATGCTAACGCGATTGTAAACAATTTTAGAACGTTTACCTCGTTTAATTGCAGTCCATCTAAAATGGACTTAGCATTATAAACTGCGACGTTTATTCTGGCCCAGCGACCGATCTTTGGAAAACCACAAATCGGAGGGCCACACCGTGGACACAATGGGATAATATGTTCCAATGCCCAGGCCTAACAAAAAAAATATTATTAGCAACGCCACAGACTGCAATGAGATTTGTCTACAAATACTAAGTATGTAATCAACAAATACCTGAACAAATGGCCAAAATCTGCCAACTGTTTTCATACCATTACTCGCACGGTGGAGTTGAGTGTACAGGTGTGCGAGCATAGCGGCACCCGAGGCATAGTTGTCGACTTCGTCTAAGTCTGCCAGGTACTGCAGCCACATGGAACTTATTCTCGAACCAGAACAATCGGAAAATAATGTAAGAGCAAAAAAATATAGAAGGAAGCCGCACAACTCTTGGTCAGCTGTTTCAGATGCACAAGTAGCGGAGTGGCTTTCTCATTTATTACGAAAAACTGAGACCTTCATTGATGTGGAATTGCTTCCACCAGAAATACATTGACTCCATTCGTCCATCGACATTCCTAGAAGGGCAATGCAGTTTTCCCTTGCGTTATAGTTTGAATGCCGTAATAGGACAGCACTGCCATCGCACTTAAGGCCAGTGATCCTCGCCACATCTTCTAGAGTCATGGTGATCTCAAAAGAATCAAACTGGAATGTGTTAGTCTTATCATTCCACTTATTTACCAGGTGAGTCATGGTATTCCAGCAAGTTTCAAAATATTGCTGGTCCAAAAGGCCACCGAAGTGCATATTTCGTAGTCGGTCCTTCTGATATGCACTCAGTTGATTATACCAAGACAGAACTACAGGCCATTGACAACGACCTCCGAGCTTTTCACCTGGTGCTCTACTTCTCCTGTGACCTCCCTGTAACACAAAATAATATATTATTCCTACAAATTAATAATTTCTTTCATTTGTACTTATAAATACTATTCTACTAACCGCTATAAATAATATCGGTTGCAGACATACTATCACAGTAATCGCTATAAATATCAATACCTAACACAGTAATCGCTATACCAAAATCGCTAAACATATTATTAAATCTTCGCAGACAGGACGGATATATTTACCTTGGTCGCTATTTTCTGTTATTCTCCCTCCAACCTGGGACTTTCTGGTGGGTCCACTGCCTCCAACTGCCTTTCAATCTCCATCTCTACCGGCTCCACCGTCGCATGCCTTTCTCTCGCCTTCCTTTTCTCATCCTCCTTCTGCTTCCTTTCTCTGTCCCTATTCTCCTCCTCCTCCTTCTGCTTCCTTTCTCTCTCATTTTCCGCCTGCTCCTTTTGATTCTTTTCTCTCTCGCGTTTCTCCTCCTCCTTCTCCTTCCTTTCTCTCTCCCTTTTCTCCTCCTCCTCCTTCTCCTTCCTTTCTCTCTCCCTTTTCTCCTCCTCCTCCTTCTGTTTCCTTTCTCTCTACCTTTTCTCCTTCTCCTTCCTTTCTCTCTCCCTTTTCTCCTCCTCCTCCTTCTGCTTCCTTTCTCTCTGCCTTTTCTCCTCCTCCTTCTCCTTCCTTTCTCTCTCCCTTTTCTCCTCCTGCATCCTTTCTCTCTCCTTTTTCGCATCCTCCTCCTTCTCCTTCCTTTCTCTCTCCTTTATCTCCTCCTCCTTCTGCTTCCTTTGTCTCTCCCTTTTCGCCTCTTCCTCCTGCTTCTTCCTTTCCCTTTCCTTTTCTTCCTCCTCCTTCTCCTTCAACCGCCTTTCTTTCTCTTCGATTTCTTGTTTTCTTCTTTGCCGCAGTTCTTCCACCTGCTTCTTCCTTTCCCTTTCCTTTTCTTCCTCCTTCTCCTTCTGTCGCCTTTCTTTCTCTTGCAGTTGTTGTTTCCTTCTTTCCTGCAATTCTTCCTCCTGCTTCTTCCTTTCTCTTTCCTTCTCTACCTCCTCCTCCTTCTCCTTCCGTTGCCTTTCCTTCTTTTCCTCATTCTCCTTCTGCTGCCTTTGCATTTCTTTAGCTTCCTCGAACTCCAACTCCCTCCTTCGCCTTTCCTTTTCTTCCTCAAACTGAAGAATATTTTGTTCCTTCTCTTCCTCCTCCTTATTCATTTGCCTTCGCCTCTCCTCCGCCTCCTTCAGTAGCCTTGCCTTGTGTCGCATTGCTCTACTCTCCAAGTTTCTCCTATGAGCCTCCGTCAGCATATTGCTAACATCCCTTTCCCACTCCTCCGCCTTCTTCTTCCTCTTTTCCATCTGCTGTGCGTTAATCCTCCGCCTTCTATTTATATTCTCATCAATATTTCTGGCCTTTGCCTTCTCTTCGTCATCCTTGTTCTGCATCTTTCGTTCTTCAGAGTTCTTCCTTTGGTCCGCAGCCTCGATATCTGATGGATAATCCTCCGCATAATACGATTCCAAGGCTTTTTCCGTGTCTTCATCGTTCTCAATCTTAAGTATATTTTGGTATCTTTCAAAAACTTTAGATAGATGGGACTGGCGGATCACTTCTCTAATAGACAACCCATAGAACGACGGGGTATCTCTAATCTGATGAGGCGCAGACATTGCTAACCTGCACAACACAATACACGATCATCATCATTAGAAATCGTCGGAGTATTTGGGTTCATAATACAAATCCTTGTATAAGAACCAATCTTCAGATTGAAGAAAGAAAACTTACACGAAACTCACTGAAACGATGAGAATTTGGATATTCCAACTGTAGAGTAAGCAACAGTAACAACTAATACGCAACAGAAGGTGGCAACGATGCTGCGACTGCGCGTAAGACGGAAACAGATGCTCTGGTAAAAAAGAAAGGATGCTCCGGCAACTCGAGATGAAAGCAAAGAATCTCCGGTAGAGTGCTTAGAGCGAGAAAGTATTTTTTTGAACTATTTGTATCATACAACACAACGCTTGCTACATACGCAAACTCTGCGGAACGTTTTCCCGCGATATCGATGGAGAGCAGTTTTATCATTTTCACGAACCGACAATTCAGTTTTCTAGAAGGAGGGCATTTATGTCCGTCCGAGGAAGAGGAACCGATGATTCAGTTTTCTAAAAGGAGGACATTTATTTATGTAAATTTTCAGCGATTTCTATTGTCATTTCATTCCCCATTTTAACTTCAACGATACATTATAACCACAATCATCAAAAGAAAGATTGCCCAAGCTAAGAGTCTTGAGAGAGTAGAGGAGGGCCTCACCACCCACCGAATAACAAAAAATACAATGACTCAACTTCAAGTGCAGTAAGGACCCAGAGTCGAATAAATTTAGAGGCAACTCATCAGTAAGGACCCACAACAGTCAATGTGCAGGTCAGTCGGTGCTTGATGGAGCAATGTAGGATCTTCTGATGGATGTGCACAGAAGCAGAAATAGAAGAGAGAGAGAGCGAGAGAGGGTTGATGAGCCCCCGGACCCCCCTCCTGTAAGGGCAAAAGGCCATGAACACGCTGGGAGGAGCCCTCAGACCACCCTTCTGTAAGGGTAAAAGCTCTGAATCAGACTCCATAACTCTTCAAGTTGAATGATGCTACCCACACTGGGAGGAGCTCTCAGACCCCCCTTTCTGTAAGGGTAAAAACTCTAAATCAGACTCCACAACTCTTCAAGTTGAATGATGCTACCCACGCTGAGAGGAGCCCCCAGACCCTCCTCCTGTAAGGGTAAAAACTCTGAATCAGGCTCCACAACAGTAAATGTGCAGGTCAGTCGGTGCTTGATGGAGCAATGTATGATCTTCTAATGGATGTGCACAGAAGCAAAAATAGAAGGGAGAGAGAGAGAGTAAGAGGGTTGATGTTCATGGCCTCCTCCAGGGGAGATTTCTTTCTCGGATAATCCTGCAGTGCAGAGATTGGGTCTTAAATAATCATCTTCGGGGCACTTAAGTCTTTACAACCACTCCTTTTCAAGAACCGTCATTTTTTTTGGCACCAATGGAGGAGAGGGTACTTAAGTCTTTGCAATCGCATCAAACTCCAACGCTAATTAATGCTGACAAACATGGGGATACGAGACGCACATGCTTACATACGTGGTGCTCTTTGGGACCCCCGATCATGAGATGTAGCTAACTGCCCTGTTCGGGGGGGAACATATAACCTGCTTCGTTTTGAAAGTATTCATTTATAGATTTGGTGCCTTTATTTAAGTTGTGCAATTGATCTTTTAACTGCAACACCTTGGAACGAGACTGAGCAACCCAGGTATTTTTAAGAACTTTAAACACTTTATGTGAGGACCTTAACCCGATGATTTGAGTATGAGTAGGTTCAAACAGAGAAGATATGATCCTGCTAAGGAGTAGTTGATCATGTCTTAGACAAGTTAAGTAATCAACATTGACAATATGGTTTCTACCATCGTTGGACAACACATATTTTTTCTGGGCATTTCTTGGACCCATCGATAAACCCATAAGATAGTAAGATAATAATAATGGAGTGAATTGAGACTCCCAAAGCAGACAATTGTCTGTTGTTAATTTGGTGCTAAAAAAATGTTGCAAACTAGTTGTGGTAGGCAACATAGGGAGACTTATCTGAGAAGATGACGCAGCTGATGGTGCTGCCATTGTTCTTCAGCAAAAAAGAAAAGCAACAATCTCAACACGATAATTAGCAGCCTCAGTTGCTGACTCTGATACCATAAAAGATCGAGAGAAGGGAATCACACAACACGATAACAAGATTAAAATGAACAAACGAGAAAGAGAGCACAAAACTTAACGTTGTTCAGTGACACACACCTACATGCATGGTATAAGATCCCCACACACTCAACACTCAATGTGTATGTATGTATGTATGTATTAATATTTGATGCCACAAGTTCTAGCTTTAACAACTTAATCTTACTGCATGGATGTGCTCAACATAGTGTGTTTGCTAAAAATCAAACATTATCATGTTATTTTAATCTAAAAATATTATTTTATGAGTCATGAAATTTAGTACATTGTGGGGCATTGATTTTTGAAGTTCATAAAAAACCCTATTTATATATCACAATCACATTATTCAAATTTCAATTTTTACTAAACAAAACTGGTAGATCACAGCCATAAAGTCCAATATAAAAAAACAAAATTTAAAATATAAAAAAGATTTATTCTCGATAGTTTTGTGCCTTCAATAGCACCAAATATTAACATCTCAACCTCTCTCTCACTCTCTCTCTCTCTATATAACCAATATTTTATATTAGTAATGATACAGTGCTCTTAGAGTTCCTACTCCCTTATCTAAACCTTTGGATTGTTTCTAATCCAATGGTTTAGATGAGGTTGAAATTGGGATAGTTTTTTTATAAGTTCCTACTCCCTTATCTAAACCTTTGGATTGTTTCTAATCCAATGGTTTAGATGAGGTTGAAATTGGGATAGTTTTTTTATAATTAATGGCTTTGAGAAAAGTATTCGAAAGAGGGAACACGGTTCTAAATTCCAAATATGAAATAAATGATCGCTCCTTCTCTCCTGGCCATACTTGGGCATAAAATGCATGTATATGAATAGCATTGAATGGATGATGAATAAGGATGCATGATATACTCATACATGCATGGCATGCATTCATGTCTTTCATCTCACATTTTTTTCGCATTTTGTAAAAAAGTTCCCCTTTCTCTATCTCTGGTTCATATTCTTACACTGATGCATAATTCATATGCATGAACAGATGATAGACTTGGAGACATGAATGGATGATCAACATGCTGCATGGTAAGTCATGGCGGGATGTAGCAAAATAAAATAATAGCGAGAGAGTTTTCAACGTTGAAATCCTTTACTCCACCAGCCACGCCACCTTCATGTAATTTTTGAGAACCATTATTATTACAAAACCATTAAATTTAGTGCCTCTTTTTCTTCCTCCATTACTTTGTAAGCCATTAAATATGGAAGACCATAAAAAAATCAACCTCTTCTAAACCGTTGGATTAGAAGCAATCTAATGATTTAGACACCGCATCATTACTATATATATATATATATGGTTTGTTTGCTAAAAAACAAACTTTGGATCATGTTATTTCGGCCTAAAAATGTGATTTTTTGAGGCATGGAATTTTAGTGTTTTTGTAGGCTATTGATTTTTTTAAGCCCTTAACATGTCACAATCACATGATTCAACATTTATTTTCTACTAACAAATTTTGTAAATGGCATCTATAAGGTTTAAAAAAAAAAATATGAAAAAGGTGATTTGTACTAAATAGTTCTGTGCCTTCAATACACACCATTATTGGGATAAAAAAACAAGTTGAAATATGCCATGTGGAGACTTCAGGCACGTGATATGAGAACATCTAAATTCTAATACTTAACATGTAAAAAGGATTTTAAATAGTTATGGGAGTAAGTTTCAGACCATACCTCTTTTAAAAAGTGTACTTGCATGTATTTTTTTGTTTACTCTAAACCTACATAGTTAATCTCTATGCTTTATTTAGTATTAAACATGTATTAGTTTAAGCATTTGTATGATTAGATGTGTTTTTATTTAAATGAAACATTGCACCAAAAATTTTATTTGTTATAAATCAATACATTTTGTTAAATTGATTCGATCCAAAATATGATTTTTGATAAATAAGCAATGATAGACATATCTACAAGTTTAGATTAATCATGTATGACACAGTGCGAGAGACAAATAGTTTGAAAGATACACATCACCCCCCTAAATGCATAGATGCGATCACTATGTTAATTTAGTAGATAGCATGTATTGATTTGAATATTTTTATGCGTTTTTAGCTAAACCAAAAAAATCAAAAATTTATATTACACAAAAATATTTAATTAACTAAAAATCAAGATTTCTTGTTAAATGAATTTAATCTAAAGCAGTGGAGAAGCAATGTTAAACACATCTTTAGGTTTACATTAAGCATTAAACACATGCAAGTTCTTTTTTAAAAGACTTTTGGGATGGTCCTAGAGATAAATGGTTTTCACATGTCACATCAGTCCACGTGCTGTGTGACATGGTCATCAAGTATGGCTCAAGAACCCAGCGAAGGCTTATTGTGGCCCATGTCCTCAAACTCGAACCGAGCCCGGTCATGCCGAACCTTTCCAACACATGAAAGCAGAGACAACCCCATTGACCGCCCCCCCCCCCAAACCCACACACACGCACGCACACAAAGTCCGCAACCCATTTGGAACCTCGCCGTATCGTAGTAAGCAGTCACCTAGGCTACTCGAACCTAGCTAGGTGCAGTACTCCGCCCCCATCAACCGATCTGATTTTTATCGAGCCGAGACGGGTCAGATCAGAGCCCAAAAGTATACGTTGGGGGGATAAGACTCGAGCGAGCGTGGTGGCACCAAAACCAGATTCCCGCCACCACAATGGCTGCCTCCACCGCCTTTCTCCTGCAATCCTCGTCCTTTCCGAACTTCTCCTCCTCTAAACCATCGAAAACGCGCTTCGATTCTCTACGGAGAAGTGGTGGTAAGGTGGTGGTTTGCTCCACCAACGGGAGATCTCCCCTTCCCCAGAGAAACGACGACGGCGTGGATCGGTTGTTGGAAGAGAAACAATGGGAGGATTTGTCCTCTCGGATCGCTTCCGGAGAATTCACCGTAGGAAAATCCAGGTACCCTTGTGTTTGGTTGCTTCTCTTTTTCCTTGGGCGTCTCTCTGATCCTGTATGGTTTTTATGGAATGAGTTTTGATATCTGGAGTGTGATGGAATCGATTTTACAGGAATTATTTTGTGGGTGTTCGCTTTTTTTTAGATGGGTGTCTTTGATTTTGTCCGTGAATGTGGTTTGGCGTGTGTGGCTTCTGTTTGGATTGATGGAAGAGTTTTTTTTTTTGGTTTTCAGAGCATCCTTTTGCGGGAATGTTTTCTTTTTTCTTTTTTTTTTTTATGTTGGTTGGGTTCCTTCCTTTTGTGCGAATTTGGACTGAATTGTTTGTTAAACCAACCTAGTGAAAACAGGATTTCAGAAAAGAGAATTCAAGCCTAGAGGCACGTTCTTAAGATCGCTATCTTTAGAACTTCAATCGCCCCACTCCGGAAATTCCGAAGATGCGAAAAAGGGTTTTGTTACGACTGAGTTCCCAGGATACAACTAGGCTTGAACCTCAAGAGAGTCACTGCTTCGCAAGAACAGATGACCTCTCCCACACATGAACTCTGCAAGCCAAACCGAGAAGAAAGAAAGGAGAAAACTGGAGAGTCAGAAATTCTGATTTCCAAAAGACGAAAATAGAAGATATTTATAACCTTTTAGAGAGGCCAAAACGTTTTGCGATAAATGAGATTAAAGGCCATAAATCTGACAGTTTGAAAATAGGATGAAAGGTACCTGAACGGTTTTGCGATAAATGAGATTAAAGGCCATAAATCTGACAGTCTTAAAATAGGATGAAAGGTACCTGAACGGTCACCCACCTTTGACTGTCAATCAAAGGCCTCCAAAACCGTCCAACAGTCACAAAGCGCCTTAAACTCAATATAAATGCTATTAAAACCTTTCAAACGGCCAGATGTCTCAAAACCGAAAAATCAAAATGGATATTTGCGCCTCATATGCACCTCGCACCGCTGCGAGCGTGCGAAGTGCAAAGTGCGCCATCAAAACGCCACATTGCGCCTCAAGTGCCCTTGCGCACGCACGCGCGCGCGCGTGTGCGCGAACGGCGCGTCCGTTGCTGCACGATGCGCAGCAACGTCCGCAATCCACCTAAATACTCAAGGCTTACCAAAGTAAAGAATAGATTACAAACTCTCTATTTAAACCTCTTGAAAAACTTTTCTCTCTTAGATATTGGACTAAACTCTTCAAAACACTTTTGGTAGTAACCATTAATAATTTAAAACTTTCCTAACAATCCCCCACTAGTTTTAAAATATATTTGGCTTGCATAGAAACCTATGCATTTGTGAGAGTGTCTGCATGACTTGAACCCCCACTATTTGAAAGAAAACCTAAATTAACCAAGGTGCTAAGTGGACTTACCTTGAACTTAGCTCCTTATATTGTTAACGGAGTTTTCAATCATACATCGGTTTCCAAAAGTTCGATTGTGTGGATTTCATGTTGGCACATTTAGAGCCTTGTGCTTTCCTGGATTCATGAGTGCTCTAGAGAATTGCCAATTCTCATAAGAAACGGCTCACATTTCTACACTCATATAGGTGAGTTTGTCTAGGTGTACTGTAACACACACCTTAGCCTTAAAGCCTACAAACTCATTAAGAGCTATTAGCTCAACCCTCATATTAGTTACAGCTCATGAGCACACATCAGTAATGGGCTTACATAAATATGCTCAATATCTGTCATTCACCAATTCGTTTCCCATTGAACCTATGCATGTGGGATCTCCAACGCTCTAGGTTGGGTATCCTTAGGTGATGACTTAATTGGCTTAATTCCCATTCCCCTCGATGTTTTATTGATGACATCTCTCGAAAGGCCTTTCGTAAATGGGTCTGCCAAATTTTGACATGACTTCACATATTTCAATGAAATAATATTGTCATCAATCATTTGTCTTATAAAACTGTGTCTTAGACTAATATGTCTAGACTTCCCATTGTATTTCATATTACCTGCTTTACATATAGCTGATTGGCTATCACAAAACATTGAAATAGCAGGTATAGGCTTCTCACCTAGTGGAATATCCACTAGCATATTCTTAAGTCATTCAGCTTCTCTACAAGCAGATGCCAAAGCAATAAACTCAGATTCCATTGTAGAATGAGTTATACAGGTCTGTTTCTTAGACCCCCATGCAACTGCTCCTCCTCCAAAGGTAAAAACCCAACCACTCGTAGACTTGGAATCTTCAAAGTCAGTATTCCAACTTGCATCACTATACCCTTCAATAACAGCAGGAAACTCGGTATAGTGAATTTCATAGTCTAAAGTATGCTTTAGATATCTAAGAATCCTGTTTACTGCATTCCAGTGTTGATGACCAGGATTATTAGTGTATCTACACACTTTACTCATTGCATAGGCAATGTCAGGCCTTGTGCAGTTCATTGCATACATAAGGCTACCTACAACACTGGCATATTTTAATTGTTGAACACTAGTACCATCATTAGGAGTCAATTTCATATTTGGATCATATGGGGTGCATGCTGGTGAACTATTAAGATATCCATACTTTGTAAGAATTTTCTCAATATAGTGTGATTGACATAATATGATGCCATTTTTATTTCTTATTATTTTGATTCCTAAAATAACATCTGCAACACCCAAGTCTTTCATACAAAACAAGGAAGATAAAAATCCTTTTGTTTGATTTATGCATTCACTATTGTTACCCAAAATAAGCATATCATCAACATATAAACAAATAATAATAATTGAGCCACTATCTACTTTACTGTAGACACATTTGTCCGCATCATGAATTTTAAAACCATTATGCACCAGAGAACTATCAAATTTTTCATGCCATTGCTTAGGGGCTTGCTTTAATCCATATAAGGATTTCTTAAGTTTGCAAACTTTGCGCTCTTGCCCTAGCACTACAAAACCTTCAGGTTGCTCCAGATATATCTCTTCATCTAATTCTCCATTCAAAAATGTCGTTTTCACGTCCATTTGATGGATTTGAAGCTTATATATGGCAGCCATGGCAATCAGAATTCTAATAGTAGATATTCTGGTTACAGGAGCAAAAGTATCAAAATAATCAATACCTTCTTTTTGTTTAAAGCCTTTTGCAACCAAACGTGCTTTAAATTTATCGATTGTACCATCAACTTTTAATTTCTTTTTGAAAATCCATTTGCAGCCAATAGTTTTGCAACCAACAGGTAAATCCACTAATTTCCAAACATTATTAGACATAATTGATTCTATTTCATCATTAATAGCTTCTCTCCAAAAGGCAGCATCTTGAGAAGACATAGCCTCTTGAAAAGACACAGGATCATTCTCAATTAGAAATGTATAAAAGTCAGAACCAAAATTAGTTGGTTTTCTAATGCGTTTACTGAGTCTAACTTCAGTTTCTGGTTCATCAACACATTCATTAGAATATTCAATCATGTCATTTACAGGAAGTTCATCTACTATAATCCGGCTGCCATCAAGAAGAGAATCAAATGCATTTTTATGTTCTATGAAAGATGCATCTCTAGATTCTACAATAACATCATTAACAATGTCCAAAAATCTATATGCTTTACTATGTTCAGCATACCCAACAAATGCACATTTAAATGCTTTAGGTCCAACCTTCTTCCTTTTATTTTCTGGAATTTTAACATATGCTAAACAACCCCAAACACGAAAATAACTAAGATTAGGTTTCTTACCAAAACACAATTCATAAGGTGATTTATCAGATTTGGAATAAGGAACTCGATTAAGAATATAACAGGCAGAAAGTATAGCTTCTCCCCATAAGTTGGAATGCAAACCCGTATTAAGAAGCATAGCATTCATCATTTCTACAAGTGTTCTGTTTTTCCTTTCTGCTACTCCATTCTGTTCAGGAGTTCTAGGAGCTGACGTTTGATGGATAATACCATTATCTTCACAGAATTTATCAAATTCTCCACCTAATTATTCATCTCCTCTATCTGTTCTTAAATGTACAATCTTTGTTTTAAACCTATTTTGTACTTCAGCTAGATAAAGAAGAAATTTGGAAAATGCTTCAGATTTATGTTTCAACAAATAAACATAACAAAATTTTGAGTAATCATCTATAAAGGTAATAAAGTACCTATTGCCACCACGACTCAAAACATTATCCATCGTACACACATCAGAATGCACTAATTCAAGCAATTTATAATTCTTTTCTACACTAGGAAACAAGAGTCTAGTTAGCTTAGTTTGAATGCATGTCTCACACTTATGTTTATGTTCTATTTTCACATGACACGGAAGAAGACCAAAGTTATTCATATTATGAATGCAACGAGAATTTATATGTCCTAATCTTGAATGCCAAAGAAAATAAGAGTCAACCATATAAACAGAAGTAGTAGCTTCATTTATGCTCATCTTGAACATACCACCAGTGGCAAACCCTTTTCCTACAAAGATTTTCCCTTTGGTCACAGTTACAATCCCAGACTCAATAACAATCTTAAAACCATTTCGTGACAGGAGATCTGCAGAGATTAAATTTTTCCGAACTTCTGGAGCATAGTGGACATTCTCAAGTGTTAGGACTTTCCCGGAGGTGAACTTAATTTCCACACTCCCTTTTCCCAGCACTTTAGTTGAGGAAGAGTTTCCCATAAAGAGATTGCATCCCTCCCCCACTACTTCATACGACTTGAACAAGTTCCTGTCGTTTGCCACATGAACAGTGCTTCCAGTATCCAGGTACCAGTCCTTATTTGCAGCCACCATAAAGGTTTCAGAGATTACAGCAACAAGCCTCTCCTCTGACTCATTTGGCTTAGGACCAGTCCTCTTCCGTTCTCTGCATTCTCTAGCAAAATGGCCAAACTTGCCACAAACATAGCAACTAATTTTCTTTTTATCAGTTGGCTTTTTCCCTTTCACAAAATTCTTTTTGATTTTCTGGGTTTTCATGATTTTGCCACCCTTGTTACTAACAAAATTCACTTTAGGATAACCTTGTTTAGGACTCGAATTCTTTTTGTCACGAAGACGAGTCTCTTCCTCAATTCGGATGTCCTTAAGAAGGCCATCTAAAGTGATTTTCTCATTTTTATGTTTTAGGTGATTCCTATATTCTTTCCAGGAATCCGGCAGCTTCCCAATGATGACAGCAACTTGGAAGTCATCATCAAGATACATACCTTCTCCTTTGATCTTATAGGCCAGTATTTGCATCTCATGAATTTGAGCAAGTATAGGCTTATCATCAACAATAGAAAAATTAACATACTGATCTACTATAAACCTTTTGTTACCAGCATCTTCTGCATTGTACTTGATCTCGAGAGCATTCCACAACTCTCCAGCCGACTCCAATGGTGAATACAGGTCAAAGAGTGAATCGGCTAAAGTGTTCAGGATATGCCCTTTGTATCTGTAGTTGTCAGTATGCCACTTCTCTCGCTCTTTCTTCTGTTCTTCTGTCTCAACTTCTCCAGCAACGACAGTGGGACAAGACTTTTTGAGGACATAGTCGATATGCAGTTCAGACAGCAAGAAAGATACCTTTGATTGATTGCCACCGCTTGAAGTTTGACCCATCAAATCGATCAAGTTTTTCAAGGTCACGGCTAAGCAGATTGATGGAGTTGGATGTCGAACCAGAGGCCATAATTGAAGTTCTAAAATTGTTAAACCAACCTAGTGAAAACAGGATTTCAGAAAAGAGAATTCAAGCCTAGAGGCACGTTCTTAAGATCGCTATCTTTAGAACTTCAATCGCCCCACTCCGGAAATTCCGAAGATGCGAAAAAGGGTTTTGTTACGACTGAGTTCCCAGGATACAACTAGGCTTGAACCTCAAGAGAGTCACTGCTTCGCAAGAACAGATGACCTCTCCCACACATGAACTCTGCAAGCCAAACCGAGAAGAAAGAAAGGAGAAAACTGGAGAGTCAGAAATTCTGATTTCCAAAAGACGAAAATAGAAGATATTTATAACCTTTTAGAGAGGCCAAAACGTTTTGCGATAAATGAGATTAAAGGCCATAAATCTGACAGTTTGAAAATAGGATGAAAGGTACCTGAACGGTTTTGCGATAAATGAGATTAAAGGCCATAAATCTGACAGTCTTAAAATAGGATGAAAGGTACCTGAACGGTCACCCACCTTTGACTGTCAATCAAAGGCCTCCAAAACCGTCCAACAGTCACAAAGTGTCTTAAACTCAATATAAATGCTATTAAAACCTTTCAAACGGCCAGATGTCTCAAAACCGAAAAATCAAAATGGATATTTGCGCCTCATATGCACCTCGCACCGCTGCGAGCGTGCGAAGTGCAAAGTGCGCCATCAAAACGCCACATTGCGCCTCAAGTGCCCTTGCGCACGCACGCGCGCGCGCGTGTGCGCGAACGGCGCGTCCGTTGCTGCACGATGCGCAGCAACGTCCGCAATCCACCTAAATACTCAAGGCTTACCAAAGTAAAGAATAGATTACAAACTCTCTATTTAAACCTCTTGAAAAACTTTTCTCTCTTAGATATTGGACTAAACTCTTCAAAACACTTTTGGTAGTAACCATTAATAATTTAAAACTTTCCTAACATTGTTTATGTTTGAATGTGTGATGGGAAAAGGTGGTTTTCCCAGTTGAGCGAAGCATTGGCGAAATTTGGTGCCCCTGGAGAGTTTCTGGGCGATGTTCTATTGAGGTTCATCGATGACAGTTTGGAAATTCCGGAGGCGAGAGGATCGGTCAAGAGCATTAGGAATCAGCCCTTCTTTATTCCTCTGTATAGGCTGTTCCTTACATATGGTGGATTTTTCAGGTTGACGTTTGGTCCCAAAGTGAGTGTTTCTTCTCTGTAGTGTGTTCTTTTCCTTCCCCATTTTTGCCTTTTTTTGTATGTATTTATTCATTTATGTTTGTCCAGAGTTTATACACATTATCCTATCGAGTTTAACAGATATTGTTAACCGATTGTTATTACTCTTCAATATTGTTTTTGCAGTCGTTTATAATAGTCTCTGACCCTTCCATTACTAAACATATATTGAGAGAAAATTCAAAAGCTTACTCAAAGGTAGCAGATTTAGTTTGTTTGGCTTTTTCATATATGAAACTTTCTTTGATCGTGAACTAGTTGGTATGTGCTAAAAAACGAACAGCAATTCAGGGTATCTTGGGAGAGATTCTTGACTTTGTCATGGGTAAGGGACTGATACCAGCCGATGGAGAGATATGGCGTGTCAGAAGCCGAGCAATTGTCCCGGCATTGCATAAGAAGGTGGTTTGAGAAATTCAAGTTTTTGCTGAATTCCTTATACTGCATGTTTTTGGTAGTTTTCATGCCTTTTGTCAGGAAAATGATTAGTTTGGAATTTTGGATTTCCATGTAACGATTTTCTCTGATGTGTGCAGTATGTGGAAGCCATGATCAGCCTTTTTGCAAAAGCTTCAGATAGGCTTTGCCAGAAGGTAGATGCTGCTGCTCAAGCTGGAGAGGATGTCGAAATGGAATCACTTTTTTCAAGGTTGACATTGGATATCATCGGCAAGGCAGTGTTTAATTATGAGTTTGATTCTTTAACCAATGATACTGGAATTGTGGAGGTAAATTTGCCTCATGGTTATCATTAATGCTTGGTTCCATTCTTTATTCGTCAATTATAGTCAAGTTACCTTGTACTTTGTAAGTTCAGGCAGTTTACACTGTGTTACGTGAAGCGGAAAATCGAAGTGTTGCTGTTGTGCCATACTGGAAAATACCCATATGGAAAGACATCTCACCTAATCTTAGAAAGGTTACAGCTGCCCTCACATTGATAAACGGCATACTTGATGACCTTATTGCTATATGCAAGGTAAATTTCAAATTTCTCTCGAATATAAAGTTACTCGTATTGGCCTGATAGTATTTTTTATAGTACAATTGAGTTGAAAATTCCCTTACCATTGATACAATACTAAATTCTCGCCTAATGCTTTGGCTTCATTCTTCACTTTTTCTGTATGCACAGAGAATAGTAGAAAATGAAGAGACGGAGTTCCATGAGGAATACATGAATGAACAGGATCCTAGCATTCTGCATTTTCTTTTGGCATCAGGAGATGACGTATGACTTCCCTCTGCTTCATCAACATGTCTTCCCAATTGCCTTTGCAGATCATCAGCAGTTTCCTTTTTGCTATTTTGTGTAGGTCTCTAGCAAGCAACTACGTGATGACTTGATGACCATGCTGATTGCTGGACATGAGGCATCTGCTGCAGTGTTGACTTGGACCTTTTATCTTCTCTCCAAGGTAAAGGTCCTTTTGTTGTGGACTCTTGTTCTCGTAGTCTGGGAAAGGTTTTGGGGAAGCTTTCATCAGTGCCATAAATGAATCTGTTTGATATCTATTTCCACTTTAAATGTCTAAATGCTTATGCATGATGATGCCCATCAGATAATTCCAGTGGTAATACACATTAGTACATGAACTGACCTGAAAAGCAGTTGAGTCTCCAGATGAATCCAAATCATTTCACCCATCAACTTGTTAGCCAACTTTTGAGTGCTGATGCTTTCTATGTTCTGTACTTTGGCGGTGATGTTTTTCTTTTTTACCTTTCCACTCTTTTCCAAGTTCGGAATTTAGACAATAGTTAGTATCCATTGACCAGATAGCTTGAATGGCTAACTGCTTTGTTTACTTTTATCCTTTTCCAATAATTGAGAATTTGAGGAAAAAGTTGTTTTTGCATTGTATGATTGCAGTTAGTTTGTACTTTGTAACTATATTCAGTGTAGACTGGTTATACTGTTGCTTGTATTGTCACATATTGGATCTTACGTCATGCAACACGTTACATGTTATTTCTGCATTAGTTTGCAATCATCACAACCGAATGCTCATTCTGTTATCAACCATTTTTCAAGGCACTCTCTTTCTTAATGACAAATTGTATAGGCTTAGGCTGTGAGTACATCAAAATTTGTGTTGTCCCTACTTCTGGTACTATTTTATTTTATTTTTTCTTATAATGTAGTGTGGTGTGACTGGTGTCTCAATTTGTTGATGAACAGTCTAGACTCTAGAGATGTTACATCTGATGAAAGAAGAGTGAAGCTCAACGATACTGAGTTTCTGCATAAAATGACTCAAAACAAATTCAGAAGAAAGAAGAAATAGTTGGGTTTTGGTGGAATTGGGTAAGAAATATGGGGTTATGGGTAACCCCACATTGGAGCTTATGACATGCAACATGTAATGTGTTATTTCTATGTTAGTTTGCAATCATCACAATTGAATGCATGTTCTATTATCTATGATTTTTCAACTCTATTTCTTAATGACAAATTGTGACGAATTTAGTTACCTTTTCTTATGTACAGGAGCCTACTGTCATGGAAAATCTTCAAAATGAGGTTAGTTCTTTTCTTTTAGTATGAACAAAGTCATACACTTTTGGACCACTAGTGTAGAGATGAATTGAATCCTCTACATTTATAGTATCACTGCTTTGTCATTGTTGGTTTTTCATTCTTTTCTCTCTATTGTGCTCTGACTTTCAGGTGGATTGTGTATTGGGGGATCACTTTCCAACTATAGAAGACATGAAAAATCTGAAGTACACAACACGAGTCATCAATGAGGTAATATTTCTGGGATCTAACAATGTACACCTAGCACTTAATTGTTTATTCTACGTTAGCTGTACTATTTTGTTGTTTGTGTTATTTCTTGTAGTCAATGAGACTGTATCCACAGCCACCAGTGTTGATTCGTCGTTCTCTTGAGGATGATGTAATTGGAGACTACCGAATCAAGAGGTTTGTCACAAGCAAAATCTTTAAGCATTTAATTTTTGTTAGATGTAGCATAAGACTATTTTTCCTGCTTATTACATTATTTATGGTTTTTATTTTCTATAATTAGCAAACTGAAAATTTATGTTGAGTGATGATAACAGTATACTGGATATAAACAACAATAGCTGTGTCAAATATGTCAGTCAAGTAACAAGGACCTGCAGGCTATAGCCATTTTAAACATCTGATTGGAATCTGATAAGATTACCTAGTCTGAAGTCTGAACCCCCTTCATCTCTATAAATATGGTTCATTTAGGTTTTGCACATAGTGGTCTGCACCAATTTTTCTCACTTTTTTATGTCTCTTTCTTTTTGGTGTATAACTGATCTTGTTCCTAACTCCTCTCTGGGTGACTCCCAATGTTTGGCTTTAAGGTCTTTGTTTCTGTGTAGAACCAAACTCTCCAATAAGAAATGTTTATAATTATGGGATAAAATATTAACATCCCTTTCGATAATACTGACATTTAAATACAGGGATCCACTACATGGAAAACATGTTTGCATGTAAACCAGTACCCTCATAGAATACAATCGGTTTATCAAAATCTTTAGACAACTGAAATTATGGCACTCTCTCCAGTATTCCAATGAAGAGTTTATGTCTTGGGCTTTCATCTAAACAAATATAACGTGTACCAGCTGAAATAGTTGTTAACATCTATGTTCTTTTTTGGAATACATTTTACATGTGGTCCAAAGTCTACAATTTATGATATGCACTACCTTATGTTTGTGCAACTTGATACATAGTGACCCAAAATCTACAATTTATGTCTGTCCAAACTAAGGAAGCTTAATAGCTAATATGTTTGTGTACCTAATGTATGATGAATTTACACTAGCCATGCAGTTTTCAAATATTTAAGATAAAGGCCTATCTTTAAGAAATTGCTCAGATGACCGCCTGTGTTGCTTTTACCATCTGAAATTACTTATTTGCGATTAGCTGTAGCCAAAAAAATAAGGAAAAAGTGGAAATTCAATAATTTAAAGAGAGGAAAAGGTTAAAGGTGTCATTTTCAAGAGTTACGTGATATAAAAAGTAACTCAGGCTATCATTGAGCAGTTTCTTGAAAAGGTAGGTGTGTCTTAAAGATTTGACAATTGAGGCAGCTAAACACTAATTTGCCATATGTTAGGCGCCTAAATGTAAATTATCCTAAAAACTATGTGATCTGAACTGGTTATCTCATCCAAAAAATTATTTGTTCCTTTGTAGTCTCTTGAACCAAAAAAATTGTTCACAAACTCTCTAAAGGGATCCATGTTAGCATAAAAAAATTATCAACATTGGGTGATGCGAAAGGCATCACATGGAAGAATGAATGTATGCTTAATATGATATTATGAACCACACTCACACAATAATATGAACTACACTCACACGATATACCAAATAAACTCACATACACAAAGTCTATTTTAACGTGGTTCGGTAAATACCTACATCCACGACAGTCTCTCTATTCAATCGTTGAATAGGGACTCTCCTCTTATTGCCTTTATATAGATTACAATGAGAGTTCAATACATTTGGAAAGATCTAGATTATCCTTAGAATTAAGAATACTGATCTTGGTTGGAGACCTTCCCTCTCTATCACGATATTCCGGATTAGGTAAGCTCAGCTGGACTTTAGCAGATGATGGTTTGAGGATTCTTATCACAACCGATTTTTCCTTTCTATCGTGATCCTCATTTGATTCATTTGGAGTCTTTCCTTTCAGCTGTACATTAACGAGAGAGTCCATTTGGGAAGGAGTTGGGGTGACCGTTCCTTCCAGAATCTTATCTCTAACAATGCTAGCCGCTTATGCAGCAGAATTAATAAGTTCAAAAGAGGAAAACAGGCAAAAACCTTGTCCTAATTGAAAAAGAAAATGTAACGGACCTAATTAATCACAACAAATTAGTACCTTTTATATTATTCATGACACTTTTCTTCTTCTATTTGTTTTCTTCACATATTTGCTTGACCATGATGGCAGGGGGGAGGACATTTTCATCTCTGTTTGGAATCTCCACCATTCCCCTGATATTTGGGTTGACGCAGAGAAGTTCAATCCTGAAAGGTGGCCTGTTGATGGACCAAATCCAAATGAAATCAATCAAAATTTCAGGTTTGTTCTTGTTTTTTCACAATTATATATCATGATGACATTTACAATGGCTATGAATATGATGATTTAAAACTCCTTTGTAAAATGTGTAGATCAAAATGTGTCTCTCTTTGATATAGGCATGTTAGTGCCTTTTCCATTTTTCTGTTGGGAGGCTTGATGAGTTGTCAGGGAGGTGACACGTCTTTTGAAATTTAGTGTAAAATAAAATGATACATACACATGCATATACATCTCTCTCTCTCTCTCTCTCTCTATATATATATATATATATATATATATATATATACTGACTGACACTGTCAATACTTTATTATAGTATGGTAAATAAATTAGCTATTTGAATAGGATGGGCATCTTTGGAAGGCAACATTAAGTGCGTGTTTGAATCAGTGAACAAACGCAGCCCAGACATTCTGGGCAGTGCTTGTTCAGGACCCATGAGACGCATCTCGGACTCACCCTATGTCATGTATCAAACGTGCCCGCCCGAGCATGTCGCATGAGTGAAACACCCCTCAAAGCGCACATGATATGTGCTTATTCGTGGATGATGCTTAATATACCATTTTTTTTGTTTCTGACAAAAAGATGATGTCAATATTACTGAGGATTCATCATATATTTCTGATCAAATGTTTGAATTCTCAGTTATTTGCCTTTTGGTGGAGGTCCACGCAAGTGCATTGGATATATGTTTGCTTCATATGAGGTAAAAATCTTACTATCAAAATCGTGACACAAACTTCTCTGGATATTTTATTGGAAATTTGATCTGATACCATTGCTAGTAGAGGCTGCTATTGGTTGCACCCCTGCACAACTGTCTTTGCTTATGATGATTTCTGCCCATGATTGGAGAAACTTGAAGGGTAATCATAACTTCATTGCAAATGGTCATTACAGGTCATTGTAGCTGTTGCAATGCTTGTGCGGAGATTCAACTTTGAGATGGCTCCGGGAGCGCCACTGGTAATAATATCGTTTGCCTGAAACTTTACTTCTTGAGTGCACCATTTACAAGCAACCATTCTGCCCATGCAGGTGGGGATGACAACAGGAGCAACCATCCACACTACCGAGGGACTGAAGATGACTGTAACACGTAGATCAAAGCCGCCTGTAATTCCTTCCTTGGGGGTACAGACACTGACTGTAGACTGATCTGACTGGAAAACCTTTTCCTGATCAACCTGCATCTGTTGGTGCGTGAAAAGCAGTCATGGTTTGCAGTTTGTGGCATGAATTATTAAGGGGCTATGAATTCAAAATTAATCCTGATTAATTATGTGCTAAATGAGTGCTCCAAAGCCCCATGATCTGTTGTATACACGATCTAGATTGTGCATTGAGTGGTTTAACTTGTAAGCGGGAGAGTTCATAGGAAATTCTGCAAATTGCCCTTTAGCTTCTGCACACCACTCAAAGCACCGGGTCAATAACTGCAAATATGAACACTGAGCATCTGCTATTGAGTGTGTATTATGCTTCACGGCCTTGTAAAGAACATCTCTCTCTCACTCTCATTTTCTTTACAATTTTGATATGTTTTGTATAAATTTAATATTTTTAGTTGCCTATTCCTAGGATTTTATTGAGAAAAAAGAAAAAACTTTTCTTTATTGCAAGATTTCCATCTTCCAGTAACATTTGAAACAAACTGTGAGAAAATTCACTGTATTGAATTATACTGTTGCAATGGGTGCAAAAGTATATAATTAGTGAGCCATTACCATAAACATTTGTAAACTGTGTCGAGCCAGGTCGGTCCTATTAAGGGCCCGACAGGTCTGACCCGACCCCAGGCTTCACATCAGTGCACCCCCGTCCCTTCCCAGTTATTGCAGGGTTTGGGCCCGGGTCAGGCCCATTGAAATTTGAATTGTCTTGGGCCTTATTAAAAGAAGGCTGGGTTTGCAAAATGCAGTCTGGGCCGAACTTTAATTTGGCTAGGTACCCTAAAAAATGAGTCCGGATTGGGTGCAATCACATGGCACAAAATTTGTGGATTAAGCACCTGATTGCCTCCATCAGGCCTTGGGCCCCACAACTGACAGGCCCTGTCCCCAAGATGGAGGGTGATCAGGTGAATAATGCACAAATATTTGTGCAATCATATTGTACCTGATCTTTTCACATTTAAAATGAAACGTGGATGTTCAGGCACGAATCTTAACAATCTTGTTCTGATACATGAAATAAAACTTTTTGGTGCCATACTCATGTATCGAACAAGTATTGCACACAATGGTTTTCTTCTAATTCATTTACACTTATTTTAGTTATTCAATGGCGCCTAGATCCAATGCCTCTGAATGAAGTTATGATCATTGGTAGGTGTTGACATGATCTCTAAAATCTGGCTTTCTTGAATTCTAAGGAATCATGCAATTTTGGTCACAGAATGAAGGTGGTCATGCACCTTACTCAATTACAGCCTTTTGGAAAATTTAAACTCCTGCTCGTTGTGTCCAATGAATATGATACCTAGAGTGATGAGTGGGATGGCTGGCATTAATCCAAATCGGTAAGAAGCTAAGAATTCATTCTTTCCTTGACAAATAGTGTGCATCATGTAGAGCTGGTAAACGAGCTGAATGAGACTAGATTGCAGTGTTCAAGCTTGGGTCATTCTTGTGGTGAGCCAAGCTGAGTCCATGCTCATAATCAATCCAAGTTAAATGAGCTGAGTTTAAGTTAGGCTGTTTAACAAACAAAATCCCTAATATCTAAACATATTAAAAAAAAACTGATTTAGCATGCATTCACTAAAAAAATATATAAATATCAATTAAAATATAAAACCCCCAAGATCTAAGCATATCTGAAACAAAATAAACAGATTTAACATTCATTCATTACAAAAAATGCAAATCACGTGTTTAAGACACAAAATCCTTAATATCTAAGCATATTAAAAAAAAAATCTATTTTAGCATGCATTCCCTACAAAAGTTGCAAAAACAACGATTAAAATATAAAACTCCTAAAAAAAATCGGATTGACCAAACCCTAACCTTGAATAAACCTTATTTAACATGCATTCACTAAAAAAGGTGTAAAAACAATTATTATAATACAGAACCCCAAAAAAAATGGATTAAACAAACCCTAATCCTTAATAAACCAGATTTAGCATGCATTCACTCAATAGATTGCAAAAACATGATTTAAAATGCAAAATCCTCTAAAAAAGATCGGTTTGAACACCAACAGAGAGAAAAATACGTGAAGAGGATCGCTAAAAAGAAGATCATCGGAGACAGACCCATTGTAGAGAGAGAGAGAGAGTCACCAAAGACAAGCTCGTTAGGTTGGGGTGAGGCAACAAGAGAGGGGTGAATGGTGTCAGGGGTAACCCCCCCCCCCCCCTTATTTTTTTTGCTTTTTTGTTCCCACAAACAATGAATATCCATTCTTGAGATGCGATGGCCGCTCATTGCGAGTAGGGATAGCAGTGGACCGGGGGACAATGGGGCCCCGCCCTGCCTCACCCCCGTTTGGACCGGGGATGGAGGCGGGGGTGGAGGTTAAAATCCATCCCTGTGCAGGGATGGAGGCGGGGATGAAGGTTCAGATTTTGAAATGGGGCGGGGGTGGAGACCTTCCACCCCGGTCCACTGCCATCCCTAACTGCGCACATCCGGGGCATCCTTTGTTTGATGGCAGCGCCCCCATCAAACAAACCCTAAGGGAGTGTCTTGTAAGCCTTGCAAATTTTGAAGTGTCTTAATCCAAGAACCTTAACTTATTCCAATTAGATAAGATAATTGATACCACATGTTGGGTGTAATAGGGATCCATTCGTGCCTTGAATTGCTATATGTAAACAATTTATATAGCAAAAATTCGTGGCTATAATTGTTGCAATTATATGTAGTAATATCATTTACTCTTTTTTTTTTCTAATGACGAGGAACCCTTGTTGATAATCGAGACATTCAATGAGCCCATCCCTTGCACGACAAACCCCGGGTAGGTCACCGACACCGAAGTCCTTAGCCAATCATCAGTCAACTATCTTTTACTTTTTGCATACCTGTGAGAGAGAGACGTTATTAATTTTTATTTTTGAAAGGCAAGCTGGGGTTAGGCAGACCCCTACTAGACATCTCTTAAGCCCCATGTGGCAGCGAGATTCGAACCTGGACCTTCAGCTTGGCACAGGACCCCCTTACGACATGGGATACCATCTCGGTGCTAGAGAGAGGTTATCACTGGTGCAATAATATGTAATATGTAATGATAATTGTCATCTCTAAAGTAATGTCAAAATCTCATCGGTTATCAATCGCTTGGCCAATGATTCAGGTGAATTGGCCGATGCCGATTCTCAAGTAAATCGTTCTGAATCACTAAAAAATAATTAAAAATGATTGTGTATCAATCAGAACATGACACATGTTAAAATCATTAAAATAATACTAAAATAATATTAACAATTAATTTTAAGTATTTTTATATGTATTAAAAAATAGCTGACTGATCAGGTTAGTATCGTATCAATTTTCTGTAGATATGATACAAATCGGCCAGTTCAGGCCAATTCACGATGCTTGCAGTTACTTTTGGTATGCATGCACACATGAGAGAGAAATGTTATGCTTTAATTTCTGAGTAAAACTTGGGCTGGGAAACTAACCCAGTAGCTTGTTGTTTGGCTCACTCAGAAATTGAGCTCGGCGAGCGAGCCGAGTTACGAGCCAGCTCATTTAGGTAAATGAGCCGGGTACGAATATGTCAAGCTTGGCTCGTATAAGCTCGTTTTATATATTATATATTTATACATATATTATATACATAATATGCATATTGTATATGTTATATATATATAATGTGATATACATATGTTTTATATATTATCAATCCTTAAAAAACATTAAAAAATATTTTTTTAATAAAACACGCCAACTTGTGATCAACTCATAACGAGCACAGGCTCTACTTGGGTATTGACGAGCTCATGAGCCGGGCCTGAGCATGGGTGTACCATTAACAGGTCTAGCCCTAACAGTGCGAGCTCGGCTCATTTCCCAGACCTGAGTAAAACTTAAAAGCCGAAGAGAGAGAGAGAGCACTCTTAATTGCTTAATAAAATTTGGCCAAACAAGAATACAAGAATTTGTTAAGCTTGATTGATCTGTGCAAATTTGGATAATAACCAGGATGGTAATAATGATACCAACTTAATTTTTTTTTACTTTTAAAGACAAGCTAGGGTTAGGCAGACCCTTACCAGATATCTCTTAAACCCCATGTGGCAGAGGGATTAGAACCTGGGCCTTCAGCTTGACACAGGACCCCACTTATCACATGGGATACCACCTCGTTAGACCAACTTAACTTTATGGTATAACGATATTTCGTGCTTGTATTGTAGCTTCTTGTTTAAGTTGGATTCCCTAAAACCCTAAACCTAGCTGGGGTACGGTGCTCCTTTGACTACCTTGTGCTTGTTGAGCCATGTAATCGGCCAAGCACTCCGGACAACGGCAATAAAACAATTCCCCTAAATAGACTTGTTTTCTCATTTTTATTAGGTGTAGGGTTATTTCCCTTAAAGGCTCACTGCGATATTGTAAAACGTAGGAGTACTTCATTGTACTTGTCCTAACGTGGTCATGACATGTAAAAAGGGTTATGACCATAGATAGGCCCTTGTTTTGGGAAAGGATAGGGTTGGTCTACGGATCGATCCATGTGAATGTACATATATTCCGTGAGATTCAACAAAAGACCCCCCCCTCTCTCTCTCTCTCTCTATATATATATATATATATATAGAGAGAGAGAGAGAGCCGAAAGTAATTCAACATTACCACTCATGAAGATCAACAAAATGTTGAACCCATGAACTGAACAAGAACAAAAGCCAAAACAAATAAAGAAAGCACAAGAGAAAAGAACATTAGACAGATAAAATGGGCTCACGCCATAGCCGCGTGCCCAGATTGTGACAAAGGATAGGTAGCATCAACAGGAGGGAGTGGAAGATCACTAAGATGCATACGCAAGATCGAATAAACATCTACCAAAATTTTATGCACCAGGTTTTGATTGTTAACTCGAATATGACAAAAATGAGCATCGTTACGCGCCATCCAAACAAACCACCAAGAGGTAAGCAACCACGTCCGCCAGATGAACCTCCACCTCTTGCTGCGCCTAATACAAACTGGCCCCAATATCAGATCTAGCGCAAATGACTCCTCCTTAACAAATACTTCCGGATGCCTCCAGGTTCTACTAAAGATTTCCATAAATATTGGGCAAGACCAGAACAAGTGAAACGTAGATTCTTCTGCAGCTTGACAAAGCACGCACCAACTCGGGAGTTGAATGCCCCACTTCTTTAAATTACTGTGGGTCTGGATCCTATCGTGCAAAATTAACCAAGCCAGGACTCGCGAACGGGGGGAAGGACCCTTCGCCCAAAGCACATCCTCGGGCAACCAATCAGCCCCTGGCGGTAGCAACGATCTATAGACTTTTTTGGTGAGAAACTCTCCGCTTGGTGCCAACGCCCACTGCAACCTATGACCAAAATTTCCGGAGACCTCAAAATGGTCTCTAAAGCAGGCTAAAGCCCTCAACCACGATTTACGTAAGTGCGAGAGCGCCAAACCTCGAGTTCCCAGACGAACCAGAATATATATATATATATATATATATATATATATATATATATATATATATATATATATATATATATATAGAGAGAGAGAGAGAGAGAGAGAGAGAAATGTGAAAATATATTAGTTAAAAGAGGTCGGGGTAGGCCTAGGAAGACATAGATGGAGGTGAAAGGAAAGGATATGAATGCTTTGAACCACACCGAGGACATGGCATTGTATAAAAATGATTGGAGGAGAAGGATTCATGTGGAAGACCCAGAATGATTTTCTTTTTTTTTGGTTCATATCGCTGACCCCAATTGTTTTGGGATGAAGGCGTAGTTGTTGTTGTTGTATACAGAGAAATGTGTAGCTGCACAGGTAACGCGGGATGATGCTGGCCGTCAATCACCTCGTGTGATGGACAGCAATCACACTGAAATTACCCAAAAAGAACACGCAAAAAGGCTGTTTTGCGCATTTTGTAGACTTTAGCGCAGTTCTGGACCGCTGCTAACGCCC
Source organism: Nuphar pumila (assembly GCF_984573655.1). NCBI lineage: Eukaryota > Viridiplantae > Streptophyta > Magnoliopsida > Nymphaeales > Nymphaeaceae > Nuphar > Nuphar pumila. Next base: position 7,490,202 of record NC_143259.1, read on the forward strand.
CACGGTTGTGCACAGCGTTTAAAAAAATAGGCTTTAGAAACGATTTCGATAGCTAAAGGTCCCAACAAAAACTGAGACTTTCAGCAATAGTCTAGAACCGTCGCTAAAGTCTTTTTTTTTTGGCAAAAAAAAGATGCTGCTTGAGCAGTTTTTGCCGAGTTTCTGCAGCACTCCACTCGACTTGAGCACACCACTCTCTCTCTCTCTCTCTCTCTCTCTCTCTCTCTCTCTCTCTCTCTCTCTCTCTCTCTATATATATATATATATATATATATATATATATATATATATATATATATATATATATATATATATATATATAAGAAATATCAACTGCTTTTAAGGTTACTTAGTTGAAACTCATAAGGGGAAGTAATTTTGACTAAATTTAACATTATAAATGCGTTCAGTGTTGGTGCAATAATAATTAATTCTTAGATTATATTTTTTTCAACGTAAACAAAAGTTTGTTTGAGAGTTGAAAAGTTCGTATATAGTATGCTTTTGCTTTTTCAACTGCTGAAAACATTCTACATATACATTAGAAATACATGATGAAAAGACCAGTTTTTAACTAAACCAAACATATATGTTATCTACAGAGTTAAATGTGAAAAAAAATAAAAAAATAAAAACTGGAGGTTACAAGTAGGGGTGTCAACGGGCATGGACTCGACTAGAACCAAACCCTATATGGTCAAGGTATGGTGATAAATAAGAAGACCAGATTAAGACCCGGGTCAAGACCCGAAGGACCACAGACCCAGGTCCAGACCCAAAGATCCATGGACCCGGGTATAGTTTATAAAATTTTATACCAGACCTGGACCTGACCCAAGTTTCAATTAAGACCTGCAAATTTTCAATGTAAAAATGATAAAAAAACATGGGTTTACCAGTTATGGTCCACGTTTGGTTCATGTAGTTCTTATCAAGTCCTAGTATGGTTTTTTTATAGTAGACCCGGACCTGATATCATACCCCAAAATCTGGACTAAGTCTGGTATCACCTGGGTTCGAACCAAACCCGTCCCGTTGACACCCCTAGTAAAAGGGGTTTGGAATCCACGAGGGTAGCAGACATTATCTTGTATACAAATGGGTAAATATTGGTTAGTAAGAAACTAATGAGTAGAAATCACTCTTTTCTTAAAATATTTCCAAGTTTTTGTAGACCAAACCCCTTTGTTTAATAGGAAACTTGTTTTGAATAATGTAGTTATCATAAATAATTAGGTTTTTAAAAGAGTCCGAAAATCAATGGCCCACAATGTGTCATAATATCATAACTCAAAAGATCACATTAGTACATCAGAAAGCACAATCCAAGGCTTGATCCTTATCAAACAAACCATGCAAACACATTTATGTGGTTAGATTGAGTCTATGCAACTTGCACCTATGATTTCTACCTCAATAGTTCATTACCTTCATTAGTAACAAATATTTTCACTATATATAGTATTATCATTTTAGAACATTAACCTTATTTGATAATTGTCACAAAAAATTAGGTTCGTATCAAGAAATTCAAAAGACATCTCTTTTTGAATTTACAATGAGAAAGTTTTGTTTTGTTTTTTGATATTTACATGGAGAAGAAACCACCCTAGAGACTTAGTCGCGCTGGGTTTACTTGCCCTACTTACTATCGCTGTCCGAGCAGTGTAAAACTTTGCGGGCTCACCCCTTACTCCTAGGGAGTCACCATGCTTCGGCTTGTGCAGAACTTTAGTTTCTAAATTTTCAAAATGCGAAAAATAACATAAAATTCTTCTTCAAAGATAATCAATATGGGTTCAAACAACAACAAAAAAAAGAAAAAGAAAAAAACAAAACAAAATGTTTTCATGCACTCCTAACATGTTTTCAACATTAAATTAGGTAATGCGCTATTAAAAGATTTAATGTAGATGGTGCTAGTGCTAATATAAGTAAGAGCTGTCAATGGGTCGGGGTAGGGCATCGGACCCTTCATCATATACTCTAATCCACCCAAATCACTAGCTGGTGGATTTAGGTTTGTGTTCAAACTTTGTCGGATGAAGAAAATGAAATCCCAAAAGATACATGTAATTTAAAGAGCTTATTTTGATTAAAAATATACATAAAATACTCAGATCACATCAGATCTATGTCACAGGGACATTATATTTTGGTTGCGTGTCCTTGCTGACATGAGCAGACACACTGACACAAACATGACACGTATGATATTATTATAATAGTTTAAATAATATTTTATTATATTGTAATTTTATTTCAATAAAAACTAGCTTTTAATGCTAAATATTAAAAAACAGTTGTTTATTGATTAAAAGAATAAAAAATTGTATCCTCGTCTCCCACTGTTGAAAAAAAATCATTTTTTTTTGTGTGGAATCCCAGTCCCGCGTTCGTGAGTCCACAAATCATTGTGACATAGCATTAGATACATGAAAGACATCATAATCTAAACACCATTCACATATTATTCTGGCTTAATTTGGGTCCACCCAAATAATATTCCGGTGAGCATTTTTATGCCCATACCCAAGAATTCAGATTCGGGTCGGGTTGGGTGCCCCACTCAAACCCATCATTGACAGCCACCTTGAAAACAAAGAGCAAAATGCAAATGTTTTTTTTTTCTTTAATTCAATTCATTTACATCCCCCAAAAATTCTAAAAAAAAAAGGCTATATTCTCGAGAGAAAATAGAAACATCAAATCACCTTAAGCATCGTCGTAATCCCATTCTCAAAACATATTTAGTTTAATTAAAATAACAATTTATACAACTAGGGATGGCAGTGGACCATGGGCTTGCCCTGCCTCGCTCCGTTTGAACCGGGGATGAAAGACATGAAACAAGAATGAATGCGGGGATGGAGGTTAAAATCAAAACCCGTGCGAGGATGAAGGTAAGGATGGACTTAGGCATTCCTCCGCCCTGCCTCGATCTCCGCCTTGCCCCATCCCCAATTCTTTTTTAGGGATGGCAGTGGACCGATGGAAAACGGAACCCCGCCCCGCCTCACCCTGTTTGGACCCGGGGATGAAAGATATGAAAAGGAGATGGAGGGATGGAAGTTGAAATCAAAACTAATGAAGGGGATGAAAGGTAGGATTTTGAGATGGGACGGGGCAGGGGTGGAGACCTTGTTCCCCACCCCAAGTCCACTGCCATCCCAATCTACAACAAAGTACATACAATGACTATTGGTTAGATCACTTTATTGAGACGGAAGAAGGTCAGAGGCAGCTTAGAGAGTAATACTGTCAGAGATGCCTTGGATGTTGTTCATCTTAAAAATGAACGACCACCATCAAACAGAGTGGAGTGGCTCATGTGAACCGTATCATGAACGGCATCGGAAAAAAGGTGGGACGCATCAAAGTGCTGTGGCATACCACTTGTGGTTTGGATGCCGTTCATCTTGAGATGAATGGCATCCAATGTAGGTCTGATGGTATTTATTAAAGTCGAAGTGCTTTGGGATCGCCGTGTTGCTGCCTATTGGTCAGGAACCAAGCACCACCTGTCTTACTGACCGCCGTACGGTTTTTTTTCGTTTTACGCAATCCCCTTCCTTTTGGCCCAACATAGGGATGATTGATCAAATACAAAAAAGATGCTAAGTTTGCATCTTCACTATGCATCTACCATCGGATTCAAGTTATCAAGGGCTGGGATTTGTTTATAACGGTGGCTAATTAGCGGGGTCCTACCGTTATGGACTAAAAACCCTAAAATGTTCCCGCTTGTGAGCCTTATACAATGGAAAAAGTCTCTCTCTCTCTCTCTCTCTCTCTCTATATATATATATATATATATATATATAGAGAGAGAGAGAGAGAGAAGGGTGTATCATCAGACACATTGGTTCATTTTGCACGGCTGATCGTATGACTTTTAGCGGTAGTTTTGGCCGCCACTAAAAGTCGTTTTTTCAAAAAAAAAAAAATGCATGGCCCAAGGCTGCGCATCTTAGTTTAGTCTGACAAACTAGAATATGAAAACTAATGTGTGAACCACAACTTTGATGGACTTTTTAATTATTCATTTATCTTGAATTCAACCTTATGGATGTAATTAAAAATGCATGGTTTTATAAGGACCCAATCTTGAATCATCCAATTTTAACGCATCAAGGATATCTTTTAAGACTTTAAAATCAGTGGTTAATAATCTTTATAAATATTCAAACATTTAAAAATCATATCTTTTATTGAAAATACACAATCCAATGGTTCATTCCTATCAAATTCATCATGCCGAACACATCCACCTAGTTGATTTTGCAAAAAAAATGTTAAAAATGACCATATTTCTAGTTCTCATATATATATATATATATATATATATATATATATATATATATATATATATATATATATATATATATATATATATATATATATATAATGAAGTGGTAACTGCGATGAGGTGTTTTTCAGGACTTGATTGTAGTTTACTTTTATAAAATCACAAGTGTGAACTTTGCCTTATCAACCTGACCACAAATCTTAAAAATAAGACCCTTCCCAGTCATGAAATTTTTAGTGCATTATGGACGGTCGAGATTGAAACTCTTATAAACATGCTTACATAATTCTAGTAGACAATCCAAAGCATGTTTCTAAATAAATCATGTAGATCGTCTATGTAGAGATTTCTTTATTATTTATAACCCGAAAAAACCACACACAACATGAAGACCTAGTCACTCTAACTCAACTTGCCATACCTACGGTCGTTGCGGCATAATGAGAGGAGCCCCTCCCCCAAAATGGTGGCCGTGAGGCATCTCCGAATAGGGCCCTGGATATAAGCCTTGTCTGATTATCATCAGGCTAGGCCAGGCACATTCATCTTCTTTTTGGGGCAGGTTCAGTTGAAGGCCTGTTTGGTAGTTGGGCAGGGCCGAGCTCAACTATTATTTAGGCGGGGTTTGCAATCGGCAGTCCGGACCAGATCCATATTGGGCTGGGTACCCGATTGACCATCAGGTATTTGGCTTGATGGCAACCCCTTCCCCTCCCTCTCTCTCTCTCTCTTACACACACATGCATGCACGCACACACTTTTCCACACAAGGTACATTTGCAACCTTGTGAAACTCTTTCTCACCTAAGTAGGTTTTTTTCCTTCTTTCTAAGAAAGTTGTTAATAGCTTTGCAAACATGTGATTCATTTGTTATTGCAAAATTATGAAAAAAACATGTCAGCCCCATTTGGATGACACTCAAAACTCAGTTTTTGCAAACCCACCCCCCAATCCAAATGGGGCTGTAATTTTCACAAGTGCGGAAGTTTACCAGTGAAAGTTTTCTCCACCATGTATGCTAAGAAAGCAAATCACATATAGTCTTTCAGGGCAGTAGTCTACTATCCCCGATGGCAAACATGTCCACAAACCAATGCTATAATAATTGAGTGGGTGTTGCGTGTGCACCCCCGGAACACGCACTGTAGCTACAGTGCATGTTCCTAGGTCCCCACTGAGCACCGCGTGGTGCTCAGTGGGCTATAAGGGAGAGCAGTGGGCTGTAAGGGAGAGTCGTACATAAGCGTCGGTGTACGGCTTCTCCTTACACCCTACTGAGCACCACACAGCGCTCAGTGGAGACCCAGGAACTGTAGCTACAGTGTGTGTTCCTGGAGGAACATATAACATCGGTTTAGTTTAGGGCATGAATGAGTTTTCAAAAAGATTCAGAGAATTGGTCAATTTATACCCAAATTGAATGGAGCTGAATTAAACAATTTTTTACCATCTAATGACACGTCATTTTAAAAAAAATGATAAATTAATAAAAAATTAGCAAAACTTCTCAGCTCCCTTCAAAAATATTAAATCGAATCAACCTCCTTGTAAATTTAATTTTGAGACTACTCGATACAAGTCAGCCAATTCACATGGATTCCTGCAACAAACTACTTAAATTACTCTCTCTCTCTCTCTCTCTCTCTCTCTCTCTATATATATATATATATATATATATATATATATAACCAGCTCTAGTTTTAGGCCTGTCTGCTTTCTGTCACCAGCTTTAGAATGAGGGAGGATCATGTACAATGTGATTTCTCACTTTTAGTGTGCCGCTGCACGATTAGGGATGCACAAGAGCCAAGTTCGTGCTGAGCTTAGGCTATCTTGGCTTGACTCGAATAAAAAAATTAGATATTCAAGCTCGGCTCATGTCGAGTTTTAACAAGTTTTTGTCTAAACTCAGCTTGAGTCAAACTCGAGCTTGGCTCAGCTTGGCTCAAGCTAAATAATTTTTAAAAACTTTGGACTGCACTGAAAACAGTGGGTATAAAACTACCCGCCTCTTCCATGAAAGGCTAACACCTTGTTGTGTCAAATTTGCAAACATAAATTATACATATATTATATTTTGTGCATTATATAACTATGCAAATCAAGCTTAATTGAGCTAATCGAGCTCAACTGAGCTTCATTGCCTGATCAAGCTCGGCTTGTTTATGTTTACCAAGCTTGAGCTTGTGTTCAAGCTTGGCTCGTTTATCTACCCGAACGAGTTCAAGCCGAGCTTAAACGAGCCAAGCCCGATCTTACTAGGCTGGTTGTGCATATCCACTGATGATCCTCCATAATTTCTTGGGCTCCACAAGTGGCAGACCCTATCCCCAAGATGGAGGGTGATCAGGTGCAACGGTACATTGAAAGTATATAATTACATTACACCTGGTATTTTTTTCTTATGAAGGCAAATGGCCGGATCTAGGATCAAGGTTTTGTGATTTTTGACTTTCCAATCTGACTCTCTCATGTATTTAGCTTGTACTGAATCCAATCCCTTTGCATGTCTGCACCTGCCCCCAGTAAGCGAAACTCCATGGTCCTGTAGCTTCTATTTTCCTTATAAAAAAGTATAGGCGTGCCTCACCCAGGTGGTATCTCATGTGATAAGTAGGGTCTTGTGTCAAGCTGAAGGCCCGGGATCGAATCCCTCTGCCACACGGGGGACCCAGCTTAAAAAATAAAATTAAATCTAGAGGCCTCTTATCGGGGTGGGGCGGGGGACAAGGTCTCCATCCCCGCCCCGCCTCGAGATTAGAACCTCCATCCCTGCACGGGGATGGATTTTAACCTCCACCCCGCCTTCATCCCCGTTTCATGTCCTCCATCCCCGGTTCAAACAGGGATGAGGCGGGGTGGGGTGGGGCGGAGGGGGGCTATTGCAGGGAAAAGTGGCGGGGACGGGGCGGGGCATGGAAAAGTGTAAGTCCATCCCTGCCTTCATCCCCGTTTCATACCCTTCATCCCGGGTCCAAACGGGGCGAGGCGGGGCCCCGCTTTCCCCCGGTCCACTGCCATCCCTAGCACCAAACTACCAAAACCAGACTTTTTTTTTCCATATTCTATTCCAAACTTTTGCCAAGCTACCAAGCAGCCACGCCTTTTCATTCGTTATTGGATCCCCACCTTTCATCATTTTAATACTCTCCCGGCAATCATTAACTATTTCCTCCCGTCCTAATAAAGTGCAAAAACTAACAAAACCAAAAATGAACGCCAATTAAAAAAGGAAACGGAAAACAAAAAGGCACAGAAATTTTGCATTCAATCCAATCGCCAGATACGCCGCAGCCGTTCCTCTCTGTATAACACATGACCCCATCACCATTTTTTGATTATTTTATCAGCTTCTTGCTTTCTTTCTATGATGGACACCCTTTTCTTCTGGTTCAACCGTTTTACTTTCACCCCATTTACAAATTTTGAACATTGCCAGCGTATCCTTATCACATGATCCAGATAAGGTATGTTTTCTCTCTTTCCATTTTTGCTTTTGTGGCTTTTCTGATAAGATTGTTCCTTTCTGTGAGAGTGCATGAGTTTTTATTGAGAATATTTTTGTGGAAGTCTCTGGAGTATTGGGTGTTCTTTGGGATTTTTAGATACCCATTTATTTTTCTTGAATAGTCGATACCCATTTCTTTTTTTCATCACCTTTTGTGCATCAATACCATCTCCAGGGTTTCTGGGTGTCTTTTCTCTTTTGGCTGGTTTCGTAATTTCATGCTCTTTGTGTGATGGAGAAGTTGGGGTTGAGATCTAAGTTTTCATGGTGTTGATATGTTGGATGGTTTGGATTTATATTTTTTGTATTGTTTTTAGAGGGGTGAGAGGTGTGACTTCTTGGAAGGAAATTGGTGGGTGGTAGGTTTTCAGGTTGAATTTTTCTTTAGGATATTGTGGGTGTTTTTGAGGGATGAGTTTCTTGCAGTATGAAAGAAAGATTTCGAATTGGGGCATTTGTTATCCCTTTTGATGATGAAATTCAGGGGCTGGTTGTTCTGAAGAACAGATTCGTTATTGGGTTTGCTTCTGTGAATTGGGTGGAGGCCAACTTGTGGTAGCAATGGCCACCGTGCCGATTGATGTTTCTAAGTATGCCCACAGCCCCGTTCACAAGGCTGTGGCCACTCGCGACTACGCAACGCTCAGGCGCATCGTCGCCGCCCTTCCTCGCCTTCGCGATCCCTCTGAGATCCGAACAGAGGCGGTGTCCATTTCCGAAGAGGAGAAGGCGGAAGCTATCTCTGCTGTTATTGATCGGAGGGATGTTCCCAATCGGGAGTCTCCTCTTCACCTTGCTGTCAAGCTTGGTGATGCTGCCACCACCGAGATTCTGATGGCGGCGGGCGCAGATTGGAGCCTGCAGAACGAGCAGGGCTGGAGCCCCCTTCAGGAGGCAATCTGTGCCCGGGAAGAAGCAATTGCTAAGATCATTGTTCGGCATTACCAGCCCCATGCTTGGGCTAAATGGTGTAGACGGCTGCCTAGGCTTGTAGGTACCATGAAGAGGATGAGAGATTTCTACATGGAAATCAATTTCAATTTCGAGAGCTCGGTGATTCCATTTATCTCTAGGGTTGCCCCATCTGATACATACAAGATCTGGAAGAGAGGGTCCAACTTGCGGACGGACATGACGCTGGCTGGTTTTGATGGTTTCAAGATTCAGCGGTCGGACCAAAGCATTCTGTTTCTTGGTGATGGTTCAAAGGATGGTAAAGTTCCTCCTGGATCATTATACATGATTTCACACAAGGACAAGGAAGTTATGAATGCATTGGATGGTGCTGGTTCTCGGGCTTCGGAGGCAGAGGTGACACAAGAAGTCACTGCAATGTTGCAGACCAACATTTTCAGACCTGGAATTGATGTCACTCAGGCTGTCCTCCTGCCGCAGTTAACATGGAGGAGGCAGGAGAGGACAGAGATGATCGGCCCTTGGAAGGCCAAAGTGTATGATATGCACCATGTTGTCGCCAGTGTAAAGTCTAGGCGGGTACCAGGTGCAATGGCGGATGAAGAGTTTTTTTCTTCTTGTCACGAGAATGATACTGAGAGTGAAGATCATGAGGACCTGCTAACAGATGACGAGAAGCGGCAATTGGAAATTGTCCTGAAAATGGAGTCTTCAGAGACTGCTGATGATGGCTTTTGTGATGGTGTGGTTGGTCACAGACATAGCTGCTATGAGCTCAGAGATATCTCTATTGAAGGCATGCAGAACGGTACAAAAATTGAGACTAAGCAGGAGAAGAAAGGATGGTTTGGCTTTGGCAGCAGGGGAAAACGTGGAGTAAAGAATGAAGGGCAAAAGAAAATGACTTCCTCAAGAAGTTCTCTCTGTGTTGATGAGAAAGTGAGTGATCTCCTCGGGGAATCACCGTCTAGGTGTCAAAGAGAATCTGGAAGGCACTCTGTGGAGGTTGTTCGAGGGGAGGATTTGCGAAGAGGTCGGGATAAGGAAGCTAAAAAGGGGACCATGACTTTTGAAAGTATGAATCACAAAAATGATGGTAATCGTGAGAGTGAGTACAAGAAAGGGTTGAGGCCTGTTCTCTGGCTCTCTCCTAATTTCCCTCTTCAGACTCGAGAGATCTTGCCACTTCTAGACATTTTGGCCAACAAGGTCAAGGCCATTCGTCGTCTGAGGGAGCTGCTTACGACAAAGCTTCCTTCAGGGTCTTTCCCAATCAAGGTATGTTTGTGCTTTAAGCATGAAAAATGATCAAATGTATATTAATGCTATATTCTGCTGTTGATTGTATAGTTTATCTTGTGTCTATGGATATCGATGTGTATGGTCTTGTTTATGAACTCTCTTAGCTTCTACAGGTGATAATGGCTTGTTTTATTTATAAACCTGTCATGAATGGTGTTTTTGCTAACTGTAGGTTTGATGGATGTGTATGGAATCTGTCGACTGTGGTCATGAATTCAGATTCCTGGGATACCTGGTGCTAAATTGAGTGCTTTTTGCGAATGGAATATTGACAGTGGCTACTTAAATCTAACATATATAAGGGAGAAGGAATTCAATTAATGGATCTTTGGATCCAATGATGGAAGACTCTAGGTTTGTAATTTAAGTTTAGTTTGTCGGTTGAGATTTTGGAATTTTCTAGGTAGTACTAGCATTTATATTTTTCTAAAAGTTACAAGTTAAACTTTTGTGGTGGGTGGATTTTTATAATAGCAACACTGAATCAGGATTCATATGTACAAATTAAATTAACAAAATTTTAAGATCTTTCAGATGCAAACTTAGCTTTAGTTCAAAGAGTAGAAAACAGAACAGAAGGCTAGTTATTTTTGGATTGAGTCAAGTTATAATTAAAGTATGTGCATTAATTCTGTAAGACTAAAAAAGAAATCTCCACGTCACTATCTTAATAGGGAAAGACTGAAGGAAGTGCTGTGTGCCTTGCTTGGTTTGGTTGCCAGATTAGCATCCCTTGGTATCAACCAAAGCTCTACTGCTCTAGTAATATCTTCCTGGGTACATGTGTAAAATATCAATTCTTTGTCTGGTATCTATGTGCATGGGGAAACTTACTATTACAGATAGTTATGTAACGTATTATCTTCTCCACAGTTATTTCTTCTTAAAGTTGATGTCTTCTATCAATCACATTCCATTTTTATCTATCCTTGCATATGATGCTTCAATTTTGTACCTTTTCTAATCTGGTGCACGTCAGTTATTAATTCTTTTCTTGCATTATTAGATTGATTCTGCTTAGCAAATTCCTATTTGTTGAGGTAATTTCTAAGCAAATATTTATTAAAGTATTAGGCTGTCTCTGTGGGCCAATTTTCAAAAAGTGATGTGCAATTTTGCACTTAGTTGGATAGCTGAGTTGGTTATTGTCAGCTTTTGTGGTGTTGCATTCTCTATCTTTGGAGTCTGAGCATTACTTAGTTTATAACTCAAAATTTGTTCTAAAGTTGTTAATGGTCTGTCTTAGGCATTGGAACTTTTATCTTATGCAGTCATGATCTTACCAAAGTTATAAGACGTGGGCTGCTGGTTAGTAGATCAAAAAATTTCCATAGACAGATCAAAGCAAATTCCCCCCCCCCAGATATCAGCTGTGCCTACACGTGTGAGTTACCTACATATATGCCAACAATCTATAAAGAAAGCTTGTAGATGTTGGGTTTACAACACATTTCTGTTGCTTTTTACGAGTGCTTAAACACTTAAGGAAATTTTATTGAATTAACACTTTTGATAGATACCACCAGTGGTCTGGTACTGTACTGCCAGTCATATGCCATTGTGATACATGTTGGAATCTGAGAGACCAAGTCATCTGTTGTCTCCAGCCATTGTGATCCATGTTGAAATCCCTCTATTCATGTGCCAAAGGTTTCGCAAAAATAAATAGTGGCCATGTGTTTAAAATTAAATACTTTTTTGTTGTTTTATGTTTATTTGTTTTGATTGTTATATTATCACAAACATGCCTTTCCTGACTTTTTTCCCACATAGCTACTGGATCTTTGTTTGCTCTTTATGGGATGGATTGATGGTGGTGATTCCCCCCCTTGGAATCACCCTGGTTTCCAGTGTTCCTTCTAACTGTTTGAAATCCAAAGTTTCAGGAAATTCGGTGTGCTTTTGGTTGTTCCAAGTAGTAGGATGATTACTCCCTTTACTTTGAACTTACTGGGGTAGTTAACTTTTGTCATAGCTGGAATTGTCTTAGTACAAGCGTTTTGGCATTTGATAAATGCAAGAAAGGATTTAACATGTTGAGTGTCGGTATCCTTTTAGGACTACTTTTTTATTATTAATGGCTTCATTAACACAAGCATCTTGGCATTCTTCTGTGTCCGACTATGATTTCTTCCTCATGGCTCTAGTAGTAGATCATGACTATTTGGTTAATGGGTTTTAATCCTTGTTTGGCGTCAATAGTTTTCATTTTCTGCTTCCAACATCCAAACTTTCTGCAAGCTGCTATTTAGGCTTAAGGTTCATATGCAGTTTCTCACGGTAACTGTAGGCAGCTTTTTCTTTCGTTTTTCGATTGCTCTGGCTGCTTTAGTGACTTCTGATATATTCAATCTCGCACTATGACTTTCTTGGACCAGGTTTTCCCTTATTTTTCAGCACACTCTGTGCCTTTAGTTATTGAAATCTTCTGATAACCACTTTCAGGTTGCCATACCAGTTGTTCCCACAATTCGTGTGCTGGTGACTTTTACAAAATTTGAAGAGCTGCAGTCTGTTGAGGAGTTCTGCACGCCACCTTCAAGTCCTGGAAATTGTCAAAGCACAGGCAGGGAGAGTCCTGCTGTGCATTCTTCAGGCTCGTGGTTTCAATGGATTAAGGTCCCTTATCGCCAAGGTCCTACTGTGCTCTCAGGGCCTCGAAGCCGTGTTGAAGATATCCAAGATCCGTTTGCTATACCTTCAGATTACAAGTGGATTACTTTGGAAGAAAAGAAAAAGAAGATGCAAGAGAAGAACAAAAAGAAGATAAGAAGTCGGAATTCTTAGGGTATTTAACAAGACTAACATTGAGTGATTATGCTACGTGTGCCTTCGGTCGCTCATCCGATTCTCATTAGGGAAATGAGGCTAAGGAATATAAATCAAGGATATACACTTCACTCTGACTGAAATCTCCATATAGTTACTGTAGCAGGCAACAATTTTCATGCAGTAAAGTTACGAGGCACAACTTGACCCACCTTGAGGGAATTACACAGAAAAATGTAGTTTGGTTTATTTCACCGTAAATTTCTGATATATTTGTAACCAATATGAAATGTTTCTATTTGTTTGCTTTTGATACTGATCAATATGCTAACATTCATTTGAGTAATGTGATCATATTGAAGCATTTGTATTCTCTTGTAGTTTGAAAATAAATGTGTTATGTTGTGGTTAGGAGAAAAAAAAAGGCTAAACCAATCTTAACCACTCAGGTGTATTTGCGTCCTTTCTTTCAGGGCTTGACATAGCTGCATAAAAGGCAACAAACATGCATAGTACAAGCATGTACATGTATTGCAGGTGTTGGAGTCAAAAATCTAAGGAGGAGGCAAAATTGGTTCATCTTAAATGAATTCCCGAGTTATGTGAAGTGTCTTAAGGTTGGTTATTGGCTGAAAAAGGATAGCGTTCTGAGCATCAGTCTGAACCAAGTAAAAGACTGTAAATTAGAACCGTTGTCTGTTCTCTCTTTATCTGATTGACTGGTGCAAACTGGAAATTGTTTAGTGATTTGCTTTTGCATGTTGCGAGACCATAATGATTTCTTAGTATTGAAGCAAATTAGCATGCTGGTACTTGATTTAATATTTTTACAGAAATGATGCAGTGTACTGCTGAAAGTATCTGTTTCAGTCTCAAAACTTTATAATGATTAGAAATCCTCTGCACATGTACAGTAACAAACCTTTGGTTTTGAGATAAGTTTTAAGTGGCTAGATTATGGTTTGCGGTTGATGATTTTTTGACTGCAGAATTCTCTGGAAATGGTCGTGTTTTTTGTGGAACTGGAGCATTATTGTTTAAAAGTGGGATTTTTTTTCTGGTTGTTGATTTTGCTAGAAACTTTACATGGATGTTGAGATCTAGTGTGAGAGGTCATGGTGGCTTGAAGTGGCTGGTTAGGTGTCAAGGTCCAAATTTATTGTGGTTGGTGCAATGTTGTGAATCTATTTCAGACCTCAATTCAATTTAGACAATCGGCTGATCCAGACGCAAACTTAATCGAGCTGAATCAGTCACTTTTACTTTTTTAACTTAAAAAGTAAAAATAAGGGCAGATTCAACCCCAATTCAGCTCGAATCGGGCGGATTCAGGTTCATTCACACCGATTCTTATAAGATTGGGTTGGTGAACTTACAACCACTGTATTTAATCGTCAATGTACTCCTTCCTTGTATGCTTCTAGCCACGCCAGACTAGACCAAGTTGCTTGGCCCTAAGATTTTCGCAGAGGACGTCATTCGCTCAGCTATTTTTGAAGTCATCTGAATAAGAAGAATGACTGGAGAGAGTCAAGAGTCAAAGAGAGGATTCTTCAGTTCTTTCTTTCATTCAAAGTCGTGCAACGAGACTTTTATCTTGCTGGCTGCTAACTAATAAAATGAATGACTTATCATATTTATTTTTTGATTACCTTCCTTGCATATGTATAATACTGAACTCATTCCTAAAAAGATGACTATTTTTTTTTAAAGGCAAGCTGGGGTTAGGCAGACTCCTACCAGTTATACAGCTATACCATTGGGTTTTGAACCTGCAACGTCCCAATACAAGGTGACTTGCACTTGCTGCTCCTATCAGACAAACGGAGCCCCCGTTGGTTAAAGGGATAAAGAGGGCGTTGTGATGGTGCTGAAATTGTTTGAAACTTTTGGTTTTTGTGTGGGGTCCACACATGGAAAAAAAAAATCGGCTCAGTTTTTTTTTTCATCAGCAGGAGGTTTTTCTTCCCGTTTTTGACAAAAAACAAACTGTAAAAATTAGTAACCATAGTATAGAAATTAGTAAAGTGCGTCCATCTAAAACTTGCCCAACTAGAACCTTTTTGGTAAGGATGCAATTGGGTCAGATCCAGGATAAAGTTTTTGCAATTTTTGGCTGTTCCAGATCCGACTTCCACATGTATTTAGCTGCTCCGAACCGAAGCCGTTTATCTTTAGCAACTGCTAGCAGGTTATATCAGCTGAAGACAGCTGCTGGTAGCTTGTTTCTCTTATATGCTGAGTCTATTGTGGTTAAAGAAATTGGTTAACGCAAAAGCCAAGGCTGTGTTTTGGGAGGTTGTTATCCGAGGAAACAGGACATTGATGAAGATTGTTTGGGAGGAAGGAGGTCTGGGAATTGTAAATGTAGGCACGTATTCGGGAGGCTCCAAATCCCTGCTTTCCCCCCTTTCAACTTCTTCACAATTGAGGATGTATTTGCAACTCTTCATTGTGAAAAGATTCCCGTGTCATTCCGGTGAATAGAGTCTATCATTATTCCCTCCCCCCCTCCCTCTCTCTCTATATATAGGTATATATTTAGTTTCTAGGCAACTCTCTATACTTGGTTTGAATCTAGGCAAAACAAATCAACATAAGTCGGACATGAGAATCCAAAACCAATTCTAACCATTTATATTTGGTTTGGATCTAGGTAAATTATGCCTTACAATTTACTAAATCTGCCAAATGAACAATATCCCTCGCAATTGCGATTTTTTTATTTTTGTAAGTCATGACACTAAAATGATACACCCATGGGACTCCTCAACAAAATTGCACATGAGGTTGCAAAATTTCAAAAAAGTTTGTAAAATTCCAAACAATTTGCAAAACTTGTCATGAGTTTTGCAATGAATGTTGCAAAAAACTTTTCTAGTATTGCAAAAGTCTGTGTCTTGCGAATTTCAAAACAATTATCACACTGGTATTGTAAAATTTCCTATAAATAGTATAAACGCAAAGCTAGAATTTCAAAGAAACTAGATTTTTTGTGGTATAAAACCAGTGTGAAATTATGACCATTTTTCCATGGCCAAGCTGTTACAGACTAAATTTCATGTGCCCGTGTAATGTTGGGGAACCTAGACCCAACAAGCCTTTTAGGGAGTTCTAAAAACAAACACAACGGATCTTTCAAAGCAACAAGTGCACAGACAGTATTGCATGCAAGCACACAATTACAAGAAGGCAAACAATCACACAGCACACAGAGAGAGAGAGGAGAGAATAAAGGAAGATAGATGAACGTTCAATAACAATCAATTGATTGAACGCAGAAAATATACAACAGTGTCATGCACCACAATTTCATTAGGAAAATGCAAATTATAGGTATGTAAAGTTGTACAAACATTACAAGGTCGAAAGGCCTGTGTGAGCCACGCGGGGCTTTCAGTAGGATTAGTATAAGGCAAAAACTGCGTATAAAGTTTGGGCCTAATATTCTCTTCCACTTAAGTTGTCGACGTCCTCGATGATAGGGCCCATGATTCATACTCGTCCACTGCTGAAGAAAATTGGTGGACGTTCTTCGCTTTCTCCCAACTGACTTCTTCTTTTGGCAATCATTTCCACTTGACAATATATTCTTTGATATATTCTTGACAATTGCATAGATGATCTATGATGTACTCTACTTTTATGGCGTCAGTTGTGTGGAGAGGTGCTACCACTCACGTCGGTTGGTTGTGGTTGTTGTCTTCTTCATCAACAAGAAATGGCTTTAGGTTAGTGATATGAAAAACTGGATGCGTTTAAAAGTGTGGAGGAACTTCAAGCATGTATACGAGGTTGCCTACACGCTTGATGATAAGAAAGGGGCCTTCATATTTGCGAACGAGGTCCTGATGGAGACCCTGGAATATCCTGATTCTTTTCGGGTACAACTTGACTAATACTGGGTCTTTGACTTTAAACTCTGCAGGACAGTGCTTCTAATCTGCCCACTTCTTCATCTTCTTAGCAGCTTTGTGCAGGAATACCTTGGCCAGCTCTGTTTGATCCTACCAGTCTTTAGCAAAACGATAGGTAAGTGGCGCCTTGCCCTTATAATTCACAATGATGGTGAGCGGTGTCTAGGGCAGTCTCCCCGTTGCCAACTCAAAGGGACTATGACCAGTTGATTCACACTTTTGTAGGTTGTAGGAGAACTAAGCAATGTCTAGAAGGTCTACTCAGTCTTTCTGATTTGAACCTATAAAGTGTCGCAGATATTCTTCAAGGAAAGCATTGGTTGTCTCTGTTTGGCCATCTGTTTGGGGGTGGAAGCACGTTGAAAAGTGCAACTCCGTCTCCAACAATTGAAATACTTTCTGCCAAAACTTTCCTATAAAGCGCGGGTCGCAGTGACTAACAATATTTTATGGGATCCCCCAATTGGTCACAACATGCTTCATGAACAAACACGTGACTCACTCGACTGCACTGGTGGGTAGCATCGACATGAAGATAGCATACTTCAAAAACTGATCCACCACCACAAAGATCGAACTACAACCATTCACTTTCGGTAGTCCCAAAATAAAGTCCATGGAGATGCTCTTCCATGGACGGCTTGGAATAGAAAGAGTCTCGAGTAGTCCTGTGAACTTCTAATTACTTGGCTTATTCTGCTTGTAGATCAAGTAGGTGCGAACACAACCTTTAATATCTTTTCACAAAAAAGGCCAGCAGTAGGCCTACTCTACTAAAGCGAGTGTTTGATGTTGCCCCGGGTGCTCTGAGTATTGGGTATCATAACACTCCTTGATCATCAATCTCTGCAATGATCCCCATCATGGTACAAAAATGTGGCTGCCTTTAGTCACAAGGAGGTCTATCTTCCATCCAAAATCTCCTAGTTTTTCCTTGCTAAACTAGGGTCACCAGGTGCTGAGTTGATGGATCAGACTGGATGCCTTCCAGAATGCGGTTGAAGCGGTCACTTTGAGGCTGAGTAGATGAAGTTTTCTCCTCTTGCAAGGTCACTAACTCAACCTTTCTGCTTAGTGCATCAACTATGACATTTGGTTTTTCTGAGCTTATACTTCAAGACCATGTCAAACTCTGTCAGGAACTGTTATCATCGAGCCTTCTTAGGGCTAAGCTTCTTTTGTGTCTGAAAGTAGCTAGTGACTATGTTGTCTGTCTTAACGATGAACTAAGATCCCAAGAGGTAGTGATGCCAAACCCGCAAGCAATGTACAACTACAGTTATTTCTTTCTTGTGCACGCAATATCACCACTCGATATCCTTCAATTTATGGCTCACAAAAGCGAAAGGGTGCTCTTTATACACCAACACTCCAACGCTAGGAAAATCTAAATCATCTGTGTGGACCTCAAACGTCTTTGTGTGGTCGAGCAACCTCAATACTGGATCACTAGTAACAACCCTCTTCAACTCTTCAAAGGCTGCTTGGCATGCAACTAACCAATCCCAACTTTGATCCTTCCGAAACAAATCTGTAAGAGGAACACATGCCATAGAATACACCTCAATGTACCGATGGTAGTAATTCATGAGTCCCACAAATTACCACAGCTCCAATACAG
Source organism: Nuphar pumila (assembly GCF_984573655.1). Lineage (NCBI taxonomy): Eukaryota > Viridiplantae > Streptophyta > Magnoliopsida > Nymphaeales > Nymphaeaceae > Nuphar > Nuphar pumila. The sequence goes on from NC_143259.1 coordinate 7,508,544, forward strand.
AAGAGGGAGGCTTCCACTCCACGATGGCTTGAACTTTCTGCTGGTCTATCCGCAACATGTCAGGTCCAATAACATGGCCTAGGAACTCCACTTTTGCTTGCCCGAATAGGCACTTCTCCTGTTTCACATATAAATCATTGTCCTTCAATAGCAAAAACACAATATGCAAGTGATGCACATGCTTCTCCAAATTTTTGCTATAGACAACGATGTCGTCTAAGTAGATGACTACAAACTGGTGCAGATATAGATAAAAGATTTTGTTCATAAGAGTCGAGAAGGTTACAGGGATGTTCGCTCGACCAAATGACATAACCAAGAACTCGTATACGTTATGTCTCATCAAGCACATATTCTTGGGTTCGTCTCCTTCTATGATCATGACTTGCCAATAACTCAATTTCAGGTCTAGCTTAAAAAACACTCGGGCATTGGTCAACTAATCAAATAGGTCGATGATCAATAGTAGGGGATACTTGTTCTTAACTCTCACCTTGTTCAACGCCCAATAGCTCACATAGCTATTGGGATCCATCATGTTTCTTCTGAAAAAGCATGGGTGCACCAAAGGGTGCTTTTAAGGGATGGATAATACCAGAGATCAATATATCATCTAGCTGCCTCTGTAGCTCCTTCAACTCTCATGGAGCCATGTAGTATGGGGCTATTGCAGAGGGCTTCACGCCCCACAAAAGTTCAATCTTATGATCTACCTCTCTTTGATGAGGTAATATCTTTGGGAGCTCGGAAGGCATCACCTCCTTAAACTCCTCTAACATGAGAACCAGACCAGACAGGGTATCTTTTTGCTTCATAAGCTCAGAGGGACACCAGAAAAGCTTTATCTCCTTGTTTGATGCTTCACTTTAACCGAATCATGAAGATTGTCTGCATCTACGAAGTATCAGCAGAACATTCATAATAGACACCACATTCAAGTGGGGCATGGCAAAAGCTTTGTTTGCCCACAAGAACTTCATTTTGAGGATCACCTTAAAAGTCATCGAGTGGAGCTACTAAGAAACTGGTTGTGCCCAACCAATCTCCCATCTTGACAATCACATTTTTCACCTCACTGAAGATTGGCTTCGCTTCCAAGTTTACCGCCTTCATGTGGCTTACCTTCTTTGTGGACTTCAAGCCCACTCGCTTTGCCTCTTCCTAAAAAATTAAATTATGGGTAACACCTGAATCGACCTTGGTCTGAGTGGCCACTCCATTCATGATGACATTATGTACATGAGTGCCATGCTGAATGAAGGCATGCCAACACTCGCTTTCTTGAGCGCCAATACTTTTTATAGCGCGTCCATTCTTAGTTGGTCCTCTAGCGGGTCTTTTGTTTGAGCTATGTTCACAACTTTATCATTATTTATGCAATTTCCATGATAGTTCCTGTTTTTGCCATCTATCCCTGATAATTTCAATTTTGGTTGTGTTGACGATTCTGCCCTTGGACATTTTGTCTGTCTTCCCGATTATCATTATGTTTATTATCCCTAAAGGTTATCTTTTTCAGTTGTCTTGCCTTAAACTCAGGTTTTTGCTAAAATTCTGACAGTACTTCTGTTGCTACTATGGTGCTAGCAAGATCTTGAGGTTTCTGCTTCCGCAATACCTACTCCGCCAAGGGTTGTAATCCCATCATGAAATGGAGAAAGCAGTATGTCTCCCCCATATATGTAATCTCTAGCATGATGGTTGAATAGGTCTTGACACAGTCATGGATCGACCCAGTCTGCTTCAGGCTTGTCATCTTCTTGTACGCGAAGTAATTGTCATTCATTAAAAGGAAGTGATTTTGCAACTCTATTTTGAAGTCATCCCATGTATCAATTGCGCAGAGACCCTTCTCCATGTCACAGTGTCTTCTTTGCCATCAGACAATAGCGTCATCAACCAACCGCATTGTGGCAACTTGAACCTTGACCGATTCGTCCTCGACATAGCCTGTTTCGAGGAATTTCTCCATTTGCCACAAGAAATTTTCTACTTCTTTGGCGTCATGAGCACCATTGAACTTCTTGGGCTCGGGAAGCTTCAGACGAGTAGTCAATGTCTCGATTATACCATAACCACCGGTGGCTAGCCAACATTCCAGAGCTAGGATTCTGCATTCCAAAGCCTGGTTCTTCTGTTCCATTCTTAACCCTTGATCCCTCACAGTGTCTAACTCGGCAACGATCGAGTCTACTTTATCTTTGAGTAACATGATACTTTCTTGGAGGTCTTCATTTACAATCTTGAGCTCATCATCGAGCTTTTGATAGTTGAGAGTGACTTCATATACTGTAGCCTTCATCTTTTGCATTTCTCGTAGGAGTCTTTCCATATTTTTTCCAACTTGGTGAAGTTTGCCAAAAGAGTTTCCCAAGCTTCTTTGGCGGTAGGCATCTCTAAACCCTTTTCTTTCTTGCTCTTTGGCTTTGGTGGTATCACCACACCAAAATCTCTAGAAGCCATAATCAATGATTATCACTTGGTAGAGCGAAACTCGACAAACTTCACCTTGCCCAAGGAGAAGTCAACTCTAGTACCATTTGTCACAGACTAAATTTCAGATGCCCGTATGACGTTGGAGAACCTTGACCCAACAAGCCTTTTAGCGAGTTCCAAAAGCGAATGTAGCAGATCTTTTGAAGCAACAAGTGACCAGACAATATTGCATGTAAACACACAATTACAAGAGGCAACAATCACACAGAGCAGAGAAAGAGTAGAGAGAGAAGAAAAGAATAGAGAGAGAAAGAGGAACGTTTAATAACAATCAATTCATTGAATGCGGGGAATATACAATAGTATCGTGCACTACAATCTCATTAAGAAAAATATAAATTACATGTATGTAAAGTTATACAAACATTACAAGGTTGAAAGACCTGTGTGAGCCATGCAGTGCTTTCAATAGGCTTAGTACAAGGCAAAAACTATGCAAAAAGTTTGGGCCTAACAAAGCGGCGACGTTGAAAAGATCAGTGACAATGCGAAGAATGATAAAAAATCATCAACGACAAGAAGATAGAGAAAAAATCATCGGCAACAAGATCGACAAAAAATCATCGACGATGAGAAGATCAACGACGCTTCGGGTAAGGGCATCTTATAGTATGGGTGTGATATAAAATGAAATCTGCAATTAGTCTTTGATCACATGGTATGAGTGAGATATGCAACATTCTTGAGGCTATCCCGCTCTAACGAAGTGTGATAACTGGATAGATGTGTTTTCTTCCTATCAACACAAAGTTGATGTATCTCACAGTCAGCGTTCAATCACATGGTATGGATGGGATACTTTGTTTTTTTTCAATCAAAGCTATAGTGAGAGCCATCATTCTCATAAAAGATTATAATGAATGCAATGTATGAGTGACTTCATTTTGTGAAAGAATATAATGAATACAATGTATGAGCAATTTTATTTTGTGAAAGAATGAAATAAATGCAATGCATGGGCATCTTTATTTTGTGAAAAATAGAATAAATGCAATATATAAGCAAATTCCTTTTGTTAAAGTGCATACTTCATTTCTCAACCTTTTTTTTGCACCTTGATGCCCTCTTTTCGCAAACCTCGAATTTTATCCCCCTCCAACGACTTTTCTGGCAAATCTCCTACAAAAAGAAATTTGAGATTTCTCAAAAAAAAAAATTTGCAATACCGACGCGATGCGATTAAGAATTTTCACAATATTAGAGCCAATTTCCTTTCTATTTTTTCTAAAGTAAACTGAATTTGCATGTACCTTGTAAAACTAAAATTCACATGTATCTTGCAAATTTTTTTCTTAAAGCAAAAATCACCAATTACATAATATGATCATTCTCAGTTATATACATATTATATATGATTGATTCGAATAATCAAATTAGTCACTTGTAACATAAACAACATATATCGAACAAAAAACAAGATCAAACAACTGCATATTCGGTGAAGGCCTAATGATGCTCCGGTTAGAAGGATGGAGAAATGGAAAAATATATTAGTTAAAAGAGGTCGGGGTAGGCCTAGGAAGACTTGGATGGAAATGATAGGAAATGATATGAATGCTTTGAACCTCACCGAGGAGATGGCATTGGATAGAAATGATTGGAGGAGAAGGATTCATGTGGAAGACCCAGAATGATTTTCTTTTTTGGTTCATATCGCCGGCCCCAATTGTTTTGGGATGAAGGCATAGTTGTTGTTGTTGTAAACAACTGCATTCCTTGTTGCATACACAATTCATTTTCCTTTTATATAAATAATTTATTTTACTTAAAAAGCAAGAATCAAACAACTTCATTTTCTGTTATATATATACACAATTCGGCCATCCTAAAAAAAAAAACTTCAACTTTCATTTTCGCAAGCGCAATGGTCACCTTCACTGGCTTTTATCCACAAGTGCAAGTGCATCCTCCGGCTTAGACTCTTCATTATTGTAAACTAACATGCAACATAACATCAAACCAAATAAGTACTTAAACAAAACAAGTACAATATTGAAAAAACGTTATGTAAGTTACAAAGAAACATATCATATACTACTTTCTAAATGAATCAAATACTCACACATATCTTTCTAATCATATTTGTTATGACCAAGCTTGTGACATACACTCAGTTGTATGACACCACCTCCTTGTGTTCCGTTCTCCATCTCTTTACTTTAGGTCGTCGTGCTTTCTTAATTAGCGCTAGTGGTAAGATGAGAATAAGGGTCGAAGGAACGACGTGTGAGACATTATTGGCCATCAGATAAAATGGATAAGTATCATATGCAGCTTGATATGATTTAACTATATAGAACTTATTATAATAGTCATATGAAAGATTGTCCTCATACAAAATACATGCGATGACAAGATCACAAGAAATCCCACTAACCTGTCACTCTTCACAAGAGCATTGCATACTCTCAAGATTAGCATAGCAACCATTCTTTCGGTTAAGGACTTTATAAAGATAGTGGAGGCAATGCACTACTATCACGCATAGCTTTTGTGCTTCGATCTGACATTCTTTAGTCTTTTTAAATAGCCTCAGGCACCACAATGCCAATGATTTTCTTTCCGTTCTTTTTTTCTAGTAAAGTTTTATCAATATTAGATGAAGCTTCTTAGTAAGTGAGATTAAGGGTTTGTCACATATGGGAAAAATTCATGAATTAAAGTGCTCTGCTATATTAGAGGTTAAATACCCGTACGTTCTAGCAGAAAAATGACTATTAGCCCAATGTATCATTTTTATCTTATCATCAACATATTTTTCTACTTCTTTACTTTGCTCACAAATATTTTAAATATAAAAATGACAATGTCGACTAGTGGGTGCTTTGGCGGTGCACCACCAGTATGCACTAATATACCATTTTTTTTTTAAGTTCTCAGTCAGGTGTTTCATGCAATATCTATAATGATAAGTATGCCATAGGCAAGAGGCAACATATAGAAGCCTTTTGTGCTTATCTAAGATAACTGTCAACTGTTGTTTAACCTTGAGTTTGTCATTGTCATAGATATTTATTTGGTTCTTCAAATGCCTCAAAAACCATTTTCATGACTTTTTTGACTCCTTTATCTATCATTCCAAATGCTACATGAAACGTATCACAAGCATTAATATTATGGATAAATAATAAAATACCTATGTATTTTTCTTTTAAGAAAGTGCCATCTACTATAAGAAGTGGAGGACATCTTTTGATAAACCCATCGATGCATGATCAAAAGGATAAAAACATGTATATAAATTTATTGTTCATATCAGTCTTAATGAACACTGCCAATCTAGGGTTAACTGTCATCAAATGACGACAATCCTAAAGGACTCCTCGAATGAACAATATAGCATCACCGTAGTCAATTCACGTTCACATCATGCTTATTTATAAGAAACCTTCACATCTACATCGCGACTGAGGTCGTTCATGATTTCTCTTAGAGTCATCTTTGGGTTATTTCATCCTAATAACATGATTTTCCATGTATCTCACCAGTATGAGAATACACAAAGCTTTTTAAATTCATAATAAACTTAAAACCTCTTTTTAATACATCTTGTTTAGTTTATATAAAATCTGTGTGTAAATACATTTCTCTAATATGCCTAAAATTTCTAAACCTTTTTACTAAAACAAAGTTCTTGACTTAACACGAAACTTCGGCTTGAAAAAGAAATCTCAAAAGTGAAATTTGTAACAAATAGAAGTGCTTGAGAAAATCATGGTGAGGGAACTCTTGCTTATTTCCAAAATCTAGTTTTTTTTTCAGTAAAAAATCAGAGAAATATCAGTATTGTAAAAAATATAAAATATAACACACACATAAAAATACAGTAAACATACAGACAATATAAAAATATTATAATGCTTGCAATATAGGCATATTTTTTTTTTTCAAAATGTTCTGTTGTATCAACTAGATATTGGCAATCAAATATTGCTCAAAATCACATTGTTTTCAAATATACGATGAATTAAATTACTTGAAAAATCAACAAAAAAGTTCAAGAAAATAACAAGGAAATTGACAAAGAAATAAGCAAGAAGAAAAGTTTAAACAGAACTAGAAGCGGGCCTAGAGTAGATCAGGTGATCTGCCAAATCACTTTTAGAAGAGTGATTCGGCATCCTCACCGTCTACAAGATGAATCAATGGACGGTGAAGATGTCAAATCACTCCCTTAAGGTGATTTGACAGATCACCTGATCTACTCTCAGCAGGTCCCACAGCAGTTTGGGTCCCACCTCAAGCTTACCTAGGCGCCCAAGGGAGGTGACCTAAAGGCGTAGACAGGATCACGTCAGAGGCAGCTTGGATGCCGTTCATCTTAAAAATGAAGGACATCCATCAAAACAATGAACTAGCACAATTGTGAGCCGTTCATTTTAAACCATTTCGATGCCGTCCGCGACATCAGAAAAAAATAGTGGGAGCATCCCATTCGTACAGGTTTCGGATGCCGTTCATCTAGAGATCAACGGCATCCAAACCTGATCCCATCTCAAAGGCTTAAACGTGGCCGGTGGTCACAGTGGGAGCACACGTCGCTGCAACCCAAAGCCCAGAGCGTTGGTCACAAGAGCGCAGTCCTCACCTATATTGGATGAGCTAAAAACGCCAGTTAAAAATCTAACGGTTCAGATTCGAGTCAGAGTCGCCACGAATGAAGTCTGGACCGTGCTCTTGCGGGATGGAAGGAAGGGATGAAGTCTGCATCAAAGGTACATAGGTTCGGTCCTCATATAGTCTTCATGACGTGGCAGCAAAAGAACCGTGCCCATACTTTTTGTTGGTAGCGACGAATCTCGCAGCAGGCACGCCACGTGTAAGAAAACCAACCAATCGTATGGGCCTCCGTCACTTGCAAAAAAAAAAAAAAAAAGCGATCCAAATGCCCTATTCTTTTCCCACAATGCCTACTACGTCCCAAGTTAGGAATCGTAAAAAGTGTTCCAAGATCTCTACAGTCAAACCGGTTTGTTCATGATTTGACCGGAGTCTTAGAAATTCAGATCTCATGCTTTGTTCAAGTTGGTCAAGTGGATTTGGTTTGATAACTAAAGCAAACTTTGCGCGAACAAACCACCTAAATCAGGCTTTTCGAGGCCGAGACTTTTGCGAGTACACTGCAAAAGCTTTGCAGGAACAACATCAACACACTCAGACCTTGCCGGTTATAGCAAATGAGCGCGAAGAGGTGGGGATTGAATCATCAGCTCAATAGGCAGAAGAAAGAAAAGAAAAAAAATAGGGATTTGATTACCATGAATCGAACGCCTGGGTCTGTAGCTGCTTCAAATTCGAACGAATGAAGGAAGCATCGCCGTTGCCACCATAGGTATCAATTTGATCATCTAAACGTGGTGCATCATCAAACCCAGGCCTTGCCGGTTATAATCACAGTTAGACTTAGACCCATGAACCTACATGGAGTAAGACTTTTGGGACACAATTGTCATTCTCGGTTTACTTTAGTAGAATTCCGTCATTTTACCTTTTTATACTTGGTGCCCTGTTTTTTCAAGACATACGAAAGTGTCACTCTCCGGTGCGCTTTTCTTCACTCTCTTCTACACACTCTCTCTGTATTCACGCGAACCAGAACTAAAGTTGGGAATTTCGCGTTCGGGATTGCGATTTTAGTGGGTTTTCCGCAGAATTTATTGTGAAATTTTACGGTTTAGAGGAGGGTGGAGTTCTCTCCTCGCGGAGGAGATCGAGGTGTTTGGTTTCGTTTTTTTTTTTTTCATGGAGGCGTCTCAAGTCCTCTGCATCAGAAACCACCGTCTCGATTCTCCTCCACTTCGTTCCTGCAAGAGAGAAGCGAGGGGGAAGCGATCGGGAAGGAGTTCGTGTTGTCTTTATGGAGGAACCAGGCGATTGATCGTTAGGGCCGTCGCGACGGAAGAGGAAACGGAGGCGGAGACGACGAGGACGACGCCGAAAGCCAGAACGAGCGTTTCTAAGGTGAGGGAATCCGATTTCGAGGAGTTTTAGTTGTTTCCTTTTCTGTTCTTTCTTTGCCAGATTGATTGAACTTTTCTTTGGGTGGGGAGTAGAGAATGGGGGAGGTTTCGGAGGAAATCAAGCGGGTTAGGGCGCAAATGGAGGAGAACGAGCAGTTGGCGACGTTGATGAGGGGTCTCCGTGGCCAGAACCTCAGCGACTCCCAATTCGCCGCTGACGACGTTCAGCTTCGTCTCGTAGAGGTTAGTGTTCCATTTCCCGTTTTTTGAATGAATTCCGTGAATATCGGATGCAAGTAATTGAATTTATGGAATCGTTTGAAGATTTGGGGGTTTTGGATTGTTTTTCTGTTTGTTTTAAGGTATCCGATGCTGAAAGTGGGGAGACCTTACCTTTGGTGTATGACCCTGCCATTATCTCAGCCTACTGGGGGAAGCGCCCCCGTGCGGTTGCAACGCGAATTGTTCAGTTATTGCTGGTTGCTGGTGGTTTCTTTTCTCGCGTTCTTTGGGATCTTGTTAATAACAAGATCAAGGAGGTGAATTACCATGCTCATGCATTTCTGGTCTTCTTATTGAATCTTGGTGCATAGATGAGTATGCCATGGTGGTTGTATATGCCGGCATCGTTAATTTGTAAGTTCAGGCCTTCTTATTGAATCTTGATGGTTAGATGAATATGCAATGGTGGTTGTTATATATGCCGGCGTTGTTAATTTGTAAGGTACACGGACAGTACTGGTAAAAATGTAGTGCAGAAGCATATGCTACTAAGCTTAGTCCTGTGCTTTTACTGATCAACAGAGGATCTGCTAACTTAAAAGTAGTAGGCCTGATAACATTCTTTTATTTGTTCCGGTTTTGAAAGAAAACATGTTTTATTTTCCTCTGTTGTAATTGAATTCACCATCTTCTCATCCTTTTCCTGTTATAGTTTCCTTCATTCTGTCATGAACAATTCTGTAAACTCCATAATTTTTTCTGGGAATTCTCTTTTATGAATCTCAGAATGAAGTTGCACGTGCCATTGAATTACGAGAGATTGTAACATCTTTAGGTCCAGCATATATAAAGCTTGGTCAAGCCTTGAGCATCCGTCCAGACATATTATCTCCTGCTGCTATGACGGAGCTGCAAAAGCTTTGTGATAAGGTATTCTAATGGTATTTTAATCAGGTCCACCTGCATGATCTTTCTTTAAAAAAAAACTGGGGATAGGTTGGACTCCACCAAACACTTAAAGTTATCACCCGCATGTATATGCTATTCTTTGATTGATGTGATAGTAAACGTGGTGTATTTTTATGTCATAGTGGAATATGAGATAGTTGTGTGATGTGGATTAATGTTAACACAAATCCTGAACGAGCGACAGTTTCAGAGGACTTGGTTGATTTTTTTCCCAGCTTTACAGAATTTGACACGGCTGGCTGGCCTGCTTGGTGTACTCACCATGTGAAGATCCATGAAGCTTATTTGAACAAAATAGAGAGAACTGAAAAATAACATATATCTGCTCTGTTGGTACTTGGTAGACTTAAACATGATCCACACATAAAATATAGTATTCTGCTACCATGTTAAACCAGATGTAGAAGCGAAAACTCCAATCTTTATGTACTGTTAAAAAGAAAGGATAAAACGATAAAGCCATTTTACAAAAAACGTTATAAAAGAATACTAGTGTACTATATAATAAAAAAAGATCTGGTAATGATATTCACATCCAAATGTGTTTGCAGAATTTAACAGTTGTATTAATTGTGAATGTAGTTAACAAGAGGCATCAAATGAGATACTTGGGTGGTTCGGGTGCCCTATTTCAAATCGTACATGGGTTATCCTCCAGCTTCCCTATCAAAAAAAAAGAGAGAGAACTCTTGAGATATGCTTTTCACCATTTAATGCCTCTTCCCCAATTCCACACACACACAAAACCTACTTCATACTTGGAATAATTGCATGAAGTTCTTTGATAACACCGATTCCTAACACACGCACACACACTTTTACATGCATCGATTACTTTGTACTCCACATGTATAGAAAATTTAGTTTTATTTTTTTAAAATTTCATCATGTTTCTATTTTTTTTTTCTGTTTAAAAACTTAATATCTTGCTTGGAATTCCTTAAAACCCAAAAAAAATTATGATCGGATTTTGCTGTTTTTGCTTCATTACATATGAAGGTTCCTTCATTCCCAGATGATGTTGCTATGTCTCTTATTGAAGAGGAGCTTGGTCGTCCTTGGCATGAGATATATTCTGAACTTTCTCCCTCGCCAATTGCTGCTGGTAAATTTTCTGGAAACATTTGGAAGAATTGGATTGTTTGTACCCGTGCTGGAGAATGCATGTGTTTATCAACATTAGGCCATTTTATACCTTTTCTTTATCTCTTGAAATTGAAACCCACATCATTAGCTTTTTTCTGTAAGTTGCATCTTTTGCCCTTCTTTTTCGAGTCAGTTTCAGCTTTTCATGTTTCTTTATGCAGCATCTTTGGGACAAGTATACAAGGGACACCTTAAAGAAAATGGGGATGTTGTAGCAGTTAAAGTGCAGCGTCCTTTTGTACTTGAGACTGTTACAATTGACTTATTTATTATTCGAAATCTTGGATTGGTTCTTCGGAGATTTCCTCAGGTCACTGTTGTGGATTAATTTACCTGCAGTTGTAATTTGTACGCATAATTTCTTCTGCTTCATGCTTTTCTGGTCCAAATTATGGTAGATACTGTTGTATTGACTGATTGAATTTTGTCTCTTTCAGATCTCCGTTGATGTTGTTGGGCTAGTTGATGAGTGGGCTTCTCGTTTTTTTGAGGAACTTGACTATGTGAATGAGGGAGAAAATGGGTCACACTTTGCTGAATTGATGAGAAAAGATCTTCCTCAGGTTATATGGAATCTTTTCACTGCATTAGTCTGGCTGGATAAAACTAAATACAGATGATGAGTGAAAAATGTCAACAGCTTCAGTAATAATTTAATATATAGAGGAAATTCAATAACTTGTGGCACATGGTGTGATGCCTTTTTATATTGGTCAGCTGTTTTAACTATGTCTAATTTGTGAAAATATCTATTAAAGAAACCTTTGCTTATCAATCCCATTACAGCAAATCTGTTAGGAATCATCATTTGATTATGATTTGAGATCTAATATATGATATGTAACTGTCTGATCGGATACCTTTTGAAACCTGCTAGTTGGGGGATAAAAGTCTCTTAAAATTATTTATTTATTGATTTTTTCTCATTTTGCTATTTTCCCTTTTTATATCCCACAAACTGTTCATGAAGCTTAACTCTTCCAACTTTCTTCCTTGGAGAAGTTCCACAGTGCCAAATAGGCTCGCTAGATACATACTCATTTTCTGGTCCATGAGGCTTGTCCCATACGTTGGGACATGTGCACAAAAAATGTGAATTGGAAAAAGGAGAAAGAAGAAAACAAATCAAAGAGCCTACAAGTTTAATTTGAATTTCTGTTGGTGAGAGATTTTTTATATTTTGTGTTTTTCTATTTAGTTCCTTAATGTTTTATATGCACTTAGTGCTTGTGTTGTTTCCCCTTATTGGATATTGTTTTGTCCTATAGTGGACTTGTGCTTGTACACATTTTGATTGTGATCTTGTAAGCCCTTAGTGACATTGTTTTTGTATTTTCCGCTATTTTATTACATGGTATGAGAGCCTAAAAAATATCCATCTTTATTGAGCATAAATGATTAAGAGTAGCATTGGTTATAAGAGAGGGGTTCAATCCAGAGTTACCGAAAGCGCCTAGGCGCATGGGGAAGCGTGTTTTCCCGAAGCGCATTTTGGAAGCGTGAAACGTCGTGCTTCCGAAACGTGCAGGGAAGCAAGTTTTTTTGGGAAGTGTGCTTCCCCCTCGCTTCCCCATTTTTTTTTCATTTTTAAAATTTTTTTTCGCTTCCCCTCACTTTCGGTTTGCTTCCTAGGTCGCTTCCGAGACGGTTCGTAATTTTCTTCTAAGTCATCCCATGTTTCTCGCTTCCTAAATTTTTGAAAGTGCCTCGATTCCCGCTCCCGCTCCCGCTTCCTCGACTGATAACTCTGGTTCAATCCTTATTTATACACAAAGGGAGAGCATGGGTCTCTATTGGGGAGCTCTCAATAGTCGTTGGGAGCTCCCAACGGTCACAAATCTGATCGTTGGGGAGCCCCTAACGGCTCTATGGCTATGTCACACGGACTCGGCTAAGGAGGTGCCGCACCCGAGTCGACACGCCCCGACACGGGTGTGGACTCGGGTGCAGCTTTGGACTCGGCCCGGACTCTGTCAACGCCGAGTCAGACTCGGTCAACGAGTCGAGGCTGAGTCCATCCACATTTTGGACTCGGTCAACTTTGACCGAGTCCAAAAATGTCCATTTCGATTTTTAAATTATATTTTGGATCCGGGTCGGGTCCGGACCCGACCCAGATCCATTTTTTCCAGCCAAACCCTAAAAGGGGTTTATCGACAGGGGGAGGGGCTTACCCTCTCGATTTTGCCTCTCCCCCTCAGCCCCTACAGCTTTCTCCTACACCCACGCCGGCGATCCATACTCCGGCGACGGTACGCACAGGCAACCACCGTCTCCCCCTCCATCAACACTCAGGTATGTCGATCGACCCTCCTGCACCCTCTGCTCGCAGCCTCCCTCCTTGCACCCTCTGCTCGCAGAAGAGGGGCTCAGCCCCTCTCTGCGCCTCCTATTCACAAAGGAGGGGCTTGGCCCCTCCTCGTTTCGTTTATGTCAGGCAGGCCCCTCCCCCCGTACCCTCTGCTCGCAGAAGAGGGGCTCGCCCCTCCTCCCTGCACCCTCTGCTCGTAGAAGAGGGGCTCGGCCCCTCCCTGTGCCTCCGATTCATAGAGGAGGGGCTCAGTGCCTCCTCGTTTCCCTTTTATCAAAGGGGTAAGAAGTAGGAGTGGGGGAAGGAGGGGGCTTGGCTGACAGGCCGATCCTTGCCCCACCGAACAACAGGGAAAACGAGGAGGGGCCGAGCCCCTTTTCATTTTCCTTTTGTTTGGCAGGGGTAAGAAGGAGTGGGGGAAGGAGGGGGCTCGGCTGACAGGCCGAGCCTTGCCACACCGGACAAAAGGGAAACGAGCCCCCCCGCTCCCTGCACCCTCTGCTCGCAGAAGAGGGGCTCGACCCCTCCCTTTGCCTTTGATTCAGAGAAGAGGGGCTCGACCCCTCGTTTCCCTTTTGTCCGGCATGGCAAGGCTCGGCCTGTCAGCCGAGCCCCCTCCTTCCCCCACTCCTTACCCCTGCCGAACAAAAGGAAAATGAGAAGGGGCTCAGCCCCTCCTCGTTTTCCCTGCTGCCTTTGATTTTTTGGCAAGGGCGAAGCCTCTGGCGCAGATAAGGTTCAACAGGGGCTTGCCCTGCCCCTCTTTTTTGCGTTAAATAGAGGGCATACCCTCTATCTCGAACCTGGTTTGCAGAGGAGGGCCTGGTTTGAATCTGATTTGCACAGGGGGAACGAACCTGGAGCTCCTATTACTATTATTTTGAAGTGTTTATTAACTTTATTTTATTTACTTATTTTCTTTTCAGTTTTCACTTTTCAGATATAATGACGAGTTCTAGCGGTAGTGTCAATACATTTGGTTCAAGTTGTAACCTTGAATTAGAAGTTTCTCAACCACTTTGGAGGCTTGTGACAAAAGTGGTAAAAGCTAGTAGTGATGGTTGGTGGGAATGTGCAGTTTCATTGTAATCTATGTAAGACTGTTTTCACAGGTTCTTATATGCGTGTGAAAGCACATCTTTTGCATATTCGTGGTCAAGGAATTAGGGCATGTTTTGGGGTTGACAAAGACATGTTAAAGCAATTAAAAAAAGAACAAGAGGAAGCTGAAAATAAGAAAATTGCAGAGATGAGAAGTGATTCGATTAATTTGTCTTTTTCTACTGCTAGTGATATACAAGAAGAGCTTTTATAGAAAAGAAAGATGGAAAGCAATAAAACAATACAAGCGTCATTCAAAAACATGGCAAGAGCAGAAATTGATAAAAAGATTGGTCGATTCTTTTACTCAAGCTCAATTCCTTTTAATGTAGCTAGAAGTCCATACTGGAAAGATATGATTACATCTTTGGCTAATTGCAATTTGAGTGGTTATGTGCCTCCTAGTTCAGAAAAACTAAGAACAGTCATTCTTGCAGAGGAAAAAAATATAATTGAAGACTTGTTAGAGACCCAAAAATTTGCATGGAAACGACATAGAGTGTCGATTGTTTCTGATGGGTGGACTGATATATAAAGGTGACCACTGATAAACTTCATTGCTTACTCAATGGGCCAATCTTTTTTAAGACTGTTGATGCATCTAGAGAGTATAAAAATGCTGAATATTTAAAGAGATTATTTGTCGAAGTGATAAAAGAAGTGGGTGAAGAAAGTGTGGTGCAAATCATTACTGACAATGCTCCAGTTTGCAGTCGTGCATGAATGAATTTGGCAATTGAAGATATATATTCACATATTTTTTGGACTCCTTGTGTAACACAGTTTAAATTTGACACTTAAGAGTATATGCAATTCATCAAAAGATGATGCACATGTATGTGAAATGTATTTATGGATTGAGAAAATAGCACATGATGTTCGAAATATTAGAAATTTTGCTCTAAACCATCATCATGCACTTTCTATATTTAATAGGCATTCTGATCTCAAGTTACTGAAAGTTGTTGAAACTCATTTTGCTTCTCTCATTGTTATGATGAAAAGAATTAAGCAACTTAAGAATGCATTGATCATGATGGTGGCTGATCAAGATTGAGATTTTTATCGTACTGAAGATGATGTTATGGCTCAAGCTATTAAAAAATGCATATGTGATGATTTTTGGTGGGATAAAATTACATATTTTGTTGAATTTACAAAGCCTATTTGGGAAATGTTGAGAGAAGTTGACAGAGATGTACTCATGCTTCATAGAATTTATGAAATGTGGGACAATATGATTGAAAAAGTTCAAAGTATCATTTTTAAACATGAGAAGAAAGATATTGCACTTGATGATTCAGAATTTTACAATCATGTACATTCAGTTTTAGTGAGAATATGGGATAAAAGCAATACACCTTTGCATTGCATGACACACTCTCTTAATCCAAAATACTATGCAAAAAAATGGTTGACAGCAGGCGTTGGTCGTGTTTCTCCAAATGAAGATCCTGAGATATCAAGAAATAGAATGATATATTTGGGAAGACTTTTTAATGATCCTCACATATTTGAGGTTGTAAATAGTGAGTTTAGCAAGTTTTCTACTGAGAGATTTGATTCTTTAGCAACACTTGTGGCAATGGACGAGGAAGATCCCCTTAATTGGTGGGCAACATATGGATTAGAGACATCAAATATGCAACGTCTTGCAATGTTGTTATCCCAACCAGCTACATCATCTTGTTGTGAAAGAAATTGGAGTACATATGCTCAAATTCACAACATTAAAAGAAACAAACTCACTAGTAAAAGAGCAGAGGATTTGGTTTATGTTCACTCAAATCTACGATTAATTTCTCGCCGCACCAAAGAAGAGTATAGTTATTTTTTTTTTCTTTGTATTCAAAGTTTGCATTTAAATATTTGTATTCAAAGTTTTAAGTTAGATACTAATATAGTCATTTTTTGATGCAGTTGTGGACCATCCAAGAATTGGGATGTAAATCCAGAAGATTTTGACTTGGAGGGAGAACATAATTTACATACTCTCAACATGGACTACCTTGATCCTGTTCTTCTAATTCAGACGATGAGGCAGATTTATGATAAGTTTTGTTGTTTATCACACTCACAAGCTTCTTTATGTGTTATATTTTGGTAAGTTTGTGTTGTTAAGAATTGCTTTTTTATTTTTGCTTTAAAATTTACAATCTTTATGTGTTAATTTATTGTTATATATATATATATAATTATATATATTTAAAATATATATATTTATAATATATATTTTTTAATATATATATATATAGCCGAGTCCCCGTGTCCAAATTTTTTGGAATTGCACCGCACCCGCACCCATGTGACATAGCTCTATGGTCTTTTGACCACAAAGCCCATGCTCTTTACAAAAATGACACTAAATAAAAAGATAAAAAAATAAATAAGAAAAAAATTGTTCCTAATGAACAATACTGTTACATGAGTAAAATGACGAAATACTTCTAGAGGGTATTTACTTATATATATATATATATGTACAATATGAAACAAATATGTATGTATGACAATATAAACTTATGTATATATATACATGTACAACTTAACACTCTCCCTCAACCTTACGGTGAGATACTGAAAGTTTAAAAATACAACAAAGATTCAATGAGAATGATCAAAGTCTTCAAGTGTCTTTTATTGGTGATCATCCTTAATCGCCTTCATCAGCGATCTCTATCTTCATGATGCATCGAAGATATTCCTTTCTCGGTCCATCACATCTTTAAGAACATGTAGAGAAAACAAAACACAAGTCCCAACTACAAAAAAAAGGTATTCTAACCAAATAGTTATGAAGTTTCAAAACAATATATATATATATATATATATATATATATATATATATATATATATATATATATATATATATATATATATATATATATATATATATATATATATATATATATATATATATATTGAACAAGAATAACATTCAAAGAAATTTTTTAAGCAAAGTTGTGATAATTTTTAGAAATATTAGATAACCATTAAGAAAGATAGGAGCATACCTCAAAAGAGAAATTTTTATGAACTCAAATTTAAACAATCATAATCTCAAAATCAACATATTTTTCAAGAAAACATAAATATTGATCATAAGGGAACTTAATCACTAAAAAACATATCAATTATCAAGAAGAGATAAATAATGATGTATTAATAATATTCCAAATTTTTAGAAAATCCCTTCAATTAAAACAAATCATTAATTTATACTAAAAACAACATGCATATAAAATATAATACTAAAAAATAACCCTCAAGGAAAGAGGAGATAATTAAATTTATGCATGCAACGATGTGAACAAGATAATCAAAATGAAACACACATATATATCTAACATGCAATTAAAACATATTTAATACACATAAGACGATAATAAAAATAACTATTTTTATCAATAAAATGCATGATTTTAATGTAAAGAATCAAATAGCCTTCAATTATGAATAAAAATGTCCACCAATATCAAATTGACAACATACAAGTGTTTTCGTAAGGAACATACTCTCAACACCTACAAAGGGGCACACACAAAAAGGCTCACAATATAAAGAATAAGATTTTTAGTAAACATCACAAGTATGCAAAATCCATGAAATTTTTATCAATAAACATTTTTCCATTTAAGGAAACACGATTAGAACAAATTTTGAAATTTCATGGAGAGATTCTAAAAAATCTCACATAACAAAGGGAATGATACTTGCAAATTTCAACAATAGTTCGACCACTACAAGCAATCACCTCAGTAGTCTTTCAAACCTCAAAATTCAAGTGTATTAACTAAAACAAGAACATAACTAATGGGTGCACATAACTCACCACATTGAAAACATCTTTTGTCTATATTTAATGACACTCAAAACATGTGTATCAACGACTAGAATAAGAGCATAATCACAATGCCAATGATGGGCTAAAATCATACACGAAGGTGTGAATAAATATTTCTTGTCTACATATAATGACACTAAAAAAACAGGTGTATCAACGACTAGATCAAGAGTATAATCTCAATGCTAATAATGGGCTAAAAACACACACGAATGTGTGAACAAATATTTTGTCTACATAAAATGACACTTAAATAAGAGGCATGATAGAAGGAAACACAAAAGGTAAGAGAGTTTGTAATGAAAACAAATTAATGCCATCAATTTGTACAATATTTTATGATTTAAAAAATAGAGTCATAACAAATAAACATAATTATGAGCATCCAACATAATAATGGCCAAATAAACAAATGAGTGATACAATACACTTATAAAACTAGATATTAAACAACCGTCAGTTAGAGCCAAACTATAAGTTGACAATGTAAACTAACATAACCGTGGTGAACACAACTCACCCCCTTAACAAACTCTGGTTCAATAATAACAAGGCCAAGAGAAATGATGCATCATATAAAATTCTGTGACGGACACAACAAATGTCATAGAAGAAGGCAATAAATATTCACGAAAATCATTTTTCAAATAAGTGAGTTCAAATATAAGAATCGATTTGAAAAATAATGTTAAGTTGTACATGTATATATATGTATTTTCATACATACATACATACATATATATATATATATATATATATTTGGTTCATATTGTACATATACATGTTTTCATATTTTATTTATAAATGATATAATAGGTAAATACCCATTAGGGGTATTTTGGTTATTTCAGTTCTTGCAATAGGTTGTGCCCATTAGGGGCAAACTAGTACTTTTTTTTTGTCTTTTTCTATTTTTATAGGAACTATTTGATCAAATACCAAATATAGTTGTTAGGTTCTTTTTTGACTATTCAACATAGAGTTGACTAGTTCAACAACTATATTTATAGCTTTTGGAACATTCCAGCAGTTCTATTGAGGTCTCCTTTTTTTTATGTGTATAAATAGGGGCTTTTATCCCCTTTCATTTTCCAATGCTTCTCTTAAACATTTATGCTCAATAAAGATAAATATTTTTATGTTTTGTGTTTTTCTATTTAGTTTTTTAATGTTTTATATATACTTAGTGTTTTTGTTGTTGCCCTTTGTTGGTTATTGTATTGTCTCATAGTAGACTTGTGCTTGTCATATTGTGATTGTGATCTTGTAATCCCTTAGTGGCATTGGTTTGTGCTTGTGCACTTTTGTGATTGTGATCTCGTAAGCCCTTAGTGGCATTGTTTTTGCATTTTTTGCTATTTCATTACAACAACAAGATGTCATTTGATGCAATCATAAGTATCATTAATATAAGCAAGTTATATAAAGAGATAGATCAATCTAGATTACAAGTCTAGTATGAGACAATCAATGCCATATAACATTAAAAAGAACTAAAACATATATAGAGATTATCAAAGAACCATATAGAAAACCAAGTGTATTCACAAGTACAACTAATCATGGATAACTCACAAAGATATTAAAAGAACTCATGTATATGCAATAATCTAAATAACTTAAAACCACATATTTTGTACAAAAGACATGCATAAGAACAAATTTAAGCATATATGCAAGTGATAGATTTGAGGCACTAAGGGCACAATATAAAAAGTTTATATTTTATAATTAACAAGTATGCAATGAATCAAGAGTCTTTAATCAATAACTTACATGTCCACCAAAGATTTAAGTGGACAAACACGTCCATCAATCATGGACAAGTACTAAAGTGAACCATGAGAAAAACACTTTTAGCACCTATAAAGGGAAAATACAAAGAAGTTTTTCATGATTCTTAGCATAATATTTTATTAAAAACTAAGTGTGCAATATATTTAAATCCCATGCAAAACATGTAAGATAATGTTCATTAAACAACCATGAAACTAAGAAAATAACATAATCATAAGGACCACAAAAAAAATCAAGACAAACACCCAATATCATAACTATTGTCTTACAAAAGGACCATAAAAGACATTTATTAAAGTGAATGACTTCCTATAAGAAATTATGCTCAATACCTTATGCACGAATAAACAATCATGTAAGGCAATCATAAGTGCATAAGGATCAAATATAAAAAAATTATTATATATATATATATTCATATGCTAGATCATAATTTGTAACACTTTATATGCTACTTTTAATACACCAATAGTAAAGAGAAAATTTTAAAACAAGTTTAAGCAAAATTTTATAAAATCATACTTATGAAATACATACAACACCATTATTTTAAAATATCTCAAAATATGTTAAAATATATGACAAATTTTCAAGAAAGAATAGAACAAAGTTTAATAATAGAACAAAAGCCAACAAATGCTCAAACATACAAAATTGTATACACATATATCAAATAAAGCAAGTTTTTTTGAAAAATTAAGATTCAAACATGATTCCAAAAAAATATACATACATCTAATTTCACAAGTTTAAACAAATAAACCTTATAAGAACAAGTCCTTATATGAAAAAATGTTTAATGACAAAAAATGCCTTTTTTTCTTTTTAATAAAAATGACAAACATGTATATATAAAAAGATTAAATAAATTAAGTTATACATGAAAAATATAACACAAGAAATACTTAAAGATATAAGATACATACCGGGTCTAGTTTTCCCTTGAATCCAAGCCGTAGAATGATCATGAATCCTTCACGAAGCACAAACTCAAATCAAAGAATTTCAATACCCAAAAGAGGAAAAATGCCAAGAAAAAACTCTTGGCTCTGATACCATGTAATGAAATAACGGAAAATACAAAAACAATGCCACTAAGGACCTCATAAGATCACGATCACAAAAGTGTATAAGCACAAACCAATGCCATTAAGGGCTTACTAGATCACGATCAAAATGTGCACAAGTACAAGTCCACTATAGGATAAAATAGGGTTATCGAAAGCGCCAATATAGTAGGGGAAGCGCGCTTCCCCGATACGCGTTTCAGAAGCGCGAAATGTGGCACTTTCGAAATGCACGGGGAAGCACACGTTTCAATGGGGAAGTGCGTACCCCTTTAATGGGGTGCGCGTGTTAAAATATGTGTATTATCGTCATTTGTAATCTCGTATATATTTATATTCATATATATATAGATATACATATACATATATATATATGTATATGTATCTATATATATGAATATAAATATATATTCTTTATTCACCCAAAAGGGTATTTCTGTAAATTCCTGTTTTGCGCATATTCCACTTTGGAATATTGCTTGTAATTTTCCATTTTTATTTTTTATTTTTTATTTTTCTTCTTTTTTCCCTTTTTAATTTTCGGCCTTTGTGCCACATAGGGAGGCTCCCCAAAGAGTCGTTGGGGAGCCTCCTGTTAAAACATATGTAATAATACCATAATACCCGATAGGGGTATTATGGTCATTTCACAAAGTACCCCATAGGGGTACTTATTTTGTTTCTCGTATTTCACTATTTTTTATTTTTATTTTTATTTTATTTTTTTGTATTTTTTGGATACCGAAAAGGGGCCCCACAATGGAGTCGTTGGGGCCCCCAACGGTCACATATGTGACCGTTGGGGGCTCCCAACGACTCTATTGGGAGCCCCTTTGGTCTCCTCTTCTTATAAATAGGGGGAACCCCCCATGTATGTAGTATTGCTCTTGAGAGCTCCTCTTCAATAATAGTGATATTATTTTTCATGTGTGTAGCCTTTTTATAAGGCCCTTTGTATATCCCTTAGTGGATTTTCTCTCTTGTGCTTGTTGCACTTGTCCGTGTGGGACATAGTGAATGCTTTAGCATTCTTGGTTTCTTCCGCTTATTTCATTACATGGTATCAAAGCCATAATATCTTCTAAAGGTAAAATCTTGTCTCTCTCTACTTCCTTTCTTTCTCACATCTTCCTTGTGTAGCAATGGAAGTCAAGATCGATCTATCATTCAAACTCAATGGAAAAAATTACATGATGTGGGCATCCGCAATGGAGAATAATCTCAAAGGCAAGAAGCTTTGGAGTTATGTAATGGGAACCGTTTCGGAACCCCAACTTAAGCTCACAAAGATGGAAGGAGATCAAGAGAAAACACTTGAAGGCGATGCTCGTCTCAAGGCCATTGAAGATTATAATCATCAAATGGAAGATTGGGAGAGCAACCATGCAAAAATCCTAGCATGGTTTATGAATAATGTCGAACTTAAGGTATGTGCAAATATTGCAAAATTCCGCCGGGCAAATGAAGCTTGGTTTTTTATGAAGGGTATGTTTACCCAAAAGGATCTTGCAAGAGCTTATTTCTTGCAAGAAAAAGTAAGAACCACAAAACAAGGTGACATGAGCATACAAGATTACTATAGTGCTCTAAATCCTTTGTGGGATGAATTGGCTCTTTTAGAGCCTAAATGGGTATCTATGGAGGATGTGGTTCTAAGACAAAAACAAATGGAACAAGATAGATTGTTTCAATTTTTATTTGGGCTTCGTCCCAAATTTGAACAAGTGAGATCCTCACTTCTCCATAGATCCACGTTTCCTCCCTTAGAAGAAGTTATTGCCGAGATTACTCAAGAAGAGACTAGGCATAGCATGGGTAAAAGCATAAAGGAAGTTCTTGCCGTATCTAAACCCGACAATCATGTTAAAACATACAAACCACCTCATTTTGGTAAGCAAGGGAGTGGTGGAAGAAAAATGATTATATGTCACCATTGTTATGAGCCGGGACATATTAAACCCGTTTGCTCAAAGCTAAATGGGGCATTCAAGCCAAAGGTGGCTTCCGTTGAAGAATCCACCACCAAAGAAGATGACGGCAAGAACGGGGATCTCAAAGACACTCTTGGACAAATCTCCTTGGCTCTTCAACAAATTTTAAAGGTCACTTCTTCCACCTCCGGTGCCGCCATTGCCTCATCATCACCTCCCGGTACGTACTCTTGGATTTTAGATTCCGGAGCTTCTTTTCACATGACCCCTCATGAAAATGCATTAACCAATGTGCACACCAATTCAAAAATGTCTTGTGTCTCTACAGCCGATGGAACTTTTCTCAAAATAAATGGTGTTGGAACTCTTGATTCTAAAAATGTTCAAAATTTCCTTGTTCCAAAAGTTAGAATAGTTCCAAAATTAAATCTTAACCTCTTTTCCGTTTCTCAAATAGCCGACCATGGATGTGAAATATCTTTCTCATCCCAAGGGTGCTTTGTGCAGGATCTCCGGTCCGGGAAGCGGATTGGGCAAGGCCATAGGAAGGGAGACCTTTATTTTATGGATAATTTAATGCTTCCAAATACCTCATTTTGTACTTATGTCCAAGACAAAAATATTGAAACTTGGCATAAAAGGCTTGGACATCCAAGTTACTCTAAAATGTATCTTTTTCCTTTTGGACACAAGTTTTGTAAAGAAAGAGATATCAATTGCAAAGATTGCATTTTTGGCAAAATGAAGTCTACTCCTTTTCCTATTAGATCCTTTGTGACAACAAGACCTTTTGAATTGGTACATTCCGATGTTTGGGGGCCATCTCCGGTTCTATCTAAAGGTGGTTATTCATATTATGTTACTTTTATTGATGATTATACTAGGTATGTATGGATTTATTTTCTTAACTTTAAATCAGAAGTTTTTAACTTCTTTAAAGAATTCCATGCAAAAATTCAAAATCAATTTCAAAGTCAAATATCCATTCTTAGATCCGATTCGGGTGGAGAGTACTTATCAAATGATTTTCAAGCATATCTAAAAAACATGGCATTTGTCATAAAAAATCTTGCCCAAGAACTCCTCAACAAAACGGTCTAGCGGAAAGAAAACATAGGCATATTTTGGAAACCACTAGATCCTTACTCATTTCTAAAAATATTCCTAAAAATTTTTGGGCCGAAGCCGTGTTAACCTCCACCTATTTAATCAATAGGATGCCATCTTCAAAATTGAATAATATCTCTCTTTATGAAAAACTTTTTAATATGACACCCGACTACAATCGTCTTCGGATTTTTTGGTGTAAATGCTTTGTTCTTTTACATAAAAGAGATAAATTGTCACCTAAAGCAATAGAATGTGTATTTTTAGGATATGGTGAAAATCAAAAAGGCTATAGATGCTTTGATCATAAAAACAATAAGTTATTTGTCTCCAAAGATGTAACCTTTTTAGAAGATGAAAATGGATTTGACATATTGGAAAAATCAAATGAAATTGATTATATGTTTATCAATGATCTTTTAGAAGATTCAAATGATGACTCTTTGAGTCATCCGGAAATTTTAGAAAATACTCATGATTCTCATGATGATGATGTATCACCAACTAATGGTGACAATCTCCAAGTATACACTCGGCGTGAGGAAGCCCAACCTATTAGTGCTTTAGAAAAATTCTTGCGGCTTAATGAACCCCTAGAAGAAACCTCCCTTAGGCGTTCTTCTAGAGAATCTATTCCACCTAATAGGTTTGTCTCATATGAAACTCTTTCACCTAAATATAGAGCTTGTCTAATAGCCTTGCATTCTTACTATGAACCCTCCCATTATAATCAAGCAAAAAGTATACCTCATTGGGTTGAAGCAATGAAAGTTGAACTAGATGCTTTAAATAAAGCTAAAACTTGGGAAATAGTTCACCTTCCTCCAAATAAGAAAGCTATAGGATGTCGATGGGTCTACAAAGTCAAAACAAAAAGTGATGGTTCCCTAGAGCGCTATAAAGCTAGATTAGTTGCTAAGGGATACTCACAAGAATATGGCATCGATTATGAGGAGACTTTTGCTCCCATGGCTCGCATGACAAGCGTTAGAACTTTAATTGCGGTAGCATCATCTAAGAAATGGCCTATATTCCAATTAGATGTTAAAAATGCCTTTCTTAATGGTCAGTTAAATGAAGAAGTATATATGGACCCTCCGCCGGGAATCAGTGTTAACCAAGGTCAAACCCTTCGATTATTAAAAGCCTTATATGGTCTTAAACAAGCCCCTAAGGCTTGGTATGATAGATTTAGTGCTATCATGTTACAATTGGGATTTCGCTCATGTTATATTGACACTACTCTTTTTGTTAAAAATGCAGGTAATAGTATCATCATCCTTCTGCTTTATGTTGATGATATGATCATCACTGGCAATGATGAAAGCGGTATTCTTAAAGTTAAAAATATGTTAAAACATAATTTTGATATGTCTGATCTGGGTTTTCTTAGGTACTTTCTTGGTATAGAAGTTGCATACTCTCCTCGAGGGTATATACTGTCACAGATGAAGCTTGCTGCAGACATATGTTCCAAATCTGGGATTTCAGATGATAAAAAGGTGGAGACTCCCGAGGTTATCAATGCTAAACTACGACTGGAGGATGGAGTTCTGCTGGACGATCCTACGCCCTACAGGCAACTCATAGGCTCCCTCACCTATCTGACTATCACCAGGCCTGATATTGCTCATGCTGTGCACTCTGCAAGCCAGTTTCAGCATGCTCCTACATCTGTGCATATGAGTGCTGTGCTCCGGATCATTCGATATATTAAAAATACTTTGACTAAAGGGCTATTCCTATCCTCAATCTCTTCCTTAGATTTACTAGCTTATACTGATGCTGACTGGGGAGGAAACCCAAATGATCGAATCTCAACTACTGGCTTTTGTGTGTTCCTAGGGGATTCGCTAATTGCTTGGAGGTGCAAGAAACAGCAGAAAGTCTCATTGTCTTCTACTGAAGCAGAATACAGGGCTATGGCAACCACTACAATGGAGCTGGTGTGGCTTCGAAGTCTTCTTCAAGATATGGGAGTCGAAATTACCGGGGCTTCGAAGCTTTGTTGCGACAACAAAAGTGCTATCTACATTGCCAGCAACCACACTTTCCATGAGAGGACGAAACATATTGAAATGGACTGTCATTATGTACGTGATGAATATCTTCATGGGACAGTAACACTGCCATATGTCACTTCAGAATATCAACTTGCCGATTTCTTCACCAAAGCCCTGCCTGCTCCTCGCTTCTTGTTCCTCCTTGGCAAACTTTCGGTCATTCCCCCGTAAAGTTTGAGGGGGGGTGTTAAAACATATGTAATAATACCATAATACCCGATAGGGGTATTATGGTCATTTCACAAAGTACCCCATAGGGGTACTTATTTTGTTTCTCGTATTTCACTATTTTTTATTTTTCTTTTTATTTTTATTTTTGTATTTTTTGGATACCGAAAAGGGGCCCCACAATGGAGTCGTTGGGGCCCCCAACGGTCACATATGTGACCGTTGGGGGCTCCCAACGACTCTATTGGGAGCCCCTTTGGTCTCCTCTTCTTATAAATAGGGGGAACCCCCCATGTATATAGTATTGCTCTTGAGAGCTCCTCTTCAATAATAGTGATATTATTTTTCATGTGTGTAGCCTTTTTATAAGGCCCTTTGTATATCCCTTGGTGGATTTTCTCTCTTGTGCTTGTTGCACTTGTCCGTGTGGGACATAGTGAATGCTTTAGCATTCTTGGTTTCTTCCGCTTATTTCATTACACCTCCAACGGTCACATATGTGACCGTTGGGGGCTCCCAACGACTCTCTTGGGAGCCCCCTTTGTGGCTCCTTTTCTTGCTTATAAATAGGGGCTCTCCCCTTTGTATTTTCTCACTTCTTGAGGGAGCTTATGCTCCATTTGTAATGGGGTTTTTACCCCTTGTCCATTGTTTCTTCAATGATATGCAACTTATGACTTTATGTCATATTTTTTCCTTTTTATGGATTTTATGGGTTAGCACATTATGTGCTTGTGTTGTTTCCCTTTAATGGGTATATTTGCACTTCACGTGCATATGTATGGGTTCATTATTGAACCCAATGTATTCCAACTCACTTTCTAACATGGTATCAGAGCAAGGTCACGATGGGGTTGTCCTTGGGTGCAACGGAAAGCGTGTCGCTCAAGAAATGGTGAAGTATTCATTGCTCTTCCTTTTTGTTTTGAAGTTATTCGGTATGTATCCCTTTTCTTAAAGTATTATGCATTTGAAAATATGTTTCTTGCATATAGTTTGTTCGTTTAATGGTTATGATAGTTGAATTATGTCTTTTCACATTTCGTATGCTCGTATATTTTAAAAATATCTCCCTCAAATTTGGTGAACTCGTTTGTTGTTCAAATATATAATTTGCGTCTATCTAACTACTCATCGCATATAATATCAATTTATGTTTTTTAAAATTACCTTCAATTATGTGAGATTTATAATTCTTACATAAGTATCTCATGATTGACCTATAAGTTAATTTTTAAAATTATATATATGATTTCTTGCTAAAGTAATGATCTTTGCTTAAAATTTCTTAATTCTCATATGAACCCTAATTTGATTTGAGTTCCTCTTTTTTATTATGAATTTTAGTGCATTTTTTGAAAAATTTGATATAATCCTTATATGAAAATCTCTCACATCTAAAATCATTGTTGAATCCTAAAGTAGTTCTTGTTAATGATAACTTATAAGAACTCCTAAAAGTTTTTCAATGTTTCTTTTTTGAAAAATTGTTTATGATAAACCATTAAGAAAGATTTTTTAAAAAAGGAATTTCTCACACTACATAGAGTGCATAGTTCATCTATTGCATCCTTTTGGTATAAATGATTTCATTTTTCATCTTTATAAACTTGTTGGTTTGTATTTTTCATAAGGTTTCGAAACCTCTTAATAATATCTTTTAAAAATGCCTACATTGGCCATAATATGGTTTTCTTTGTCCTCAATTGCAATTGTTAAAGTTTGAGAATTTCAAGCATTGCTCTTTTTATAAAGTGCATACTTGCTCACTTTTGTGTATTTTTGTATTTTGTGCACATTTGTTTTTCAAATATTTGCGCTTGTATGCATTCCCTCTTTTTTTATGAAATACATGCCTTAGTGCATGTTTGTTTACACCTTGGTGTGTATTTGTTCAAGTATTGTATGAGTGCCTTCGTGCACATCTTTTATAAAGCCTTTTGTGCTTACATGTGTATTGTCTCTTCGTAGACATTTTTGCATTATGGAGCCTTTATGCACATTTCTTTTTGTGAAAAATATAATGAATTTAGATATTGAGTCCTTTTTAAATCATTGTAAGTGCTTTTAGCACTTTGTATGTTTCCGCATATCTCATCACAATCAAAGGATTTTTTAAAATTGTTGTATGGGACTTAATCCCTAAATCTATAAATTTTTAAGTGTTTTAAATATTCTTTCCTTGAGTATTGTGTTAAAGCCTTCTTTGTGAACCATTACGGTTCTTATGATTTCTTTGATTAAGAGCTTGATTGTCTTGATGAATTCTTTATGTTGTTGTGTTTATTGCTTAATAAGTTTTTGGTATAAATGACTTGTTTGAAGATTAAGCATAATTTGTGTTTATGCAAAATTGTTGTTATAAAGCACATTATTGATTATTGGACCTTTTTTAATCGGTCCTCTTTTCTTTGAAAAATGATTCATAAAGTGTTTATTGCCTTTTTGTGGCATTTATATTTGTCCATCACATGTTATTTAATGCATCATTGTTTTGGCCTTATTATTGTTTTATTAGAGATGTTTATTGAGGTGAGTTATGGGCACCTCGTGTTATATCATTTTAGATTGTCCAAATTGCCATATTATAGATGGTGGTTGAGGTGAGTTATGGGCACCTTGGGACTCTAGAATGATTTGTTATATGATCTCT